>NC_058092.1:67062500-67687500 GCF_020171115.1 Neogale vison | reverse complement strand
CTCCTAACTTGCATAGATGGTCTGCAACAGCAGTCGCAAGAGGTTTATTTCAGAGACTGAACTTGAAAGTATAGGATTTGAGCTAGCAAAGAAAAGGTGTGCCCCACCCCGCAAAGATAACATGTCTATTTATTTGTTCATTTATTTACTTATTTATTAAGGGTAGGGGCTGGAGGAAGGGTCAGGGGGAGAGGGAGAGAGAGAGAGAATCTTAATTGACCTGCAGCTTGATCTCATGACCTTGAGATCATGACCCTGAGATAATGACCTGAGCTGAAATCAAGAGTCCAACACTAAATGGACTGAACGACCCAGGTGCCCAAGATAATGCCATTTCTTAAAGAGTAGGAGATTCCTGCAGTAATCAAGATATCATTGCTCCCAACCTAACAGCACTCCATGCATTTCTCCCAAATCATTGTAAAACGTCATCCAAAGGAAACATACTAGCATGAATTACTAAAACAAATGTTATAGATCATAACCCAGGGAAATGAAAAAAAAAAAAAAAAAAAAAGAATCTGAGAGAGAACACATAAGATAAAGATGAATATTGGTGTGCAAAGAGACCAATGAAACTTAAAGCCAAGCATTTATTGGTGCATAATATTAAAACATTGAAACAATATAAAACTGAAATACTAGATAATATCAGCATGGAAATATTGGGACAAGAAGAAGAAGGAAATTGAAAACTCTTACTATGATAAATATATCTAGTGATATGAAAAACTCTAAACTGTGACAAAATATCATCAAGTAGGTGTGTTAAATATTGAAGGATGATGACTATCAGAAGAAATTATGTGAATATTGCATACATACACATATATCTCAAATCCCTGGAATAAAAAATAAATAAATAGATACTAAGAAAAATAGGAGAGACAAGTCCTGATTAATTATATTATTAATGGCCAAAACTGTGAAGAGTGCAAATACTACTTGAAATGAGAGAGATTCCTTGAATGTATGGTGCATTGAAGGGGGTTATAGTCAATAACAAACAGAACCAAAGATCAGTTCCAGTTTTATGCTACTTTTAAGAGACACACTTAAAAATACATAAACAAAATTGTCTTTAAAGAGATGGAGGAGTGTCTGGGTGCGTTAGTCATTAAGCATCTGCCTTCGACTCAGGTTATGATCCCAGGATCCTGGGATCTAGTCCCACATGGGGCTCACTGCTCAGTGGGGTCCTGCTTCTCCCTCCCCCACTCTCCCTGCTTGTGTTCCTTCTCTTGCTGTGTCTTTCTCTGTCAAATAAATAAATAAAATCTTAAAAAATAATAATAAGGAGATGGAAAAGTATTTGTCAAACAAATAGTAACAAATAGAAGCAACCAAAGAATTATTAATATCAGGCAAAATAGAAATCAAGGTGAAATTCTGCATACATCTTGAATTCCATAGATGACATCTGTTATTTTCCTTTTGCCTAAAGAATGACCTTTCATTTTTCTCTTAGTGCAAGTCAACCCGTGCTACCTTTTCTCAGTTTTTGTAGTCTGAAAGTCTTTATTCAGCATTTATCTTAAAGGGTATTTTTCTTGGGTGATAAATCTCAGTTGGTAATTATTTCCTTTAAACATATACAGAACTCATACCATTATTTTATGACGTTTTGTTGCTGAGAAGTCACCTGTTAATCATATCGTTGCTCTTTTGAAGAGAATGTGTGATTTTCCATTCTTTGGTTGCTTCGAATTTTTTTTCTCAGTTTTAAAAAGTTTTATTTTTATAAGTGTAGGTATTGTTTTCTTTTGTATTTATACTTTAGGATTTTATGGAGCTCCTACAAACTGTGTTAATTGTCTTTAATTGGTTTTTTGAAACTCAGGGGCATTATTTCTTCAAATATTCTTTCAGTTTCATTCATAAATGGATTCCAGCTGGTTAGTTCCATTGGTTAGCGTATTAGAAGATGTCTCACTTGTCACTTATACTCTTACTATTTTAAACTCTCTTAAAATTCAGTTTTATCCTTTTAACTCCAGTTTGTATATTTTGTATCTTGCATTTTACCGATCTTGTGTTCTGTTCTGCCCCATATGCTGTTAAATCTTTTTTTGAGGGTTTTTTTTTTTTTTTTTTGAGTTCTTATTTTATTGTACTTCTTAGTCTAAAATTCCCATTTTTTCTTGTTAAATTTATTTTCCCCTACTTCCTTTCTTTCTCTCCCTTTCTTTCTCACACACACACACACAAAAACACGCATACATACATGCTGTATTTCTATGACCCTGTGTCTTTGCTCTTCTAGTAATTTTTAAAATTAAATATTGGGTATTGTGTATAAAAACTACAAAGGACCAGGATGACATAATGACATAATTGTTCTCTGGTTTCTGTTCTTTCTCTTATTAGGTAGAATGAGGCTGATCACCTGAATCCATTCAAAGACAGAGCTGAGGTGAGACTCAGTTATGATCTGTGTTTTGCCCAGTCTCCATCTATCCTCGGTTAACATGCACTCCAGGTCACAGTCATTCTAAGTTTTCAACTGAGAACCTTCTGTGTTTGCTGCAGTTTCTTACCTAGCTGTTCCTAAATTTGAATCTGAATTTCTTTAGAAGGGAAAATGTTTTTTCTGATTAGCTTCTTGGCCTTTTGTCTCTCCAGTTTTAGATTTTGACAAATGTCTTGGAAGAAATCTGCCTGTGTGTCAAGTCTAGTTTTCTGTCCACCATTCTGCTGGCATCTTGGCCAATTTTGTATGTTCAGCCTCCGAAGATTATCATAAACTGCTGTTTTTTCTGCCTCCCAGCAGTGGCCATTTGCCCAAGCAAAGTACATATTCTCAGATTTATTTCCTGCACTCAGGTTTGGCAATTCCCCAGAGAAAAGTGCAGCTACAGAAACTCAGCTTAATTTTTTCAGTTCTCCTTTCCTTGGGATCTTGGCTTTGTAATCCTTATTGTTTTCAGGAGCAATGCTTTCTGCATTCTGTCTGGCTTATTTTTAGTTGCTTCAGTTGGCTTGTTTGCCTACTGCATATTCCTTTAACCTTTTTGGAAGTAAAACTTTCAGAACCACTTTTCTTAAAAAAAAAAATGTGTGTGTGTTGGTGTGTGTATAAATATATATATTTATATATATATGGTTATATATCGTGTACATTGTTGAATGTCTACTGAATTACATACTGTTTTATTTATTCCATATAATAAACTTTAGAAGTGTATATAATTGTTTCCCTTTTTAGCATATGAATTGAAATTACTTCCCAATCTACATAGTCTCTACAAAGCATATTTTGAAATCATCTCCCTGTTTATGAAGAGAAACCCTGTACTTTTCCTACTATATTGCATTTCTTGATGCCGATGAAAGTGAAGAGAAAGTAGAGCACCTTCAGAAGCCTGAAGTCAAAGAAGTTTGTGACTCTTTAAGAAGTTTGCACATGCCCCATGGACTGGTTCTGTGATGTCACACTCTCTAATCTCTGTCTAAGAAAATGTACCAGAGTAGTTGGAACCAATCAGCCATAGAAGGAAAAAAATGTGGAAAATAAATCACCATAATGGTATCATACTGAACATGGATTGAGAATTATTTATGTGCTGAACTCTCTACATATATTAACATGTTTAAAGCTCCCCATAAACTGATGGCCTGAATCCCTTTTTATTCTTATTTTCCTAAGGTTTCCTTAGGAAACCTTATTTTCCTTATTTTCCAACTAAGCCTCAGAAAAGGTAGTAACTTAGCCAAGCCTCATAAGATAATAGGGTGAATGGTTTAACTTCAAAGGCCAGACATTATCTATTGCATGCACTGCCCCCAAAATGAGAAGCCATATTCTTTTTCTTGTTTGGGAAACAAAAACACTTCACGTTAGAGAAGAGAATGAAAGAAACAAGTTTTTGTTGGAATCTTGCAGTGACTAAATTTAAACATTTTTTCTCACTTACATGTAGAGTCTAAAAGAGTTGAAACTATAAAAAACAGAGAATTAAATATTAAATAGTGCTTATTAGGACATAGGGTGGAGGATGATGGGAGTGATGATGTTTATGTTTATAAATTTGTACCAAGTAGTAAGTACACCATAAAGGTCTAATGCACATCACAATAAATATAGACAATGATATTCTACTATCATTTTGTGATATGATAAATATCACTACATGGGCAGTCATATTATAATATATAAATGTATCAAAGCAACAGGCTTATACCTTAAACTTACCCAGTATTACACATCAAATTTATTTATTATTTTTTCAAATTTATTTTTTAAAAAGACATAATTTGGATTAAATATAAATCTTATCCAGCCATTATCAAATTTAGCAGTTTCTGTATTCTGTGGAAAAGATATATAGTCCCAGAGAGGAGTCAAGATGGTAGAGAAGTAGCAGGCTGAGACTACATCAGGCAGTAGGAGATCAGCTAGATAGCTTATCTAAAGATTGCAAACACCTACAAATCCAACAGGAGATAAAGGAGAAGAAGAACAACAACTCTAGAAACAGAAAATCAACCACTTTCTGAAAGGTAGGACTGGCGGAGAAGTGAATCCAAAGCGACAGGAAGATAGACCGCAGTGGGAGGGCCAGCTCCTGGCAAGCAGTGGAGCAATGGAGCACTAAATCAGGACTTTTAAAAGTCTGTTCTGCTGAGGGACATTACTCCAGAGGCTAAACCAGGGTGAAGCCAACTCAGGATCAGCGTGGCCTCAGGTCCCACAGGGTCACAGAAGGATCGCGGGTGTCTGAATGTCGCAGAGCTTGCAGGTATTAGAATGGGGATGCCGGCTACAGAGACAGAGCTGAGGAGTGAGCTCTCAGCTCGGGGTTACCTTGAAACAGTAACAGGCTCTGTGAGCTTGGAGCGCAGCTGGAGGCCAGGGAGATGGGAGTAATTGGGTGCTATTCTCTGAGGGCACACTGAGGAGTGGGGCCCCGAGCTCTCGGCTCCTCCAGGCCTGAGACTGGGAGGCTGCCATTTTCATTCCCGTCCTCTGGAACTCTATGGAAAGTGTTAAGGGAACAAAACTCCCCAAGCGAACACAAGCTGATTACTCAGCCAGGCCCCTAGTAAGAGTGGTGCAATTCCGCCGGGGGCAAGGACACTTGAGAATCACTACAATAGGCCCCTCCCCCAGAAGATCAACAAGAAATGCAGACAGGACCAAGTTCACCTGCAAAGGAGTGCAGTTTCAATACCAAGGAGAGCAGTGGAATTCCAGAGGAGGAAAAAGCGAAGCATGGAACTCATGGCTTTCTCCCCATGATTCTTTAGTCTTGCAGTTAATTTAATTTTTTTTTCAATTTTTTTTCTTCTTCTGCTAAATTTTTTAACTTTTACCATATTCTTTTTTAACATTTTTAAACTAGTTTATCTAATATATATATTTCTTTTTTATATTTTTTCTATGCTTGTTTTCTTTTTTTTCATAGTTTCTTTTTTTTTTTTTCTGAACCTCTTTTTATCCCCTTCCCCCCCCACCCCCCATGAATTGGGATCACTTCTGATTTGGTTAAAGTGTGTTTTCCTGGGGTCTTTGCCACCCTTTTAGTATTTTACTTGCTCCTTCATATACTCTTATCTGGACAAAATGACAAAAAATTCACCACAAAAAAAAAAAGAACAAGAGGCAGTACTAAAGGCTAGGGACCTAATCAATACAGACATTGGCAATATGTCAGATTTAGAGTTCAGAATGATGATTCTCAAGGTTCTAGCTGGGCTTGAAAAAGGCATGGAAGATATTAGAGAAACCCGGTTGGGAGATATAAAAGATATTTCTCCCTTTCTGGAGAAATAAAAGAACTAAAATCTAACCAAGTTGAAATCAAAAGAGCTATTAATGAGGTGCAATAAAAAATGGAGGTTCTCACTGCTAAGATAAATGAGGCAGAAGAAAGAATTAGCGATATAGAAGACCAAATGACTGAGAATAAAGAAGCTGAACAAAAGAAGGACAAACAGCTACTGGACCACGAGGGGAGAACTTAAGAGATAAGTGACACCATAAGACAAAACAACATTAGAATAATTGGGATTCTAGGAAAAGAAGAAAGAGAGAGGGGAGCAGAAGGTATATTGGAGAGAATTATTGGAGAGAATCTCCCTAATATGGCAAAGGGAACAAGCATCAAAATCCAGGAGGAGCAGAGAACCCCCCTCAAAATCAACAAGAGTAGGTCCACACCCTGTCACCTAATAATAAAATTTACAAGTCTCAGTGACAAAGAGAAAATCCTGAAAGCAACCCAGGAAAAGAAGTCTGTAACATACAATGGTAAAAATATTAGATTGGCAGCAGACTTATCCACAGAGACCTGGCAGGCCAGAAAGAGCTGGCATGATATATTCAGAGCACTAAACGAGAAAAACATGCAGCCAAGAATACTATATCCAGCTAGGCTATCATTGAAAATAGAAGGAGAGATAAAAAAACTTCTAGGACAAACAAAATCTCAAAGAATTTGCAAACACCAAACCAGCTCTACAGGAAATACTGAAAGGGGTCCTCTAAGCAAAGACAGAACCTAAAAGTAGTAGATCAGAAAGGAACAGAGAAATATACAGTCACAGTCACCTTACAGGCAATATAATGGCACTAAATTCTTATCTCTCAATAGTTACCCGGAATGTTAATGGGCTAAATTGCCCCAATCAAAAGACACAGGGTATCAGAATGGATAAAAAAATAAAACCCATCTATATGTTGCCTACAAGAAACTCATTTTAGACCCAAAGACACCTCCAGATTTAAAGTGAGGGGGTGGAAAACAATTTACCATGCTAATGGACATCAGAAGAAAGCAGGGGTGGCAATCCTTATATCAGATCAATTAGATCTTAAGCCAAAGACTATAATAAGAGATGAAGAAGGACACTATATCATACTCAAAGGATCTGTCCAACAAGATGATCTAACAATTTTAAATATCTATGCCCCTAACAAGGGAGCAGCCAACTATATAAACAAATTAATAACAAAATCAAAGAAACACACGAACAATCATACAATAATAGTAGGGGACTTTAACACTCCCCTCACTGAAATGGACAGACCATCCAAGCAAAAGACCAACAAGGAAATAAAAGCCTTAAATGACACACTGGACCACATGGACATCACAGATATATTCAGAATATTTCATCCCAAAGCAACAGAATACACATTCTTCTCCAGTGCACATGGAACATTCTCCAGAATAGATCACATCCTGGGTCCTAAATCAGGTCTCAACTGGTATCAAAAGATTGGGATCATTCCCTGCATATTTTCAGACTACAATTCTCTGAAGCTAGAACTCAATCACAAGAGGAAATTTGGAAAGAACCCAAATACATGGAGACTAAACAACATCCTTCTAAAGAATGAATGGGTCAACCAGGAAATTAAACAAGAATTGAAAAAAAATCATGGAAACAAATTATAATGAAAACACAATGGTTCAAAATCTGTGGGACACAGCAAAGGCAGTCGTGAAAGGAAAATATACAGTGGTACAAGCCTTTATCAAGAAACAAGAAAGGTCTCAAATACACAACCTAACCCTACACCTAATGGAGCTGGAGAAAGAACAAGAAAGAAAACCTAAACCCAACAGGAGAAGAGAAATCATAAAGATCAGAGCAGAAATCAATGACATAGAGACCAAAAAAACAATAGAGCAAATCAATGAAATTAAGAACTGGTTTGTTGAAAGAATTAATAAGATTGATAAATCCCTGGCCAGATTTATGAAAAAGAAAACAGAAAGGACCTAAATAAATAAAATCATGAATGAAAGAGGAGAGATCACAACTAACACCAGAGAAATACAAACAATTATAAGAACATACTATGAGCAACTCTACACCAACAAATCTGACAACCTGGAAGAAATAGATGCATTGCTAGAGACATATAAACTACCAAAACTGAACCAGGAAGAAATAGAAAACCTGAACAGACCCATAACCAGTAAGAAGATTGATACAGTCATCAAAATTCTCCAGACAAACCAAAGCCCAGGGCCAGACAGCTTACCAGGGGAATTCTACCAAACATTTAAAGAAGAACTAATTCCTATTCTCCTGAAACTATTCCAAAAAATAGAAGTGGAAAGAAAACTTCCAAACTCATTTTATGAGGCCAGCATCACCTTGATCCCAAAAACAGACAAGGTTCCCTTCAAAAAAGAGAACTACAGACCAATATCCTTGATGAACACAGATGCAAAAATTCTCACCAAAATACTAGCCAATAGGATTCAACAGTACATTAAAAGTATTATTCACCATGACCAAGTGGGATTTATTCCAGAGCTGCAAGGTTGGTTCAACATCTGCAAATCAATCAATGTGATACAACACATCAATAAAAGAAAGAACAAGAACCATATGATACTCTCAATAGACGCTGAAAAAGCATTTGACAAAGTACAGCATCCCTTCCTGATCAAAACTCTTCAAAGTGTAGGGATAGAGGGCACATACCTCAATATTATCAAAGCCATCTATGAAAAACACACCGCAAATATCGTTCTCAATGGAGAAAAACTGAAAGCTTTTCCGCTAAGGTCAGAAACACGGCAGGGATGTCCATTATCACCACTGCTATTCAACATTGTACTAGAAGTCCTAGCCTCAGCAATCAGACAACAAAAGGAAATTAAAGGCATCCAAATCAGCAAAGAAGAAGTCAAACTATCATTCTTCACAGATGATGTAATACTATATGTGGAAAACCCAAAAGACTCCACTCCAAAACTGCTAGAACTTGTACAGGGATTCAGTAAAGTGTCAGGATATAAAATCAATGCACAGAAATCAGTTGCAATTCTCTACACCAAGAACAAGACAGAATAAAGAGAAATTAGGGAGTCAATCCCATTTACCATTGCACCCAAAACTGTAAGATACATAGGAATAAACCTAACCAAAGAAGCTAAGAATCTATACTCAGAAAACTATAAAGTACTCATGAAAGAAATTGAGGAAGACACAAAGAAATGGAAAAATGTTCCATGCTCCTGGATTTGAAGAACAAATATTGTGAAAATGTCTATGCTACCTAAAGCAATCTACACATTTAATGCAATCCTTATCAAAATCCCACCCATTTTTTTTTCAAGGAAATGGAACAAATAATCCTAAAATTTATATGGAACCAGAAAAGACCTCGAATAGCCAAAGGAATATTGAAAAAGAAAGCCAAAGTTGGTGGCATCACAATTCCAGACTTCAAGCTCTATGACAAAGCTGTCATCATCAGGACAGTATTGTACTGGCACAAAAATAGACACATAGATCAATGGAACAGAATAGAGAGACCAGAAATAGACTCTCAACTCAATGGTCAACTAATCTTTGACAAAGCAGGGAAGAATGTCCAATGGAAAAAAGACAGCCTCTCAATAAATGGTGTTGGGAAAACTGGACAGCCACATTCAGAAAAATGAAATTTGTCCATTTCCTTACACCACACACAAAAATAGACTCAAAATGGATGAAGGACCTCAATGTGAGAAAGGAATCCATTAAAATTCTTGAGGAGAACACAGGCAGCAACCTTTTCAACCTCAGCCACAGCAATGTCTTCCTAGGAACATTGCCAAAGGCAAAGGAAGCAAGGGCAAAAATGAACTATTGGGATTTCATCAAGATCAAAAGCTTTTGCACAGCAAAGGAAACAGTTAACAAAACCAAAAGAGAACTGACAGAATGAGAGAAGATATTTGCAAACGACATATCAGATAAAGGGCTAGTGTCCTAGATCTATAAAGAACTCAGCCTACTCAACACCCAAAGAACAAATAATCCAATCAAGAAATGGGCAGAGGACATGAACAGACATTTCTGCAAAGAAGACATCCAGATGGCCAGCAGACACATGAAAAAGTACTCCACATCACTCGGCATCAGAGAAATACAAATCAAAACCACAATGAGATATCACCTCACACCAGTCAGAATGGCTAAAATTAACAAGTCAGGAAATGACAGATGCTGGCAAGGATGCGGAGAAAGGAGAACCCTCCTACACTGTTGGTGGGAAAGCAAACTGGTGCAACCGCTCTGGAAAACAGCATGGAGGTTCCTCAAAATGTTGAAAATAGAACTACGCTACGGCCCAGCAATTGCACTACTGGGTATTTACCCTAAAGATACAAACGTAGTGACCCAAAGGGGCATATGCACCTGAATGTTTATAGCAGCAGTGTCTACAATAGCCAAATTATGAAAAGAACCTAGATGTCCATCAACAGATGAATGGATAAAGAAGACGTGGTACATATACACAATGGAATACTATGCAGCCATCAAAAAATAAAATCTTGCCATTTGCGACGATGTGGATGGAACTAGAGGGTATCATGCTTAGCGAAATAAGTCAATCAGAGAACGACAACTATCATATGATCTCCCTGATATGAGGAAGTGGTGATACAACATGGGGGGTTACGGGGGTAGGAGAAAAATAAATGAAACAAGATGGGATTGGGAGGGAGACAAACCATAAGTGACTCTTAATCTCACAAAACAAACTGAGGGTTGCTGGTGGGAGGGGCGTCGGGAGAGGGATGGGGGGTTATGGACATTGGGGAAGGTATGTGCTATGATGAGTACTGTGAAGTGTGTAAACTTGGCGATTCACAGACTTGTATCCCTGGGGATAAAAATATATATTTATTAAAAAAAAAAGATATGTAGTCCCTGATTATAACAAAACTGAGGAAACAAATAATAATGATAATGATAATTTTATTACTAATATTATTATTATAAAAATCTTTATGTCTAGAAATCCATATGGGAAACAATTTACTAATGTTTCATTCTTTTTCTTTTTTTTTTTTAAGATTTTATTTATTTATGTGATAGAAAGACAAAAAAGTGAGAGAGAGAGTGGTGAGAAGCAGACTCTCTGCTGAACAGGGAGCCTGAGGATTCAGGGCTTGATCCCAGGACCCCAGGATCATGACCTGAGCTGAAGGCAACCACTTAACAAACTGAGCCACCCAGGCACCCCATCTTTTTCATGTTTTGCCTTATTAAAATTCTCTTTGAAAAATACAAAGTACATTTGAGTATAAAAATGTTGTTGGACACCATATGCAAAGATTTTTATATCAATTTGTGAATGAGCAACAAAGTAATATATTCTGTATTATAGAATAAACAAAATATGGGAAAGGACCTATTTATGGTATGATATATTTCCTTTTTTATGATTTGTATTATTACTGATTGGTTATAATGGATTCATATCTAATGAGTGAAAATAATACTGATCTTAAGATCTGTGAGATACAACAAAGTAAAATTGTTAGAAAAAAAAATAACCTGGTGTATCAGAGACAGTTATGAATGCCCCTTTCCATTTTTATTAAAAATGAAGCTCTGTAGCAGATGGGCTTCAAAGATATTTTAAAGATTTAAGTGCTAGTGCATGGGAGAATTCCAATGCAAACAGTTCCTTTAAAGTACTTCAGTTCATGCTGGGCTGTGGGAGGGACCAGGAGAGGCCTCTTAATCTTGCTTAGATCTTTCCATTAATAGAGTGCTATAAAATTACCTTCAACATGCATGAGAAAAGTGATCTTACTGGGAGAAGCTTGGTTTCTTCCTGAATTATCTCCCCCTCAACTAAAATTTAGTAAACCATTCTAAATAAGGAAACAACTCCAGCTGCAGTGGATGGGTTTCAGTTGGGATTATTTTATTAAATATTGAATATTTTATTATTTGAAAGCATATGGCATACAAATGTTAAGAATTTCCAAGGAAGCCAACTTCTCATTGGAATAGCATTCCATTTTTAGTGCATAAACAATTGGTTAAAGTTAAGTATTTAAAATTAAAATATGTTGTTTTTATTTCAGAGTATAGTATCATCACAAAGATTGTGTCTATAAAAATGTCTAGCAAAGTCAATGCAGGCTCTCCACAGTCATATTAAGAATCATGGTGGTGACAGTTGTGAAGTCATTAAAGTTGATAATCTGTGTTACCTGTGGTATGTTTATAAGCATTCTACATGCAAGATAAAGACAAGGAGAATTTGGGTAACCAGTTATTTAACTAATTCAGTTTAACCAAGAGACCTTCTGAAGAAAAAAGGACAAATTCTGTCATTCCTAGAAATCTGTGTTTGTCCCATGATCAAATTCCACTCCACTTTTACCATTTTTAGTTATACAGACTGTGACAGAATAATTTCATATGTGAATTTGCTCTTGAAAGATAATTTTTTATATTTAAGAAATAGATTTTTTAATGATATTACATTGTATTTTTCTTTATACTTTTACTCTAACTGTGACATAGTTTACATCTAGAAAAAAACTATTTGTGATAAGAAATGGAAATTTAAAATGTAGTGTTCTGCTTACAGTTGAAAAATGTTCTGTTTTTCTCTCTTATTTCCACTTCATCCAATTTTGTAATGAAGAAAGGTTATGCTCTTAGCTGTTGAACAGGTGCCTGTAACCAACAAGAAAAAGTAGATTTAATCTTAATGATATCAGGCCTCATCCTATCCATGACTAGTAGGTATGACCAGCATGGAGAAGACTAGTCCTTCCCAGGCTGTCACCAGAGAAACCTTTTATAACCCAGGCAACTGTGTATAAGTAACATAATTTTGATAAATCATACTTTTGTGTTTGCAATTTAAGAATGATTTTAGGTATACTGTAATATATTTATAGAAGTGATATTAATAATATTTTAAAGTAATTTTTAAATTATAAAATCCTATATAAGTGTTAGTAGTTATTTCTACACTGGTACTATGAAAAGCTCTGCTCATATTGAGTGATGGGAAATTATTCTCCCTTTGTGTCTAGTTTGCAGCTAGACCACTTTACTCCCATCCACCTTTTTTTTTTTTTTAATAGAGTGGGGAATCTAGCTGTGAAAGCCTACACTACATTAGATGAATAGAAAAAAAAAATCAAGAATGACATTTTCATTCCATTGTTGACACCCACCCAAGTTATCCCCGCCATCACCCCTATTTATAACAAGTTTTACTTGATGAAGTACCCCATAAATCAGATCAAGGATTTAAAAGATGTCTTTTTTATTTTATAGATTTAAACATAGATTGAACTCTTGCATAAATATTGTACCATTTTTTATAAAATACTAGCTTAACCAAAATACCATTAAGTAGTACAGAACCAATAAATAAAGCAGCATTCCAATCCAGACATATTATTAAGGGAGGAAGCAATCAGATCTATAAAATAGTTCTACATTGTAGGAGGTTGAACTCTTACAAACCAGATGTTTTAATTTTTGTATGGTCTTAATGTAGTACAGTGTGTTCTAGGGAACTTTATAGTCACTAATTAGAAAAAGCCTCACTTAACCCAGGTACTTTTTTTTCTCCCAATTTTGAATGTTGTGGGTAACTTAAAATGCTCTAGCATTGACCTTTATTGGCCTCAAATGAATAATGTCCATCTGAGATTAACGATTTCTTTTGATATCAACAATGCGCCTAAAGTAAAAAAACAAAATATTTTGCTCTTACTTTTTCATGTGCCAGTCTCAGTTTGTTTGATGTAAATTGAAATTCTTTCAACATTTTGGTTCTCTTCTAGATATGTTGTTCTTCCTAATCCTTTATAGGGAAGGCTTGAGGTAGACTGTTTGCAGACATTTGTTTAACTATAGTTTTACCTTTTGTTGGTGTCTTTTGTTAGATGTTTAGAGCTAAGAAGCAAGTAAATAGAACAACATACAGAGAGCCCCAAAAGAAACAACAAATATTTACCAAGGAATTCTTCTGAGGATTTATAAAATGAGAATTATCCTGGCCTCTGCTTTGGAGGTAGTGATGACTTAAAACACAAATGGTCATGTATGAGTGTTAGTCAGTTTGAATTAGAGCATCATAGTGAAACTGGCTTTGGAATCTGTAGACCTGAGTTTAGTAGGATTCCTACAATTGGCTCTGGTGAATTATGTAATCTCTAAACATCATTTTCTATGGAATAAATGAAAGCTAATACTATTAATGAACAATTCTGAAGAGAATTAATTTTTTTTTTGCCTTCATCATATATATGCGTGTGTCACATGATCTATGACAGGGGAACTCATCCGTCTACTCTGCTTCTCTGTCAGTAAAATCCACTGTGTTTCTCTATCAGTAAAATGCTGAGTTCCTTTGAAGGAGCTAAAGTCTGTAGGAAGGAAAGCGCTACATAAATCCAATTATCAACTTGGCCAAATACACCCTTTCTATTTGTATTCATCACTAAATTGAATTATCTCTGATCATGTATTTCTAACTTTGTACAAATGAAAATATGAGTGTGGTGTTTTTGTTCTTGAATGCATAAATGATGAGGAAATGAAGTGGGAAATTTATTCTGCTAAAGGTGATTTTCACTATATAAAACACTATGGTATGTCTATGACTATAAGTAAGTTCCAATTCTTTGAAATATAATTTAAAGTAAACACTAAAAGCATTGAGTAAGAATTCTTATTACAAACAAATATAAGAAGGAATGGGATATAAAGGGAATATGAGTTTTGTAAACTTCTATGCCAAAATCAAATTTAGAATATTATTAGGTATTTATTCATGGGATTAAATCATTAGAGATATAAGAGCTCTTAACTTGACTGGGTAAATCAAATATCTCTACTTAATTTCATATGTGAGTTATTTGCATTTTTAATTTTTTCCATATAACATTTTAATCAAAGGTCAATTCAGTGTAGATATTTGTAAAATGCAAGACAAGAACATTTAAACTATATAGATAATGATTCATAATTAGATGCCTGATGATTATGCTTTTACCTATTTTAAAATGCATCTTTGGAGAAGTTTTAAAAGATATTCTAAGCAATTTATTTTTATGAAAATTAAGGTTAATGTTACATTAATATAAAATCTCTCTCAACTCCATGGTTTTTCTGAATTAGACTTTATATCACTGCAGTCATGTTTTATAGGCTGAATTATGCTTTTCCCAAAACTCATATGTTGAAGTCCGAATGCTGAATACCTTTGGGGTATAATGTCTTTGAAAATGGGATTGTTGCCAGTGTAACAGGGGTCATACTGGAGTAATGGGTAGTTCCCTAACTCAGTATGACAGTGTCCTTGCCAAAGACAGAAGTTTGGACATAGGTACATATACAGGGAAAGCACAATGTGAACATAAAAATGGCCATCTACAAGCCAAGGAAAAAGGCGTAAAACAAACCTTTCACTCATAGTCTTCAGAAATAACCAACCATGCCAAAACCTTGATTTTGGAATTTGAGCCACCAGTACTGTAAGACAAATTTCTCCTGCATGAAGGCACCCCTTTGGTGGTACTTTGTTTCAGAGGCCTTTGTAAATGAATATACCATATTGCTAGCCTTGCCATTTTTTTAAAGATTATTTATATATTTTTGTTAGGAGGAGGGTCAGAGGTTGATGGAAAGAGTATCTCCAGCCAACTCTGCACCAAGCACAGAGCCTGACATGTGGGGCTCAGTTCCACAAACCTGAGATCATGACCTGAGCCAAAACTAAGAGTCAGACCAACTGAGCCACCCAGGTGACCTCACCTTCCAATTTTTAGCTGAAGAATATGTGTGAGAAGACACCAATGATACAGTCTTTTGCCAAGTTTATTTATGCTTGTGTAGGGAACTTGTTAGTGTGTCACAACATTGAAACCCGAATACTTCTTAAATAAATGCTCAGCTTTGAAAAATAGTTCTTAATTAAAATGATGTTTCTAATAATGAAACATTAAATGAATGATATTGAAGATATAAACAGTTGATCCAGGAGAGGGTCATCTATGAGCTATCAAAAAGCTACACTTAAGATATGCTTGCAGTGGGCACCTGGGTGGCTCAGTAGTTTAAGCCTTTGCCTTCAGCTCATGTCATGATCCCAGAGTCCTGGGATCCAGGCCCACATCAGTGTCTCTCTCAGTAGGGAGCCTGTTCCCCCTCTCTTTCTGCCTCCCTCTCTGCCTACTTGTGATCTCTCTTTCTCTTTGTCAAATAAATAAATAATCTTTAAAAAAATATGCTTGCATATAGAAAGGCTTCACAGTAAAAGCCTTTCTTAAGAAACAAGAAAGGTCTCAAGTACACAACCTAATCCTACACCTAAAGGAGCTGGAGAAAGAATAGCAAAGAGAGCCTAAACCCAGCAGGAGAAGAGAAATATTAAAGATCAGAGCAGAAATCAGTGAAATATAAACCCAAAGAACAGTAGAACAGATCAATGAAAGTAGGAGCTGGTTCTTTGAAAGCATTTAATAAGATTGATAAACCCCTGGCCAGACTTATCAAAAAACAAAAGAGAAATGACCCAAATTAATAAAATCAAAAATGAAAGAGGAACGATCACAACCAACACCAAAGAAATACAAATTATTTTAAGAACATATTATGAGCAACAAGCCAGCAAACTAGACAGTCTGGAAGAAATGGATGCATTCCTAGAGATGTATAAACTACCAAAACTGAACTAGGAAGAAATAGGAAACCTGAACAGACCCATAACCAGTAAGGAGATTGAAGCACTCATCAAAAATCTACCAACAAACAAGAGCCAAGGCCAGATGGTTTCCCAAGGGAATTCTACAAAACATTTAAAGAAGAATTAATATCTGCTCTCCTGAAACTGTTCCAAAAAATAGAAATGGAAGGAAAACTTCAAAACTCATTTTATGAGGCCAGCATTACCTTGATTCCAAAACCAAAGACCCCATCAAAAAGGAGAATTACAGACCAATATCCCTGGTGAACACCAACACAAAAATTCTCACCAAAATACTAGCCAATAGCATCCAACAGTACATTAAAAGCATTATTCATCATGAGCAAGTGTGATTTATTCCTGGGATGCAAGGTTGATTCAACATCCACAAATCAGTCAATGTTATATGGTAATAAAAGAAAGAACAAGAACCTATGATACGCTCAATAGATGCAAAAAAAAATTTACAAAGTACAGTATCCTTTCTTGATCAAAATTCTTCAAAGTGTAGGGCTAAAGGGCACATACTTCAATATCATCAAAGCCATCTATGAAAAATGCACAGCAAATATAATTCTCAAAGGGGAAAAACTGAGAGTTTTTTTTTTTTAAGATTTTATTTATTTGACAGAGAGAGGTCACAAGTAGGCAGAGAGGCAGGCAGAGAGAGAGGAGGAAGCAGGCTCCCTGCTGAGCAGAGAGCCCGATGCGGGACTCGATCTCAGGACCCTGAGATCATGACCTGAGCCGAAGGCAGCTGCTTAACCCACTGAGCCACCCAGGCGCCCCAAAACTGAGAGATTTTCCCCTAAGGTCAGGAATACGGCAAGGCAGTCCACTACCACCACTGCTATTCAACATAGTACAAAAGTCCTAGCCTCTGCAATGACACAAAGAAATAAAAGCCATCCTAATCTACAAAGAAGTCAAACTCTCACTCTTTGCAGATGATATGATACTTTATGTGGAAAACCCAAGAAATCCACCCTAAGACTGCTAGAACTCATACAGGAATTCAGTAAAGTGTCAGGATATAAAATCAATGCACAGAAATCAGTTCATTTCTAAACACCAACAACAAGACAGAAGAAAGAAATTAAGGAGTTGATCCCATTTACAGTTGCACCCAAAACCATAAGATACCTAGGAATAAATCTAACCAAAGAAGCAAAGAATCTGTACTCAGAAAACTATAGAATACTCATGAAAGAAATTGAGGAAGACACAAAGAAGTGGAAAAATGTTCCACGCTCATGGATTGGGAGAACAAATATTGTGAAAACATCTATGCCACCTAGAGCAATTTACACATTTAATTCAATCCCTATCAAAATGCCATCAACTTTTTCAAAGAAATGGAACAAATAATCCTAAAATTTGTGTGGAACCAGAAAAGACCTCAAATAGCCAGAGGACTGTTGAAAAAGAAAACCAAAGTTAGTAGCATCACAATTCTGGACTTCAATCCATATTACAGAACTGTAATCATCAAAACAGTATAGTACTGACACAGAAAGAGATACATAGATCAATGGAACAGAATAGAGAGACCAGAAATAGACCCTCAACTCAATGGTTGACTAATCTTTGACAAATCAGGAAAGAATGTCCAATGGAAAAAAGAGTCTCTCCAACAAATGGTGTTGGGAAAATTGGACAACCACATGCAGAAGAATGAAACTGGACCATTTCCTTACACTGCACACAAAAATAGACTTAAAATGGATGAAAGACTTCAGTGTGAGGCAGGAATCCATCAAAATCCTTGAGGAGAACACAGGCAGTAACCTCTCCAACTTTAGTTGCAGCAACTTCTTCATAGAAACATCGCCAAAGGCAAGGGAAGCAAGGGCAAAAATAAACTATTGGGACTTCATCAAGATCAAAAGCTTTTGCACAGCAAAGGAAACAGTCAACAAAATCAAAAGACAACCCAGAAAATGGGACAAGATATTTTCAAACGACATGTCAGATAAAGGACTAGTGTCCAAAATCTATAAAGGACTAATCAAACTCAACACCCAAAGAACAGATAATCCAATCAAGAAATGTGCAGAAGATATGAACAGACATTTCTGCAAAGAAGACATTCAGATGGCTAACAGACACATGAAAAAGTGTTCAACATTACTTGGCATCAGGGAAATACAAATCAAAACCGCAATGAGATATCACCTCACACCAATCAGACTGGCTAAAATTAACAAGTCAGGAAATGACAGATGCTGGAGAGGATGCGGAGAAAGGGGAACCCTCCTACACTGTTGATGGGAATGCAAGCTGGTGAAGCCTCTCTGGAAAATAGTATGGAGGTTCCTCAGGAAGGTGAAAATAGAGCTACCCTATGACCCAGCAATTGCACTACTAGGTATTTACCCCAATGATACAAATTTAGTGATCTGAAGGGGCATGTGCACCCCAATGTTTATAGCAATAATGTCCACAATAGCCAAACTCTGGAAAGAGCCTAGATGCCCATCAACAGATGAATAGATAAAGAAGATGTGGTATATATATATGCTGTGTCTATATATATATATATATATATATATATATATTTTTTTTTTTTGATGGCTGCATTACAAATATATATATATATATATATATATGTACATCAAAATGCAGCCATCAAAATGCAGCCATCAAAAATGAAATCTTGCAATTTGCAATGATATGGATGGAACTAGAGGGTATTATGCTCCATGAAATAAGTCAGTCAGAGAAAGACAATTATCATATGATCTTTCTGATATGAGGAATTTGAGAAACAAGGCAGAAGGACATAGGGGAAGGGAGGGAAAAACGAAACAAGACAAAACCAGAGAGGGAGACAAATCACAAGATACTCTTAATCTCAGGAAACAAACTGAGGGTTGCTGCAGTGCTGGGGGTGGGAGGGATGGGGTGGCTGGGTGTTGGACACTGAGGAGGGTATATGCTATAGCAAGCACTATGAATTGTATAATACTGATGAATCACAGACCTGTACCCCTGAAACAAATAATACATTATATGTTAATTAAAAAATAGACTTCAGTTTCTTCCTTGTGATCATTTATAAATGTTTTAAAAAGTCAAACTTTATAGTCAGAGTTCTTTAGGGTGGTAGCTATGATGTTTATTGTGTTACAGTGTTAGACAAACCTTTTAATATCCTTAAGACTAAAGTGGAGAAATGAACATAAACATGTTTTACTTGCAAGAAGATTCTGAAAAGTAAATGAAATGATCTAAGAAAGCACCTTGACAGCTTGACAAATATTTACCTATGTGTACACCTAGTTCCAGATAAAAACAAAGAACATTTCTGTCATTCCAGAAGGTCTTTTTGTCTCTTCCTTTCCAATAGCCACTGTTTTAACTTTTTATTTAGTTATTTAGTTTATGTTTATTTATTTTTAAGTAATCTCTATGCCCAACGTGAGGCTCAAACCTACAACCCTGAGATCTAGAGTTGGATGCTTTACTGACTGAGCCAGCTAAGTGTCCCTTGACTTTTTAAATCATAGATTAGTTTTGCCCATTCTTGAATTTTATGCAAATGAAACCACACAATCTATGCTCTTCTTTTTTGAGTTGCTTTGGTCAACATGAAGTCTCTTAGATTCATCCATGTTGTATATATAAGCTATTTTTAATTACTATATAATATCCCATTGTATAAATAAACCACAATGTCTATTCACTTGCTTGTGAGAAAAATAAATATAAGAAATATTAATAATCTCATAATAAGTATAAGAAAAAGAAACCAAAAACCTTTAGAAGGAAAAGGAGAATGTCATTGTAACTTTAGAGTACGACAGTATATCTTTAAATAGAAGAACATATTAATCATTTAAAATAATTAAATTGGATTTCATTAAAATTAAGATCTCTATTTACCAAATATGCATCATTAAAAATGAAAAAAAGATTCACAGTCTGAAAGAAGATTGTCACAATATATATAACTGAAAAATAATTCACAATATATAAATAACTCTTCTAATCAATAAGAAAGAGGCGGATGACCCAGTTAAAAAATTGGCAGAATACTGATGCAGACAATTCTCAGAATATTCAAATAGCCTATACTCACATGAAAAGGGCCTGACATCATTACTCAACAAAAGAAATGTGATGTAAAACCATAATGATGCACCATTACATGGTCCTCAGAATAGAGAACATTTTAAAAAGACTGTCCATACCATCTACTGTAGAGGAAGTGAAGTAACTGAAACTCTTCTAAACTATTGATGAGATGATAAATTGATCTGGAACACTGTTTGATCTTATCTTCTGAAGTTTTACATATGCCTACTGTATGACCCAACAACACACTCTTAGGTATATTTCCAAAAGATATCAGTATGGATGTTTTCCAGAAAATATGTACAACAATGCTTACAGGAACATTATTTATAAATCCAAACTGGAAACAAACCTTCCACCCAAAGGGAAAGGTTAAATAAAGGTGGCATAGAGTAATTATTAGTAATTACCAGTACCTTCGTACTGCCTTTGTGTTTTCTTCAAATTCATAGTGTCTGATTAGATGTCATGTTTTTTTTTCAAATGTTTACTTTTCACATTTATTCATTGGACAAGCAGAGCTATAGGAGAAAATAAGTCATTTAGACAGATTATTATGTGGGGAGGAGAGAAGGCCTTTGATAAATATCTGTTTATCAAAAATTATAGCTAACCTCTTTCTCCATACCTTCATTTCCTAAATCTACTTTAGGGTGTTCCTTTCACATATTATTAACAGTATCCTTCTAGAAATTTATATTATCTCTTCATGTACTTATAATATCCTTTGCAATTGTAACTGCTCTAAATGTTGATTCTGGTACATAATAGATAGATGGGAATGAAATGAGATTAGGTGAGAGGGAAAGCAATGAAGAGGGGTGGTTCTTTTTTTGTTAATAAAATTTTTTTAACTGGTTAGCTATATAGCTAAATTCTTGTTTTATAGAAAAGAAACACTGAAGTGTTATATACCAAATGTGTGGTAAGCTACCCTCTTTACAGGTTTTAAACAATTGCCCTTGCCAATATTCTATGGGATATCCAATGATTTCCATCCCCACTTATTTATCTAATTCCTATTTCTTATTTCAAGTTTTTCCTCCAGTGAACTCTAGATTTCACCAGGATCTCATCTCCCGTTATTACTATCTCTTTTTGTTCATCACAGATGCAGAGAAAGATTCAGATCCATGTATTCGTGTTCTCTGCCCACCTCCCTGCCTCTCCCAAGGACATTCACTAGTCATGTGAGAGAAGACACTTTGCTGAGTTTTGAAGCATGAAGCGGTGGCTCAAGAAGCTTACAAGTAGATGTTCTGAATACCCTTCAGCCACTCTACCAACTGGACAGTTTCAGCTTTTCCAGCTGAAACTGGACTTTTTCAGTCTCTTGTCATTTGTTGGTCGGAGAGAAGACCTTTCTCTGTTTTTTTCTTTTCTCTTTTCCTTCTCAATTCTTTCCTCTCTCCAGTACAAGACTCTTGATCTCTAGTAATGCTTAGTGGACCAGCTATCATATTGTTACATCTTTCTACTCTCAGTGTGTACCTATTAGATACTTAAAATGAGAGACATAGCAGTCAATCCCCTTACTAAGACTTTGACACTGTAAGTTTTCTGTGTATTTGGATCTTAAAAAAAAAAAAAAAAAAAAAAAGACATTTAAAAAACTCTGAGGGGCATCTGGGTGGCTCAATAGTTAAGTGCCTGCCTTCAGCTCAGGTCATTATCCTGGGGTCCTAGGATCCAGCCCCGAGTCCAGCTTCCTACTTAGCAGGAAGCCTGCTTCTCCCTCTCCCACTTCCCCTGCTTGTGTTCCCTCTCTCACTGTCTGTCTCTCTGTCAAATAAATAAATAAATAAATTCTTTAAAACAACAACAACAACAACAAAACAAAAACAAAAACAAAACAAAACCCTCTCTGAGTTCTACGGTATTTAGGGGCTGTGCTTTCACTGCCATGACATACTGCCAACACTGACATGGGATTATCTGGGCAGTGGGTAAATGAATGGATAAATACATTTAAATAAATTTCTAGTCACTGAGGCGCCTGGGTGACTCAGTCAGTTAAGCATCTGACTTTAGATCTCAGTTCAGGTCTGGATCTCAAAGTGGTGCGTTTAAGCCCTGTGCTGGACGTAAAGCACACTTTAAATGAAAAAAAGAAATCTGGACACTAGTTTAACCTATAAACTTAATCTCTGCTTCTACTTTTTTTTTTTTTTTTTAATCTACAGAGATAAAATAATGATTTGGGTCAATTTAAATTCTACCTGTCCTGTTTTCCCTTGTTCTGATAGGAAGGCCATCTAACTCTAACCTACAGGGTTTCAGACATAGGTTGAAGAAGGAAGATATAAAATCTGGTTAACCGACCTCTGAGTGATTCAGTGATAATTGAATGAAAACATGAAATTCAAGGGAGTAAAGTTGAAACTAGCCTGAGGGATAGCTCTGAGAAGCCTGTGGCAGAGGAGTTTGCCTGGCCACTGCAGACACTATTTTGATGTCCTGCAACATCTTTTCTTACAATTTAACTTTCTATAGCCATATATTTCCTTTCTGCACATTTTGAAGTTTGCATTAAAAAATCATAACATAGCAAATGGGTCTGATGCAATATTAAGGAAGGTTAAGATTATGATTGTTTAAAAAACACTAGAACTTTAGAAGTGTGAAAAGAGAATGGGAATTCAAGATTGCTGAAGGCCATTACTTTTGTCCTATTTACTTTGTTCTAACAGGGTCAGCCCTTGGCAAAATTAAGAAGGAGTTTCCTTCACTTTTCTGATCAAATCACCTTTACTTCCCAATCCTGTGATGTTTAGCTGTGATCTAATTCCTTTCCAACTTCAGTTTTCTATTCTTTAAATTACAATTTGCTGATAAAAACATTTATTTTTTATTTTAAATCTGCTGAGCATTGCATTTAGCATTTTACACACAGTTTCAAGAGGTGGGTAATACTACTGTGATTATATTGCAAATGAAGAAAGAAGTGAATTGCCTGAGGTCATTAAGCTCTGAGAGGCAATGTAATATTGAAGAACTGGTCATCCAACTTCCAACAACCAAAATAGTACCTCACCTGATAAGACTTATTTATGCAATATCAGGGATGGTGTGTGTCTGTGTGCACATGATTGCTGAAAATGAAAGTGTTGGTGATTCAGAGGAAAAAATACCCATAGTAGTCAAGTGACTCATGATGGTATTTGGGGATATTGGGAGGTTTAGCAGTTATAAGGGAGTAGATGAGGTAGTACCCTGGCCATCCAAAATCCTATGCCATTCTTTTATACTTGAAAAAGACTGTGCTCTAGTACCTCAAACATTTATTGATCAATAACTTAAATGTTTCATTATCAAAGAGTGAAATCTAGTATTGTTCATTATACTGAAAATAATCTGCTAATAAACAAACAACCGTGGGAGAAAGTATTCATTTGCTAAGTATTTGTTAAAAGTCTAGTATGTACTAGGTACTATTTTAGGGATATTATGGTGAGGATTAACCTTGCCCCTGTTCTCTCTGTTTAGCAACTTTTGGGAAAATATAAGCAAACACAAATTTACAAAGAATGAGAGATAAGTGAGGTATGGGAAAATATAAGACTTTAAAGAATACTTTTCCCAATGACATTTAGAAAACTTCCCTAAAGAAATGGAATAACCAATGGAATTAATTTTGATAAGTAAAAAGTAAGCAATACTTAAGGTTGAATATGATACAAGGAAGGCACTTTATTTTATTTTCTTCTTTATAGTCAAATAAAAATATTTATATTAAATTAACAAAAAACAAGAAAAAAAATCAGCATCACCAAGGAAAGCGGGAGCTAGTCAAACCCTAAACCTCTACCTGTAAGAAAAAGCTGTCAAGTACTGTAAAAGTTAGACTACACCAAGAACACTCTCTTTTAGCAGATACAGACCTCTACAAATCTCTACAAAAGGTGCTGTTTCTTGGAATTAGAGACATAAAGGGGGTCAGCCTAATCCCTTGTCTGGATCAGTAGGGTCTTTGGTGGGTCATAGGTGAGTCACAAAATTGTAAATTAACACAGAAATATTTTCTGGTTAGGGGGATGGGCAGAGAGTTCACTGAGGGCCATACATGGATCTACTACCCCCAAGGTGGAAAACACTAATTGCAGAGAACTCAGTAAATCTGTTGAGAAGATGTTCTTAAACAAGCAGATAAGAAACATAAATATAGAAAATTACTAAAGAAGTGGAGAAAAAGAAAGATAAAATTAAAAGAATAACCCTAAGTAAATCAAATTCACTTCATTAACTATAAGAAATGAATACATGTGTAAAAAAATGTGCATTACCAAAATCGTTCACCAAAGCACTAGAACACTTATACTGGCCCAGGTAATATGAAAATAAAGTACAAAAATTTCAGAGATGCCAGCCACAAAATATTCCCAAAAGGATGTAGAGGAAATGTTCAATGCTCATAAACAAGCTTCCCTAAAGCTTTTCAATGTTTTCTATATCACAGATAAGGAAAAAATGCTAATCCTTTTTAGTTCCATACACACAAAAATATGAGATTAAGTTGAACACCTGAGAAAGGTAGATTTATTTATTTTTTTATTTATGTTTTAAAGATTTTATTAATTCATTTGACAGAGAGAACGTGGCACAAGCAGGGGGAGTGGCAGGCAGAAGGAGAAGGAGAAGCAGGCTCCTTGCCACCAAAATGCAGGGAGTCTGATGGGGGGCTTAATCCCAGGACCCTGAGATCATGACCTGAGCTGAAGGCAGACGCTTACCTGTCTGAGCCACCAAGGTGCCTACCATTATGGTAGTTTAAACAAGAAAGAAAAAAAATAACTGTAGACAAATACAATTATGAATATCTATACATCCCTAAGTTGGGAAATGAAACAACAGCAAGTTTATTTCAATAGTTGTTGAAAATACATTTTTAAAATTTTAATATATTTATATTCTTTATTAAGACCTCTAAATGAAGTACAAGTGGATAGGAATTCCTTAGCATTGTGTAAGCACACATAAAATGATAATAGTAGGAATGATTACAATGCTGATAACTAATTTTACTAAGTGCTTATTCTTGTGCCTGGCACCCCTTTACATATAAACTGGCCCACGAAGTAGGTGCTATGATTATCCCTATTAGACAGATAATGAAGGCATGGCACAAAGATGTCAAATAACCTTTCCAAAACTGATGACCCAATAACTGGGAAAGCTGGATGCAAACCAACGTGGTCAGACTTCAGAGATCATAAATGTAATTGAGATCATCTTTTAGATAGACTAAGTGCAAAACACACCATATATGGAGATCTCCATGAAGAACCTTCAATTGTCTCCTGAGTAACACTGTGGAGGGAGGAAAGGCAAGCTTGAATACATGGAAAAACCTTTTGTTCTTGGATGGGAAGTCTTAATGTCACTCATGTACACATTTTTTAGATAATATTTATTACAATAATGTTTTCAATAACAATGATTGAAAATATTCTAAGATCCCATCTGCATGAATGGTTAAATACAGGATAGCCATACAGTGGCATAGTGTGGCATTAGTTGAAAAATAATAAGGTTAACTGATATGCACTGTTGGGAAAAGAAAACTAAGCTGTATTTGGTAGGTGAAAAAAAGAAGGCACAGAACAGTACATATAACACTCCTGTAAATATATATAAAGGAGACTCATATATGTATACAGATATATATACAAATACATTTACATAGGAAAATTTCTATAAAGATATATAAAAGCCCAGTAGCCTTGTTTAGCTCTGGGGAGTTCACCAGGGATTTGGGCATAGGGAGTAGAGAACGATATTTAATTTTTAACAATGTTTCTCAGATTTTTCAAGACATGTTGACATATTCTTTTTTTAACTAAAAAATATAGGTATGTATGTATTTATGTGTACATAGAATTATCTGAGTTATCTGCCCAGATGTGGTGGGAGTACAAAGAAAGTCTCCAGAATATCCTTGAAATGAAGGAAAGTCAAGTAAAGCATAGGAAATAAAAAAGATTGAGAAACTGATAGTAGTTTTCTAAATTGACCAGCATTTGACCCCTCACTATAGTTATGGTAGTTCTTTAGCCCTAGAGCATTCTCAGTCTGTTCCTGAAAGAAAGGTGACAACATTTTAATGATGCACATCTAGTGTTACAGTAGAAAATTACACACTTTCATGACCTACAAAGATAATTTTAATGTAAGAAAAGTAGCTCCTGAGGGATTCAAAAGTCAAGAAAATCTACTGAATATTTTTCTATAACTGTCAGGAAAGAATCTTTCAGAGCTATGATCTTATGCAAACTAAACCTAATACAGAGGTCATAGAGCAAAATTTCATTAATTTGAACTTGGGTTGATATATACAGTATATTTTTCTACTCAAGGAAGTCCTAGTTTTACAATGATGTCAAACACATACAAGCAAGCTGATAATAGGTTAACGAAACATCTATTAGAAATTCCAGTAAATGCATTTGGTCTGTTCTCTATATGCATTGTTAGAGCCTCCTTAAATATGGTTCTATCGTAATACATTTTCAAATTGAAACTTCTAATTCCTAGGGGTCTTATGAATTATCAAATATCTAGTGTTCTATTGTTATAGATTGTTTTCTATACAAATTTTCTGATGATTGTTAACTTATGCTTGCCTTGTAAGCTATTTTTCAGAAAAATCTTTTTATTAAATAATCAGATGATTAGTCTTTCAAGTATGGCAGTTCATTTTGTGATTATTGAGTATTTCTCATATTGAAAGGGAATCTCATAAACTATAAAAATTTAATAAGAACTTTCAAAAGTGAGTATATGCTAACAATCGAATCTTTTGGAAAATGTAGTTTAATTTCCAAATACTGAGAAGAAAACTCCATAATTCAGTATTTCATGTTTCCTCCTAAGAGAGTCTAGTCCAATGAACATAATAAATTCTAGGACTTCTAGAGTTTTCAAAATATTGGTAATCACTGCACAGTTGTGTAAATGGAGATGTAGAAAGTTGAGAAAAGTAAGAATGTATTTTGACAGCATAATATAGTCTGGAAGATGTTTTTCTGAATAAATTCTAAAAATTGCCTAGAGGTGTTTTTGTCATTTGCCTCTTTCTTCTAGAGGTTGGTGCTGAAAAAGCAAAATAAAAATACCAATTGCAATTCCTAATACTTGCATATTCTGAGAGACTGCGGTTTCATTAGTTGTGGTTTTATAGTAGTAGAAACTGGCTTGTTTAAAAAGAAATACATAGATGCTTCCCTTGAGTTTTTTGGTTTGCTTGGTTTATCTCTTTTGCAAACCTCTTTTTCTGTTTACTGAAAAGAACTATCAGTCCAGTCTCTAAATAAGTGAATTTGGGGAAATGGCTTTCTAATATTCCTTTGCTATAGTGAATTTAGAATTTCGAGCATATTAAATTACCTAGGCTCTCTTTAAAAACATATATTTTTATTATTTATTTCTATTTCGTCAACATGGGAATGATACAATATGGGAATGATATAATATGTGTGTGTGTATGTGTATATATATACATATATATACATCAATATATATGAAAACATCATATATATGAAAACTATTATATATAATAGAATTATAGATAATATAGAAATATAATACAATATACAATATAATAATAGAAAACTACTATATATATACATATATATACACATCAATATATATATCATATATATGTATATATATACACACACATTTATATATATATTGAGGTCCATAGTGGAGTATGTGGCACACACACACACATAAATGTATATGTACATGTATGTATATATATATACACACTATATATATAGTATACATATGCATACATGTATATGTATACTATATACATATGTATATGTATACTATATATATAGTGTGTATATATATATACATATATGTACATATACATTTATGTGTGTGTGTGCATATACATATGTATATGTATACTATATATATAGTGTGTATATATATATACATATATGTACATATACATTTATGTGTGTGTGTGTGCCACATACTCCACTATGGACCTCAATGACTAACTTTTTTATTTATTTTTAGTATTAGGAAGGAATTAATAATAAGTACATTTCCTGGATACTGCTCAGGAATTGATTGTAGATCCCTAATACTGACTAGTCTAATAGGGAAAGAGGATCCAGTTTCTATGTGACAGCAAATTATAGCCAGATGATAAAAGAAAAATGAGTGATTTTATTAACGTGTAACCTCTTAAATATTTTAAAACATTTGCCCATTTCCTAAAATATTTGTCCATATCCTCACTCATTCATTGATTCATCCAGCAAATTTTACTACATGCTTACTATAAGCTAGGCAATAACTAAGTGCTGGTTATGTAATAAGAAGAAAATAAGCCTGTGTTTCTGTCCCCTTGGAGCTTAGGATTCACAGAAAAAAATAGATATAACAAAATAAAAATCAACACATAACCTCAGTATACATTATATATTGTGTATATTTCTTTTTTAACTGCTTATTTTTCACTTAACATATCACAAAATAATTATTTTCAAAAGTCAAATCATTCTAGCTCTCTGCCTAGAACTCTCCAGTGACCTTTCATATGATTCAGAATCATTTAATGCTGATGGTTGCTCAGTGACTCTTCTTTGCTGCCTTCTCCCTTACCCACTCAACACTGGCTCCTTGATGCTTCTCAACCACACCAACTCAGTGTCCACCTAACATATTATATTTACTAACCATTCATCCTAGGATCCTCTACCTCCAAATACTTTTGGGTCTAACCTATTACTTTCAACTCTCGGAGGTCATCATTGAACACCCAGCTGAATAACCAACCTTACCCTGCAATGTATTCCGTAACTTTCTTATTCATGACTTTCAGTACATGCAGCACTTTATACCCTCTTGTGGTTATTGAAAGACTTTCACTTCTGGAAGGCTAGCTCCATGCAACTAGACAGATTGTTCTCTTCATTGTCCTACCTCCAATATCAAGAACACGGTCTGGCAGTTAATTAGCATTTAATGAATATTTGTGGAATTAATGAATAAATAAATAAATAATAGACGAATAAACAGTTTTCTAGTCACTGAAGGTTTTTATTTGCAGCATTAGAATATTTAATGATAAAAATACATCATAATTTATTTAGTGAATCTTCTATTTTTAGTCATTAAGCTAAATTAATTTTCTTTTTTTTTCCCCCTTTATAAACAGAGCTGCCAGGAGCTGCATTATGGTTAAATCACCTGCTGTTATTTCTTTAGGAAAAATTCCAGAAAGTGGGATTTTTCAAAGACTTGTAATCAGTCAATACTAGATAATGAGAAAATATCTGTTATTGCTAAGGAATGCTATGTCTGAAATAAACTGGAGTTCATTGAGGGGTTAGCTGCTAGGCTCTCTGTTCAATAGCAGACTTCAACTCAAATTATCCTGGGAGCACTTCCATGCCTCTAGTCATGGTTTCTCTTGAATTCAATTTTTCAGTTTTCTCCAATAACAATTTTGAACCACAGTTTGTCTAGGTAGGAAACACAAATGTGAGTCTTAATGTGTATAATATATATGCCTTGGAAATTTTTAAAAATCTCACTTCTAAAAATCCAATAACATTATTTTAAGAATCAGAATAGGAAACATAAATAAGGATGCATATAGTGATCCATCCACAACTATTTGACTGGGAAGTAGATTAAAATCTTAAATTATTGCTGAAGTTATCTAAGTTAAAAAAGACTCAAATATAAGAGCTGAAACCAATCAAAGTTTCTCATGTCAGCTGCACTATTTCCTACAGAGATAATCTATGCAAGTAGTATTTATCACTTAAACAGTCCTGGTTCAAAGACCATTGATGATGTTATATTACCAAAAGAAAGAACTTCTAACTGACAGTTTATTCAGCAAGAGAAGGAAAGAATGAAGAAGGCTATTTGCATTTAGCTCACATTTTAAAATAAAGAGAAAGTAAAGAGAATAGTTTCCAAATTTGACATCAACTCCCCCCTCCTCTTTTTCATTGAAGCTCTGTTTTAGTTTAGAAAGAAATTCTAAATTGACATTTAAATGGTGGCAGGGCAATTCTCCTCTGCCTTGTGAAACGGTCTCTGGAAATGTACAATTACGCTGTCATCTTTAGCACTCCACATTGGACAGAGTTTAATTATTAATGTGTTTCCCTCAGAGAATGACTCGATCATGTCACAACTCTAGACAAATACAGCTAATGCAAAATCATAAAATATTCACTTGAATACTGCTGAACTGACAGGAAATTAATTCTATGAACACTTTTGATATTACCAGAAAATTAGTTTCAAATGCATAAGACTGAAATAAATGTGTTCATAATTTGCTCAAGGGTAATGCTCATCTTGCAATCAGTTGGTGTCTTTTTATAAATGTTACAAGTATTCAACATGGCTTTATGATAAAGAGGACAGCTAATGTAATGTATTATTTGTAGACAGTGTTTTACTTGTAAACAGCAGGGAGTGAAGAATTGCTCTCTCAGAAATATTTAAACTCCAATAATATTCTGCTATTTATCATTTTGTAGAACTGAAGAATGCCATCAAAAAAATTTTTTTTCAGACACTGAGAAGCTTAAGGAATGGTAATGGGATTTCAAACTTTTCACTTCAGATCACTCTTCCAAGTTTTAGAAAATATCTGAAAATGATTGAAAATGATTAGTATCTTAAGGCTACTCAATGTCCAGCTTTGGACAAACTAGAGATTTTATGTTTTTAGACATTGAAAAGTACCCCTCAAATATATTTACTTCCTCCTTTGTGTTTGTCCAGCAATTTGCACAAAGTTTAACATACTATTTCATAATTATTTGTGTACATATTTTCACACACTGTATGAAACTAAAAGCCCCTAGAAAATATGACATTGTCACTGATCTCTATCCTTAAGTGTCTAGTCAAATTGGTGCAAGTCGTTTGGTGTATAATTGAATGAATGGGAAAAATGGATAAATTAAAAGGATCTATTTAAAATATCAATAGGAAAGTACAATCAGTCAACATATAATAAGTCCATTTTTGTAATAAAAAATCTCTAAAAGATATCTTTAAATGTAGCTCAGAATGACTTTCCTAGATAACTTTGTTTTCTGCTTTTCTGGGAACTCCTGACACATAAAACTAAGTTCTTGTAGTCAGAATTTGCTATCTGGCTAGAGTTAATTCATGCAAGCAAAGCTAATGAGATGTTTGCGCATCAAAATTTGAAATTTTGAACATTGCTAGAGGTAAGTCATATTTGACTGAGTTCTAGTGAGAAAGTTTGCCAACATATGATAAAAGTCACACTTCCTTTCTGTCTTTTGAGTTCTAGCTTCTCTGCTTCCTTCTAACAAATGCCCGTTTAAGCTTAGGCTAGCCATAGTGAGTTGTTTTCTATTGCTAGAAACCAAAAGATTCACATAATAATGTATTATAAAACTTATTCTGACAATTTTATGTTTTATGTTTGTTTGTTTGTTTTAAATAAACAAAACTACCTATATTGCCCTATCTGGGGTTTTCAGATCTTTCATGCCTTTTTTCATATTGTTATACATTTTATGTAATGTGAGAAAAGAATTGCTGTAATTGTTGGACATTCATTTTATACTATCTGTAAGGATGCTGTAATAAAATATTAAAGGAAACATGGTTATTAATGAATCATACCAGTGAAATTTAGTTTAATAGTGTTAACTTATTTTAAAAATTTCAGTAAATGAGGTTGTTCATTATACCATAAAGCCACTTCTTGTAATGACAAATTGAATTGGGGGTCTGAGTTAAATATGACTGTATAAATGCAAATAGGCAAAAAATGAATTGAATATATGCATAGAAAGTGAAATATAGCAAATTAATTGAACAATGAAAATCTCAAAAACTGGCTGTTGGTTTTATAAACTCAATGTTTTGTTATTCTTATAAAAGTTAAAATGCATTCTAAAGTTTGTCAATTTTTTACAGCCTTTTATTTCAGGAATGATTATTCATTCAATAAATAGTAACTATCACATTTCTTCATTCATCTTGCAAACTATATGTAAGACATCATGCTGGTGGGCTAGAAAGAGTACATTGATGAGGGAGAAAATTTTCCTATCTTCAAGTAGCTTTCAACAGTGATAAAAGTAACAAAATGTTACCATAAAGATGAAAACATGACTGAATGTAAAGAGAAGTATACATTTAGAATAATAGGAAATTTAGATGAAGGAAAAAGGAAATAATTAAATGAGGACATTTATAAGAGAATAATTAGTAAGAATTCATGCTGAAGTACAGAGCATATTTAAAGGCCAACATCTGGTAAAGGACAACTAGAGTCTGGCTGGGAAGGAGCTTTATTCTTCAACCAATAATCAAATCTTCTCTTTAGCTTTCAAAGAATGTACTATCTTCATGTTACAGTGAAACTAGTGGGGTTGTTTTCATTCCTTGTATATTTCCCCTCTTCCTCATTATCCATAAAGTCATTCCAATCAGATTTTAGTCTATCTTTTCACTAGGTCACCAATAACATCCACATTGTTAAATCTAGTAAACAATTATTTGTGCAAAATTCACTATAAGCCGCATTTTAAGACTTGATCATTCTCTCTTCCTAGAAACTTTCATCATCATTATTATCATCATCATCAAATAATCCCACATTCTTGTTTTTTATCCAACATCAATGCCCAATCTTTCTCATGATGATGATGGTGATGATTGTAATTCTCTCTAAACTCTTAACATTGAGGTATTCTAGGGTTTAGTCTGTTGTTGGCTTCTCTTTTTGCCTAGTTCCTCTTTGTTATGTGATCCTCTTTCATGGATGAGAACACCAAATATACACTGAAGACTACAGAATTTATACCAAATTAAGGATCCTTAGTTCTAGACTAACTTTTCCAACTGCCCTCTCAGTGTCTCCCTTTAGTTATCTAAAACATTTCAAAGAAGCACCTCTAGTTTATTCTCTAATCCAAATCATCTTTACTCAGAGCCTTCCCTGTTTTAGTTAAAGGCAACTCCATTCTTACAGTTCCTCACATGAAAACTCATGGAGTCATTTTTTACTACTTTCTTTCACTCACTTTCTCCCAGATCCTATTGATGCTAAATACAAAATATATCCAGAATCTGATCATTTCTTGTCACCATCACTGCTAGTCTCTTTGATTGTATTCCTTGTTTCTACCCTTGTTGTCCTTCAATCTACTGTCAACACCACATTCAAATTTAATCCTGTTAAATATAAATCAGATGTGTCCAGGTTTGCTTGTTGTGGTGGTCAGCTTTATTTGCTAACTTGACTAGGATATAGTAACCAGTTATTCAATCAAACCCTAATCTAAGTGTTTCTGGGATGGTCTTTTTAGATGCATTTAACATCTAATGCCGGTTGACTTTAAGTAAAGGAGATTATCCTTGGTAATCTGAGTGTTCCTGATGCAATCAATTGGAAGGCCTTAAGAGTGGAGCTGGGATTTCCTTAAAGAAAAAATTCTCTCTGTGGACGGCAGCGTCTGCTCTTGCTTGAGTGTATAATTCCTTTCAATAAATCTCTGTCCCTGTCTCTCTGTGTCTCTGTCTCTCTCTCTATATATGAACATCACTGTCATGAATAATAAGAACTAAATACACACACACACACACATATATATGTATATATGCATATATATACACACACACATACATACACACCATGTAGTAGTGATGTTCTATAAAATCACCAGGAATAATGAATCAGCAAATACTTGACCATCGCTTGTAAGAGAAATACATGGTTAAGTTCCAGTCACATTTTCATCAACCAATGAACATATAACCTTATTTTATGTGTACTTTTGTTTAAAAGCAATTTTTAAAAAAGATTTTATTTATTTAGGGGCGCCTGGGTGGCTCAGTTGGTTGGACGACTGCTTTCAGCTCATGTCGTGATCCTGGAGTCCTGGGATCGAGTCCCGCATCGGGCTCCCAGCTCCATGGGGAGTCTGCTTCTCCCTCTGACCTTCTCCTTGCTCATGCTCTCTCTCACTGTCTCTCTCTCAAATAAATAAATAAAATCTTTAAAAAAAAAGATTTTATTTATTTATTTGACAGAGATCACAAGTAGGCAGAGAGGCAGGCAGAGAGAGAGAGAGAGGGAGAGGAGAATGCAGGCTCCCTGCTGAGCAGAGAGCCCGATGCGGGGCTCGATCCCAGGACCCTGAGATCATAACCTGAGCTGAAGGCAGAGGCTTAACCCAGGCACCCCCAAAAGCACTTTATTTAATATATAGTTGGTTCATTAACATTGAATTCACAGCCAACAGCATTACTCGCGCCCGAATAAACCTCATCTAACACCTGTATTTTCTCAATAAAGCACAACACAGACTTTCTGTACTAGAGAAAATGAGATCGCACCTTGATACTGTGCTTCTGGGACTTTTTAACAGTGAGATCACTGAAAAATAAACAAAACAAAGGGAAAAATGCTGAATAGATCACTAAAAGTAGACTTGTCACTGGATAAGAGTTAAAGCAGGAAAGCATGATATTGCCTTCTTAGCCTCCCGCTAGAAACATGTGTGTTGGGTGACTCAAAGTTTTTGCTGCTCTGTGTGTGTTCATGAATGACCACAAAAGTGCCATGGTTATTAGTTTGCATTGATTTGTAGGTTACAAATAAATGTTAGTGTGTAGATAAATTTGCAATTATGGAATCCATAAATAATGAGAATTATACACACCCAATGCATGTACACATCGAATATACTACACATATACATATTTGAATAATATATACATTTAAATATACCATCTCATACATATACACACATAAATCCATGAACAAGGAGAATCAAACACACATACACACCTATCCCTTTGTCTCTGTTTTGTCATCTCTTTCTTTCTCTAGGAGACTGTATATATTCCACTGGTTCTTTTTCTGTGGTGGAAACCTATCAGATATACTCCTCCTTTATCTACTTTAAATCTTTACTCAAATTTAAGTCTAGGACTCATTCCAAGCACTGTTGTACTTCCTGCAGTCCTTAGTCTCCTTATTTATTTCTTATAGCATGTATCATGCTGTAACATTATATAGTATGCTTATGTTGCATATTTGTTAACTATTTATTGTGCCTGTTGCTTATTGTCTGTCTTCCTGGATTCAATGTAAATTTCACAAGAAAAGAATTTTTGTCTCTTTTGTTCACTGATGTATCACCATTGCTTAGAATGATATTTATAAGATAATAGATGCTAATAATATTTTTCAGTGAATGAATGAGGTGCTGGATAAAAACATTGAGTTTTATGATGATTTGCTTACTGTTCTCGTCAGTGAACTTAGAACCAGATTGCTACTTCTAAGTTTTTTCTTCTCAGAAATTTTAGAATAGGCAACATAAAGTTTACTTAAATATAGCCAGTGACTCTTTAACAAGTATATAGTATTCTCTGGTAACACAAATTTCAGAAACCAGAAAAACAGTCAGGTGGACCATTTAATAAACAAGTTTGTCACCAACAGTGGAACTGAGAAGTGAGAATAAATTAGAATTAAAAACTTTTAAAAGTTATATTGAAGATGATTGCTGAAACTGGGCCAGTATATAAGCTCTCTGAGGAATAACATACAGACAATTCAATAGGAACAGAAAAGAAAAAATGAGGAGACTAGAGAAATTCTAAGATCAAATATATTTAAAGGACAGGAAGAGGAAAAATAAGATAACTAAAGACAGAGTAAAGAAAACACTGTATCTATCTACTTACCTACCTGTCTACCTATTTATCAGTCTGTCTAACGTATACATTTCCCAATAGGGAAATGCTAGGTATGCCAATAGGGAAAAGAGGTTAATTTCTGTTCAATAGAACATTTAACCCTGGCAGTCAAGAGAAGAATTTCTTCCTCAAAAACATTATATATCCATTAAAACAATGATCACTTTTGGTGGTCTCACATAACTGGGACATGGATTAGAAATGAAGGGGGTCCCTAACAAAGACTGGTTTTCCTTAGAAAACTATTTTGAATTTGGGGTAGTAGGACAGGAGCTAGTCCAGCAGCCAACGTCACACTGATGGGGTAGATGAGGAAATGTCTGCATGAAACATGCTGTTGGTCTCCCTTTATGACATTTGCTATCTTTTGACCTTCATTAGCTGGGAGGCAAATGAAGTGGAAAGCTAAAGGGCAGAATTCTTACTACATTTTCATTAAAATTTTAAAAATACATACTTTTACTAAATATTTAACAGTGGAACTTAGTCCTGAACCAAACCACTTCCTGACTTGACAGAGATGATCATCCCTGCATACTATTTTACTAAGAGAGGAAATGGGAAATTCTTCATGGGTGGAGAATATTATGTGGACTTATGCAGGGCTTTTATGGTAAAGTGTGACTTAAAATTAAAAAAAAAATACATACACAAAAATGCAAGAAAATGCAACTAATCATTAAGAGAAATAGTAAACAAAGTAGACCCTAACATGGTCCCAGTATGAGTTAGCATCAGTAACTAAAATATTATCACTTAATATGTTAAAGATAGAAAAAGCTGAACAAAATGGGTGAAACCTATGGGGAATTTCAACATAATAAATCTACAAAAAAAGGAATCAAATATACATTCTAGAATTAAAGTATTCAGTATCTGAATTTAAGAACTCATTAGACAGGTTTAACAACTGGTATAAAAACAATTAGTGAGGGGTGCCTGGGTGGCTCAGTCTGTGAAGCTGCCTTCAGGTCCTGGGAGCGAGCCCTGCATTGGGCTCTCTGCTCAGTGGGGAACGTGCTTCTCTCTCTCTCTCTTGCTATCTCTGTCTTTCTCTCTCAAATAAATACAAATCTTAAAAAAAAAAAAAAATCAAGTGAATTATAAGTTGGAAAAGGGAAAAAAATGGAAAGAAAGACGTAGGATATAAAAATGTATGACTCAGAGAATAATGTTTTCCTAGATAACTTATTACAACAAAATGCAGTGTCTTAAAACAGTGACCATTTATTATTTCTTCACAATTTTGTATGCTAAGTTTCCATAATTCTGTAGGTTGACTGAATGGTTCCTTGGGTCTGGAAACCTTAATTGATCTGTCCTAAGCTGAAAGTTCCTGCATCTGGAGTTACCTGGTGGGTCAGCAAGTAGGTAGATAACCTAGAACAGGTTTCATGTCTGTTATCTCTCTGGCCTTAGGGTGTTGGACGGCTGATTATTGACTAGGGCCTCTCATTCCTCCTCTTCCTTGGTTTTCATTCTGTAGGAGGTTAACTCTGATTAATTCATATAATGGCTTCAGGGTTCTAAAAATATGAGAAAGAACAAACTCCAATGCTCAACTGCTTCTTAAGCATTTATTCCTACCACAATTGTCAAGTGTCCAAAACCACTCAAATATCCAAGACAAGGTTTAAGGAATAGAGAAGTAGGCTCAACCTCTTGATGGGAAAAGCGATAAAATTCCCTTTGAAAGAGGATATGCCTACATGGATAAGAAAAAACATAATAAGGCCTTTTTTATTTTTGGAATTTATTATGATCTGAAATAAAGATCTCAGAAGGGAAGGAGACATGGGTTGAAGCAAATGTAATATTTAAAACATTATTATCTTGGAAATTTCCAAAACTATTAAAATAATTAGACATCAAACCCAGATTTAAATAGACTAGAAAGCCTTAAAGAAGATTAATTTTAAGGCTAATTAAAGAAACCAAAACAGGGTACCTGGGTGGCTCAGTCGGTTAAATGGCTGCCTTCAGCTTAAGTCATGATCCCAAGTATCGAGCCCCCCATTGGGCTACCTCCTCAGTGGAGAGACTGCTTCTCCCTCTCCTTCTGCCTGCTGCTCTGCCTACTTGTGTTCTCTTTCTATCTTTCTAATAAATAAATAAAGTCTTTAAAAGAAAATAAAAAAAATAAAGAAACCAAAACAAACATCTAAGAATACATTAAAATGTTGAAAAATAAAGATAAAGTTATAATCTTAAAAGTAGCCAGAGAAGTAAGAATTTCTTACTTTGGGAACATAGGTTCCTCCAAAGAAACAATAGTAAAGTATTGGCTAAGTTCTGAACAAATATGTGAAAGGCAGGAAATAATTCAGTAGTAGCTTTATAGCATTGACCAACAAGAATCTATCAGAAGTAGAATAAGTTTTGTTAATGATATGGAGCATGTAGAATACTTGGCATATTTTGTGGAAGTGCATCTTAGTAAAATCACTTTGGAAAGGCATTTGGCAATACCTTCAAAAGCTAACATAACTTTCCTGTAGCCCAACAGTTTCACTCCTAATTATAACATCCTTCCAAAAACAAGGGCATATGATCCCTAAATTGTAGGTACATATATAGAATGTTCATAGCAGCTTTCTTATAGTTTCTTATGGTTTCTAATAGTTGCATATTAGCAAACTACCTATCAAAGTAATGTATAAATATATTCTATTATACAATGGAATATTAGTGTTGAGTTTTTAATATTGATATTTACTAATTTTATCCTGAATTCCCACAGAGATTATCTGAACTACACATAAAATATCATTATTTACTCCAAGAGCAAATAATAGCTCTGTGGTTCCTCATATCCTCCTTCTTACTGCTGGGTAGTATAATGAAAGCCAGGTCAAACATCTATACAAAAAAACTTTGGGGCACCTGGGTGGCTCAGTGGGTTAAACCGCTGCCTTCGACTCAGGTCATGATCTCAGGGTCCTGGGATCGAGTCCCACATCGGGCTCTCTGCTCAGCAGGAAGCCTGCTTCCTCCTCTCTCTCTCTCTCTCTGCCTGCCTCTCTGCCTACTTGTGATCTCTCTGTCAAATAAATAAATAAAATCTTTAAAAAAAAAAAAAACCTTTGAAGTCTATATCATAAGCAAGAGATGGAGAAAAATGGATTTTCTCTGCTTATATACAGGAGAAAATGGGAAATAACTACCTCTCTTCTCCAAAAGGAGGGAGCAAAATTTTTTCTCTTTCCAGAAGAGAGGGAAAAGATTCTCAGTTCTCACTATAACCACTTAGAATATAAATAAAATCTCTCCAACAGCCAGAGAGTCCCTAAAGTCTTCAGATTTAACAACCTAGAGATGTCTCCAAAGTGTTGGGCCTCTTTTTCTCTTGAGTAAACACACACCTCTGAAGTTATTTAAATCTCTCTGGAATTTTCTCTCTCTATATATATATATAATTGCAAATTTAATTCCCAGAACTTTCTTCCAGCTCAGGAATACAAGTTTCCGGTAACATTTATTCAGAAAGCTCCTACTCTATAGAAACACTAACATATTTTCTCTACCCTTCAAAATAACACAGCAATTGAAAGAATAAACTACTTCTAAACTCAGCAACATGGACAGATCTCACAGATCTATGATGAGTAAAGAGACCAGAGAAAAAAGAGCCACGCACTTTATGATTCTATTTGTATGAAATTTAAGAATTGGCAAAACGAATTTATGGTGATTAAAAAAAAAAAAATCGAGTAATGGCCTTCTCAGTAAGTTCCATCCTCCAGCTTTAGAAGGTGAGAGTCTCAGTATGCTGCTAAGAAAGACTTCTGGCTTTCACACATGACTTAAATAGATTATTGATCATTCTCAGCCTTGCATTGTTCTCCTCCCCCACAGTGTATCAATAGCACTTAGCAAAAGACATTCAATTTTATGCTTCCTAAAATTACTATTTCCTCTGTACTTTTCAAATGTCTGAGATGAAGCACCGGCCACAGTATTCTCTTACATAGTATCCTTTTCCAGTTTATGACCACTGTAAATTCTAACAATTGCTCTATTTGCAACATGACAAAGGCTATTTTCTAGTCCTGTTTTTCAAACTCTTAATTAATTGTGTGTTATTCTTTAGTTTTTAGAAATTACTTCGAATTGGTCAATTACATGTTTGTTACTTTTAGAAAACATTTTTAGAGAAAAAGAAGATGCAATGTGGTAATGTGATTGAAAGGTTTTTGTTTTCTTTTTGGTTGTTTTTGAGGAACAAAATCTAATTTTCAACATGTAAACTCATCATTATATAATGCATAGGAGTTCATGAGTTTACATTTTTTAATTACAATTTTGCATAGCACAAGCTTTCGGGTAAAAAGAATGTTTTGCTGTATTTGTTAGACGTTCCTTTGTTTTGATGTTATCATGAAATCAAATTTCTCTGCTATCCCAGTTGCGGTATGGTAAACTACTCTGTTTTGGTGATTACTTTTCCTTTCTCCTAACTGATTACAAGCCAAAATTATAAAATGCTTGAAGCATTCAGGCTTAAGCCAATTTTTAACTTTAAAGTATGAGAAGCCTGTGGTAAGGATTTAATGAATTTACTTTTTTTTTTTTTTAATTTGTATTTTATACTAGCAGTTGAAGCCTGTGGCAGTTCCTGTTTGTTAGGTGAGTTTAACACCAGACCTTATATTATAATACAACATTTATAATTGAGGTTCATTTACAAATCTCAAGTATTGCTCTGGACTTCCATATTGTCAGAAAACAATACCAAAACCAATACAGAAAACCAAAACCAAAAACATGATACGCTTACAAATGTGAAAAAAGTGATTCTAATTATTTCACTAATAAAAAAGAATTAAGAGATGTAACATCTAACTATAAAAGTATATTAATGTTTTTATATTTTTTCTTTATATGTAATAAAAATTGTAATCATTAAGCAGAAGATAGCATCATCACATGATTTTTTATTTTATTTTGTTTTTTAATTTGAGCATTTGTGACACTATAACATGGTGGTTAAGAAGTCTTTGGAGTCAGACCATCTGGGTTCACAACCTAGGTTTTCTATTTGCAATCACTGTGACCTTGGGCTAACTATCTCCTTTAGGCCTTAACTTCATATTTGTAAAATAAGTGCTATTAAGGGTTATTAATAGGAATAATAACATTGACTTGATAGAGTTGCTGTAAAATTTAAGTGAGCTAATATATATAAAAACACTTACTAAAATGACCAGAACTTAATTTTACATAAAGAAAACCAAAACCAAAAAAACTCTTGAAAGCCTGAAGGGAAAATTAAACAGTTGTGGTAGATTGCAAAAATGGTTTTAAACGGCGTTGAACAGTCTGTACACCTGTCTTGGAACAGTCTATACACCTGTCTTTCCCATGTGACTTTATAATACCTTTCCATTCCGGCTTTGGGTGTGTAACTGACTTTGGCCATTCCCATGTTGACAGTGTGATTCTGTAAGAGACTTAAGAAGTCTTGTGTTTACTTTCTTATGCCTCTGCCTGTACCATATGGATATACCTGGGCTAGCTTGATGGAGGAGAAAAGACACATACAACAGAGCCAAATTGCCCCCATTGCTTCAGTTGCTGTCATTGCAGCTGAGCTTACAGTGTTACAAGATAAACTGAAGCATAATAAAAATTAAGAATTTCTATAAGTATCTATCAATTTGAAGCAGATAGCACCAAACCAGTGTGGTAGGAGTGCTCCAAGGACAGGAGCTTCAGGAGAAACTGTGATAGAGAAAAAACAGAAGCCAAGTAGAGAAATTATTGATTGGTTATAATTTAAAGCCTAGGTGGCTGTTTGTGATCAGTTGTCCTTCAGTTTTGATTTCTTAACCTTGAGGCGCTTATAGGCTTAGATTTTGGTTTGCTTAAGTAGGCAGTCACAGCATTATAGCCACTTCAGACTAATGGACTCTATATTTAGTTAATTTAGCAATAGCCAACCAGCTTTCAGATATGTGAGCAAGCCGAGCCCAGATCTGTAGAGCTCCCTATTTGACACCCAGCTAATTCTACACACATGAGCAATAAGTACTCTTTGTGTATTATTGAGTTGTTTGGTGTTTGTTTTGGTTGTTGGTCCTGTCCGCTTTTCCTGGGAAACAGATTTATGATGTTTGTCATTATGATAGTGTGATATTGTTATTTATAGTAAGAGTAGACTGAGAAATGAGAAAGACCGAGTACATGTAATAGGAAATACATACTTGATCTTTGTTTCCATTTGTGGTATAGAGCTCCTAAAACCCTTGGAATTTCCTAAATGATAAGAACAGTTGCAATATCTCTTGTTTTCACATTGGTCTTTCACCCCAGTTCCTGACACAGTGTCCCTGCAACTTGTAATTGGATGATAAGAGTGTCTCGTTCTAATGAGGTGACTCTGAGTAGGCTCCTGCATGATAACTGGTCACTGGAAAGACCAATTCATGATTAGAAGCTTGGCATTTTCAGCCTCCCATTCTCTTGTGAGGAGAAGAGGCCTAAAAATAGGGTTAATGAACCTACATGAAACCATAAAACTCCATAAGTTCACAGTTCAGAGAGCTCCTGGTTTGGTGAACACATGGATGTACTAGGAAAGTGGGGTGCCTGGAGAGGGCATGGAAGTTCTGGGCCTTTGTCCACATATCTTGCCCTATGGATCTCTTTCATCTGGCTGTTCATCTTCATCATTTATCATATCCTTTAATAAACTGGTAAACATAAGTAAGAATTTTTCTGAGTTTTGTGAGCTTCTCCCTCAAATTAATCAAACCTGAAAAGGGAGTCGTTGTAACCTCCAATATATAGCTGGTTGGTCAGAAAAAACTGGACTTCTAACTGGCAAGTGAAGTAAGGGATAGATAAAAGCCATCCTGTGGGACTGAGACCTTAATCTGTGGGATTTGATGGTATCTCCCCACAGGTAGTGTCAGAAATGAGTAAAAGTGCAGGACACCCAGCTGGTGTGGCAGATAATTGCTTGATTGGGCTGGGTAGGGTGGGATGAAGGAAAAATAACAACTTTTAACACATTTGGTGACCAGAAGTGAAGTGTTCTCCGTGAAGGTAAAGGAGACACCCAGAGAAGAAAGCCATAGTAGGTTTACCCCCCCGCTACATAAGAAGGTATAAAACCTGAGATATTTCCTTCTCAAATAAAATATGGCCAAAATATCTCAAGGAAAGAAACAAGTTTTAGCTTGGACGGTGGTATTCGCTGTTTATTTGCTAGATTGTTTTCAGTTATTTCCTCAGTGAACTCCAGTATGAATTTAAGTGTTGACTGAGTGGACGTGATAAACTGCTTACCCTTTATTTTCAGTTATCAATCTAATCATTTAGAAATGCATAAAATAACATACTTACAGTACAATAAGTTAATGCATCTCAAACTGTAATTGGATTTTCTCAAGCAATAGAAATACGGGATGCCGGAGTGGCTCAGTGGGTTAAGCCTCTGCCTTTGGTTCAGGTCATGATCTCGGGTCCTGGGATCGAGTCCTGCACTGGTGCTCTTCTCAGCAGGGAGCCTGCTTCTCCCTTCCAGCCCCGCCTGCCTCTCTGCCTACCCTTGATCTCTCTCTGTCAAATAAATAAATAAAATCTTAAAACAATAGAAATGCATTCATATAAAGAGCAAGTAACTTAAGAGTTTACAAAGCACTTGTATTTATTTTTATTTTCTTATTATTTATGGACTTTTTGTACCAGCACCAATACCAATTGATTTTAATATCATCCAAAATTATATGTAATACACTAGAAAATCAATTAATAAAAATGCTAAATAACACCAAGAGTAAGATTGGTTATAAGAAACCATTACTCAGTAAATCCCAACAGGTAGATTTAAATCACTATAGTTCATTTTTAAACACGAATGCCTGATTATTAGGTATAAATAAAATTTAAAAATGTGAATGGTAACATCAATTTTTGGACAGCTGAACAAAAAGTTCTTAAAGAGCAAATAACGAAAGATGCCAGTGGATAGTCAGCTCTGGAACTAAGGCTGGAGTTAATGATACAAGATTGTTGGTTTATGTAAATCTTAAGATGAAACAGATTGATTTTGGAATAAAATAAAAAAGGGATAAAATGTAGAGTTCTAAAACACAAAGGTACTTAAGAAGCAGAATGAGACAGAAGAGTCAGGGACTGAAACTGGTACTTAGTAGTCCAAGAATGAGAAGAACCACAGTAACTAAGTTGGAAGAGATCATTAGGATAATTGATATTATAACTTCACACGTATGCAGAGTTCAGGTGAAACTAGAAATGAGAAGTGACCCATATTTAGCAGTTCCAGTAGTGACTTCAGTGAGACCATATTTGATGTGGAAAATGTGGACCTAACAGCAAGATGAAGGAATAGTAGGGCAAAAGCAAATAGAAACTGTCTAAGAATCATGGATATGAGAAATCTAGTAAAATAGATGAGCACTGGAGTATAAAAGTATTAGGGAAGGACTTGTGTTTGTTGTGTGAGGATGAAAGATAGCTCATCAGCTTTCTAGGATAGAAAGGACAATTAGTAAGGAAGTCTTAGTGAAGACAGAGAAAGAAGGAGTTAATTGATAGCAGGATTTTTCCTGCAGATGAGATGGGATGAAATGATAATGTTCAGGAGGAAGCTTTAGATAGGAGCCCAATATAGAAAGACAGATCTCCTCCTTCCTTTATAAAAGAAGAAAGTAGAGATGAACATAGATAAAGGTAAATATAGATGATGGGGTAAGATGTAGAAGGAATTCATGTCCAGTAGGCACCATTTCTCCAGGTAACATGACACAGGTCATCAGCAGAGGGGAGCTAAGGCTAGCATTAGCGTTGAGGTTAGAGCTAGGACTGGGGTAGGGCCATAGTGTGCTCCCAGCACAGCCCATAGGAGAGAGAAAGAGAGGGAACTGAAGAGGAAAGAGAAGGGAAGAGAAGCAGAGAGAGGTTGGAATTAAAGTGTAAAGAAAATTGGGGAAGGTTTGGCACTAGTTTTAGGGATATCCATGTATGGCTGAATACCTCTGATGCCTTATTTAAATTTGAATCATAATTAAGGTTATTATTAGACAATCATATGGATATGTCATTTTAAAAATCAAATAATTGTCCGTTATTACTAATGTTATTTTGCATTATCATTATTATTATTGTTTCAACTGTAAATATGAGAATCTGGAAGTTTATGTTTGATTTCATTCTAGATAAGATAAAAGTTTTAAAAATCAGCAATGAGTCACAGAATTTAATCAGAAAAACAGAAAATAATCAGCTGATATATAGGCAGCATTAAGGAACATATTCATCACAAAAAATAAATTTCTGGACAGATTTTTGACATGTGACATACAGAGATATAGATCTCATTCTATTTTAGAGTGCATTCTGAATCTATAAGTAAATATTTCCCTATTACAAATGATAAAAATGACACAGATGATGGCATACAGCATATTACACATTGTTTAAACGTAAATTATGGAAACTTGAATTAAACAAAATTCATATCCATAGTATAATTAAAAGACTAAAATTCTCTTCTAAGTAGCTTCTATTCCAAATTTATAGCTCTTATTTAAGGAGTAATAAAATCCTATGAAAGTGTTTTCAAGTAACAAAGAAATATTACTTTTCAAGTAATGAAAGGCCAAGTCAGAATGCAAAAACATCTGTTTAAGCAAAGCAGCAAACATCTTTGTATTTGGCAACATAAACTACCCCAATCATAGCATAAAATGTTTTCATTTTACCTCATACTAACAGAATAATTAAAGCATTCTGAAATGTTATGTTTACAAAAATCTATCTGTTTTTGAAGTCATTGCATAAATGAGTGCATGATGGTTTGCCTCTAATATAATGTATTCATCAGTTTGGTTTCCAACTTTTATCCAGAATTATAAAACTTCAACTAATCATTAAACAAAAAGCATAAACATCTATCCAAATGATGTTTTTAATTATTTTTGTTTACATGGAGAGATTCTGGGTGGGATATTGGCTGATCCCATTGCTTTGTGAGTGGTAGAATTCTTCATTTATTAATTTGTGGATCCTACTCACATGGGCCAATAGGTCTTAAAGCAAAGTCTCTCTTTAGAGAGGTATAGGAGCAAAAGAAAAAAAAAAAAAAAAAAAGCCTGTTGAACAAGGAAGGTCCAAACTTTAAAGTCGATTATTTTGTCCAGGGCATTGTCAAATCATTAAAATTAAATGCAGTTTTGCTCCAGAGACAAACATGGAAGTGTTTTCCTATCTTATCTCTTCTTCATATATTTGTGTGGGAGATTCATGGGATAAAGCATTATTGCACTCAAATGAGAGAAGAAAAAAAACCAAATCTTGGGGGAAAAAAGGACAAAAATGATTCCCAAAGTTAAAATTGCAAAGCCAGTGAAGAAAATGAGGAAGGGTCCATGGGAGCATATGCTGCAGTCAGATTGGAAAGCTGAGACAATACTGGGACTCACTTAACTATTAATTCTCAAAAAGAGAGCCTGAAAATTTGTATCAGGCAGAACTGTGCCTGAGGTGGAGACTTAGTCTGGAACTTGCAAGTACTTATTAGCGTGCCTTCGAGGAAATAAATATCTCAAGGATCTTCCCTCACTAGACCCAGAGGCCAAAGTAGGCAGGCTTCAGAAGCTACTTTCTTGTGTTCGTTTCATGCTTTAGTCAGGCAGCCACTTATCAGGCAGCCGCTGTGTTCAGAACGCAGCAATAGAGTAACTGTTAATGCGGCCATGCGGGTTTTGGCCCTACTGCCACTCATCCATGTGGCTGTAACCTCAATCAGAGACACAACCGCGATTCCCATTGCGTGTGTGATCATAGGATGACTCCCGGCAAATTGGATGAAAAGAAAAAAAAAAAAGGTTTTGCTTTGCATTCAATTTGCTATGGTTATAGAGACTCAATCATTGTATCTTTTATGATTTGTTGAAAGGATTCAAGGTATAAGGGCTATTGTGGCAGAAGGCATATAGTATTCATAAGGCACCATATAGGGAAATATAGAGGGGCAAGAGTCCAACCAGTTTGCTTGATCTCTACCCTACATCACTTTCGACATGTCGAGTGTCTCTGTCCTGGTGTCTCTTCCTTGTGAGAAAACACAAAAGGCGATGAATAACCCATTATCCACATGATAAATTTTAGACTCAGTTTTTGTCTGTGAAAATGAATAGATATCTTTGGAGCCAATTTTAGAAGTCATAGGTTCCAAGTTCTGTTGTCACTTACTATCTGAACTTAGGCAAGTCATTTAACCTCTTTGAGCTCGAGTAACTACGTCTATGAAACTGAAATAATAATAGCTAACTCACAGAGTGCTGTGGGTCAAACGCAGTGCTGTAAGTGAATAGGTTTTGGAAACTGCAAAGTATACTACAGTTTAAAGTGTTATAACTGACCATAGTTTTTCTTTTCTGACACAACAGGTAGGTAGAACTGGATTTTTTTTTTTTTTTTCCCTGTGCCTCCTTCTCTTAAGTCAAGATAGAGTTTATCCATGGAAAACATTGTCATTAGGGGCCTAGCCTAGAGATGGGTACAGTAATCTTCATGACTTTAATGGATCCTTTTCAGTCTTTAAATAGACGTCTGTGGAGAAAGAGGTTATTGACTTCACAATGTCCAATGGGCTTTTACTTATATTTGAATTGGGTAATTGCGTGAGATGTAAAGCACAGTGTTAAACTCTGAATTTCAGTATCATTCTTTTTTCTAACCTCAATTTTGACACTTGAGGGTGGACTTAACACATGTCCATATGAGATCTTTGACAATTTGTGTTCGTTTTTTTTTTGTTTGTTTGTTTTCATAACAAGGACAAAAACATTTAACAAGAGAATATCCACAAAACATTTAACAAGAGAATATCCACAGACATTCCAACCCCCCCACCAACATTCTTTACCCTCTTAAGGCAAATCTCTCTTTGTCTGCAGAAATGAGCTTCTCTCTTGCCCTTAGTGAGGAACTATGCAACAGAGAGATCTGTTTCTCAGAGTCTGATTCATAAGAAGAGAGAATAAAAGGGAGAGAGATGGAGGGATGGGGAAGAAAGAGAAGAGCAGAGCAGAGGAGGACAGGGAGGGAGAACTAGAGAGGTAAGACTGGCTCATCTGTACTTCAAGGGTGAAATGGACTTTGGGAAAGGACAAAACAGACATAAAAGGAAAGGAAGAGGGCAGGAAGAGAAAGAGAAGTCCTTAAAAGCTTGTGTTTTACAAAGCTTTAGATTGGTTGCTGAGAATGAGGAGAAATAAAATTAAAATTAAGGTTTTGGGGAAAAGTAGATACCACCAATATATTGAAAGGCTAAGAAATGAGAATAGAGGAGCTAGGGCATCTATCACTATTCTCTATGAGTAGAAATTTGATTTTGCTTGCATTTGTTAATTTTATTTCTTGGGCTATATGCCTTGGCTCAAAGATGATATATTTTATTACCCCAGGTATATTCAGTTGACATTTTTTTGTTTTCAGTGAGTATTGTTCAAACCATATCAACAGAAAATCTGTATGTCAAAGAGTGTTTCTTAACTATGTAGTCAGTTGTATTTGGTCAAATTTACAATGGGATGAAAGTATGTTTTATGCAGGCTTATTTTATAAGAGTTTATATTCTTATACTCTTTGCTTCCTCCCAGAAATTTTACACTAAATGAACAAACAAAAAAATGCCTCATTAAAATTGACTGAATAAAATTGTATTCTGTTTTAGAAAATATGTTTTGTTTAAAATTATCTATTTTATCTAAAGTTGTATCTAAAATGTTGTATATAATTGTATTAGATACTATTAATTGTTCCTACTCTGCAAAGACCACTATCTGTTACTATCTGTTACATTAAATGAGAGGAAAATTTGATTTGATTAAGCTAGGAAAGTGACATCACTTTGACATTCCTTTTCCAGTATTTAATATTTAATATTTATTTAGCACCTATGGTATGCACAAGTACTGTCCATCCAATACTTTTAAATCATTTGGATGAACACTAGTGGTGTCTTAACTGAACTGAAATTAGGATTTAGCCATAGGAAATTTGTATATACAAAATGCTTTCAGGCTGAAAAGTAAAGTCTTATATTATAAGTCTTATATAAATATATATTTAATTATATACATATATCATTTTATATATTTATATATAAAATAAGTCTTATATGTAATTACTTCTCTTTATATTCCAAGTAATTCTTAAAAGTTATTGCACTGGGGGCGCCTGGGTGGCTCAGTGGGTTAAAGCCTCTGCCTTCGGCTCAGGACATGATCCCAGGGTCCTGGGATCCAGCCCCACATCGGGCTCTCTGCTCAGCGGGGAGCCTGCTTCCTCCTCTCTCTCTCTGTGCCTGCCTCTCTGCTTACTTGTGATCTCTGCCTATCAAATAAATAAATGAAATCTTAAAAAAAAAAAAAAAAGTTATTGCACTGTAAGTGAAATATATAGAATTGCTTTAGGTCTGAAATACAGGTTGGCTTGTAGTGCCAATATTCTGCTGATGCCACCAATTCAAAGCACAGTATTTATATTCAGTTAAATCTGGGAAAAATTTGTTGTTTATTCTGTGCTGGGGACCAGAGCTAAAAGTGACCAGTAATATCAATACTGTAGGAAAAATGTGTTTCTGATGATGATGAATTGACATAATGAGTTTTTGTTTCTTGGAAGAGTAGGTAGACAGATCATTGGTTGGTAAGGGTAAACAGCATTTTTTAGTCAATATTATGTGATTTACACCTTATTGGAAAAAAATACATATCATTTTTGTGTAATTACTTGCTGTCTTGAAATTAAGGCCAGTTGAAAAGGACATTTTCATACCAGAACAATATCTAAGCCATTTCTCAGCAAGATAAAAGAGCAGCTTATAGACAATTTGCTCTAAGATACTAAGAAAAATGATCCTCCAAGGACTTTGATACTAGAGAAGTTTAGAAGGTAAATTTAACCTTGACTATTATTTGAGCCTTCTTTTAGAACAGTGGACCTGATTTTACTGACTTGGAAAAGCTCACCTCATTGTTTCTAAACAGAGTTTTCCATCGTAACGGGTTATTAATATTGTCAGTGCTGTTTTCTCAGACACAAAACTGGTGTGAACACAGTGTAAAGTGAATACCGTGAAGTTAACAGTCAGAAAAACACTGCAGGTGAAAGAAGCTATCTGGAACATGATTCTTCTATTTTCTGAGATAGATAGGACTTTATTGTTCTACTAGTCTTAAGTACTTTCCATCCTTCCTCACAAGAAGGCCTTTTGGCTTTATATGGTAAGAAGGAAATGAAGTGACTATTGCAGCAAATGTGGGCTAGAACCAGTAAAAGCAGAAAGCATGGTTTGTATTAAGAACAAAACACTATAAATTCCATTCATGTGTGTTATCTGAAAAAGGCAATTCTATAAGCTGTAAAAATCAGGATATAAGTATAAAAATATGACTCAGTAATATGAGAATCTTTTGAACTGGATTTTCTTTATCACTGGTTTGAGTACTTGCCCTCTGAGCCCACTTTTGGGATCTACAATGCTATGTGGAAATAGGAATAACCGTAAAACTCATGATTAAAGAGAATCTTTTCCAGGAGGGTCAAAGCTCAACTTTTTCCTTTTTTCCATATTGTTCATATTCTGTCAGTAAAATGACTTAATGATTATTGTATTCAGTAATTATCATAAAATACTTTGGTTGATACTCTACTTTTAATGAGCTTTAATTAGAAGATTGTATTAAGAATGTGTGGATTAGAAAAAGACATTTATTTCCTCCCTCTGGTTTTGAACTTGTATTCTCTGCCCCCTTAGAACTTTGTGTTTCTCTGTCTGTTCCTAAAGTTCTAGCACACTGAATCTCCCTTCTTTTTTTTGTCTCTTTGTCTTTGAACCTTTTTGCTCCCATAAAGTGGTTAATTTTTCTTTTCTCATTTCTTGGCTTTGTTCTGATATTGTTTGACACAATATTCTTATCATCCTTCATTTCCTAATCTCTACTGCACCCTGAGATCTAAAAGTTGACACATGAAGATCATCAATAATCTTCTTCCCAACCCAAAAGCCTTCTTCAATCTTTGAAATTTAGAATCTTTGAAATTTTGACCAAGTTATTAATCATGCTCTCTTTGCTTGAAAGTTTTTGTTTCATTATATATGTGACACTACATTTTCCTGGCTTTCCAAATTCTCTCACTTTTTTCTTTCCTGAAAGTACTTTTCTATACTCCCCACCCACCCCCCACCCCCTGCCAAGATATTCTTAGAGAATTACTTACTTTGACCTCTGACCTAGAATTTTCTACCATGTAAGGAGTTGCAAGATCTTCATTACTTACTAATTTGAACTTGAATGTTTTATTTTCACTTCAAACTCAATACTCTAGAAAACAATTAAGAGTTTTTTTTTTGTTTTTTTTTTTAATCAAACTAGTTCCTGATTCTCTTTCTGCGATTTCTCTTATCATACCAGCACTATCACTGGTATCTTACCTACTGCCACATCCCAAAACTACTGTTCCTTGTTTATGTCACTTCTAAAAAAATACCTATTTATCTCATCTTTCAGGTTCCTATTACCTCAACTTTAAAGGAGTCTTTTATCAGTCCTGCTTCAATCACATGAGATAAAATATGTAGAGTAACTTTGTCAAATAACAATTGTAAAGTGAAATCCAATGGTTACAATGACTACTACCACTACCAGAACCACCACAAAATCTTGTCACCATGCTTCAGCACCACCACAAAATCTTGTCACCATGCTTTACCTCTCCCTATTCAAATATGTCCTGCGTTTAATCACCTAATTAATTTCCTGAAGATGATAACAATACAGAGTAATGCCAGCTTCAAATTTCAGTGTCTCTCCATTTCTTACAATAATTGCTAAAACTGATATTTAAGATTGTCCATAATAAAACACCAGTGTGCTTTTCTTACACATGCTTCTTCCTGACAAAATTCCTGTGTATGCATTGTATGCCCAATTTGTCATCTCGGTTACCCTCGCTGTTATAAACTACTACTTCCATTATTCTCCATGACTTTATCCTTCCGTGCATGTTGCCAGATTCTTCCATCACCCAGATAACGTCTCACCTCTTTTTGTACTTACTCTGTGAGGTAAACAGTTGATACTTACTGCATATGACATTGTATTGTTTGTGTTTTCTTATGCGTTTGTTTTGAATAACACCTTGATTTAATCAAGGACCTTAAAATTTTAAGGACCTTAAAATCAAGGTGCTATTCACCTTGCAAGGTGCAAGTAAAGATTTAAAAAATTATTTTATTTCACCATGATATCCTTGGCAGTTGATTTTTCTGAAAATATTAGTTCACTATTATTTAATGTATTATTTTCAAGAACGAATGTACTACTTTCAGGTACTATAGGAGATAGTATAAGAACATTTATATATTCACTCTAAAACTGTAACCTATTCATTTAAATAGTATTTTCTTAAAATTTGTTTGGATAATAAGTAGTGTAAAATACTACTACAAGATTATTTCATTTCATATAGTAGCAATACTACTCTGCCAATACACAATACTTTTTTTTTTTAAATTTCTTTTCAGCGTAACAGTATTCATTGCTTTTGCACTACATCCAGTGCTCCATGCAATCTGTGCCCTCTCTAATACCCACCACCTGGTTCCCCCAACCTCCCACCCCCTGCCCCTTCAAAACCCTCAAATTGTTTTTTAGAGTCCATAGTCTCTCATGGTTCACCTCTCCTTCCAATTTCCCTCAACTCCCTTCTCCTCTCCAGCTCCCCTTGTCCTCCATGCTATTTGTTATGCTCCACAAATAAGTGAAACCATATGATGACTGATTCTCTCTGCTTGACTTATTTCACTCAGCATCATCTCTTCCAGGCCCGTCCATGTTGCTACAAAAGTTGGGTATTCATCCCTTCTGATGGAGGCATAATACTCCATAGTGTATATGGACCAATCTTCCTTATCCATTCGTCCATTGAAGGGCATCTTGGTTCTTTCCATAGTTTGGCATCGGGGGCCATTGCTTCTGTAAACATTGGGGTACAGATGGCCCTTCTTTTCACTACGTCTGTATCTTTGGGGTAAATACCCAGTAGTGCAATTGCAGGGTCATAGGGAAGCTCTATTTTTTTTTTTAAAGATTTTATTTATTTATTTGACAGAGAGCGATCACAAGTAGGCAGAGAGGCAGGCAGAGAGAGAGAGGAGGAAGCAGGCTCCCTGCTGAGCAGAGAGCCCAATGCGGGACTCGATCCCAGGACCCTGAGATCATGACCTGAGCCGAAGGCAGTGGCTTAACCCACTGAGCCACCCAGGTGCCCCGGGAAGCTCTATTTTTAATTTCTTGAGGAATCTCCACACTGTTTTCCAAAGTGGCTGCACCAACTTGCATTCCCACCAACACTGTAAGAGGGTCCCACTTTCGCCACATCCTCTCCAACACATGTTGTTTCCTGTCTTGCTAATTTTGGCCATTCTAACTGGGGTAAGGTGGTATCTCAATGTGGTTTTAATTTGAATCTCCCTGATGGCTAATGATGATGAACATTTTTTCATGTGTCTGATAGCCATTTGTATGTCTTCATTGGAGAAGTGTCTGTTCATATCTTCTGCCCATTTTTTTTATATGATTATCTGTTTTGTGTGTGTTGAGTTTGAGGAGTTCTTTATAGATCCTGGATATCAACCTTTTGTCTGTATTGTCATTTGCAAATATCTTCTCCCATTCAGTGGGTTGCCTCTTTGTTTTGCCAATACATTTCTTTACTATAATTTAGAGTTTCATGAAGAAGTTGAAAAACAATCCATACATAGCTTGTGAACTGAAAGAAATAACCAGAATTTTTAAACCTGGCATGATATCTTGATTTACCTGGACTGAAAGATAGAAAGGGACTGAAATGATTTAGCCAACTGACCAGGACGCTGGAGTTAATTATTATTGGGGGTGGGAATGCTCTTGGAACACTAGTCAGCACTCCTAAAGAAGCATGATATTGACTGGGCAGGGGAATGTGGGTGGTTGGGGACAAATCCATTTCCATCATTAGAAAAAATAGCTTAAAGTCTAACTCTAGCAATGGAGGCTCACTGAGATTATTCGAGGATATGGCAGACAGAATACCAATTTTTGTTATTTCGATTTTTTTTTTTTTTTTGGTAACAAATTTTGTATTTATGGTAAGTACTACTTCTTTGAAGCACTATCTGTACAACATTGTGGAAAAGATCTGATGTATTTCTAATATTTGCCTCAGAATAAAATTTATTTGTGGCTATATGAGAATTTTACCTTAATTGAAAAGATTAATAGTAATTTTATATGTCACCTGCTATTGCCAGTGCTTAATTTGTATTAGTTTATTTAACGCTAACAATAATCCTATAAACTCTAATAGAAATGAATGGATTGTATTTTGTTTCACATTTCCCTGATGTTACCATTAAATTAAAAAAATTAGAATGCTATCCATACTTGCTTTTACAGGTTTATAGTTTTTATTCTGGAAATCACTATAGAATATAACACAATAAAACAGAAAAGAAAAGAAAAACCCAAAAAATCTTGTCCCTAAAAGGAAGTGTGCAAAGTATTCTTTTAAATAATTTAGTCTGAATGAATCTGGTCTTCCTGGTGTTTGGCAGAGTATGGAAAACATTCATCTTTTGAAATAAGAACAAGATAGAGAGTCCCAAGAGCAGATTGGTTATGGAATCTTTTGCAAGTCAGCATTACAAGTCCCCCTGTAGAGAGCACATGTGTCATGGAAGAAACAAGCTGTTTACATTTCCAAATTTTAGAAATGCTCTACCTTACTGTCTTCCTAATCTAATTGTTCAGACATGTAAAAACAAACAAAGAAATTTATATAGAGGTAGGGAGGTAGAAGTGGGAAAATGAAAAACATCTAAAAAAGGTTGCACTTTTGCACTTGAAATAATAGATTCACATGATAATCTTCTGATTTGTAAATTCTGTTTAAAATTATACAAATATGAAGACCTTGTATTGTATGGAGTGACGCAGTATTATTTCATAGTAATTATTGATATCAATAATCTATATGCATTGATGGATTTTTAGGGATATTAATGATAAATGCTGTACTTTCTATATAGCATTAATTTGTTTTCACTGAATTCTATTTTGAAAATAATGAATTGAGTTTCCTAATATCCTGGGTGTGGAGACTGCAAATATTATAGTTAATATAATTTTTAAGGATACAGAAGTTAGAAGAAGGTGAAGGATTTATTTCCTTCTGGATCTGTGCTAACAGTAGAGCCACTAGACACATGTTTCTATATAATCTAATAATTAATTAAAAGTAAATAAAACTAAACATTCTGTTACTCACTTGTATTGACCTCCTTTGAATTGTCAATACCTATATATGGCTAGTTGCTGTTGCATTGGACAGTTCAGATATCAGACAATGTTCATGGCAGAACGGTCTATTGGTAAGTGATGGTCTAACGTTACATTCTTCAAAACGTAAAATTTATACTTTGTTGAATGTAAACTCTGATAAATATTTACATGTAAGGTATAATATAAATTCAGTATAAGTATTTGTTTACAATATAATAAATCAGTCTATGTGTGCACTCTCCTTTGAAGGTAAAAATTTAGTCCATTTTTAGAAGATTTTGTATAGATCAAGATAAAGATCCTAACTTTTCTATATCACAGTATCTTAAGTATATACATCTAAATTTTTCCTATCATACAATACCATAAAATCAGCTTTAATTTAACATTATATTCTATATTTGGAATGTAATAACTCATTTTATACTAAACAAATCCCAAATAAATATTTTCACAACTTATTGCTCTCAAATAATTTAAAAATATGTATCTTGTCTAAATTTCTGAACTCAACTGAGAAGGGATTGAACTCATGGAAATCTTCTTTTTATAATTCACTGATTTCTGAATTATTGAAGCAGAGTAAGTTTAAGTTGAACTTAAAATTAGAAAATTGCTCCTATTCTTTGCCTCTGCCTTAAAACTAGCAAAAGGGATTTTGCTCAAATTTATGAGCCATTGGAATCCAGGAATTTTTATGAATGTTTGAAGGTAAGCTTAACTCCAATGTTTACACCTTTGAATAGATTCTTATAAATTGGAGACTAACATGAAGCTACTTTTATAAACAAGTATAGCTACCCAATTACCAGCAAATTATAGTGACTCTCTATTTCTCTGTATTTTAATCGATAATTGGGTAATGCCAAGTGAATTTTATATTTATTTAATTTGTACCACAAATGCAATCCCCATCTTGTTTCTGAAAGAGATGTAAATATGTATATGCATAACTAGATATGTAGACAGGAATGCAAAGATGAATAGAATTTGTCTTCTTTTTAAGGACAACAAATAATAAGAACCCTCAAGTTCTAAAGAAGGCGGCACTTAACTGGCAGAGTTTCTTTTTTCTCCTCCAGAGTATCTTAAAAGATATCAAAACACCATCCTGGGTCCCTGAAACTCACTGCCAACTACATGCCCACGTAGGGTAATAATGGAGAAATAGAAGGGCAGTGTAGTGTAGTGTAGTGGCAGGCCCCTGAGAAAATGATCTGTGATTTATTATTTTCTCTCTGTGGAGTGAGGTAGAATGGACCCCTTAAGATAAATGAGTAGGACTTAAGAGAACCATTCACAAGTATTGGGTATGTTTTCTATATGCATCGCACAATGGATGTTTGCCAAACTATAGCAATGGTCTAGCTTAGGGCAGTGCACCTGAGTAGAGTTCTATGAGAATGCTTAGGGGGAAATTGTCATGTAGTTCCTGGAGTTTGGAAGGCATGTGGAAAGAGCCTGATGCCTGCCTTTCAACTGTGTAACTTGCAAGAGGTGGGAGACTGAGGCTAGAGTTCATAGCTTTTGGTTACGAGACATAATAAGGGTGGTAGAAGAGCACACTACTCTTCTTTTGTTTGGTGTGACATCGATGTGATTGTTTTCCCTTGTACCAGGTGGTTACTGAAGAAGATAGGAGGTTCAGAGCCATCTTGAATGGTATTGTACCTGAGAAAATGTATTATTGGACTGTGGTATTCTAGTAGTAAGCCTTGTAGAGTGTGTATGCAGGAAGCAAGAGCTGAAGGGATCAGACTGTAGAGGTCCATGGCTTTATTGTGCGATCATTAAATATGAAAATTCTTGGGGGGTTTCTAAAAGAGTTCCACAAATGTACTCTGTGAAAGATATAAAATGTGGATACTTGTCCTACAGGCCACACATCACATGTCTTTTGCCTTTTCCTCTCTATTCTTCCTCTCCTGACTTGATTCTATCCTTCAAGAATCAGAAATAGCAGAAGATGGATTATGTGCCATATGCAAGAGATCCCTAAGCCGTGACTCAGACACTAGCTGGGGGTGGGGTGGAGAGAGGAGAAGCGGGAAGTTCAGTTGCACATTATAATGGACTTTTAATGTGGACAAGGCAAACGTTTAATTTCTGAGAATTACTTGGAAACTGGGGATTTTTTCTGATATGTTATCTTAGGGCAGGGAAGAGAGCAAATCAAACCTGTTTGAAAGCAGGGGTTTCAGGAAAATAAAAAAAGTTTCTTCCTTATTCCCTCAACAAATATAAACCTTCCAGTAAATTTTCTAGACAACGATCTCAAAAAATGAGTGTCATTGGTCAAAATGGGGAGAGGATGAGAGAAGATGGATGACTATTGGTAATTCATCACGGCTGCAAGAAGGAAGAAACAGTGAAAATGCATAGAATATAGGTTTGAGTAGCTATCTTAGGTTTTTCCAGTCCACTCAAACAATTTTTGCTCAACTCTTCCCAATTTTAAAATCATTTTCCTTGATAGAGAAGAAAGAACTTGAACAGTTCTGTTTTCTCACTGTTGTCTGTTAATATTATACTATTTCACTTAGATATAACTTTCCTTTTATTTTCTTTTTGTTTTTACTGCCAACATAAGCCAAAGTTTTTTGTTTGTTTCTTTGTTTCCTTAAATATGTTTCCCACTCAGATGTTAGCTTATACTGGGATATCTTTTCCTCTTATCTTTTCTTATAAAGTTTGTTACTCCTTGGCTGCCCTTCAATAAATGCTTTTTCTTATATATTTTGTACAGGTTCTTCTGAATTCTAAGCTTTCCAGATACATCCTGTGTATCTTGAATATTTGTACATATCCAATTTAATAACATTTAACCAATTTGATAAATTTCTTTTTTTAATTCATTGCTACATGATTAAACTCTCATTTAATTTTTTTTTTAAGATTTTATTTATTTATTTGACAGAGAGAGATTACAAGTAGGCAGAGAGGCAGGTAGAGAGAGAGGAGGAAGCAGGCTCCCCGCTGAGCAGAGAGCCTGATGCGGGACTCGATCCCAGGACCCTGAGATCATGACCTGAGCCGAAGGCAGCGGCTTAACCCCTGAGCCACCCAGGCGCCCCTCTCATTTAATTTTTTAAGGAATAAAATCACAATCATATTAATAGATGCAGAGACTGTGTTTGAGAAAATCTAATACCCATTAAGGATAAAAAAGAAAATGCTCAGCAAACTAACTGTTTGGTTGTAATGCTTGTTATAGCAATGCTTGTTCACATTAAGACTGCTTACGTCTTGGGGCGCCTGGGTGGCTCAGTGGGTTAAGGCCTCTGCTTTCAGCTCCGGTCGTGGTCCCAGGGTTCTGGGATTGAGCTCCACATCGGGCTCTCTGCTCAGCGGGGAGCCTGCTTCCCTTCCTCTCTCTGCCTGCCTCTCTGCCTACTTGTGATCTATCTGTCAAATAAAAAAAAAAAAAAAAAAAAAAAAAAAAAAGAATTGACCCGTTTGTCATTAGGCAATGCCCCTCTTTATCTTTGATAACTTTATTTGTCCTTAAGTTGGTCCTGTCAAAATTAATATAGCTACTCCACCTTTTAAAAAATTGTTGATAAAATGGCATATCTCTCTTCATCTCTTTTTTTTAATCTATATGTGTGTCCATATTTAAAATGGGTATCTTTAGACAACTTACTGTTGAGTCTGTTCTTTGATCCTCTCTGGTAACCTGTCTTTTAATTGATATATTTAGACCAATGATGTTTGTCTTAGTCTATTCGGGCTGCTACAACAAAATACCAAAGACTGTGGCTTATAAACAACAAAAATTTATGTCTCATAGTTCTGGAGTCTTGAACTTTGAGATCAGGGTGCCAGCATGGTTGAGCAAGGCCCCCACTTCCAGGTCACAGACCTCTTATCATATCCTTACATAGTGGAAGGTGCAAAGATCTCTTTGAGGCCACTTTTATAAGATCCCTCTTCCCATTCATAAACCTCTACCATTTTGACCTCCCAAAGGCTCCACTTTCTAATAGCATTATCTTTGGGGTTTAGAATTTCAATATACGAATTTTAGGGGGACATAAATATTCAGACTGTAGCAACACTGAAAGTGTTATTGAAATGTTCTTCCTTCTTTTTTTATGTAGGTCCACATTTCTGACCTATATATTTTCCTTGCCTTTAATGAACTTCTTTTTTAACATTTCCTGCAAAGCAGGTCTTCTGGCAATGAATTTCTTGAAGACATAGATAGATATAGATAGATATAGATACAGATTAGATATAGATATAGATATAGATTTTTTTTAGAAAATTTTTATTTTTCCTTCTCTTTTGGAGTATAACTTGGCAAGGCACAGATTGTTAGTTGCTGGGTATTCTTCTTTCAACACTTTAAATAGCTCACTTAGGACACCTGGGTGGCTCAGTTAAGCAAACAACTCTTGATTTTGGGTCAGGTCAGGATCTCAGCGTCAAGGGAGGAGCCCCACATCTGGGTCTGCGCTCTGAGGGGTCTGCTTGAGGGTGCTCTCTCTTCCTCTCCCTCTGTCTGTCTTGCACACTCTCTCAAATAAATATTTTTTAAAAAGTTAAAAAAAATAAATAACCCACTCTGTTCTCTTGCTTGCATGGTTTCTGACAAGTCAGGTGATTTTTAGCTTTCTTCCTCCATAAGTGAGGTGATTTCTACCACCCTCGCCAGGACCTCTGACTTCTTGCATAATATTTTACTTTATCTTTGATTTTGTTCAGTTTGAATATGATGTGCATAGGAATAGGGTTCTTTTTTGGGGCGCCTGGGTGGCTCAGTGGAATAGGGTTCTTTTTTCTTTTTTGTTTTGTTTTGGCATTTATTATATACATTGTTCTCTGAACTTCCTGGTCTGTGTTTTGGTGTCCAACCTTAATTTAGAAAGTCTGTTCTTATTGCTTCAGTGTTTCTTCTGTTCCTCTTCCTTCTTCTTCTGGTATTGCCATTACATGTACATCTCTGGTTTTAAAACATTCCTAGATATTCTGTTTGCTTTTTCAGACTTTTTACTTTTTGTTTTTTAGTTTTGAAAGTTTTAACTGACAAATCCTGTAACTCAAATAATCTTTCCTCAGCTGTTTCCAAACTACTAACGAGCCCATCAAAAGCATTTTTTATTTCTGTTACAGAGTTTTTGATCTTTAGCATATCCTTTTATTGTTCCTTAGAATTTTTATCACTCTTCCTAAATAACGCCCACCTCCAGTTTTTTGCATGTTGCCTACTTTACCCATTTGAACTCTAACATTTATTCATAATTGTTTTTAAATTCTTTGCCATATCTGTTTTAAATATCTTTGCCATATCTGAGTCTGATTCTGGTGCTTTCCTTTTATTTTCAAACTGTTCTTGTTTGTTTGTTTGTTTTTTGTCTTTTAAGTATGCCTCGCAGTTTTTTATTGCAAGATAGACATGACATGCTGAGAAAAAGGAATTGTGATAAGTAGGCCTTCAATAATGTAGTGATAAGGTGTAAGGGAAGAGGAACATTCAGTAGTCCCGTGATAGGTCTCTGTCTTTTGGTAAGTCCTTGCTCCTGGACTGTGAGCTTCACAAGGTGCTCTCGCTTTTGAGTCTTGTTTTATTTTCACCTCCTTTGGTGGTATGAGTGGCTAGAGGGAGCTGGAGTTGTATATTCCCTTCCCCAAAGTCAGTTGGACTCTGATAAAACCTCAACAGTTTAGACTCTGACAAAATAAGATCTCTTCAAGGCAAGCCTTATTAATTGGAATAGAATGCTTTTACATGTTTCAAAATAATTACTTTCTCCCTCCTTCCCACCCTTGCTGAAAGCCAGAGGGGATTTTTTCTGATCTACGGGTGAGACCCTGGTAGAGCATTTAGGGGCAAAATTCTCAAAAAAATATACACCCAAGCCCACCTCCTGTGCCCTGACCACTGGGTTCCTCTAGCACATTTATCCCTCAGGCTTTTCTGTGTAGAATCTCTAATAATTCATTAATTATAGTTCTCAGATTGTGCTATCCAGGTATTAGTTCCTGTGGAGATTTCTGCTCCAGTAAGCTGTGTATATGTATCTGTATATGCCTCTCTCCCCAGTTTGGAGGGCAGCAGTTTGTCCTTTTACTCATTTGACAAATCTTAGAAAAGTTGTTGACTTTTCACATTGTTTAATTTTTTGCTTATTAGGACAGAGTGGGGACCTCAGTGATTTTACAGGTTTTAAAACGTTTAAGTCCATTTTTTTTTTAAGATTCATTCACTTATTTGAGAGAAAGAAAGAGAGAATTAGTAAGAGAGTATGTGCAAGGGGAGGAGCAGAGGGAGAGTGAGACAAACAGACTCCCCACTGAGCAAGAAGCCCAATGTGGGGCTTGATCCCAAGATCCTGAGATCATGACCTGAACCAGAATCAAGAATCAGATGGCTAACTTAATAAGCCACCCAGGCGCTCCCATTAATTAATTTTTCAGTGTCAAAATAAACCTACATTAGTAGTACAAACCACTTTTAAGAAATTGGTATATTTGGGGCACCTGGGTGGCTCAGTCAGTTAAATGTACAACTTTTGATTTTGGCTCAGGTCATGATCTCAAGTGCACCTTCCCTCATTCTCTCTTTTTCTCTCTCAAATAAATAAATCTTAAAAAGAGAAAAAAGAAAGAAATTGAGGGGTGCCTGGGCGGCTTAGTTGATTAAGTGTTTGCCTTCAGCTCGTGATCCCAGTGTCCTGAGATTGAACCCCACATTGGGCTCCTTGTTCAGTGGGGAGCCTGCTTCTCCCTCTCCTTCTGCTTGCCCCTCCCCCTGCTTGTGCTTGTGCTCTCTCTTTCTCTGTCAAATAAATGCATAGAAAATCTTTTTTTAAAAAAAGAAATTGGTATGTTTTATACATAATTTACCAATCTTTTGTTTCAGATTTTAATGATTATATTAATGAGAGAAATTGAGCTATAACTTTCCTTTCTTGTTGTGGTCTTATCCTGCTTTGGTATCAAAGTTACACATAACTTATTTTATTTTTAACTCTTACCTATTAATATTAGAATTTAAGAAGACTTTAACTGCTATTTGCCTACTTGAACATTATTTTGATAAACATTTTAATCCTACATATATTTTTATCCCTGAAAGATACTACTCTTGTTATAGTGATAGTTGATATGCAATTGATACTCATTTGTAATTACCCAAGTATTTTTGGTTTTGGTTGTTCTTCATTCCTTCTTATAGTTTCATTTTCTGCTTAAGTAATTGGTTTTAATATATGCTTTGTATGATTTGGGGAAAAACAATTCTACAAGCTTTTGTTCATTTGAAGATGTCTATATTTACATTTAATTTTGAAAGATTTTTTTCTCAATATAGAATTTTCTGATTGGTTGTTTTCTTTATTTCTTCCAATACTTTAATTTTCTTAATTAACTAATTAATTTGGTTTCCATCATTTTTGTTGTTTTTGTTCATTTTTGAGAAGTTTTCAGTTTTAATATTTCTTCTTGAAGTATATATATATATATATAATCTGTTCCCTTCTGACTGGGTTTAAGATTTCTCTTTGGCTTTTGTTTTGAGTAATTTTACTATGTTATTTCTAGATGTGGTTTCCTTTGTATTTTACTGGGGCTTCACAGTGCTTCTTTAAACTGTGGGTTGATGTCTTCTGTCAGTTTCGAAAAATTTGTAGTCATTTTTTCTTACTAATTAAGTTATATGATTATTTTTATAATTCAAATATTTCTAGTGAAATTCCCCATATTTTCATCTGCTTTCTCCAGATTTTTTTCCTTTAAAAAAATGTTAACTGTAGTTATTAAATAACTTGCCAACTGATGCTGAAATGTGGATCATCTCGCATTTTTAAAATATATTGTATGTTTTTCTGTTGGATTTTAGTCATATATATTTTCCTTCATATGTTTACTTTTCTTTGGCTAAGTTTTAGAAATTATACATTGAAAACCAGAAAAGTTGCATGTATTATTCCTCTAGAGATGGTTTACTCTACTCTCCTGATTGAAAAAAATGTTGGGTGATGAGTACCTAGTGTCTTCAATGACTGCCCCGTGTTAAGTTTGCGGTCCTTGTAAGGTTCAGTCTATCTATGGTTTGCTCCTGCTTGCAATCATTTCCAGCAGATACCTTAATGTGTTTTGGGGGCCCCTTTCACTTGCTGTGCCCCAAATTCTAATGTTTTTCACAGGAGATTGAGAAAAGATCTTCTCTCCATTTTAGAGGCTTTCTGCTTAGGTTTTATTTCTCCTACTGCATGGCAACTCCAGGATTTTCCAAATGTCTTTAGGTTAAAATTGGCAATGGCTTGAAGCTTCCAAAATCTCTTCCAAAATACTGGCTTATTTCTTTTTCTCTCAGCAATGATCGTCTCAGGATGCAAAGGTCAGATACTTGGCTTCCTGACTATGCCTAGAATCACTGAATGTGCCCTGGCTAAAAGTAACTTCAAAAGACAGCTCACCTCTTGAGGTTCTATTCCTTTTGAGAGGCTCAGTCCCTTCATTTCTTATTGCCTTAGTGCCTCTTCACTGCTTTCAGTGAGATTATTTCTGTATTTCATCCAGCAAGTATAGTATTTTTGTGCAGCATTCCTGATCTGCCAACAGTATTACTTTCCATTTTTTTTTATCTGTCTAGGAATGGAATTTCTTGTAATCCTGGCATAAACCCACCCTTGTTTAAAATATACTTGTTTTTTGTTTGTTGTTTTGGCTATTTTTTTAATACTTTAGCTGGATTAAATGTGCTTTAGGAATACTGTATCTATATTTATGGATGAATGAGCTTAATTTTTTCTTGTGTTTTCTGTCAGGTTTTGTTTTTAAAAAATTATGCATACCTTTTTAAATGAGTTGAGAACTTTCTTTATTGAAATACTCATGAATAGTTTGAGAACGTTTTAAAAAACGTCAGATAGCATAATAATATATTCCTATCCTACTGTAGTTATTAATTATCTTAAACATAAAAACCAAATTTATCGATGAAAATATCTACTGTAAATAATTAATAGTTGTTCTGAGGTAATTACATGGATTTCCATGAACTAAAAATTTATGACAGAATGTGATGCTTCACTAAATGATTTTTGAAATCACATGTATATACATAAATGTAATCAATGTCATATATATATCCATATGTATGCATATGGTATGTGCACCCTTAAACCAACCCCGTAGGGAAAGCCTGCAACAATAATGGAGAATTATCCATTAGTGTCTTTAGCATATTAATCATAATTTTAGTTCCCGGTCTGGTAATTGTAACACCCTTGTCATGTCTGATTATGTCTGATGCTTGCTCTGTCTCTTCAAATTATGTTTTTTGCCTTTTGGTATGCCTAGAAATTTTTTATTGATATGGAGACATGATGTGCTAGCTAAAAGAAACTGCCATAAATATGGCTTTAGTAATGTGGTGATAAGGTGTGAAGGGTGCACAAACTGTTCATAATCCTCTGATTTGGTCTCAGTCTTTTAGTGAGTCTATGCCCCTGGGCTGTGAACTGTTTAAGTGTTTCTCTAATTGTCTTTTCTCCATGCTTAGTTGGGACAGTGTGGCTAGAGTGGGCTGGAGAAGAAATTTCTCTCCCCCCATGTGTGTTAAACTCTCTTAATACCCCAGAAATTTAGACTTTGATTAACCAATTACCCTGAGGTCAGTCTTTGTTAGAAGGACAGAGTGCTCTGGCATTTCAAAATTGTCCTTTCTCCCCATGCCCTCCTGGCAAAACAAAATGTTTACTTTTGGTATTTACTGTGGGAATCTGGTCAAACTTCTGAAAGTAAATTTCACAGTATTATAGGGAACCCCCTTAAGACTGGGTATCCTTGGAGTTTTTAACTCCCAGAGTAGTCCCAAATGAGGTCCCAGCAATTTGGTATAATTCATGTTTTATTACCTTACCTGGCACGGGTTCCAGGGATAGTTCCAGTGAATCTCTGTCCAAGGAAGCTCTGATTTTCTATATATGTCTTTCTGTCTCTTTAAACTTAGGGACAGTGGTTTGCCTTGCATCTTCACCTCTCTTAGGTCCAACAGGAGTTCTTAAATTTTCTGTCTGTTCAACTTTTTACTGGGAATGGAGTGGCAACTTCCAAGCTTCTAACATGTAGAACCAAAAACTGGAAGTCCATAAATGTTAATTAACTCTAGGTAAAACAAAACAAAACAAAAAACAAAACTGAAAGTGTTTTAGAGACAAGTTGGTTGGAGAATAAATTTTGAGCTACTTTGTGCGTTGAGGTACCTGACTGAGAAAAATGATTATGACTGATCCACCATGAAACATATTTGGAGGATAATGCAATTTTCTTTCTACTCAACCAAATAATTAATTTACTTGTCTCTAGAGTAAATCAACATATTCAGACAGTGATAAATAGTTGAAGGGTGTAATAAGAAATCTTAAGAACAAGGACAAATATCATCAAGTTATATTAATGGCTTATGTTTATAACGAGTTCTTTCTCTATCAACGTACCATAGATTTTCCTCACTCACCTAGATTTTAATGTCAACATACAGATATGTGAAATACTATTTTAATTTTTTTTTTAAATTTTATTCATTTATTTGACAGACAGAGATCACAAGTAGGCAGAGAGGCAGGCAGAGAGAGAGAGAGAGGAGGAAGCAGGCTCCCCGCCAAGCAGGGAGCCCGATGCGGGACTCGATCCCAGGACCCCGAGATCATGACCTGAGCTGAAGGCAGCAGCTTAACCCACTGAGCCACCCAGGTGCCCCTATGTGAAATACTATTTTAGATTTTTGTTCCTAAAATCTGAATTCAAGAGGAAAAACATCCTTGAAAATTAACTTTAAGTCTGGAAAATATTTTCTTCTTACTTTTATTGGTAGTATACATGATATCTACAAGAGTCTAGAAGCTTGAGCATGTGTAAAATTTAAATAAAAATAATACCAACAGAATTTGCTAATTGTTTTTGAAAGATGCCAGGTAAGTTATTGATAATATATACTCTAAAGATATACTCCAAAGGAAAAACTATTGAATTTAGAAAAACTTTCAAAAGAACTAATTGCATAGTTGGCTTTTGTGAGGGAAATTATAATGTTTGTTTACTTATTTAATTTCAAGTAAAATAAGTATGGTGAATATTTGAAAATGTAATTCAGGGAACCAAATTGTTTCTAGGATACACAAATGAGAAAATATACTATACTTACATAGAAAAGGCTATTTGGAAAGCACAGTAGCTTTTGAGAGCCAAAGATATATATTAAAAATTATTTGCATTATTTGAGATAAATGATTGTTCATTCAGTGAAAATATGTCTTTTTTAATTTTTTACTTTTTATAAACATATATTTTTATTCCCAGGGGTTCAGGTCTGTGAATTGCCAGGTTTACACACTTCACAGCACTCACCATAGCACACACCCTCTCCAATGTCCATAACCCCACCCCCCTTATCCCAAACCCCCTCCCCCCAGCAACCCAGTTTGTTTTGTGAGATTAAGAGACACTTATGGTTTGTCTCCCTCCCAATCCCATCTTGTTTCATTTATTCTTCTCCTACCCCCTTTACCCCCCTTGTTGCATCACCACTTCCTCATATCAGGGAGATTATATGAGAGTTGTCTTTCTCCGCTTGACTTATTTCGCTAAGCATGATACACTCTAGTTCCATCCACGTTGTCGCAAATGAAAAGATTTCATTTCTTTTGATGGCTGCATAGTATTCCATTTTGTATATATACCACACCTTCTTTATCCATTCATCTGTTGATGGACATCTAGATCCTTTCCATAGTTTGGCTGTTGTGGACATTGCTGCTAATAAACATTCGGGTGCACATGCCCCTTCGGATCACTACGTTTGTATCTTTAGGGTATATACCCAGTAGTGCAATTGCTAGGTCATAGGGCAGTTCCATTTTCAACATTTTGAGGAACCTCCATGCTGTTTTCCAGAGTGGTTGCACCAACTTGCATTCCCACCAAAAGTGTAGGAGGGTTCCCCTTTCTCCGCATCCTTGCCAGCATCTGTCATTTCCTGACTTGTTGATTTTAGCCATTCTGACTGGTGTGAGGTGATATCTCATTGTGGTTTTGATTTGTATTTCCCTGATGCCGAGTGATGCTGAGCACTTTTTCGTGTGTCTGTTGGCCATCTGGATGTCTTCTTTGCAGAAATGTCTGTTCATGTCCTCTGCCCATTTCTTGATTGGATTATTTGTTCTTTGGGTGTTGAGTTTGCTAAGTTCTTTATAGATTTTGGACACTGGTCCTTTATCTGATATGTCATTTGCAAATATCTTCTCCCATTCTGTCAGTTGTCTTTTGGTTTTGTTAACTGTTTCCTTTGCTCTGCAAAAGCTTTTGATCTTGATAAAATCCCAATAGTTCCTTTTTGCCCTTGCTTCCCTTGCCTTTGGAGATTTCCTAGAAAGATGTTGGTGCAACTGAGGTTGAAAAGGTTGCTGCCTGTGTTCTCCTCAAGGATTTTGATGGATTCCTTTCTCACATTGAGGTCCTTCATGAATTTTGAGTCTATTTTTGTGTGTGGAGTAAGGAAATGGTCCAATTTCATTTTTCTGCATGTGGCTGTCCAATTTTCCCAACACCATTTATTGACGATGCTGTCTTTTTTCCATTGGACATTCTTTCCTGCTTTGTCGAAGATTAGTTGACCATAGAGTTGAGAGTCTATTTCTGGGCTCTCTATTCTGTTCCATTGATCTATGTGTCTGTTTTTGTGCCAGTACCATGCTGTCTTGATGATGACAGCTTTGTAATAGAGTTTGAAGTCCGGAATTGTGATGCCACCAACTTTTGCTTTCTTTTTCAATATTCCTTTGGCTATTCGAGGTCTTTTCTGGTTCCATATAAATTTTAGGATTATTTGTTCCATTTCTTTGAAAAAGATGGATGGTACTTTGATAGGAATTGCATTAAATGTGTAGATTGCTTTAGGTAGCATGGACATTTTCACAATATTTATTCTTCCAATCCAGGAGCATGGAACATTTTTCCATTTCTTTATGTCTTCCTCAATTTCTTTCATGAGTACTTTATGCTTTTCTGAGTATAGATTCTGTGCCTCTTTGGTTAGGTTTATTCCTAGGTATCTTATGGTTTTGGGTGCGATTGTAAATGGGATTGACTCCTTAATTTCTCTTTCTTCTGTCTTGTTGTTGGTGTAGAGAAATACAACTGATTTCTGTGCATTGATTTTATATCCTGACACTTTACTGAATTCCTGTACAAGTTCTAGCAGTTTTGGAGTGGAGTCTTTTGGGTTTTCCACATAGAGTATCATATCATCTGTGAAGAGTGAGAGTTTGGCTTCTTCTTTGCCGATTTGGATGCCTTTAATTTCCTTTTGTTGTCTGATTGCTGAGGCTAGGACTTCTAGTACTATGTTGAATAGCAGTGGTGATAATGGACATCCCTGCCGTCTTCCTAACCTTAGCAGAAAAGCTTTCAGTTTTTCTCCATTGAAAATATTTGTGGTGTATTTTTCATAAATGGCTTTGATAATATTGAGGTATGTGCCCTCTATCCCTACACTTTGAAGAGTTTTGATCAGGAAGGGATGCTGTACTTTGTCAAATACTTTTTCAGCATCTATTGAGAGTATCATATGGTTTTTGTTGTTTCTTTTATTGATGTGTTGTATCACATTGATTGATTTGCAGATGTTGAACCAACCTTGCAGTCCTGGAATAAATCTCACTTGGTCATGGTGAATAATCCTTTTAATGTACTGTTGAATCCTATTGGCTAGTATTTTGGTGAGAATTTTCACCTCTGTGTTCATCAAGGATATTGGTCTATAGCTCTCTTTTTTGATGGGATCCTTGTCTGGTTTTGGGATCAAGGTGATGCTGGCCTCATAAAAATGAGTTTGGAAGTTTTCCTTCCATTTCTATTTTTTGGAATAGTCTCAGGAGAATAGGAATTAGTTCTTCTTTAAATGTTTAGTAGAATCCCCTGGGAAGCTGCCTGGCCTGGGCTTTTGTTTGATTGGAGATTTTTGATGACTGTTTCAATCTCCTTACTGGTTATGGGTCTGTTCAGGCTTTCTATTTCTTCCTGGTTCAGTTGTGGTGGTTTATATGTTTCTAGGAATGCATCCATTTCTTCCAGATTGTCTAATTTGTTGGCGTAAAGTTGCTTATAGTATGTTCTTGTTGGGTCCGTTATCAAAGGAACGAGACTGAGACAAAGTTACACAAAGCCTTATTCTATGCCAAGCATTAGAAGTTAGACTAACCGGCCAGGGAAACCAGGCTGAGACAAAGTGAAAGTTATGTAAAGCTTTATTCTATGCCAAGCATTACAAGTCAGACTGACCGGCCAGGGCCGCCTCCGAAGAGAGCGACTCCCCTTGGTCTTACAGGCCAGTTTTTATAGGGCACAATCCCAGACATTTACATATGTGGCTTTGGGTGATTGGATGTCTCCTACCTGTGTGTTTTAGTAACGGTTACCTGGAACCAATACTAGTAACTGTTGAGGCGTATATTAAACAACAAAATGGCCTTGTTTTAGTTATGTGTTTTAGTAATAGTTACCTGGAACCGATATAAACAAAATGGTCTTGTTTTAGGTGTCTGTTTTAGCAACAGTTACCTGGAACTGATATCAATAACTGCTGAGGCATTTATTAAACAACAAAATGTCTACTTAGGCAACATGGAGTCACTATGGCTAAGTAGGCCCAGGCAGGCCCTAGGGGTTTAACATGTTTTAATGTGGAATCAACCCCAACATTCTTATAATTGTTTGTATTTCTTTGGTGTTAGTTGTGATCTCTCCTCTTTCATTCATGATTTTATTTATTTGGGCCCTTTCTCTTTTCTTTTTGATAAGTCTGGCCAGGGGTTTATTAATCTTATTAATTCTTTCAAAGAACCAGCTCCTAGTTTCGTTGATCTGTTCTATTGTTTTTTTGGTTTCTATTTCATTGATTTCTGCTCTTATATTTATGATTTCTCTTCTCCTGCTGTGTTTAGGGTTTATTTCTTGTTCTTTCTCCAGCTCCTTTAGATGTAGGGTTAGGTTGTGTACTTGAGACCTTTCTTGTTTCTTGAGAAAGGCTTGTACCGCTATATATTTTCCTCTCAGGACTGCCTTTGCTGTGTTCCACAGATTTGGAACCGTTGTGTTTTCATAATCATTGTTTCCATGAATTTTTTCAATTCTTGTTTAATTTCCTGGTTGACCCATTCATTCTTTAGAAGGATGCTGTTTAGCCTCCATGTATTTGGGTTCTTTCCAAATTTTCTCTTGTGATTGAGTTCTAGCTTCAGAGCATAGTGGTCTGAAAATATGCAGGGAATGATCCCAACCTTTTGATACTGGTTGAGACCTGATTTAGGACCCAGGATGTGATCTATTCTGGATAATGTTCCATGTGCACTAAAGAAGAATGTGTATTCTGTTGTTTTGGGATGAAATGTTCTGAATATATCTGAGATTCCCTTCTGGTCCAGTGTGTCACTTAAGGCCTTTATTTCCTTGTTGGTCTTTTGCTTGCATGATCTGTCCATTTCAGTGAGAGGAGTGTTAAAGACCCCTACTATTATTGTATTATTGTTGATGTGTTTCTTTGATTTTGTTATTAATTGGTTTATATAGTTGGCTGTTCCCACGTTGGGGGCATAGATATTTAAAATTGTTAGATCTTCTTGTTGGACAGATCCTTTGAGTATGATATAGTGTCCTTCCTCATCTCTTATTATAGTCTTTGGCTTAAAATCTAATTGATCTGATATAAGGATTGCCACTCCTCCTTTCTTTTGATGTCCATTAGCATGGTAAATTCTTTTCCACCCCCTCACTTTAAATCTGGAGGTGTCTTTGGGTTTAAAATGAGTTTCCTTTAGGCAACATATAGATGGGTTTTGTTTTTTTATCCATTCTGATACCCTGTGTCTTTTGATTGGGGCACTTAGCCCATTAACATTCCGGGTAACTATTGAGAGATGTGAATTTAGTGCCATTGTATTGCCTATAAGGTGACTGTGACTGTATATTGTCTCTGTTCCTTTCTGATCTACCACTTGTAGGCTCTCTCTTTGCTTACAGGACCCCTTTCAATATTTCCTATAGAGCTGGTTTGGTGTTTACAAATTCGTTCAGTTTTTGTTTGTCCTGGAAGATTTTAATCTCTCCTTCTATTTTCAATGATAGCCTAGCTGGATATAGAATTCTTGGATGTATGTTTTTCTCATTTAGTGCTCTGGATATATCATGCCAGCTCTTTCTGGCCTGCCAGGTCTCTGTGGATAAGTCTGCTGCCAAGCTAATATTTTTACCATTGTATGTTACAGACTTCTTTTCCTGGGCTGCTTTCAGGATTTTCTCTTTGTCACTAAGACTTGTAAATTTTACTATTAGGTGATGGGGTGTGGACCTATTCTTATTGATTTTGAGGGGCGTTCTCTAAACCTCCTGGATTTTGATGCTTGTTCCCTTTGCCATATTAGGGAAATTCTCTCCAATAATTCTCTCCAGTATACCTTCTGCTCCCCTCTCTCTTTCTTCTTCTGGAATCCCAATTATTCTAATGTTGTTTCATCTTATGGTATCACATATTTCTCGAATTCTCCCCTTGTGGTTCAGTAGCTGTTTGTCCCTCTTTTGCTCAGCTTCTTTATTCTCTTTCATTTGATCTTCTATATCGCTAATTCTTTCTTCTGCCTCATTTATCCTAGCAGTGAGAGCCTCCATTTTTTATTTCACCTCATTAATAGCCTTTTTGATTTCCACTTGGTTAGATTTTAGTTCTTTTATTTCTCCAGAAAGGGCTTTTATATCTCCCGAGAGGGTTTCTCTAATATCTTCCATGCCTTTTTCGAGCCTGGCTAGAACCTTGAGGAACGTCATTCTGGACTCTAGATCTGACATATTACCAATGTCTGTATTGATTAGGTCCCTAGCCTTTGGTACTGCCTCTTGTTCTTTTTTTTGTGGTGAATTTTTCTGCCTTGTCATTTTGTCCAGGTAAGAGTATGTGAAGGAGCAAGTAAAATACTAAAAGGGTGGCAACAACTCCAGGAAAATATGCTTTAACCAAATCAGAAGAGATCCCAAATTGTGAGGGGGAAGAAAGGGGATAAAAAGAAGTTCAGAAAGAAAAAGAAAAAGAAAAGAAACAATTAAAAAAAGAAAACGAATAAAGAAAAAGTATAAAAAAGAAAAAAATATACATATATTAGATAAACTAGTTTAAAACGTTAAAAAAGAAAAGGGTAAAAGTTAAAAAAATTAGCAGCGGAAGAGAGAAAAAAATTGAAAAAGAAAAAAATATTATATTAACTGCAAGACTAAAGAAACATGGGGAGAAAGCCATGAGTTCTGTGTTTTACTTTCTTTTCCTCTGGAATTCTGCTGCTCTCCTTGGTATTGAAACTGCACTCCTTGGTAGGTGAACTTGGTCTTCGCTGGATTTCTTGTTGATCTTCTGGGGGAGGGGCCTGTTGTAGTGATTCTCACGTGTTTTCCCCCCAGGCGGAATTGCACTGCCCTTACCAGGGGCCGGGCTGAGTAATCCGACCGGGTTTACTTTCAGGAGGTTTTGTTCCCTGAGTGCTTTCCATAGAGTTCCGGAGGACAGGAATGAAAATGGTGGCCTCCTGGTCTCCAGCCCAGAGGAGCCGAGAGCCCGGGGCCTGACTCCTCAGTGCACCCTCAGAGAACAGCACCCAATAACTCCCATCTGCCTGACCTCCGGCTGCGCTCCGAGCTCACCAAGCCTGCGACCAGTTCAAGGCAACCCTGAGCTGTGAGCTCATTGTCGGCTCTGACTCTGTAGCCAGCTTCCCCGTTCTAATACCTGTAAGCTCTGTGACACTCAGACATCCCCAATCCTTCTGTGACCCTACAGGACCTGAGGCCATGCTGACCCCGCGTGGGCTTCACCCTGGTTTAGCCTCTGGAGCAATGTCCCTCAGTGGAACAGACTTCTAAAAGTCCTGATTTTGTGCTCTGTTGCTCCGCCGCTTGCCGGGAGCCGGCCCCTCACCCCGTGGTCTCTCTTCACATTGCTTTGAAGTCACTTCTCCACCAGTCCTACCTTTCAGAAAGTGGTTGATTTTCTGTTTCTAAAATTGCTATTCTTCTCTTTGATATGCCGTTGGATTTGTAGGTGTTTGCAATCTTTAGATAAGCTATCTAGCTGATTTCCTGCTAGCTGAAGTAGTCTCAGCCTGCTACTTCTCTGCCATCTTGACTCCTCCCACCAAAATATGTCTGTTAAATATGTACTACAAGCTATACAGTATTTTATGAACTTGAGATACGTAAATAAACAGGCGAAAAAATTATTTTCTTAATGCTTGTATTATAGCAGAGGGATAAAAAAAACCAAAAAACTAAGCATAAACATACAAATAAGTATATCTTCATTGTATAGAAAGTGACATTACATGGAAGATTGGGAAGAGAGGAGGAGAAGAATGAAGTTACAGGGAGAAAGTTTCAATTTTATTTTATCTTTTTAAAAGTTTTCTGTTTTTAAGTAACCTCTACACCCAATGTACGGCTCAAACTCACAACCTGGAGATCAAGAGTTGTAAGCGCTACTGACTGAGCCAGCCAGGTTCTCTAGAAAGCTGTAATTTTAAATAAATTATAAATAAGGCCCTCAGATTATGTGTGCCTCATGAGGAAGATATCATTTTAACAGATACTTAAAGAAGGTGAAAATATTGGCCAAGTTCAAGCAGAAGCCCTAAAGGAGAAGGTAGCTGGGAACAATCAAGCAATATCAAAGAGGTCAGGTTGCTAGAATGGAGAGCACATGGGAGAATAATGGAGAAGTGCTCAGGGGGATAACAAGGGCAAGATCAGGTAGAACTCTGTAAAGATTCTAGTCTCTGATGATACTGAGAGCCAACATTTTAAGCAAGTGTTGAAATGATCTGATAAGCTTTAAAAAAGAACCCCTCTTGCTGTTAGGTTGAGGGTCTATGATAGACAAGCAAGGGTAGATGTTGAGAAGCCACTGATGGAGGAAGGAGGGTCCTGTAGGCCCTCCACTAGGGAGTTGAATTTGTGTTAGTATTTTGAAATGGACCATGGTAGGAGTATTTATACCTATGAAATTATGACATACTATAATTCAGGTCTTCTAATTAGTCAATTTTTGTATAATACTTTCATTATTTAAAGAACATGAAAGGTTTTCTGTTTTGTTTTTTCTCACTTTTACCTTTGAATTCTTGAGCATAGGGTTAGCATACTCCTTTAGCAAATAATCTCTGGTTTCTATTGTGCTTTGGAATTGGCTATAGTTATTAATGGATCAGTTTTAAATATTGCTTCCTATTTCAAAGAAATAGTCTAGGTTGCCCATATAACAACTTATTAATTCCTATGCTTCCTTTTAAAAAGAACTTTCATTTTACTAAGTCAATTATGGCTAGCTTACTTCCTCTGCTAATATCAGTTAGGAATAGGCACAAGACAAAAGTGTGACAAATTAGTCTAAAGTCAAATTAGATCCATTATATTGAGACACAGGAAAAGATGGGCTTGGGTTTTTCCTACATGCTGTCCTATTTGGACATGGTATCTGGAAATGTATAGTCACCTCAGACTGCCGCAGACAGCTATCCTGAGGACCATTTTCTGTGCTAATATCAGACTAAAGAAATAGAAGGAATATAGATCTTTCAGAATGTCTCTGATGAACCAAAGGAACTAGCTTTATCTTTCTCATTATATGAAATAATAAATATTCCTTACGGTTTATGTCAATTTGAGTTGATGTTCTGTTGTTTGCCATCGAGAGTATCCTATTTGATGTAAAGTCCCAACCCTAACTTGTTGCTTCAGCCATTTCCCTTTCTTTAGAACAAATATGTTACTCAGATGTCAGAACTCTCACTATCATTTGTGGTTTATTCAGTTATTCTTGGGTTTATTCCAAAATTTAGAACTTAATTTAAGTTCTCCTATAGGATCACAGATATTTTAAACAAGAAGATCAACACCATAGTCTATTTTTTAATGCAACAATTAACCTGCTTACATAGTACCTATTTTTGTCTATCAGTATCCATCAAAATCCAGATTATACTGGTATTCAGAGTGTTTTGCATCCTATTGTTACCTTGGTCTATTGTGAGAGGTTTTTTTTTTTTCGGTGTTTTTTATTTGGTATTTTCATTCCAGTTTTACAGATGACAAAAGTGAGGTTCAAGGAGCTACCTAATGTAAAACAAAACAAAACAAAAAACAAAAATGAGATGGCTAATGTATAATTCAGTACTGATACATTAATAAAATATGTAAATCTATCTAATGTGCACTAATGGACTTAATCTATTATTCACTTATATTGTTATATAAATAACTTTTGTGTACCTATCTACAGTAAAGATATGTAAACGTAAATCTACATATGTACATACACCTATTCACTGGCTTCCAAAGTTTGATACTGTAATTCACATTAGTAAATATTCATTGATTGTATAAATATATAAAGTAGGAGGCTTGATGGTGTATTTATATTGATTCTATTAACATACTATAAAAAAAATCATCTTTGGTTTCTAGTTCCTTATGCTCAGAGTCTCATTTTTAAAAGTGTGGGACAGAAAATTTTAAACCATTAAAAATCATTATTGAGGTAATGAAAATCATGGAAACCAGTTTTAAGACAATTAAACTATGGGGACTGAAACATAACATATCATACAATTATAATAATGTTAGGTATATGTTTTGATGGACAGAACTGGAAGATAATTTACAATAAAATTATTTGCTTTAGAGATTTATAGTACTTTTCCATATTTTTGTCCATAGTCCTTTTATTATTGTCATTATTTAAAAACTCTAAATATGGACTTAATATTTCATGGCAAATAATTTCCTGGTAACATTGATCTTATACTTCTACAAATAATTGCCACGGAAATCAGTAAACTATTTTCTGTTTAAAACAACAACAACAGCAACAAAAATAACTAATACCGAAGTGCTACTTTGACAGTGTCTGCAAACTCAATGTGGAATGTAGTTTTTAGAGTTTAACTAGAAAATCAGAGCAATGTAACAGCCACACTGGATAATGACTCTAAATTCCTGGTCTTGCCACAGTTTCCCAGGCTTTGGAGATGATCTATATAATCACTTTAATTCTTCACTCCGTCTCTTTATTTATACTACCTTATTGATCAAATACTCTAGAAAATACATTTTCTGAAAGCACAATTGTTGATATTTTATAAACTCTTTGAGATTATATTTATACAGAATAAAGACCTATATCTGAAACTACCGTGATACCAAACTGTATAAATTAGGTACAAGGAAAATAATGAGAATAGAAAAATAAATACTATATTAATTTTCATGTTATCTTTTTCCCTCAGCCCTTGGATTTATTTACCTAATTGTTACCAAGGTGGTGGAGTTTGGAAATTCACTTTCACTAATCAGTGTTTGTCAGGGATCAAGAAGCTTCAACCTTCTAAACTCTCCTAAGACCATCTTCCTTTTATTGAACCATAGGTATTTCCCCCGATCTCCACAGAGGAGGCTGTAATTGACAAGATTCCCAAATGAAAACGTGAAACAAACAAACAAAATAAGAAAGAAGCCTGATATAACTTTGAACATCCTCAGAAGTATTTGCTACCAATATTGATAGAAGACAGACATGTATTTGTATACTGTCAACACATTTTAAGATTTTTAAGTACATGTTGCATTTCTACTTACATTTCAATATGCTAATGATGTAGTTATGGCCACTGTTTTAACAGAAAATAGTCAATTACCAATAAATATTTATGATATAGCTCTAGGCTAAATAAACACTATAAATGAGTGTTCATCATAGGGTCCAGTACACTTGTCTTCAAGAAGCCATATACTCTCTGAATGCTTAATATAGGCTGACCAGGTATAACCAATGAATGGAAAGAGAGCTAACTTCAAAGTTTGAAGACACACAAAATTCAAGATAGTATGACCTTATCTTCTTTAAAATAATGAGCAAGTAGGGGATTCATAACTGAAAATGTTTAATATACGATATGAAATAATACACGTATTACTATATATATATTCAGAATTCAGACTTCAATATATATAATATATTTAAGATACTTCTTGTAGAAAAAATATTGATGAAGGAAGCACCATAATCTTAATCAATTTTCTCCTTTATTCTCGAAGCATAGGTGCTAAGTGTGGCACATTATGGAGGATATGTTGATAATAAACAAGTTGGTTTTTTAGGATTATTTTGTCCGTGGCTAAAATGAGATTTAAAAAAGATTTAAGAACAAGCTTATTTATTTATTTATTTATTTATTTATTTGAGAGGGACACAGAGAGCGATGGAGCAAGAGAAGGAGAAGCAGACTCCCACTGAGCAGGGAGCCAGGTGCAGGGCTGGATCCCAGGGCCCTCGGATCATGACCTTAGCCAAAGGCAGATGCTTAACCAGCTGAGCCACCTAGGTGCCCTGAGAATAAGCTTTGAGCAATGTTTTGACACATGTAATAGTCAGATGTACTACATGTATTAAAGATCGTTTGAATCCATAAACACACTGTAGTTAGATAAGTAACAGAGAAAAAAGAGACTAATAATAGAAACCTTTAAGTTCATCCTTGATCTTACTTTTTGCTACTTCTTATTCCTTAACAGAATGTTTTATTGGTGATCAAAGTATTGTACAACCTAGTACTTTCTTTAGAACATACATGGATTTCCATTTGTTTCATCTGTTGATACCATGAAGTTGATAATGTTTTTGCCACTTCATCTCACTTCAGCATCAAATATAAACTATGCCTAGAAAGTTGATAAAAAAATCTAAGAACAGGTATCCCAGTTAACCCATTAATGATATTAAACAAAATTCTTGGAGGAACTTTGAAGTATCATAGTCCATATTATTTTAAGAATAAATACCTTAGTCACTTACATATACACACATGTGTAGATATATATATGTGTGTTTATTATCACATACTAACTTTTATAAAGATTATACAAGAATACAATTCTTAATAGATTGAACAGTGGTTTAAAAAAAACTTAGAGGGTGCCTGGGTGTTTCAGTTGGTTAAGCATCTGCCTCTGGCTCAGGTAACGATCTCAGGGTCCTGAAATATAGCCCCACATTGGGCTCCCCAGTCAGGGGAATAGTGCTTGTCTCTCTCCCTCTGCCCTTCCCCCTGCTTGTGCTCTCTCTCTCTTTCTCTGCCTCTCCCCAGCTTCTCAAAAAAAAAAAATCTTAAAAAAAATTTACATTATAATATTTTGGAGAATTGATTGTATCTTCAATTATTCTCATTTATATCATTGCATGCTATCTGGCAAATACTTAAACTTTTTTTTTTTAATTTTCAACAGTTATTTTTTATTGCATTCTATTCTTCCATAGATGCTGACAGAAGTGATTGCAGTTTGAGATCAAATCAGGCAATAAAAATGAATTGAGTATAGTTTTATATGCAATGGCTAAATTTATAGTAGAATTATTTTTTAGTCCACATTTTAATTCATCATTTGTAACCTATTTATATTAAAACATGCATTGATTATGGAAATTGTCACAGAAAATTAAACCATTATCCTATTTCTAAAAGAAATTGTTATGCCTAATCTTACTCTTGTTTATAAGGCTTATAAGCCTTCATTATTCAGTACATATATTCATAGACTTGACCTTAAGTCAGTTGATACATTCATGAGATGAAACCCAAAAAGATGTCACAACTGCACCTACATGTTCACAGTAGAAAACAGCTATCAGTGTGTGTATGTTGAATTCTGAATAACGATTTAAATAAATGCTGTCCTTCAAACTCTGGTGTGTATGCCCCTGTCTCCAAGGAGATCATTTACTAATCTTATGCAAGTGCAATCCTTAGGCTATTGTTTAGTACCTTCATGCAGAGTTTTGTGTTTCTTCCCCTGTGTTCTCCTACCACCTTGTTCATAGCTCTGTCACAACACTGTGAGATTTTACTTTCATGTGCGTATCTTCCACTGAACTCAGTCCCTGGAGATCAGGTCCAGTCCGTTCATTTGTGTAACCTCAGTACCTTGCATGATGCCTCATTGGAAAATGAATACACATTGAACAAAGGACTGACCACTGAGATGACAGGTGCAGAAGTTCCTTTAATTAAGAACAGCTTGGGTTGAAAGCCTATTCATGTGCCTGAGCCTAAAGAAAAACTTTGTAAGAGATCAGTAAGAGAGCTGTAGCTATGATATCCTTCGTCTCCATCTTTTTGCTTATTTTAAATTATTTTCTTAGTATATTCGCACTTATAATTTTCCCTTTTATTGTATTTCCTACATGGAAAATAAAAGCTAAACCAAAACAAATAAAAACCTCCATGGTCAAACTAAAATAATCATGCTTAACTAACTAGCGTCATTTTTTTTTTTTTAATGTAGTGAGTTGATTTGACTTGCCTTGAGGCTAAGCTTATTCAAGTCTATAAATAAAGTCCTAAGGTTTGGGGCACCTGGGCTCAGTGGGTTAAGCCTCTGCCTTCGGCTCAGGTCATGATCTCAGGGTACTGGGATCAAGCCCTGCATCAGGTTCTCTGTTCAGCAGGGAACCTGATTCCTGCCCCCACCCCCACCACCGCCTGCCTCTATGCCTACTTGTTAATTGTCTCTCTGTGTCAAACAAATAAATAAAATCTTAAAAAAAAAATAAAGTTCTAAGGTTTAAAGTGTATAACCAGAGGTCATCCTGTATGATCTGGAAACCTGATCAGAAAATGGAATATTTCTATTTATTATAGATTGTTATTGTGAATGTAGGTGACAATATATTTACTGGTAGGCTTTTTACATTGTTAATGACCTGTGGAACAGCGGAGAAAAAAAAAATGCCTGTATATAGTGGCTTGAACAAAGCATATAAGGTTATATCGAATTCCATTTTCAAAATTATCATTTTTCTTCTTGTCTAAATAAGAGACATTTTCAAAAGCAGACATATTTGGGGCACATAGTTTAAAGCAACACTAGAGTAATAAAGAAACCATAATGTGCTTTTATTACTTGAGTTTTTACAGTTTGGGGATAACTCGATCGTATTATCACCATTATTGAGTAAAACGTGCAGCACTTTACCACGACAACAGGAACACCTGCTAGCAAAGCTGTTAAACTGTAAGTTTCCCTATTGCTCAATTCAACTAACAAGCTGCTTTAAACTGCCTCCTAATGTCTGTGTAACATCATTTTTTTTTTCCTGTCCACTTGTGGGCATATTGTAGAGAGCTAGTCATCAATTATCAAAACTCTTTTTTTTTTTTTATTCTCCAGAGGAACTGAAAAATTGTAAGCTAGAAGGTTTTAGCAGCAAAATCTGTTACTTCCTTTAAGTACATCATTATACATATATTTCAATTCCTTTGAGAAATATGTAAGGAATCCTAAATCTCAGAATCTTTTTTGAATGTTGCCAATATAATCTTTCTATCATATAATATAATAAATCACTAGTTTTGATAGGTGGTGAGGTCTCTGAAATTACTCAGTAATCAATTATATATTTGCTATTATTACATGTTTTATTATTATTGTTAGTGAAGAAAATATTGCTACTTATCTTCTGTTACATGGGGTTAAAAGTCAATGACTATTTTTATTATGTTTTAAGACTTTGCTGTGTACCTTTCTGTGTTGACTAGGTATGCACTGTAAAGTGGAAATGCAGTGTTTGCATACTGAGTAATTCTAAAATGTAAACTACATTCCTTAATATTAATGTGTTTTAAGTGACACCAGTTATGGATGTCTATGATTCATATTGCAGAGCTGTTCCCCTTCCTCAGAATGATGTACTGTCACTGTCCTATTCATTTTGAATGTTGTATTCATAAGGGTTTTGTGACTAGACATCACTGTAAATCAATGTTATTGGACTATATTTTCAAACAAAACATTTACAAAGACAGTCATCCCACGTTCCAGACTCAGAGTACAACACTTGACTGAAGGTCAAATAAAGTCGACATCAACTTATGGATTAGTTTATTGAAAAAGCAAATGAAGCCAACAACTTTTGGAATACCTTAATAAGAGATTTAATATATTCATGCTTCAATCCAAAATTCCTAATAGCCCTAAGAGTTCTGGTAGAAATATAAAGCAAATAACATTAGGGGGATATATAAGTACTTGAGGTTGTCTTTTCTGATGAAGCACAAGGAGTATTCAGAACAGTGTTGTTTTATATTGTGAATTCAGAAAGTATGTGGTGACAATAACAATGTCACAATTTACTTCAAAATAAACACGATTCATTTATTATCACTTATTACTTACTGAATTTATTTCCATGGTTGATATACAGAAATAAAGTCTGTTTCAGTAGAACAAGCTGATCTACTTTCTAACATTTTTATTTTTTGTTTTGTTCTGTTTTTAATGTTGGGAGGTCCCTTAGTTTGAAGTAAACAGTACTTGTTAATTTTATTTTTGCAACCACTTGGTGTGGTGGAGGTTTGGGGTAGTTCAGGGCTCATGAATATTCTATGTAATATTCTGTAAGTTTTCTCTTCTCTCTCTCCATGTTCTCCATCATATAGATTTTAAGGGAGGTCATATACTATGTAAAGAATGCGCCCAAATCATGGGACACCTGGCTGGGGCAGTTGGTTAAGTGTCCAGCTCTCGATTCTGCTCAGGTTATAGTCTCAGAGTCATGAGATGGTGTCCTGAGCTGGGCTCCGTATTCAGCATGGAGTCTGCTTGAGATTCTCTCTCCTTCTCCCTCTGCCCCTCCCACCGTGCTCTCTCTCCCTCTAAAATGAAAGGAAGGAACGGAGGAAGGGAAGAAAAATACACCCATATCAGTAAACTATGACCCCTTTACAATAAATATCTAAGTGTGAATAAACAGGAAAAGGAAATTTAGATCTCTTTAGAATTAGGAGTGATTCTTGAATGAAGGATATTGAATCTAGATTATCTTGCATAGTATAGGCTTTCTGAATATTAACTTAGATGCTTCTCTAAAGAGTAGAAGAGAAATGCTTGTTAAAGATATTCAAATGAAAAATAAAGCTTTCCATTGAGCAACCAGTAATATTTTACATAGAAGAGTAAGAACTCTCTGAATTCCTCTTACTTAACATTGATGGCAAATTGACAAGACTTCAGAAAAAGAATATTTTTTTCAGAAAAAGAATTTTTAAAGTTAGAATGTAGCAAAATAAACACCTAGCAATCAAGAGTCACCTCACAGTCATACCAAAAGTTTCTGCTAATAAAATGTATAAACTGTACAAATTAAATAAATGTACAGTAATTTGCCAGGTTAAATAAATTTTGCATAGAAAATTGCAATGTGCTACAGGTAGGCTAATTTATCTTAAACCCAAACCCATATTTTACACTGTGATGACATCCATCCATTTTATATTCTGGTACAGCATTTAGTACAGGGAGTGCTACACTCGTTTATCATCTAGTAACCTAACTTACTTCCTAATTACGCTTCTTGGAGTGGGGAGGGTTCATTCCAGAGTAGCAGTGGCCATAGGCATCAGAGCTTAAATTAAAGAACAATAGATATAAGTGCTCTGGTGTACCTCACATTTTAAGGTAAATTTGGTAAGGAATTATCTTAATTAACATTTGTAAGCTATAAGTTTTTCTAGTTTTCAGGTTGTTGGAATATTCTGAAAAGTTTTATCACTTAATTTTGGATTCTAGTTGAAGGAGTCTTTGCTGGGTGGGGGGTAGGGAGTCACTGGGGGTCAGGGGTCATTGTTCCCATTGTGAACAATAAACCAGCTAAAGAGAGAAGGGTAGTCTCTCTGTCTGCAGGTTTCTTTTAACCACAACACCTCCTTTTATTTTACTTTTTTACAATTATCATAAGGATGCCACTCTTACAGTGTACTTTATATCAGTTCATTGCTATGCAGCACAACCCCCTCTGGAAGGTAATGTTCACTTCACAAATGAAGAAAGCAAAGAATAAAGAGACCTGCTCTTTTGCCTAGGGTTACATTATAAGTTAGTGGCAAAATGTGTATTAAAATTCAGGTCTCCAGAGCCCCAGTGTTTTAATTAGCTTAATAATCCATGCTAACTTTCATGATTGTTAGGGTTTAGGCTTTGGTATTCTTTAACATTATTCTCAACACCTATGAAAAATGGCTGCCCTTCATAAGGTTAATGCAAACTATGAGTTACACCAATTATGCAAACCCTAATCTTTGTAACTTATCTACCCCCAGGGTGCTTAGTGCTGTGTGAGCATGTATTTTTTTTTTTTTCTTATTCAAAAGAGCTTTCACCCACTTCTATGAGCACTTTCCTTTTATACTATTAACAACAAAAACAAAATCATTAATTGAATGTTACCACATTTAAACTTATAATGAAGGTATAATTATCCCGACTGTATTAATAAAGAAATTAATGTTCAGTGACTTGTCCATGGGTGCATAGCTAATAAGAATTAGAATGGAAATTTAACCCTGAGACTTATTCGAAGTATCAAAACTCATGATTTTTGTGTATAAGGTTGGCTCTTAAGAGAAATAATATGATACTACTTGAAAAACCAAATCAATAAAAGGATTAAAAAATGTATCAAAGTTCTTTGATATATAAAAGTTTTCCCTAGGCCCATGTACCCTTAGTCATTTTTTTTTTAAATATCCTACACTTTATTCATTCCTTCCTTCATTCATTCATTTAGTCACTTGACAGATACTGAGCTAATTGCTGGGGTCATAAAACCAAGAAAAATGATTTTTGGTTTGATATTATAGTTTTTAAAATATGGCCAAAATAAAGTGTCTCCTTAGCACAATGTGTCAGTCTCATAAAAATGACTAAAATAAAGTGAATTCACTGTAGATGGAGTGGTCAAAAATATATTTATATTATATATTATATTATTAAAGGAGGTGTTGAAAGAAGAGCTGGAATTACTATATCACAAGTGAGAGAGGAACCCTTAGGTGGCTCAGTCAGTTAACCGTCTGCCTTCAGCTCAGGTCATGAGCCCAGAGTCCTGGGATTGAGCCTGCATCAGGCTCCTAGCTCAGCAGGGAGCTGCCTTCTCCCTCTGCCCGCTGCTCCTCCGGCTTGTGCTGTCTCTGTCAAATAAATAAATAAAATCTTAAAAAAAAAAAGAGTGAGAGAAAAAAAATCCCTCAGGGACAAACATAGACAAAAGTCATCATCATTAGGTTTATACCCTGGAGGAGGAGATAAACAAGAAACAAAGTAAGTAAGTAAAATATATAGTACATGTATAGAGAGGAGTACTGAGGAATCCAGAAGCAGAGAGATGCAGGGGAGTCATTATTTTAGGTAGGGTGTTATAAAAATTCTCACTGAGAAAGGGACATGAATAAGGACCAAAAGCCATGAAATAAAAAGTCAAGCAGGTCTCCAGGAGAAGACATCCCAGATAGAGGGAACACAAATGCAAAGGCCCTAGGTAGAAGTATACTTGGTGTGATAAAGAAGCCAGTAGAGGGTTGTAAGTAAGTTTGTGACAGTATCTGATTAGTATTTATTTTAGGAAAATAACTTCTGTGGTGTTTGGAGAACAGAAGGGAGAACTCAAGAATGGAATGGGAGTGGGGTGCCTGAGTTGCTCAGTTGGTTAAGCATCTGGCTTTGGCTCAGGTCATGATCCCAGAGTCCTGGGATTGTGTCCCACATTGGGCTTCCTGCTCTGTGGGGAGTCTGCTTCTCCCTCTTCCTATGCCTTTGCCTCCTGTTCATGCTCTCTCTTTCTCTCTCTGTCTTACTCTCTGTATCTCAAATAAATAAATAAAATCTAAAAAAAAAAAAAGAATAGAATAGGAATATAAGTAAGATGGTATTGTATAATTCAAGATGATGAGAAAATGATTATTATCTGAACAAAAATGGCAGCATTGGGGCTGGAGTAATATGTTGTATTTTGGAGGTGAAATAAACAAGACATACTTAATGATTAATTACAATGAGATAAAAAAGAGAAAATATCAGTAACTACTGAGTTTTCACTCGTAGGTGGGAGGCCTACTGAATTAGGGAGGATAGGACATTGAAGGAGTAATAAAGTGTTCTCTTCATCCCCATTATATCTGAAATGTCTGTAAAATTTTAAAAGGAAATTTCAAGTAGACAGTTAGCAGGGGTCTGACATATAAATTTCTATTTCATCAGCCTCAAAATGATATGTAATTGAATTCATAGGCTCTCCACTTCTGACAACTCTACTCAGCCCAAGCTTAGAAATATGATACATAACTATAGGTAAAACTTGCATGTGAAATTCTAAGGATTGTTAAACTAATTTGTTCATAAGCAAATAATTGGTTCTAGTTTTAAATAGATAATAGATTCATGAAATATCATAACTCTGAAATTTTTAATCTAGATATCAGTATAACCATCAACAGAATCTGAATTTTAAAAACCACAGAAAAACAACAAAATTGAAAATGAATAACATATTTTATTAAGTCCTATATAGCTTTTACTTGATTACTGTGCTTCATGTTTTCCAAGACATAATACTATCTTGAACTCACTGACAAGTATAATCTAAAGTTCAAGTAAGATGACAATATAGAAGGTTGTTTAAATGACATGAAGATATATTGACGGTTACAACTTAGAACTGTTTCTTTGAAATCTGAAGGTGTGTTTTGTTTGTCAGGTGTAGTGTTTTAAACATGATGCATTGGGTGTCATTAGATGGGATGTGCTCTTTCTGGTTGGTTTCAGATGCCACCACGCCCTACTGTCTTGAACATTATGCTGTTTGCTTGGTTCTTTGTTTTTTTTTTTGTTTGTTTGTTTGTTTGCTTTTGTTTTTTTTTAAGTTTTAAGTTTTTATTTATTTATTTGTCAGAGAGAGAGAGAGAGAGAAAGAGAGCGAGCATGCACAAGCAGGGGGAGCGGCCGACAGAGCAGGCAGAGAGAGAAGCAGGGTCCCTCCTGAGCAGGGAGCCTAATGTAGGATTCAATCAATTCCAGGACCCTGGGATCATGACCTGAGCCAAAAGCAAATGCTTAACCAACTGAGACACCCAGACATCCCAGCTGGTTGGTTCTTGACATGATTTCACATTATTAACCTGTTACAGATACTTTGAACACCTGTCTGTCTTTATGCTAAGACTAACTGGCAAAGCACGATGCACATTGTTTCTTTTAGATGAGCCCTTATGCAATTGTTTTTGTTGAATTATGCTTTGGTATGTTTCCATTGATCCATGGTGAAAACAGATTATAGAAATATATCTATGAATCCTGTCACGGTGTTCATTGCAAGCATATTGTTTTGTTTTGTTTTGTTTTTTAAGATTTTATTTATCCATTTGAGAGAGAGAGAGAGTGAAAGCACGAGAGGAGAGAAGGTCAGAGGGAGAAGCAGACCCCCTGTGGAGGTGGGAGCCTGACGTGGGACTTGATCCTGGGACTCCAGGATCATGACCTGAGCTGAAGGCAGTTGCTTAACCAACTGAGCCACCCAGGTGTCCCATTGTAAGCATATTGTTGAGGATGTTATACATTACATCACATAGCATTCCTTTTGTAAAATGATAATCAAAAAGTTAATTTCTAATATTGTTGGATTAAGTTATTGCTCTAATTAGTTGGCTCATTTTATCCCAGGATAGTGTTATTTTAAGAACTGATTTCAATGGGCAATTTCCACTGGTTGTTTGAAAACTTAGGTCAATGTGAAATAGTAGGGAAAAAAAAAAAAAATATATATATATATATATATATATATCTGCCCCAAGTTCCTGGCACAAAGTTCTTAAAACCATGATAATGTACTAAGTGATAACAACATTAAAAGAGTCTTTCATTCTAATATTTGGCCCTGACTGTGGTTTCTGACATATATCTCCTAAACCCCTTTATGTTTCTTGAATGAGAAGAACGTTTTTTCTTCAGATAAGGTAACTGTTGGTGGCTGGTAGGTAGATTCAGAATGGGGTCTGTTTACCAGAAAGATCAAACCATAATTACAATTAGAAGCTTGGAGCTTTCAACTCTATCCCCCATCCCCTGGGAAGGGGAGAGAGGCTAGAAATAGAGCTAATGATTGTTCATGCCTATGTGATAAAGTCTCTATAATCCAGTGAGTACAGGGTTCAGAGAGCTTCTGAGTAGATGAGCACGTTCATGTGCCAAGAACATGGTACAGCCCAACTCCATGGTGACTGAAGTGCCTGTTTTCTATTGGTTTATTACATTAAAAACCAGTAAATGTAACTAAGTATTTCTCTGATTTCTGTGAGCTGTTCTATCAAATGATGAAACCCAAGGAAGGGGTCCTGCAAACCTCTCCTTTACAGCTTGTGACTAACATCTGCGGGGGTGGAGGGAGTAATCTTCTCGGGGTGAGCCTCTTAACCTCTGGGGTCTGCGCTAAGTTTATTTAGTGTTACACTGAATTAATTGTAGGACATGCACCTGGTGTTTCAAAGCCTGGCTTGATGGGTGAAAACCCACTTGTGGTGTTAGAAGTGATGCAGTGTGGTAGTTGTGTGAGTCAAGGAGACACTCGGAAGAGTTTTCCCAAGATGGTCAGGATAACAGACGTTGGAAGTCTGTGGGAGGCAGCACTCTCACATGACTTCTGTGGACCCTCACCCTTGTATGTTCTCTTATACTTGAATGTGAGGGGAATCTGGAGACTTGAGATTTTGCACATGTCATTGGGAGATGATATCTGGGTGGGCCTGGCCTACTCATATGAGCTTTTTAAATATGGATCTAGAGGTTGAGGTAGAGGAAGTCAAAGATCCAAAATGGAGAGGGATTTAACTTGAAGTGTATTCTCTGATCTGGCTTTGAAAGTGGATGGGCTGTGTGGCAAGGGGTATGAGTGGGCTCTAAGAGCTGAGCACTGTCTCCAGCAGGGAAGTGGGGACTGGAGTTTGATGAGTGTGAGGATCTAAATTTGTCCAAAAAGTAAGTGTTTGGAAGTTCATCATTCCCCCTGGGGACTCCAGAATTTAATAAATCCTGGCCACCACTTTGATTTTACCTGAGCAGAGACCTAGCCTCACTCTGCCTGGACTTCTGACCTGAAGAAGTGTGAGCTAATGAGCGAATCTCCTTTTAAGTCACTAAGCTGGTGATAATTTCTTATGCAGCAATAGGAAGCAAATGCAGACTGTTATCTCCAGAACTGTGAAGGGTCTGAAATTTTACTCTACTTGCTACTAAAATATAACTTGTCACACGCGTGGTTCCCTGCATGCGGGTAGGAGAGAAGAGACTCCTGGATCACAGACAGATGGCCTTGCTACGTGCAATGATGGCAAGGCCAGACGTGTCAGGCTTTGTGCTGATTACTTGAACCCCAATTCCCATAGGGTAATGAAGAGAGAGCCAGATGATTGGGCTTCTCCACACATGCCCTGGGTTCTGTTACAGGAAAGGAACTCCCAGCACAGGAAACAAAAATCTTTTATAATGGACAGCCTGCTTGACCTTCGCCCAGCACGAGACATTATCTTTATTAAACTGGATAGTATATAAACCTGGCCTTTGCTCCCAAGGGAGGCACTATCTCTATCTTCTAAGGCTTCTTCCTATACAAAATCTATCAGTGATGAGCAGAAACAGGAAAATTGTCTTCCAGTATCTCATAGTTACATGTTCTTTATTGAATGGTAGCAGTTATCACTCATAACAAAGCATGCATTCCTGAAGTATTAAAATGCCTGAAGAGGGACGCCTGGGTGGCTCAGTTGGTTGGACGACTGCCTTCGGCTCAGGGCGTGATCCTGGAGTCCCCGGATCGAGTCCCACATCGGGCTCCCAGCTCCATGGGAAGTCTGCTTCGCTCTCTGACCTTCTCCTCGCTCATGCTCTCTCTCACTGTCTCTCTCTCTCAAATAAATAAATAAAAAATCTTTAAAAAAAAAAAAATAAAATGCCTGAAGAATATTTATACCATAATACTATAGGAAGACATCTCCAAACTATCAGACTTCAAATTTTATATAAAACAAATTTACCATCCTGGCTGAAAACTATATAATCTACACTTTACATGCATATATCAATATATAGCATTTTTTAATTAGCCTTATTCTTATGTTTATGTTCTTAACTTTGCTTTTTTTTTTTTTTCTTTTTCCTCACTATTTCTAATTCATATCACGGTTTTATGTTTTCTGAATCCCGAAAAAAAGTGAAGAATTGTGCTTAGGCAAAGTCAACTGAAACAGCATAATCTGAGAAGAGATCTCCAAGCAGAAAATATATTTTTGTAGATTTCCCATGACTTCATGTATAACAAGGGCTATGACTGGCTGTGGGGTTGGACTCATTACACTGTATTAATTGCAGTTCCTAATAGCTTTGCAGGATACAGAATACTCTGAAGGCAACCATTTGGAGAATATTAGATATTTTTAATATTGTCATGATTAATTTCATATCTCTGAATAACCTTTGGCTCTGAACAAGATTCCCACCCATACAACATGTAACTTGAAGCAAAGAGATGCTCTTTCCATGCTGACTAGGTAAATGGAGTTTCCAAGATCAACTACTGTGGGAAGAAATCTGGCCTATTCACATGGCCCTAAATTATTTTCTATCTAGGCTCCAGTCTTGATGGCAAATAGGATGAAATTATCTGATAAATCTAGACCAAGCGGAGACCCACTCTTGATCTGGGTAAGGATCAGTCCCATTCAGAGCTTACTGGTTGCTGCCGGGGAGAGGGGGCAAAGATGAAAGAATGCTCTAACACGATCTATATGACTGCTCCTTGAACCAAAGCAGAGGTTATTAGCCCTATAGAACAGGGTAAGAAATGGAGGGCAAAGATGCGATGAATGTGGCCTCAGACTTCTAGTAAGTGGCCAATGTCAGATTTTTAGGCCAAATTTTCTGACCTCTGATCTATTTCTCTTGTCCCTATATTATCCTCTCTTGTAACATGGGGAGTGAATTAATCTGAACAGTTAATGAAAGCAGGGTTTGAAAGATGGAGAAAGGAATCACAAGAAGATGAAAATACTTTTTCTTTACAGGGAAAAAAAAAAAAAAGAGAGAGAAGAAAAACCTTTCAAAGAAGAAAGCACCTAGAAACAGGAACCCCAGGCTGGAGTTTGTGAGACAATATTTGACTTCCTCACAAATTTGCCTAGGTCAGGACCTTCAAGTACTCAGAAGCCGGGAGCTCTGTGGTAGATTGCGAAATCTGTGCCATGAGAGCCCTTTTGCAGATTCACTATCCCACTGTGACTCTTCCCAGAACAGCTCAGACTAAAATAAAGAAAACAAATTCCCATAAAAACCTAACTAAAAGGTCACAGAAAGGAGAGGCAGAACTCATTAATTTTTTTCAGGGCCTGAGGGTTCATTCTTTAAAATCTGTGCCACATTGGCATGTGCAGTTAGCGTGATGATTTCCTTTTGTATCAAAGTACACCCACTCCAGGTTGCAACACCTTCATGCCTCCCTGCCCTTTGGCTCCATGTCCTGGGCTTAGCTGAGGCTGCCTTGTAAATTCAGGTTCACACTTCTTTGTGAATCATCCAAGATGGGCCTGCCTCATGACAGATTATATTCCTTAAATAGTCTTAGAATAGTATTTCCTATCTCAACTGTATATAAAGGAGTTGAAACAATAACATCCACGTGAATTCTTAAATGACATTATTTCTAAGGCCCACCCTTTTTATAACCTTTTAAACAAACATTTTATTTATTTATTTGACAGAGAGAGATAGAAGAGAGATCTGTGGGATGAGGAGGGGTGGGGAAAGGGAGAAGCAACCACTGAGCACGGAACCATAAACAGGGCTCAATTCCAGGACCCTGGGATCAGGACCTGATCCAAAGGCAGACATTTAAGTTTAACCAACTCAGCCATGTGGGCACCTATGGACCACTCTTTTTAAAGTGAAGACCTAGGGCTGCCATTTTGCAGATATAAGATATATAAGATATAAGATATAAAAGATATAAGGTTAAAAGATATTAAATAATAAACCCTAGTTTTTTAACCTGTAAATTCAAGAGTTGATGCAAGACAGAAAATTTTGAAGGTATACATAACCTAGCTAAAATCAGTATTCTTTCCCTGTTTTCTATCAAGAAAGAAGAGGAAGAGCTGGAGAGGAAGAGTTCAATGCCTGTTAAGTAACATTCGTCACTGCCCATATTCCACTCTGTATTGGCGGTCTCCTAAAGTTTTGGAAGCAGAGTAGAGAGATCAAGCCATAGTCCAGAGCAGGGAAAGAGAAGAAGTTATTTCCAGTTTTTTGTTTTATTTACTTGTTTTTTTTTTTTTTAAAGAAATAATCTCTGCAGTTTAAAAAAAAAAAAAAAAAAAAAGAAGAAAGAAAAGTCAACTACTGGGATACCTGGGTGGCTCAGTCAGTAAAGTGTGGGCCTTAGGCTCAGGTCATGATCCTAGCTAGGGTCCTGGGATTGAGTACCACTTTGGGCTCCTTGCTCAGTGGGGAGCCTGCTTCTTCCTCTGCCAGCTGCTCCCCCTGCTTGTGCTTTCTCTCTCTGATAAATACAGAAGATCCTTAAAGGAAAAAGAAAATTGATATACGAATAGTCATGTGCTTATAAAAAGCTTCACAATTTATACATGTATTACTATAGTCATATATTTGTATTAAATAATATACACAAAAATCCATGAAATTAAGATGGATGAGATAAAGATGGGATGAAAACATTTTAGAAAATGTTCTGTTCTATTTATAGTGGTGCTAAAAACTTTTTAAGTTTTATTAAAATTATTTAGTACTTTCAGTGTGATTAAATATGCATCATCATCATAAATATCTTTATTTACAACTTTATGCAAGAAAATGATTTGCAGATCTAAGTTCTCTTTTATGAAATACTGCCTATTGGTTTAATGAGTGTCATTTTGGTAAAGTCAAGTGGTAAAACTTCATAGATCCAAATAGAAGAAATGCATGTTGCCTGAGTTTACTAAATCTTGAAACTCATGTTTTAATCCTACCCACTAATAATGTAAATTTTGTTGAAATCAGATATTAGGTTTTGAGCTTCCTTGATATTCATCAGTTGTTCCTTTGAGTTAGAAAGTGCTATATTTTTATAAAATATGCTCAAAGACATCACAGAAATTCATTTGGAAGATTTATAATCAGAATAGAGCATGAGAATTCTGTTTTTAAAGCATTATGATATGAGAATCTGTATAGGTGATACTTTGTTTTCAGCAACAAATTTATCTGAAGATGGATATATTTTAAAGCATCCCTTTCAAACTGTTGTCTTTATAGAAGAAGGTTCTTTGAAAAGCAGCTACATTCTTACTCATTGTTAAAATGTGGCAATTTTGGGATACTTATTTTTGTAAAGGAAAATATGTAAGTTATCTTTAACTTTGACAATTTTTTAAGTGCATTCTTATGATATGTGAAGTCTCTGTGCGGTATGCAAGATTTTCCTTCAAAAGATCTGCTAGTTTTCAAAATATCTAGAGATGCTTCTGTTTAGATAATATAGTCTATATGTTCATATTCAAACATTGCAATGACTCATAATATACTAATACCTAACAAAGGAGTAAAGATGTCCCTGTCCACCCAGGTAGAACTCCCATTCTTTCCTTAGTGTGTGACAAGGAATCAATTCATGTGCTGTGACTTAAGGATGGCTCATATTTGTTTTGTTTTGTTTTCCTTCCTGTACCTCAATTAAATCATCTCATGTACTTCGTGTGTACAATTGTTTTCCTGAGTTCTTTGAACTTTTTAGTTTTTTAATAATTTTTAATTTACAGGGGAGCCTGGGTGGCTCAGTCATTGTCTGCCTTTGGCTTAGGTCATGATCCCACGGTCCTGGGATGGAGCCCCCCATCAGGCTCCCTGCTCAGTGGGAAGCCTGTTTCTCCATCTCTCACTCCCCCTGCTTGTTTCCTCTCTTGCTGTGTCTCTTTCTCTGTCAAATAAAATCTTTTTTTTTTTTTTTTTGACTTACAGATAATTTGACGAGACAGTAGAGTTTCCATATACCCTTTCCCCTAATGTAAAATACTTACAAAATCATGATACATCTGACAAACTAGGAAGGTATCATTGATAAAATGTTATTGACTAGCGTGGATTTCATGCATTGTTTTTGCTAATAAATGTCCTTTTCCTGTTTCAGGATCCAGGCCATGAAACCACATTGCTCTTATTTATCATGTTGGGTCATAGACAAACTGGTCTATGACAGTTTGTCCGTTTTGCCTTTTTTTATTACCTTGACAGTTTTGAAGACTAATGATCTGGTATTTTGTAGAACGTTGCTCAATTAGGGTTTGTCTGATGCCTTCTCATGGATTTTGAGAAGAATACCATGGAGAAGAGTTCCCCTTCTCACCACATCATTATGCATAATATCAATATGACTTATCTTTGGTTGTTCATCTCCATCAATTACTGGGAGGGGGGGGGATACTTAAGATATTTCTTTACTATAAATTTCGTTTTTTCCCTTTATTTTTAGAAGACAGCCAGAAGGTGTGTTTATACACAAGGAGTTGGGCATACTTCATTTTGTTTTAAATTAAGTTTTTAATTTTAATTCTGGTGTTGTTAACATACGGTGTTACAGCTGTACTATGTAGTGATTCACACTTCTATACACTATTCAGTGCTCATCATGCTAAATGTGCTTTTAATCTCCTTCACCTGTTTCACCCATACCCCATCCACCTCCCCTCTGATAACCATCGGTTTATTCTCTACAGTTAAGAGTCTGTTACTGGATTTGTTTCTCTCTCTCTCTCTCTCTCCTTTGCTTGTTTGTTTTGTTTCTTAAATTCCACATATGAATAAAATCAGATGGTATTTGTCTTTCTCTGATTTATTTCATTTAACATATACTCTCTAGCTCCATATGTTGTTGTAAATGGTAAGATTGTATTCTTTTTTATGACTAAGTAATATTCTAATTATCACATCATCTTTATCCGTTCCTCTATCAATGAACACTTGAGCTGCTTCTGTAATTTGGCAATTTTAAGTAATTCTGCAATAAATATTGATGTGTATATTCCCTTTGAATTTGTGTTTCTCTTTTTTTGTATTTTTTGGATAAAGACCCATTATTGCACTTACTGGATCACAGAATAGTTTTATTTTAAACTTTTTTTTTTCTTTTTCTTTTTCTTTTTTTTTGTTTTTCACAGTAGCTGTACCAGTTTTCATTCCCACCAACAGTGAATGAGAGTTACTTTTTCTTCACATCCTTGCCAATCTTGTTTTTTGTGATTTTGATTTTAGCAATTCTAACAGGTATGAGGTGATAGTTCATTGTAGTTTTGATTTGCATTTTCCTGATAATGAGTGATGTGGAGCATCTTTTCATGTGTCTGTTGGTCATCTGTATGTCTTTAGAGAAATGTCTGTTCATGTTTTCTTCCTGTGTTTTAATTGGATTATTTGTGTTTTTGGTGTTGAGTTATATCAGTTCTTTATACACCTTAGATGCCAACCCTTTATCATGTATGTCATTTGTGAATATCTTTTCCCATTCAGTAGATTGCCATTTAGTTTTGTTGATTATTTCCTTCACTGTACAGAAGGGTTTTTGTTTTTTTTTTTTTGAGATAGTACCAGTAGTTTATTTTTGTTTTTGTTTCCCTTGCCTCAAGAGACATATCTAGAAAAACGCTGCCACAGCTGATGTCAGAAAAATTACTGTGTATGCTCTTTTCTAGGATTTTTATAGTTTCAGGTCTCACAATGAGGTCCTTTTTTTTTTTTTTAAGATTTTATTTATTTATTTGACAGATCACAACTAGGCAGAGAGGCAGGTAGAGAGAGAGAGGGGAGGAAGCAGGCCTGAGAGGAGAGCCTGATGTGGAGCTCTATTCCCAGGACCCTGAGATCATGACCTGAGCCGAAGGCAGAGGCTTTAACCCACTGAGCCACCCAGGCGCCCTCACACTGAGGTCCTTAATTCATTTTGAGTTTACTTTTGTATATGGTGTAAGAAAGTGGTCCAGTTTCATTCTTTTGCATGTAGCTGTCCAGTATTCCCAATACCATTGTTGAAGAGACTATCTTTATCCCATGGGATATTCTGCCTATTTGTTGAAGATTAAGTGTCCATATAATTATGGGTTTATTCTGGGTTTTCTATTCTGTTCTATTGACCTATGTGTCTATTTTTGTGCTAGTACCATACTGTTTTGCTTACTACAGCTTTGTAATGTATCTTGAAGTCTGGAATTACGATGCCTCCAGTTTTGCTCTTCTTTTTCAAGATTGTTTGGCTTTTTGAGGTCTTTTGTGGTTTCCTACAAATTTTACAATTATTTGTTCTAGTTCTGTGAGAAAAATTCTGTTGGTGTTTTGATAGGAATTGCATTAAATATGTAGATTGCTTTGGGTAATATAGATCTCTTAATAATCTTTATTCTTCCAGTTCATGAACATGGAATGTTTTCCCATTTCTTTGTGTCATCTGCAATTTATTTCATCAGTGTTTTATAGTTTTCAGAGTACAGGTGTTTCACCTCCTAGGTTTACTTTATTCCTGATTATTTTTTTATATTTGTGCAATTGTAAATGGGATTGTTTTTCTTAATATCTTTCTGCTGTTTCATTATTAGCTTATAGAAGTGCAAATTTTTGTACATTGGTTTAGTATTATTAAACTTCACTGAACTCATTTATCAGTTCTTATTGATTTTTGGTTGTCTTTAAGACTTTCTGTATTAATGTCATGGCATCGGCAAATAATAAAAGTTTTAACTCCTTCTTACCAATTTGGATACCTTTTATTTCTTTTTGTTGTCTGATTTCTGTGCCTAGGACTTTTAATACTATGTTGAATAAAAATGATGAGAGCGGAGGCGCCTGTGTGGCTCAGTGGGTTAAAGCCTCTGCCTTCAGCTCAGGTCATGATCTCAGGGTCCTGGGATCGAGCCCTGCATCGGGCTCTCTACTCAGCAGGGAACCTGCTTCCTCCTCTCTCTGCCTGCTGCTCTGCCTACTTGTGATTTCTCTCTGTCAAATAAATAAATAAAATCTTTCTATTAAAAAAAAAAATGATGAGAGCGGATATCTTGTCTTGTTCCTTACCTTAGAGCCAAAGCTCATTGAACATGATGTTAGCTGTAGGATTTCATATACAATCTTTATTAGCTGAGGTAATTTCCTCTAAACTTATATTGTTGAGGGGTTTTATCATAAATGGATATTGTACTTTGTCAAATGATTTTTCTGCATCTATTGAAATGACCATACAGTTTTTATCCTTTCTTTTATTGATGTGATGTGTCACATTGATTAATTTGCAGAAAACTGAACCACACTTGCATCCTGGGAATGGGAACCACCACTTGATCATGCTGAATGATTTTTTTAATTGTATTGTTGGATTTGGTTTGCTAGCATTTTATTGAGGATTTTTGTATCTATGATCATCAGAGATATTGGCGTGTAGTTCTCTTTTCTGAGAATACTTCACTTTGAAAACAAGAAGACCCAAGCTGATATTTTGAGTGTTTTGTGAGGCATTCCAAAGTTCCTTTTGTTGTCAAGTAAGATACTGTTGAGTTTGGTAGAGAGAGCATTGCAGCAGGACTTCATGGAGGCTTCTTAAAAGTTAGGAGGAAATACCTTATACGTTCCTCCTAGGATCTATCTTATACATTCCCCTCCTAGTGACAGAGTAAGGACATAGCTGAAATATCAGTGAATCCATTAACTATGACAGAGTTAAATAAGTGAAAGCTACAATTAAGCCCACAAAAATCCTGGATACCACTTCATTATTCTACAAATGGCCCGATAAGATAATATTAAAAGGGAAGTAAAGGTCAAAAGAGAAATGAGACAGGAGGACAAAGATGATACTCCTTTTATATTCAATCCAAGTTTTGAAACGGCAACATCTCAGGATTTCTTCAGGGAGAAAGAGACACATTAGAGGTAGAATTTTAATACTCAATGCCACTATGGTGTAAGCCAATAATGACTGAGAAATCACTGGACTGGACCATGAAAAATCAGAATCAAGCAGATCAAATTTTCTGTTACAATAATGGGAATGAGCACATGTTAGAAATTAAATCGAATCGTATGAAAATAAATATATATATAAAATATACTAATATCTCAGTTTTATATGCTGCTGTTACTGTCAGATTTGTACAGCTCATACAAATTTGGCAATGTCATCACAGGATAAAAACATGAATCTGTTCATGCAGAGATGACTGGATGAAAGAAATTTAATACAGAAGGGGAACATGGGTGGCTTAGTCTGCTGAACATCTGACTATTGATTTCAGTTTACATCATGATCTTGGGGTCATGGGATCGAGCCCCAAGTCAGGCTCTGTGCTCAGTGTGGAGTCTGCTTGAGATTCTCTCTCTCCCTCTCTTTCTGCTCCTCCCCCTGCTCATGTGTAGCCTCTCTCTCAAAATAAATAAACAAAAGCTTGAAAAAAAAAGAAAGTTAATACAAGATATTAAAACCGTTCTTCATGCTTAAGCTAAACATGATATATTTTCAATTTGTTTATAATCTGCATCAACATTTCATCATGACATTTCCTTTCTTTCTTTTTCTTTCCTTCTTTTCTCCCCCTCCTCTCCCATCCCCTCCATTCTCCTCTCCTCTCCTTTCCTTTCCTTTCCTTTTTCCATAATGACATTTCTTAAGACAAGCTGAATAGGGGTAAGAGTACCTTCATGTTAGTGGGTGTAATTGTCAGAGTCACAGAGACCAAGTTTTCATTTCCAGTTTTACTATTCACTAACTCTCTGATGTTGCTGAATTTATTTAAATTCTTTGAGCTTTAATTTACTCACTCTTAAATGGAGATAAAAGTGACTGCTTTACGAGGTTATTATGAGAATTAAATGAGATCATGTATGTGGTACATCAAGCACAGAGTGCCACAGATAATAAGTAATCAATAAATACTAGCTTACTCTTATTATTATTACTATATTGTCATCCTAAATATCTACTTTGAATTCTGAAATTATAAGAAATTAAAAGCAGATTAGTGAAATCTATCCAGGAGCTGAGATTGCAAAGGATAAATATATAACAGAGTACAAATAATAAGTAAAAAGTTCATAAGGCGGAGAGAAACAAGTCAATTAAGGCATGGAATTTCTATCAGGAAAATCACTTAAAAAAAAAAAAGACATAAATTGTGAGAAGAGAATGGAGTACAAGTTGACTGAGTGATTATCTCCATCAGATCCCCCAGGGCTGCTCTCTTGAGGAGTTAGTAACATTCCAATAAAGGACAGTCCTTTATTTCAAGTTAAGGCAATTAGAATTTATTTTACCTTATATATTTTAATTCATCAGTCTTAATTAACATTTTCTTTTACAAATATAATGGGGTACTATAAGCCAAAAACAAATTCCTGTAAGTGGTCATGAGATTGTCAAGATTTTATTTCTCATGGCTGACCAAGCATGAAAGATAAGTAGAAGTAAATTTTTAAAAGAATGTTAGCTATTAAATTAAAGCATAAACTTTTCTGATCTTTATTATTATTGCTAGATAGAGTTGTCATTTCTAAAGAAATGCTGGAAGGTAGTTAATTTCTCTTTATGCTTAGGGTTACAGGCTTTTAAATTTGTAGGTCTATTTCAGGCCTCATTTAGCTATTAAGAAATTTACACTACTTCCTTCACTTTCCTAATGGCCAGAGATGCTGCAATATAAATTGAGAAGGATAAGAAAAAAAAAAAAAACCTTAAATTTTCATTACAGTTATACTTTCCTCTCATCAAAGTACCTCAGAAATTCCCCTGCTGTATCAGTAATGCCAGATAGTTAATTTCTCTGCCCAAACAGGATCCACAGATATGCTGACATAACAATACCCAATGTTTCAAGATCCTCACGGATATTAATAAAAAGCTATTTCTTATGGGAACCTCAAATTTTTTTTCCCCAGGAAAGATTACAGATCAGTATTTGTTATCACAAAATATTAAGGCAATTAGTGCTGGGTGAATTAAAGAAAAAATGCAACGTTCACACTGGACCAGATAAGTACTGAAATTTTGAAGATGCTTACTTGAACTTTATCAAAACTATGGAAATTCTGGTGTTTGCAAAATTGAACTGCGAGTCTGGCGGGGGGAAAGGGCTATCTTGCAATATTTTGAAAGCATCGTGTTGCTGGTTGGACTGAAAATACTACATGCATGGCTGTTCCCTGCTTTTTCAGCATTCTCTGGGTCAGCTTAAAAAGGGATGATAAAAATGCAGAAGTGCAGAGACATTAAAAAGGCAAAAGTGAGCTTTCAAAGCCTTTATAAATGAGGTTCTTTTTGTTGTCGTTGTTTTTGTTTGTTTGTTTGTTTGGTTAAGTTTTACCTGACATTTCACGGATCTTTACTTTAGGCAAATGAGAGTGAACCAAACAACTCTCGTAGTGGCTCATGTCTCTTTCCCCTTTCTCCCTTCTACCTTCCATTCTTTAGCCTGCTAGAGGCCTGGAGCTCCCTTGGAAGTCCAGGGAACTCCATGCTTGCATCAGCTCAGGGGGGATCCAGAGCTAGAAGAGAAACAAGCCTGGAGACTGCAATGGAAGCTTGAGCAGATTGTGCAGTATCATTTCACATGCTATTGTATCCCCTTATGTCACATTTTTCTGTTGCCCACAAGAAATCAGCTAAGGGCAGAATGAGGGAAAGCTGGTGTAGCAAATGGTCTTCTTGCTGGTTTTAACAAAGCAGTCACACGAGTGGAGAGCTGCCTCCTCTTGAATTCTGCTCCACTGTCTTGAGTCCATTTCTGAACCCCAGCCAGCGCCCAGCTGGTAGGCTACTACAATGCTGTCATGTCATCAACCCAGTCAAGATGTTCCAGCGTTTGCGAGCGTGTGTGTGTTTAAACTTGCCAAGTTGGCTGTTTTCCCATAAATTGCATGAAATAATATATATTTTTTAAAAGGTTAGCTTCTATTTACCCATGGGTGAGCAGGTTTTTAGAGATTGCTCAGTAAACAGAATTCAGGTCAAAATTAGCGACAATGAACAGCAGTCATATTTAGATACTCAATGACTCATATTAATATAGAATATTAAAAGTCCAAAATCGGGCAAAGTACTCAGAAGCTTTTACTATAAGGTGTGTCTGATAACACAAGTAAACTTTACTATTTCCCAAATAAGTTGTATTTCTTCACTATACAGTAGCACCTTTCCTTTTGACAGTAGTTTACTTTTTGAGTATATATGTGTGTGTGTACATACGTGTTTCTTTTATAAAAGCTCTCCTGGCAAAAAAATCAAAACATTATCTATAAAATAAAGTGCTCAAGAGAAGAAAATGGTTTTCTGCTCAAGTAATACAAAAGTCAAGCTGGTTTATTTGAGAGAAGCTTGAGTTTGTTTAAAAAAATAAGCATTTGTGGGTATTTTTAATAATTTGAACATATGGTCTGAGCAGAAGCAGAAAAGGCAGTTTTTTAACTTGATGTCAGATCATATCACATTATGTTGATTTATATTGTATAATGTGATATGCTGCACATTTTTAATAAATGGGCTTGCTTTTTCATCTCAACCAGGAAAGATTATTGGGGTGCAAATCTGGTGATGCCGTTTGGAATTCTTTAGTAGCTTTCCACTAAAACCATTTTCAAGTTTCTGAAAAAGATTTTTCATATTTTATTTACTTCTTTCATTGGGTGAGAAAGCAAATGGTTATGACAAAAATGAAGTTGTAGTAGAGAGACTGTTTCTTTATCAAAAATTTTTTTGCATTGCTCAAGAGAATTAAAGTTTATGAGGTCAGGAACAATAATTTGATGATGAGAAATGATTTATTTTTTGATGGTGGGGGAATTGCAGGAAGGGTATGAGAACCTATGTAAGGGATAGAGAAAACAGAAGCATTACCACGTTAGAGAGGTCTGAGCTGAACGCCATGTGTACTGAATGTGTACCACTGCGCCCTTCACCCAGTGATCCATAGTCCATAATTCCTCCTTATGCTGAATCACAGAGAGAAGCTGTTGAGATTTCTGAATATCTTTTGTCTATAATATCCAAACTGTGTTTTCAAGAAAAAAATGTAAACTTTCAAAGTCTATTTTTTTAATGTGAAAAAGAAACCTAGTCAATCTAACATTTCGCTGGAAATGGACTTTCTGAAAAACAAATATAAAAAATACTATTTTCATACTATTATTCCAACTTTATTTTCCTCTCTTTTATTTCTGGATTATCACCCAAATAGCTAATGATCTTTAATTAAACAAATATTTTTTTAAAGATTATTTATTTATTTATTTGACAGAGAGAGATCACAAGTAGGCAGAGAGGCAGGCAGAGAGAGAAAGAGGAGGAAGCAGGCTCCCTGCTGAGCAGAGAGCCCGATGCGGGACTCTATCCCTGGACACGAGACCATGACTTGAGCTGAAGGCAGCAGCCTAACCCACTGAGCCACCCAGGTGCCCCTAAACAAATATTTTTGAGGCACTATGTAGTCATATACCCATACCTAGAAAAATTAATTAAAACAAATTAAACTGTGATGCATTATTCACCTAGGTGATTGCCCAGAGATAATTTAAAAATGTCAAAAGAAACATAAGAAAAGTACAAAATTCCTGAAAGAGTATCAAAACAGTAAAGAACATCAATTGTTTGGCTACTAAGTTTTAATGCAAACAATCAAATGAGAAGTCATATGATGGTAGGGGTCAGATTTTTCTGTTTCACAGTAATTTTCAACACTTGGCATTTAAACAAATCAGAAATAGCTGTTGAATAAATGAATAAATGTACACAATATCATCTTGAAAAGGGAAATAACAGAAGATGTTATTTTTTTTTAAGACTGCAAAGTGGAAATAAAATCCATTATTATTTTCCATTAGTATATAGAGTACACTTATTCTAACAGTGCCTCAGTTAATTGCTTTACATGGATTATTTATTTTTACTTTCATTAATATTCCATGTTAAATTTAAGAAAAGAATAAAAGAAGGTTTAGAGTTGATAAGTAATTGCCTAAGGTTAATAGCCAGTAAGTGGTGAACCTACCACACTGTATTGCCCAAAAGATTTAAGGACACAACTAAACCTCTATAGCAGTAATTGTTTCACATAATTTCATGTATAGAAAGTGAAAATCTTTGATGGCACAAATTTCACAGCTTGAGGGAAATGTTTAAGGATCAAGTCCTGAAATAGCCAAATATACAAAATATGGTTTGGTTTGAAGAGGGTGTATGCAAAGTCGTTAAAACATAGGGGAGGTCTGAAGATCCAAGTTCTGCTCTACATTGTATCAGAAACAAAGGGAAAGGTATCATGGTATGAAAATGTAATGCTACAAAATGAATGAAAGACAAATAAAATAATTTGCCAAAGAAATTGACTTAATGCCAGAACTAAAAATCTGTCTCCAGAAAAAAATGGATGCAGTTGTCAAAATTTTACTAATGCTTAATTCATTTTTACCTGCTTTTCAGGTTAGTTTTTCCACACAAAGCTCAACTTATCTTGAGTAAAGAAGTAGTTAACTCATATATCACTTAGAATTAGTTTTGGCTATGAGAAAGAGATCCAAAAAGCAGCAGTTTAATAAAAAATAAAATGTTATTTCTCTCTCACACAGAAGTCTGGAGTAGATTGTCTAGAACTGATATGGCAACCTTATTTCACCGTGTCTTTAGAATACACATCAGGGTCCCTCTATCTTTTTCTGTCATGTCCATCCTTCATTCCCAAAGGCAATTCCTAATTCAAAACAAACAAATAACAAACAAACAAACAAACAAAAAACCTCATAGCAATAGGGAGGTGGAAGAGATGTGTAAGAAGGGATAAAGTATACATTACAGCAATATTTTAAGGAAGGTGAGCAGGGGAAGCACAGAGTACCTTCCTTTCCATCTCATTGGCTGGAACTTTGTCACATGACCTAGGATGTTGGCGGGTTAGGAAAGGTACCCCCCCCCAGGGTAGTCAGCTAGAAATAGGCAATTTCCTAAATATTATTATGGAAAAAGAAGAGTAGATATTGAAAGATTACTAGTAGTCTCTTCCAGTTAGTAGTTATTTAGAAAATGAAAAATTTTAAAAAAGCTTATTAAAAATTGACTTAAAACTCATTTCTTTCTAGAAATACCTTTCATACACAGAAACAGTGGAACTTGCTACTGTTCCTAATATTTGCCAAACATTTCTGGGGTTTCTTTGCTATGTGGTCAGATTTGGGCTCTTAAGTAGCAAAAACTATACCACAAATAACATGTATCATTGGAACCCATGGAACCATGTATATTGTTTTACATTTTTTTCTCATACATGACCTTGCACTACTTGTTTTGGGGTTCAGCAATATACTAAATGACAACAATCTCAAACCCAGACTGAGGTATTATTCTTAAACATTACACTTTGAGATCTGACCTAGCTCATCATCTTTCCCCTAAACTTTCTTTTGTTCCTGCTGTCCATTTTGATGAATGACACCATCGAGCTACCTGGGGTCATGCTTTATTTCTTATTTTTTCATCCAATGCTAATACTGTTGAACAGACTCATTCTTCCCTCAGATCTATATGAGTCAGACTGATACTGTAAAACATTTTCGAAATAATTTCTACTACCACCTTATCCTCAGTTCTGTTCAGTCTTTTTTTTTTTTTTTTAAGATTTTATTTATTTATTTGACAGAGAGAGAGAGATCACAAGTAGGCAGAGAGGCAGGCAGAGAGACTCCCCGCTGAGCGGAGAGCCTGATGCGGGGCTCTATCCCAGGACCCTGAGATCATGACCTGAGTCGAAGGCAGAGGCTTTAACCCACTGAGCCACCTAGGTGCCCCAGTTCTGTTCAGTCTTTTTTTTTTTTTTTTTAAAGATTTTATTTATTTGATAGAGAGAGATCACAAGTAGATGGAGAGGCAGGCAGAGAGAGAGAGAGAGATGGAAGCAGGCTCCCTGCTGAGCAGAGAGCCCGATGCGGGACTCGATCCCAGGACCCTGAGATCATGACCTGAGCCGAAGGCAGCGGCTTAACTCACTGAGCCACCCAGGCGCCCCAGTTCTGTTCAGTCTTAACAGGAGCCTTCACCTGCCTCTGTTAGGAAGTAAGGAAATTCTATCTTACTACCTTTGAGGTAGGGCTATTACTACAGAAATTTCAGGAACTAAGTAGTCAAAGTCTAGCTTTAAGGTTTCAAATCATAGATGGAAATGATAATACCAGGAAAGGCTCCCTGCATGTAAAACATCTATTCTCTGGAAAATCAAATGTCTTGCAGGTCCTGCCTTAAGCAGTTGGTGCATGTGAATGGTGATTATTTGTAACTATAAAAGTTACTTATGTAGAGGGGGGAGGAGGAAGAGCAGAAAGAAGGGCAATAACATTTACCACTGTCACGTCTTTGAAAGCACATTCAAATCTTCCTTCTGGAGTCAAATCCTCATAGGGTGCTATACCCCTGAGAGATTTGGGGATTTAAGTGCACAGGGACCTTCTGCCTCTTCACCTCGTTGTACTAGGGTACAACCAACCTTTGAAGTTTCCCCCACATCATCTTGTGATCAAAGAGTGCAATAGAAGGGATGGTCATGGTAAGTCTATATAGACAAGAATCTAGGTGAACATGGAAAACTTCTACTTTTCTGAGAATATTATAGAATTAGCTAAAAGAGAGTGCTGCCTGAGAGGCCTTTCAGTTGCACAAGAACTACCCTGCTGCTGTCTGATTGGATTGTGCTATTACAGAGCTTAGAGAATGTATCAACAAATTTCAGTGAAGAGAATGTATCAACAAATTTCAGTGGAGACCATCACTCCTTATCCCTACCTTCAACTCAGTCCAGCATATAGTAGCTTTGGAAGCTTAAAGAAGGCATAGGGGAGGATGTCCACAGCTGAACCTGGAAGAAAATAAGGCACAGGAAGAAAATGTATTTCTTGGCCAGTGAGGCCGTTAAGCCCCCTTTGCCCTTAAGGACTTGGTTTTATGTAAACACTGACTTTAACTATCCTGGGGTGCCAAAACCAACTCAAACCTGGGGTGAAAAGAGAAGAGTTAGTCTATATTACCAACCTAAAGGGTTAGTTAAAATGTAAATAATATTTAAGAATGTGTGTGTGTGTGTGTTTATGTTTTAGGAGCATCTATTACATATTGATTTCCTTTTATTTATTACTTCAATCTGAATCAAATTGTTGCCATTCATCTCTCACCAGACCCATAGTCCCAGGAGCTTCCTCAGTGGTGACTTACACATTCTTTTCACGGGTTAGTGAAAACACAGGCAGTTCTAGGGAAATCTTTGACTTTTTCACTATGAGGTCCCATCTGTATCAAGTGATGACACTGGTGTTTGCCCAATCTTTTGTATCAGAGTCCCTACACTTTTTTTTACGATACACTTGTTATAACAATAATGTCTGTAGTTATCAGGTTACATCATGGTTATTTACTTGTTTGTTTTTCCCAGTTAAAGCTCTTTGGAGTAAAGGAGTGTGCCTTATTAGATTAATTCTAGTACCTGATACATAGTATATGATCAATTTTTTATATAAAATGAATAATAAATAAATAATCTGTATCCTTTTGCACTTGAGTTTTAATGCAATCTTAGAATAATTATCATAGTCAATCCAAAAAAGAAGAACACCAAGAAAAGAGATACTTTGACTAAAGTTGAGAAGGAAATGTGTAAAGTTTATAGTAAGGTTACAGGAAAAATTCCCTATATCTATACTTGCTGCTCACTAGGAACAGGAGAGAGAAAAATGAAATCAGAAAATATTTCTGAATATTTCAGAATTTTCAACTGTATATTTAAAAAATAGATTCCAATGACATCTTAACAGCTCCATTTTAATTAAAAAAAGAACATTTACTTTTGTTCCACAGGCTTTAAGTAGGAACTTAAAAATGGTAATGCAAGGAAAATTTTTCTACCGTATTTACAGTCTAAAAACCAATCAGAAAAAAGGCAAAATAGCATCCATTTAGCTAATTCATACAACACTCTTCCAAAGAGAAACACATTTTGTTCCAATTAAGAAGAAAATAGGAGGGCGCCTGGGTGGCTCAGTGGGTTGGGCCGCTGCCTTCGGCTCAGGTCATGATCTCAGGGTCCTGGGATCGAGTCCCACATGGGGCTCTCTGCTCGGCGGGGAGCCTGCTTCCTCCTCTCTCTGCCTGCCTGCCTCTCTGCCTGCTTGTGATCTCTGTCTGTCAAATGAATAAATAAAATCTTTAAAAAAAAAAAAAAAAAAAAAGAAGAAAATAGGAAAAGTTCTGTGTACCTGTTGGTAGATTGTTAAAAATGGTCACCCCATACATTGTGCCTCTCTGTGACTGTGACCCTTTGCTATGGCTTTGCTGTTCCTGCCATCAGGAGGTAGAGGTATTTTCCCATATTTTTGATTAATGCCAGCCTCGTGACTTTTTTCTACCGACAAAATGCAAGGAGTGATGTTCTGAGACTTCTGAGACCAAAATTTAAGAGGCTTTTTGCTTCTGTTTTTACCCAGAAGAATTACAGTCACCATGCATAAAAGTCCCGGATATCATGCTGGGGAGACAAGCCAGGTGGAAAGAGAAGTCTGGTGGAATAAGAAATGAAGTATAAAGGGAGGTCCTGTAAAGGAGAACGAATCTCCAAACAGATAAGCCCAGGCAACACCAATTATCAGAGTAGTAGTTGATTATAGATATTCTGAAAACTCTGCTTTAAAAAAGTCTCAATCATTGTATAACTTTTTTTAATGAAAATGTGTCTTGTGTAATAATGTGCAAAATAGTGTATCTCTTAGAGGTAAGAGTCAAAGTATAGCTAGTCTTACATAATTGCCTTACACATAGAAGAGAATGAAATAATTTTATTTTAGTTAAATAAAACATATAAATCGTATTTCCAAAATATGTCATTTATAATAACATATCAGATAAAATATATAAGTACCATTAGAGGAAAAATAATGGCATAGACATTCATGTAGATACCATTGAATTAAGCAACACAATTGCATAATTTAAAGTTAGATTTTCTTGCATATAGACTTTATGTTACCCAATTCTAAGTGGCCTGATAAATGGCATTCAGAGGTCATGAATTTTTAGTATTAAAGCAAAAACTATTTTAAAAGTTGGAAATACTGGGCACCTGGGTGGTTCAGTGGGTTAAGCTGCTGCCTTCAGCTCAGGTCATGATCTCACGTCCTGGGATCGAGTCCCGCATCTGGCTTTCTGCTCAGCAGGGAGCCTGCTTCCTCCTCTCTCTCTCTCTGCCTGCCTCTCTGCCTACTTGTGATCTCTCTCTGCCAAATAAATAAATAAAATCTTTAAAAGTTGGAAATACTATATTTAACCATAAAAACAAATACCCCTGCTACTTTAATATAGCTCATTAGTGTGATTTGTCTCATCAATATAAGAAATAGGAAACAATTTTTTTTTTCAAATTAAGGCAAATAGCAATGTGTAAGCATGTCTTACTCTTTCCTCAGTCATCTGAGGGGATGCATAATAGATTTTAGTCTCTGAAGTTTGAAAGATGAACTGTACTTCCAAAAAAATAGCTCAGAATAACTAGAGGAAATACAGGTTAGATGAGACTCTTTTTTTTAATTGCATTTTTTTCATGCTACTGTATTTGACCATTGATCATTTCATGTTTCACTTAGCTGTTTTGGCTTTCTCTTTGTGAATAAAGAGTGAAGAGTTAAATGGTTTAATCAAGGATTATCACTGGATTAAATCAACTTTGTTGAACATCACACTAGAAATCAGAGGCTCTTCTACTTTTACATTATACCAAAAAAAAAAAAAAAGTGTCAGAGACAATCCCTGATTTTTATCAAGGCAGTTTAATTTAAATCATATGAAGATTTAAAAGATCTCATGAAAATGTTTTATAAAAGCTGATTTAAAAATGGTTCATTTGCTGTACAAAAATGTTTATAGATTTTTAATAGTCTCTAGAGAGTCATAATTTTTCTTGAGTCTATTACTTATTTTACTTTCAGGCATTATGGTGTCATTTTCATTCAATGTAAATTTTTGAGGGAGAAGTAATCATAGCTGAAGTCTCTGAAAAATCATCCAGTTGTTACAATTAGGTTGATTGCCAGTCTATATATTTCATATAAGCAGAAGAAAATTTGCCACTTTGAGAATAGCTTGGCAATGATGAATGATATGTTTGCATACTAAGTTAAAACATTCACATAATTCTTCTCCCTCGACCCTGTGGTAATATATCTGACCTTTGTTTTCCCAAGCATTTTGTAGACAACAAACTCCCAACAATCTCCAGCCCTAATCAAAGACAGAGGACTGGGGGGTTGGGGCAGGGACAAATAAAGTAAAAGTAATAAACTGTGTCCAGCTTACTTTTCCTGGGTTCATATTTATGACATGTAAATAATGAGGCCAGGGCTCTCACTTTCTGGATTCTTCATTGCATTGGATTGCATAGATTTTAAAGTCAATTGCAGTTTAAACAATGAAAAACTAGTATCTTACAAAAATATTAGAAGTAGAAATGTTCAGACGATTTTCCTTGGTATCATTATGCCTCTCAACTCCTGTACATATATAAAGAATGCCGGCAAGACGGTTTTTGTCTGAAATGTCTTAGTCTGGCTGATATTCAGAAGGATTTTCATCTCGTCATCAGCATTCTATCAAGTTCAGAGTATTATTTGATGATTTTCTTTGTATCTGTGAAATGGCAAAAAAGTGATGAAAGCACATCCGTTTATGTGTAATATGGAAGAAAGGACTGTCTCTTTTTTGAATTGGATGGCTTTAGCAGCTTAATTCCAAGACTACTAGGATTTGTGTTATTCATTCACTGTTGTGTAACAAATCACAACTCCTCCCTTCTCCCCAACCGAGTGGCTTAAAAAATCATTATCTTTTGTGATTCTGTGGGATACTGAACCCAAATGAGCTGTTCTTCTCTATGTTATGTTTCCTGAGGCTGCAATCACCTGACGCCTTGGTGTGGATGGTCCAAACTAGCTCACTCACGTGGCTTGGCAGTTAATGCTGCTCCTGGCTGGGGTCTATTCTCGAGATGTTGATTAGAGCACTTCCGTTTTTTCCACATTGTGTCTATGTTTGACTTAGGCTTCTCAGAGTACAGGGCTGGGTGCCAAAAGAGAGAGATGGAAGAGTGAGCCTCTGAAGAGGAAGGAGACAAAAGCTGCCAATACTCCTAAGTCCTGGTATCCATTAATGCCCAGGCTGTCACTTTAACCACATTCTCTTGGTCAAAGCCATATGCCAGCCCAGATCCAAGGGCGGAAGAAATAAATTCCATTTCTTGAAGTGAGGAGGGTCATCTGTGCACTGAGAAGGAAGGAATTTGGGGCCACCTTTGGAGATGACCACAGACTCGTGTATTGAAATTTCAACTTTTTTTCATACCAACTCTGTCACTTTACCCAACTTTCCCATTCCTCATTTTTTATACCCTTAAAATAGAATGCTTCATTGAGGCTAGTATCTGTTGAGCACCTACCATGGTCAGACACAACTAGACAGTGTGAGAATGTATGAATGTGAGAATGAATTGTGAGCCTCACAAGGTAAAGACAAAAAAAATTTTATGGCTTGAGTATCCAAATTATTACAGTTCCTTTTTTCCTGTATGTCAAAAATTTGGACTTCTTAACAATCTTCTATGTATTTTTGAAGTTTCCCCTAGAAAGCTTCATAGATGCCCCAGAACAATCTGCCCCATGTTTCTGTCATCTCATTTTGCCATCATGCCCCTGCATTTGTACAGATTACCTACCGGATGGTTTTCATCCCTGGCCATAGTCATGGATAATTCACATGCTTTACCCTGTTTTTCATAACACAACTCATACTAAGAAATAACATTTATCAGGAATTCATAAAGGCTTGATGTAAAGATAAGTGTGACACACAAAAAAAGCTTGAAACCAGTATAGCAGGAGCTATTCTTAGCTTACTCTTAGTTTTCACACCATTGCTTACCTATACATAAGACTTTACATTCTAGCTTCTGGTTCATCTCACATCACAGGAAAGATGCATTATTTCCATGAATAGAAAACTGAGCCTGACTTTATTCCATCCCCAGAGATAAGAGGAAGATGTAAACCACTGCTTCTCTGAGAGTCCAAGTTGGAGTTAATTTCCTGTCACTTAACTTATTTTCAGAATGATTGACAGTGAGAATGTCCATTACTTGGGAGTGTAACACCCACTCACATGAATATGGTGTGGCCTGGGTCACACAAACAGAAGGAAAGCAACTTCATTAACTGTTAGTGCATTCCCCAAGTTAGATGTGTTGTATTAAATAACACCTCTGTGAGACAACTCATTTCAGGTCCTTTGATTTCTTTTGAACTAGTGGGATTGAAGGGAAAATCAAATCTGATTATCTGTTCTGGCTAAGTCTGGTCTAGGCTGCTAATAAAAAAGGAAGGAAGGAAGGAAGGAAGGAAGGAAGGAGGAAGGCAGGCAGGCAGGCAGAAAGGCAATTGCTTAAACCAAAACTTGCTCCCTCTGTCCCCTTGGTCTTTCTCTTTCCCTCTCTCTCTCTCTCTCTCTCTCTCTCTCATACACATACACATCACAAAGAATACATAAATTTCAAGCATAAAATATTCCAAATCGATGTGGGGAAAATTGAACCAAACTAAGCTGCACTAAATTTGACTTTTAATAGTTTCCTGAGGCAGCTGTAGCAAAGTACTATATACTAGGTGGCTTAAAACAGCAGGAATTTGGAGGTACCTGTGTGGCTCAGTCGTTTAGCATCTGCCTTTGGCTCAGATCATGATCCCAGGAATGGAACCCCAACTTGGGCTCCCTGCTCAGCTAGAAGCCTGCTTCTTCCTCTCCCTCTTCCATTCCACTTACTTGTATTCCTGCTCTCTCTCTCTCTGTCAAATAAATAAAAATAAAATCTTAAAAACAAACAAACAAACAAAAAAAAAACCCCCAAAACGGGAATTTATTCTCTTAAAATTCTCGAAGCCAAAATTCTGAAGTCTGAAACTGAGTTATCCACAAAGGTGGTTCCTTTGGGAAGCTCTGAGGGAGAATATGTTTCGTGTCTCTCTTGCAGTTTCTGGTAGTTGCCAGGAATCCTTGGAGTTCCTTGATTTGTAGACAACGTTGTTCCAATCTCTGCCTTCCATGGCAATATTCCCTACTTTCCTGTGTGTCTTTGTGTGCAGATTTCCCTGTGTTTTTGAGCACGCCAGTCATGCAGCAAAGATTAGGCCTACCCTAACTGAATATGACCTCATCTTAATTTGACTACATCTGAAAAGACCCTATTTTAATAAGGCTGGGGCTTCATCATATCTTTTTTGGAGGAGACACGATCTCACCGCACACTCAGCATTTGTATCCAGAAACAGCAGCAGCCTTATGGACAGATGCACGCAGGTCAGACTAGTGGACAGCCCACTTCACGTCTTTCACATACGCATCTTAATTTGGATTATGGCATTGAGTCAGGTTTCCCCAAGACTAATTTGAAGTACTCACCTATTTGCCTAATGTCTGTATCAGTTAAAGAGTAGATTATCCCAGCTGTCCCTCCCAGAATAAAGAAAGGTCTGCCCCAAAACAAATATCAATTTCCAGCCAATAAGGCAGAAACTGCTTATAACCTCCCACTTGACAGTTTTCTAACTTCAAAAATCTTAAACTCCAGTCTCCACTGGGCACCTGTTTACAAGGATAAAATGAAGTAATAGAATGAGAAATCCCCCAGCGTTCTGAGGCAGAAACAGTGATATACAAATCCAGGGCAGTTTTATTATTCTTTTTTCCACACCACTGAATTCATTTTCTCAGTGGGAAGCCTTCCCTATCAGCCTCTTTTTTCTACATTCTTTCCCAAAGCAGCGCTTATCTTTTTTATACCCCTTTCACATATATTATGTCATTATCGCTAACAGCAAACTTTAAAAGAACCTGGATATTGGAGCTGTCGCTGTACTCCAGAGAGAATACTAGGCTACCCACCGAGAGAGAGAAGGAGTCCTGCTGTTAAGACTTTCCGTGTGGCGAGATGACCGGGGTAATTGTCCGGGCTCAGCACTGGCAGGGGTTGAACCAGACCTAGGGAAAACACCAGGGGCTCTGGGAGTTGGGAAGGAGCTCAGAAAAATACCTCCTATCACCAGTACAAGGGGAGGGTAATTCAGACTATTGTCTCTCCCTCAGGATTATGTTAAAAAAAAAAAAGATTCAAAGTCAGGCTACTAAACACACAGATTGTGATTTCAGCCTGGATACTGTTTGATCAGGGACAGGGCTGATGACTAATTGATGAGAGTTCTAAATGGTTTGAAATATTCCACTCCAGAGCTGAAGATTGCCCAAGATTAAATCTGAAACTTAATTTTTTAAAATTACAAAATAATTCTGACATAAGATAACTGTAGGAAACTATATAACAAACTCCATTGTGCATTTCCTGCTCCATTGTACTCACTGCTTTTTCATTTTTTAAATTGTCTCTTGAAGTACATGTTTTTAGTTTTGATATACTCAAATTTATTACTCTTTTTCTTTTTGGTGTACATTTTTATATTAGTTAGGGAAGTATTTTCATACCCTGAATGAATAAAGATACTCTCCTATATTTTCTCCTAAAGTTTAGTTTTTACATTATATCCTTATAGAAAATGATTTATGTCGATATTGTAAAGAAGAGATACTATTTTTTTTTTTTAATTTACAAAGGGTGACCAGTTTTCTAAGCTCCTATTTTGAAGGGTACATATTTCTCATTTGATTTTTGTGAAAGAGAAAAAGTACTGAAAATGATAGGAAATAATTTTTTTTAATATTTTATTTATTTATTTGACAGAGAGAGATCACAAGTAGGCAGAGAGGCAGAGAGAGAGGGGGAAGCAGGCTCCCCGCTGAGCAGAGAGCCCGATGCGGGACTCGATCCCAGAACCCTGGGATCATGACCTGAGCCGAAGGCAGAGGCTTAACCCACTGAGCCACCCAGGTGCCCCTGATAGGAAATAATTTTATTCTATAAAGCTATATATAGCATTTGGAAGAAAAGTTACGAGGAACATCTCAAAGTAAAGGAAGTTGCACTTGGGGTATCATCAAGGTGGCGACACAAGGGTCATCTGCAAGTGTTAGGGAATCACCAGGAAGGATACAGAAGGGTCTTATTTAAGGATACGCAAGGGCATGTTTTAAAGTTCATCATTTTTTAGAATTCAAAAGTGTGGGAGGAATTCTAGAGAACAGAAAGGGCGGGTCGGTGAATTGTTAACCATCACTGCTTTCTGGTAGCACAAGACTCAGACAAAATGTAACATTGGCATTCATGATCTAAGCCCCTATATGCATCAGTATTATCCTTTCTTCATTATAATTGCTTCAAGGTAATTTTTAATATCTCACAAAGTAAAAAGATGGTCTTGTTCTTCCTTTGTAAAATCATCTGTTTTGTCTTGGTTTTGTCGAGTTGCAAGAAAACCCATTGTAGCTTTTACTGGTTTTACATTGAATTTAAAGATTAATTTTTGGAAAGGCCACAATCTTATCACATTGGGACTTTCTATATATTAATTTGCTTTTTCTATTTACTCAAATTTACTCTCCTGTATTTCAGTTAAAACCACATCACCACTTGTTTTTTTTTTTTTGTTTGTTTGTTTGGTTTGGTTTGGTTTGGTTTGGTTTGGTTTGATTTGGTTTGGTTTTGGGTTTTTTTATTTGCTCCCCCCATTTTTAGTGAAACTGGAATAATCATCTAAGTGAATATTTTAATTAGATACATTTTGATTAAATTTAAATTGTACTAGATTTGCCTTTAATTAAGAATATGTTTCTGACCACAGAGGTAATATTGACTAATTGTAGAAATTTTGGATAAATGGGAAAATGGTAAAGCAGGAAATATTAATTGTCTACATCTTACATATTTCCTTAACAATTCTCATATTGAATATTTCTACATATGATAACATTGAGATCACAATTACATGTGATTTTATATTCTACTTGAATCACCTAATATTACAAAGTTTAAACAGATATTATCCCATTATGTGGATTTACAATAATTACTTTATTAATTTCTATTATATTAGGCATTTTGGTTGGGTCTAATCCTTGGTTTTTATAAATAACATGTTTTCAGAATATCCGTATAATAAATCTTGCTAACTCTGCTTAATTCCTTGGGACAGAGGTTGGCAAACTCTGGCTTGCTTCCTGGTTTTGTAAATAACATTTTATCAGAACCCAGCCACGCTCATCTGTTTCTATTTGGTCCGTGGCAGCTTGCATGCTACAACAGCAGAGCTGAGCAGTTGCGACAGAAACCATATGGCCCCCAAAGCCTAAAATGTTACTTGCTGGCCCTTTACAGGAAAAAGATTGCTGACTCCTATCTTAGGGGAAAATCCTACGTAGGAAATTTTATCGAAGTGTATCCATAATTTTATAATATCTAGAACATCTAAATTTTCTCCCTGAAGTTCGAGGTTTATGACCATCCATGATCTATGATTTATGACCATCTTCTGTCTCAAAAAAGCACAATTAACAGGATGGAATATGTAATCTTTAAACTTATAAATTGCATTTTATGCTGCCCCCTCACCCCCAGTGGATTTTTTTTTTTTAGAATTATGATTCAAGCAGTTTATTCATCTGTTAAAAATAAACTGATATTTACTTTTTGTGGCTGATATTTTAAAAATATCATAATCTTTAAATCACAAAATGGACTTATGGTTGGCCCTCTGCAGGCGTGTGCTCCAGAGAACCGACTCTCACATGAGGGGATGTCTGACAGATTTGGCAGCAGCCAAGGGGCTAATTATTCATGAGAAAACTGAGGCTGTTTGGGTATCACCCTTCACTGTGTGCAAGTGCAGATCGCCTCCTATATCCCAGGAAACACCGCAAAGTTTGTCTTTTGTCTCTTTTCTGCCTCCAAGGAGATTTTTATCGTTTACTATTCTTTTCATCACACAAATCACCAGAACAAAAATTCTGTACCTGTTCTTTCTCAGTAATTTGTACCTCATCTTCTGTAGAAAAGAGTAAAGAGATGTTTATGACTTTTTTGTTCTGTGTATGGTTCATCAAGTTCTGTACTGGCAAGATTTATATATTCATACTTACACAGAGAATAATTTTATTTGGTGGCAAATAAAAATGCAAATAATATTTTTCTTTAAGAGGTATAATAACCATTATACTCTAATTATTTTATGCAGCAGATTTGTTGAAAAGATGGTGTATGTGTAATATTTTCCAGCAAATCACAACTAACCTATTCATTACAAGAGAAACTGCATTAGGGAGACACGAATTTTTCCTCTTTGTTCACCCATTCCATTTTACAATGATGTTTAAATTTATAATTTATTTGTTCTTTTTTACTGTCAAATCTTTTCTTTTTTTCTTAAAGAGATTTTATTTATTTATTTGACAGACAGAGATCATAAGTAGGCAGAGAGGCAGGCAGAGAGAGAGAGGAAGGGAAGCAGGCTCCCTGCTGAGCAGAGAACCCGATGCGGGGGTTCGATCCCAGGACCCTGGGATCATGACCTGAGCCGGAGGCAGAGGCTTTAACCCACTGAGCCACCCAGGCGCCCCTCAAATCTTTTCAATTAAGAGATTAGAAATAAATGTTTAAGGATTAAATGTCTTTGTTACAATTTTAAATTGTTGTGATTATTGATTGGCTTGTGTTAGGTGTGAGAGTGAAAGCCTATTATTGGAATATTTTAGAGAAGATAGATGTCTATTGGTATATGACCTCTTGCTTTTTGCCATGAGACCAAATAAATCCTTTCTACATCTTATTTGAACTTTGGCCATGATATTTATTCATGACAGTGATTCCCAGGATATGGGTTTTTAGTGAGAAGATGGCTTTCTACAGAGTATGTAGTATGCTTCCTATGAGACTAAGAAGTGAGGAGAGAAAGGGTTATTCAGGTATATTGAAAATCCCATACTGGACTGATACAAAGATTTCCTGTCTACCACCAAGTTACATCTAGGAAGGATTACCCCTTTTTGCCACTCCACTTCCACCTGGATGAGGAAAAAAAAAAAAAAGAAAAAAAGAATACTTGTATTGATTGTGTAACCATTTTTCGAAAGACCCAGTACTAAGAGATATTCATTTGCGAAAGGTAGACAATAGCTCAAGAACAGCCATCGCCCTGAATGGAGGGGAGGCTTGTTCTCTGTGGTTAGCAAGGGGTTTGGTTTTTTATTTCATCTCACAGGAAGTCCTGATAATCTCTCTCATCAGTGTATTTCCCAATGTAAATGGAAATACCTGTGTCAGAATTACACCCTTACCCTCCTGTTTAATGTACGCAGAAAGGTATATAGAGTAAAGCCCTAGCGATCTACATTTTTCAGAAATTTTTAAATAGACAAAGGACTATTGACAAAGAAATGTCTCTTCCACATCCTTCCTTATTTTGGAATTCAGGCCTTTGAACTTATGATGGAAAATTGTGAGATGTTTTCACTTAGCTGATTTTTCATATTGTGTGAAATAAGAATCTATAATATATCTAATATACAAAACATACAAAATACCCTCAATATACAGTGTAGGTGAGTGGAAAATGTATGGCTATTAATTCAAATGACAGTTTTGAATTCTCATTCAGTTTTCTAAACCTATTCTTCAGTGGTAAAATGATATTAGAATTTAAGTCAAGGACCATATCCAAATCATCGTTTTATTCCGAATTTTCTAGATAGTATCTCTTTACTGTTTATAACCCTACCCACATTCATTCACACTCCTCCACACACATGCAGAGCTTATTCATGCCCTTCATTCGGGTATGCACAGAAGCAGAAATGTCTCCCATGGAAGTAAACATTCTACAGCACCCTTCTTCTCTGAAGAAAATCAATCAGAGAATGAAGTAATGAGAGTATAACCGCAGGATGAAGTTCACATGTTTGATTCCTTAAGTTCATAAGAAATTTAAGATTAATCAAATACTTAGCCAAATACTTCTTTTCTTCAGAATTCCTATGAAGCCAGTTACTTCTTAGCTTTCATTCTTGAAAAATATAACTTATAAATAGTATCTCTAATGAGCTTTAGTTTAGGAGATCAATCTAGAAAAGATAATCCCAAAACAAATCAACAAGAATATTCCCTACATAAAGAAAATTTTGGATGATAATTTTGGTGGGGGTGAGGAGTTTTCCATTTTACTAATTACTAGATGAACACTGCTGACTCTCAGTTGTAGGTGCAAACAGCTCTAGACCATCACGGACTGGTTCTCATCTTTGTCCTCCAAACAGAGAAATACAGGGCAGCACAGAGTAAATACTACTTTACACCTTGACTTTTCAGGTTACTGTGGTGTTTTTGTAATATCGTCATTATTAAGCAGAGTTCTTCCAAAAATTAGAGTACGTTGTCAGGAAAACCATTTCCTCAGTGAATGAAATCTTTAACACCTGACATCATATATGGCTCAAAATGATCTCATGGAAATGTCCGCAGAGGTAATGGAACCTCAGGTACCACATCCTTTTCTAAAATGCAGGAAAGCAACTTGACAACTTCTGCAGAGGCATCTGAGTCTCTGGCCCTTCCCTTAAGATTGGCACTCGCATGGAACAGCACCATATTCTGCATAGATCTCTGAAGCTTGCTCTTCTGTGATAGGCAGTGGGCCACTAGCTGAGGAAGAAAGAGCAGTGGACTTAAACGTTCCTCCCTCTCTTCCACCTTCTCTTCCCTTCCTTGTCTCCACTAACTTCCTTCACTCCTCTCCTCCCCCTCTCTCTCCTTCACTTTGTCCTTCCAGCATTTCTTTTCTTCTTGTATTTCATATAAATATGTGAAACAGAAGAAAAAGAGCTTTGCACAGAATTAGATCAAGAATACACTTTGTGGGGCTCTTGGTTTTCTCAGTGGGTTATGTGTCTGACTCTTGATTTTGGCTCAGGTCATGATCTTAGGCTAATGAGATTGAGCACTGTGTCAGGCTCTGTCCCAGGTTTCAAGCTTGCTTAAAATTCTCTCTTTCTCTTCCCCTTCGTCTCCCCAACCTCATGCTTGCTCTCTCTCTCTGTCTCTCTCAAACAAAACAAAAAACTCTGAAATGTGCGTATAACTGGTAATTATAGCTGGGTCATGTTAGGGCAGACATTTCTTTGTCTCTGGCTGCCTGGCACAAGTGCTCAAAAATACTCTGCTGCAAGTTCAACCAACCTATGATTTTCATTGACTTGCTCAGGTAGACTACTAATTTAATGACGTAATGGCTTCCATCAATTTGACCTAGCAAAATATACCAATTTGACGGTATTTCAAGAAAATGTGCTTAACCTACCTTTCGAAATCCTTAAAAAATGCATTGAGCCAGATATTTCTTTAAGTGTTTCATTATTTAAACTACTTTCCTTTAAAATATCTTTCCATAAGAATTTAAATGTTACATATGCCATTTTTGTTGAAATCTACTCAAACCTTATTATTCTTCTCATTTTTATGTCTTAATTGCTTTTGTGAGTGTCTTTAAATGAGAAAGTTAAGATACCTTCGTAAACTGAGGAAATCCATGTAAGAGGTGGTTCTAGTTCTAGCGAATAGATATTTTTAAGTTTTTACCTGGACATTAGTCAAATGTTAATTATTTGGAGTCTTCTAAGGCCAAAAGCAAATAATTCCTGTGATGGTGTTTTGGCACATAGATGTGGTGAGCCTGAACTACCATCCCCAAAACTCCCTTTCGAGAATTTTTCTGGGATGATCTAGATGTTATGATGTGCTACAAGAGATAATCTCTTGCGAGAGTGGGTCAGGGAAGAAGGCAGTGGCCATTTTTAATCCAGCACATACCTTCTCACAGTTTTTCAGTCAAAAACTGATCTAGATGCCTCAGTGAAGGGATTTTGACTTTAAGTTAATCAAAAGGGCGATTATCTTGGGTGATCCTGATTAATCAACAGGAAGGCTTTTAAAGGAGGTCTCAGGGCTTCTCTGAGATCAAAGATTCCAAAGAGCAAGTGAGTCAGCAAACTCCTTTCTCCCCTGGATCTCACCTGGCTGCCTTTAGACAGCAGTGTTCATTCAGATTATGTCCCTGGAGTTTCAGCCTATCGTGATCTTCCCTCCTTGGTGGCCAGTCCTGCAGACTTTGGGTTTGTTCAGCCAGCTCCCATTACTGCATAAACCATTGCCTGAAATACGTTTTTCCATGTCATTATACTTCTTTGTTTCCCTGGTTGAACCCAGACTGACACTCCCAAAGAACAGTAACATGAAACTGGGGCTTCAGCCAGAGATTGCTGAGGAAAAAAACAGAAACAAAAAATAAATTCTTGCATTCTCTGTCTATATGGCTGTTATTTTAAAGTTCAAGCACTAAGAAAATTAATTTGTATAATAAATAAGAATTATTTATTTTGTACAGAATATTCTGTCAGAATGCAGGTAAAGTATGAACATTTTGAACAAGTATTCACTTGGGGTTATAGTTAGCTCCCAAGAAGTAAAATGAAATTGGGAAATTATAGTTTATATTGAAAAAAATTGAGTAAATGTGGTGAATAAACAATATACTTAGACACAAAATTTCTATAACACCAGTGCTTGGAGATTCTTTTTGGCAGAATGCTACTCAATGTGTGCTTTTCATAATAAGGGAGTTAAGGCCAAGACGTAGTTAACCTGATCATTCCGTAGAAAATTCAGTGTCTAATAAAATGATAGCTTTAAATTAGAGAAGTGGAGGATAAGTTTGTTGTTAGCTTCTCCTTACTGAGAACCTCCCCTGTTAAAGAGGAGATGAGGGACAGATATATAAAACCAAATCATTATTTATGTTTCTTACAGTATTGAATCTGTGCATTAAGAAAATAGGATAAGTTCAGTTAAATAGTACAATCTATTTAAAAATTTTTGTGTAAGATCTGTGTATACAAATACCTATCGATGTATGGACATTGGGGAGGGTATGTGCTTTTGGGTAACTTGGAAGGGGAGATGAACCATGAGAGACTATGGACTCTGAAAAACAATCTGAGGGGTTTGAAGTGGCGGGGGGGTGGGAGGTTGGGGTACCAGGTGGTGGGTATTATAGAGGGCACAGCTTGCATGGAGCACTGGGTGTGGTGAAAAAAATAATGAATATTGTTTTTCTGAAAATAAATAAATTGAAAAAAAAAATACCTATCGATGGCCTGGGAACACTTGGGATCCCTAGCAACCAACATGAAAGTCAAATAAAATTATCTGGATCCTGTTGTTGTTGATGTTGCTACAACATTGCAGAGAACAATTCAAAACATATTGATTGAACACTTGCTATAGCCAGAAATTATTCTAAGTACCTTGGGGAAAATAAAAATTAAAAATATCGTTTCTCATTTTAAGCAAAGTATAATCTACAACTCTCTAATTCTATAAAATTTTATATTTCTCTTATTCAATTAATTGTTTCTCTTATTTTTATTCAATTTATTAAGTGATAAATTTACAGGGATAGCACAATATTTGCTCTAAAGAAACTTAGATTTTAGTAAATAATATAAATATGAATTAGACCAAAGAAAATATTTTAGTAATTGATAGATATACTATTTGCGTTAATATATGATATAACAATAACTAAATGTCTGTAGTATTTACTAGTGTTTTCATATTATTTAACACTTGACTATACAAGTATAATTTTTGATGGATCACGGATTTTATTTGTACTTTTTCATTCCCTAATTGCTTAACTAAAATCTAACTTCTCATGTTATCTTAGGGAATCTCTTTAATATTCAAAGACTCTTGACCATTAGTTGTCTGAAATCCATGGGCAGCACCTATAAATGTCTTCTGGTTCTCACCTTTTGTAAAAGTTGCGGTCTAGAAAAAAATAAAGCTTATTCTAGGATTTCATCATTGAATGGCATCTTGCTGATTATGGAAGCAATCACATTTTCTAGTATTCCCTCTCAAGTGTATCATGTCTGATTTTGTAGATATTTAACATAGTTGTTCTTATGCCTGGAATTCTCTTACATGGGGTTTGTTCAGTTGGAGTCCATTCACTAGGCATTGAATGTGAGTCCTTTCCCAACAGTTCTACTTTTCCTGGTTGGCTAGACCAGAAATTGGCAAACTATGGTCCATGGGCTAAATTCACCTCAACACCTATTTTTATAAATAAAGTTTTATTGGAAAACAGCCATTTCCTTTCATTTATAATTTTTGCTGACTGCTTTCACACTACAGCTTGAGGATTTGAACAGTTGTGACAGAAACCATATGTCCTGTGTGGTAGGCAGAATCCTAAAATGGCCCCCATCATTTCCCACCCCAATTTCCAGAACTGTGAATATTGAGCCTGTCTGGCATGCAGTGCAGCTTGATGCCTCTCTCTGCTTAATCTTGCTTCTTTCCCTCCCTTGCACAGCTTTAAATCCGAAAGGTACTCCCTAGTCTGACTCCTGGAAGATTTAACCCATGTCACAGAGTTTGCTCATTAAAACTCGCTTATTTTTAAGGACCTAGGATGGACCTCCCCCAACCCTATTATCCTTGGTACTTGCAGATGAGTGACAAATCCTTAGTCATTCATGGGAATTTGGTGATTCTCCTCTGGATGACTTTCTTTTTCTCCAGTGCCCTTCTTCCCTGGGTTGGTTCTTAACTTAGAAAGGACTCCTGGATCATAGTGTAATTAAGATTATTAATGCCCTGAATCTTGCAGAATTGAGATGAGAGTTGGGGCCTTGTTAAGAAAAAGTCCCTGCAGGTAAGAAGCTTGAAGTGTAAATTCCATCCTATATCTTCCTCTGCTCACTAGAACCAGAGCCTGGGGTTTGAAAGAAAGAAAATTAGTTCCTTCTTACTTGGCCTTTTAATAATCTGTCAATAGCATTCTTGAAAGAGTTCCAATTTGGAGTTGGAAAGCATTGGTTAGGGTCGAGAATCAGCCAGACTTTGTTTGAATTCAGATCCCCCATACTGGCTATGTGATCTTGAACAGATTATACATCTTCACGGAATCTAATCTTTTCAGGTCTAAAATTGAGATATTCGTATCTACGTCATAGTTTTCCTGTGAGCATTAAATAGACACAAATGTGTACGAAAGCACATAGCACCATGTCTGGCACATTTGTAAGTTTTCAATAGTGTATTAGTTATTATGATTTTGAAAGTTACTAGAATTCTTTTTCCTATCATTACATGTAACCCTTGCTTCAAAATCCACCAGTGGCTTTCCATTTTATTTAGGATAAAATCTACAGTTATTAGCAAGCCTCCCAGAGCCCTACATGCCCTGCTCCTTGCCGGTCTTCAGCTGCATCTTTGCCGTCTTCACTCAATTCCAGAGACATAAGCTTCCTTTTATTTCTTTTTTTTTCTTTTCTTTTTTTTTTTTTTTAGCTTCCTTTTATTTCTTAAATGCAGCAAACCCTGTCTACTTCAGGGCATTTTCACATGCTATTTCTGGATATGATATTCTCACTTTCCCTCTATTAACTTACCTACAACAATTCTTGCTTATAAAAGGTATTAAATTAATACTTACGAAACAACTGAGTTAATGTTTGTGTGCCTCATTAGACGGAAATCTTTTGAAAGCAGGTCATGTATCATTTTACCCCTGGCACCTCATACAAAGCCTGGCATATGTTAGGATCTCAATAAATATTGGTGGAATGATTAGTTAAATGAAAAAATAAATGCTTCTAGAGTTTTCCCTAATTTGATAAATAATGCATACATAATTAGATAATAAGAACAGTTACAAAATGTAAGTTAAAGAGTAAGACCTTTGTAATATTGGATATTTGCCTAGAGATTTTGCTAGCTTTTTGAATTGGGACTCTAGGCTAATGTAACCAGGGAACACTTTTTTTGTTTTTTTAAACCACACTAGTGTGTCCTGGTATTCATTTATGAATGAAGTTAAGCATCTTTTAAGGCTTTCTAATCACATATATGTTTAACCTTTTGTAGTGCCAGGTGATATGCTTTGTCCATGTTTGTATCAAGCTTTTATTTTCTTCCTGATACATAAATATCCCCCATATCAATATTCTACCCAAATTGTAGGTCAGCTTTTAAACTCAGAGATGGCTTGCCACTAACTGCTCCAATCTCTGGAAATCTTCATTAATGTATCTTTTCTCTCTCTCTCCCTCTCTCTATGGATTTACAGTGAATGATTCTGTTGAACAAATAAGACCAAAAGTTATTCCTTTATAAACTAAGGATTTTAAACTTTTGATTTTCAGGTTGATTATAAAAATGTTTCCAGATTTGGGGCACCTGGGTTGCTCAGTGGGTTAAGCCTCTGCCTTCATCTCAGGTCATGATCTCAGGGTCCTGGGATGGAGCCCTGCACCAGGGTGGGCTTTCTGCTCAGCAGGGAGCTTGCTTCCTTCTCTCTCTGCCTGCCTCTCTGCCTACTTGTGATCTCTCTCTCTCTCTCTGTAAAATAAATAAGTAAAATCTTAAAAAAAAAAAAAAAGGGTTTCTAGATTATATTTTGTCCTCTTTGATACATGGGAATATTTAAAACTTAAGATTTTACAGTTAAAATTTTAGATTTTATCATTCTTTTATTCTTCATATATTTATGTTTAGCACTGCTGCCATGCTAAGGGAAATTTCTTAAATAAACAGATATATATCTTTTAGTTCCCTTCACATTACACTCATTTTGTAAACAAAAATGAATACAAGGACTTATTTTGTAAGTAGTCTGATACACACGTATAACCTCCTGAGCTGCATTTAAAATTTATTGAATAAGAATTTGGGGGGGATGGAATAAGGGGTTATCAAATTATGTATCAAAAAATCAGGTCAAATATTCCTCCTGTTGGCGATAGGACCTCAGGTAAAGGGCAGGATCTCTACAATCAAACATACTTTCAACTTGGTTGCAAGTTAAAGGAATTGTCTTAAGAATCTTTGTAAACTTGTACCTGGGATAGAGTCCACAAAACACTCATCATTTGTTGGATGAATGGATTATTTGGGATTCTAGTAAAGCCCCATGATTTATGAGCCATACGAAATCACCAAATTATTTAATTTATCTGATCACGCATTTCCTCATATGGAAAATTTAGGTGATAATAATTGTTTTTTAAGGCTCTGGAAGCATTACATTAAATAAGTTAGAGAAAGTGCCTGAAAGATGGCAGGCATGTTGTAAAGAGTAGTTATTATTGTCATTTAATCCCATGCTTACTTATTAGCTTGGTTTCTACAGAAGATTTTAGAGGATTCAATAAAACTTAAGCTGAGTTATGAAAGAATAAAAGAGGTTTTAGACATACTTCTGCATAAGTAAGGTTTTGATAGGGAGTTGTATATCTGTTTTTATATTTGAGACTGAAGCTTGGTTTGGCAAGAAAGCTGTAGAGAAACTTATTCTGACAGAAATGGTGGTTCGATTCAATTCCGTTCAATTCAATAACAAGGAAGTTATTACTTCCTTGTACTCTACTTGGACTGTATTTTCAGAGTTTCTTCATTTGGACTTTTAATTGATTTCAGCTAAAAACTGATATGATGATTTTAAACTTGATTTCAACTAAAAATTGATATGATGATTTTAAACTTGGCTATTGATTCTACCATACTGAAAATAATATGGGAAATTTACTCTCTGGTGAGCACAGATCAAAATAGTTAATATAGTAAAATTAATTCCCAAATGCAGCTGCTTTGAATTTTTTATTATCTCAATTCTATGGCTCTCACTTGACATAACAATGAAATACAGTTAAGGAGACAACACAACTCCTTAGCATAACCATGGGTCTGCTCCTTGCAGCTGTTATTCTTGAATGAATAAGAAGGGACAAAGGAGGGACAACAAGAATGACTTTTCATGATTTCTTTTCAGTCCACATCTATGTAATATATTAGAGTGCCACTGTAGGTGATAAGAAATTACACAGTTTAATGAACATAGTATTTGTTTCATCTAATGTTTAAAAGAGAATATTGTTTGAGAGTGATAAACTTTCCAATGATATTTTGAATATATTGATTTAAAAAAAAATTTTGTGCAGCATATTATCTGTCTTCAGTAAACTAATCCAAACTAATCCATATCATCACAAGGAATTGTTAATATTATCACTTTTTAAGTACTCAGAAAGTATTCTAGTTTGTGAAGGTACTTATAAGTAAAGAATATAATGAAATGTTTAAAAAGTTAAAGGTAGGAGGTATATAAGTAACCTGACTCTTACTGTGTGAATTTTACATATTGTATTTGGAATAAACATTTTATTATGATGCATAAGTAATATGTACAATAAATATTTCACAACAACTTATAAGATCTGTTATTATTTGCAGTTCTGTAGTACAATAGACTTATATCATAAGAACATTTATATGAAGGTATGTTTTTCTTTTTGTTTAAAATTCAGAGTTTTTTTTAAAATAAATCAATTTTATATCATAATCATGCATACCTGATGTGTGTCCTTAATGGCCCTTTATAAAAGCAACATTTAAACTTTTACCTAATGCAGGAAAATTTGATTTACTAGAATACGCAACTTGATTGCCATAGGAAAATGTTTACAGAGGTTTTGCAGTATTAAAATTGCATCCAATATCTTTGCACTTAACTGAAAGGAGAATGTAGGGAATAAACATGAATGATTGACTAATATCAGAAGGTTCCATATTTATAAGCATATGACACACTGATAAGCCTGTAATGTCATTAATCTCTTCTATTCACATCTAAGTAGTAATGTTCTATGTTTCTGATGATACATAAAAGAAATTATTTTAATAGTAAGGGAGGTTTGTTGACATCAATCCTAATGTTTAAACGATACTGAGCTCCCTGGGCCAGGGGGATCTGTTATTGGAACATCATAGATCAATATTAAATATGAAAACAATAAAGAAACACTACAATGCTTTTTCTTTGTAATCATTTTTCATTTTGTCTTTTGTGCTTTATTGAACTAATCTGAGTTCAAAGCGCCAAATGAATTGAAAAAAAAAAAAAGTTTTGGAAACAGATGACTGAGATATAGCTTGAGATGTATGTGTAGATAGTCAGTCTAGTACCAAGCCTACATTTTTTACTTTTATTTTCAGAATTAAACAACAGTGAACACTTTCTTTCTTGAAATCTAGTGTTTTGTTTTTTCTATGTGTTTATTTGCCTGATTGGTTTCTGCCACATTACTCTTTTTTAGTATTCTTATCAATTTTTAAACAATAAACCACACACACTCACACACATATATATGTATGTATATATCCACATAGTTCTTATGGGTCCTAGGATTTTTGTAATTTTGAGCATTTGCTTCAACGTAAAGTTATTAGCCCTAATAAGAAAGTCAACCTGTTTTATAAAGCCTTAAAGCCAGGCATTGACTTCTCTCTAGCTATGAATGTCCTAGATGACATCTTTCTCCAGTAGAAGGCTGTTTCACCTACATCTGTCGTTTAGGATAGCCACCTTCATTTGTTATGGCTGGATCTTGTGGATAACTTCCTGCAGCTTCTACATGACCACTTCACCTTGCACTTTTGTGTTATGGAGATTGGCTCTTTCCTTAAATCTCATGACCCAATCTCTGCTAGCTTCAAACATTTCTTCTGCAGTTTTCTCACTTATTCCAGCCTTTATGGAATAAAGAGAGTTAGGGCCTTGCTCTCTGGAGTAGGCTTTGGCTTAAGGGAAGGCTCTGGCTGGTTTGATCTATCCAGACCACTAAAACTTTCTCCGTATCAGCAATAAGGCTGTTGTACTTTCTTATCATTCATGAGTTCACAGGAAGAGCACTTCCAATTTTCTTCAAGAACTTTTTGCTCTTATAACTTGACTAACAATATATTATTAAACACAAGAGGCCTGGCTTTCAGCCTTTCTTGACTTTCTGCACACTTTGCTTGCTAAGCTTAATCATTTCTAGCTTTTGATTTAAAGTGAGATACATGCAACTCTTCTTTCACTTGACCCCTTGGAGACCATTGTAGGGTTATTAAATGGCCTAATTTCAATACTGGTGTAACTCAGAGAGTAGGGGTGCCTGAGGGGAGGAAGAGAGATGGGGAAGCAACCAGTTGGTAGGAAAGTCACTATATATACAACGTTCATCAATTAAATTAGCCATTTTATATGGGAATGGTTCATGGTACCCCCAAAACAATTATAATAGTAACTTCAAAGACCACTGGGCACATATTTCCCTAATATAATAATGTTGAAAATTTTTTGAAATAGAACCAGAATTACCAAAATGTAACGCAGAGATACAAAGTGAGCAAATGCTGTTGAAAAATCTCGCTGATAGACTTGCCCCATGCCAGGCTGCTGCAGAATTTCAACTGGTAAAACACAAAAACAAAAATAAAAAGCACCACAATATCTGGGAAGTACAATGAAGTTAAGCATGGTACCATGAGGTATGTACATACCCCCCTCCACTGGTCTTCCATAGACTCTTCTTAGAGAATGGCACTACCACACACCCATTCAACTGGGTAAGAGACATACATAGTAGCCATCCCAGCTTCCTTCTGAACAGGGTCAGCTGCTCTGCTTCCCTCGCCCATAGTAGGGGATTGAGGCCCTCACCACCACCACCTCGGGTTTCTATAGCAGCGTGAGTTTCAGAACTTTGAGGTTAACCTATTTTCACTTCATTTGTGCACATTTCTGTTGATACTCTTTCTAAAATATAAACTTGATTACTTAATACCCTCTAATGATTTCTAACATTTTAGTGTAACTTTAATTCTTTAGTCTGGCATAAGAGACTTCATGCTGCACCCTGTTTCCTGTCTTCCACTTGAATTTCAGTAGTACCTGCGATTCCAGAATACAACACACCTCAGTCGGGCTCCAGTTTGTTTCTTCCAGGCCCTGCATATCATTTCCTACTCATATTTCAATAATTTGCTAACCTGCAGCCTCCTGAAAGAGGTCTTCATTTAACTCTTCTCTCTTCACTCGTCCTTCCAGGCGGAACTAAAGGCTTTCTTTTCTATGCTTTCCTATCTCCATAAAGCCAACTCCTCTTTTAAATTTATAATAATGCTGGGTAGATATTTGATTATATACCTCTCTGCCCCATTAGGTTCTATCTTTGAGGAAAGGAGTTTTGTCTTATTTAGTTTCATATACCTAGCAACAAACATACAAGCTGGTGGCTTAATATCTGTTTGCCAAGTCTTGCATGTATCAAGGCATATAATAGAACTGAGGATGTTCTTTATACTTGTACCATTCTCATTATAATTCTCAAGTGCTTTATAGGCATTTTGAAAGTCTGTAACAGCAAGGTGAAGTTTTTATCATTTTTCTTTTTTTAACTTTCTTGCAATTCATAGGTTTCTTTTACATTCATCAACGTGGAGTTCAACAATTGCATTCTGTATTGAAACCAGCCTCAGTTCATATATTGTTTCAAACTAAATTATTGTGTACTTGCTTTTGTTTTCTTGTTACTTGTTTTTGTTTTCTGCTCCTATCCTATAGGAGCACATTGTGTTTCTCAAACTAAATTTATTTTCAAAGAGGGGCAAGCCCTAGATGACTTTCAACAAAGAAGGAATTGGCTGAACTAGAATTCAACAGAAGTTTAATAAATATTTGTTGGATGAATGAAAGTATTTTTTCCTCTGAGTGATTTCTGAATCCAACATTAAAAAAATGGCCAGAAATGCATTATTCTGCCTTTCACTATGCTTGTTCTTTGTTATTTCTTACTGACTAAACTAGGAAATTTTTGGTTAGATACTATTAGTCACACTTGCTCAATCTGAAAAATTATAGGATATTTATTATATTCCATGTTTCAAAAACATTAACGAGAATGACCTCAAAATCTAAGGACAAAAATCGTTGAATCTGAAAAGCAAAGAACAAACTATAGAAATGTTTGTAACATAAATACCACAGAGCAATAACCTAAGCATGTAAAGATCAATAAAACATATGGGACAATAACATGAATAAACATTTTATAGAACAAGAAATATAAACAACCATGCACATAAGAAAACATGCACAAATAACAGTAATAATACTGCATAATGAAATATCCAAATATTATTTTTTACTGATGAGAATGCTATGATTAAAAAATTATATGAATATTGGGCGCCTGGGTGGCTCAGTGGGTTAAGCCTCTGCCTTCGGCTCAGGTCATGATCTCGGGGTCCTGGGATCGAGCCCCACATCAGGCTCTTTGCTCAGCAGGGAGACTGCTTCCTCCTCTCTCTGCCTCTCTGCCTACTTGGGATCTCTCTCTCTGTGTCAAATAAATAAATAAAATCTTTAGAAAAAAAATTATATGAATATATTTGGATAGCAAAGATACACTCCCATGTTGTTTGTTTGTAAGGTAGATCACATACAATTTTTCTGAAGGAAATGTCGTGGTTAATCGTTAAAGTAACCAGGTTAAGCCTGAAGGAAGTTGCTCATGCTAAGCCCCACCTCAACAAATCAAAACTTAGTTAAGTTTCTGTGTCTGGTTCTCCCAGAAAGGAAAGGTTAGGTCAGTTAATCAGTGCTGTCTCTTAAGGCGGTCGGTTAGCTCAGTTGGTTAGAGCGTGGTGCTGATAATCAGTGCTGTCTCCCTGGCACAAATTACCTAACTTAGCTCTAAGACTTCCACTCACATTAAGGAAATGTGTTCCATATAAGGAATGTAACCCACCTTTAACCATCAGCAAAGGCCCAGTATTATCTTCCTGTTCCTACTCATTATGGTGTATTAACAATCTCTTACCTTGTATAGCTCTTCAGGGTTTCTTACTATTCACTAGATTGGATGTTGCTAGATTCATGAATCACTGAATAAAAGCTTGCTATAGAAAACTTGTGGGAAGATTTCTTTTAGCAAATGTGGAACAATTTAACAATAGATCAAAAGGTTGAAATATATGAATATCTTTAAATCTGGTCATTGGATTTCTAGAAATTTGTCCTACTAAAATACTCATAACAACACATATTTTTATTCAAAGACCTATTATATAAGTGTGATATAATGATTTATGCTAAGAAATGTATATTAAGTTTTCATACTTATTTCTAGCACAGAACTCCTAAAACACTTGGAATTTCCAAAGTGAGAAGAGCGAGAGAGATGTCTTTTATTATTCATAACAAGCCCCTTTCAACTATATTAACCATATTAATAAGGTAAATTTTGGAAAGCCCATAAGGATAGGGTTGATTGGCTAGGGGAATTAACCATGTGAATAGAGGGTTGGAATTTTCAACCCTACCACTCAGCCTCTAGGAAGGAGAGAGAAAATGACCAGTATTTGAATCAACCATGCCCATGTAATACAGCCTCCTTAAAAATCCAAAAGGATGAGGATTGGAGAGCTTTCAGGTTGGCTGAATCTGAACACATCCATGTGCCTAGACAATGGCACATGGCAGACTCTGTGAGGATGGATGCTCCTGTGCTTAGGGCCCTTCTGGACCTCACCCTGCATATCACTTCATCTGGCTGTTCATTTGTATCTTTTAATATCCTTTGTAATAAATCCATATTCTAGTAAGTAAACTGCTTTCCTGAGTTCTGTGAGCACTTGTGGCAAATTAATTGGACCTAAGATAGGATGAGTGAGAACCTCAAATTTTTAGCTGACTCAAGGAAAGAATAGTAGAAATCTCTGATTTATAGCTGGTCATTTAGAAGCATAGATAACAACCTGGACTTGCAATTAACATTTGAAATGGGGAGAAGGCGTAGTCTTGGGATTGAGCCCTTAATCTGTGGATCTGAAGCCAACTCTAGCTAGGTAGTGTCAGAACTGAATTGAATTGTAAGATATCCAGTTGTTGTACAGAATTCCCTGGGACGGGGGTGGGAATCCAGTTGTTGTACAGAATTCCCTGGGACAGGGGTGGGAGGGAAGGCCAGATCTTTGGTGACCAGAAGTACCATAAGTGAAGTATTGAGAATAGTTCTGTGCATAAATGGAAAACAGAAGATTTTTTTTTCTTATTCCCTAAACACTAATTGCAATTGTAATGTGCAATTGCACATACTGAGAAAATTATTAAAAATTTAAGAAATAAATATACTGTATGTTATTATGTGTTACTGAAATCATTTTAACCAATGGCTTTGAAAGTGCTTGTTAAATAATGATGGGTGTCATGAATTTACAGGACTCTCTATGGTATCTGATGCCAGTTTTATAAATGCACATACAATTGTTAGGAAGGCTTACTTCAGGAACTTCTGGGTGTATGTTTAACTTTGTTACTATTAATCCTCATTTATATATTTCACCTAAATTGTAAGGATAAATAATAGCAGAGTAAGAGGTGAATATTGGGGAAATGGTCATGAAAGAAAAAAAAAAAAACAGATTTCCTTGATAGAGTAAAAAGGTATGTATGACATGTTTGGAGATTCTTGTGTTATTTATTCCTGTTATGTGTAAAGCATAAAGATGTTCATAGTAAGGGGTGATATGAGATAGGCAAGAAGGGTTGGTGATGCCTAGTAGTTAAAGGCTAGTGTATGACTTGTTGAAAATGTAGGCATCCTGGGTAGAAAAATCAGATTTGTATTATGGAAAGATCACTCAGGAAGCAACGTGAGTGTAATTTGTTGAGGAAAAACTGGAGAATGGGACTTTCATTAAGAAGTCATGTAATTCTTTTGTGGAGCAACGGAGAGAGAGTGAATTAAGGCTGTGACAATGGCCATGGAGAGGAGTGAGACTTCACACAGTTTCTGAGTGACTCCAGAGATGAAAAGAGAGAGAAGCCATGTAAATCTCAGGAGTTCCTAGCTTGGGTAAATGATCTGTTGGTGATGTTATTATCTATTTTACAGAAAAAAATAAGGGGACATAAGCATGTATAAGGAGGAGGGAAGAAGATGGATGATTACTGAGTTTATTTTTTTCCTTGGGAATCATCAGTGTGATGATTTTACTAGAGAACTGGCAATCCTGTTTTGTTGTCCTTCAGGAGTTAGAGCTAGAGGTTCAGATTTGGAAATCTTTAGCATTTGGGTATAGTTCTAGTTTATATACTATGTTTTTATCCATAATGTTATTTAATTGAGTGAAGAATAATGGAAACCTAAGGGCAAAGATTAATGTAGGATTTGAGTTTGGGAGATTGTGAGTTGGATAAAGCCCACATGTATGAAAAACATGTGTATGAAAATATCCTCCAAAATAAAGTATTGTTATTTTATAATTTCTTGACTCAAACTTTCTTCCAAGCTATGTAATTGTATTGTCTTCAAGATCTACAACAATGAAGATTTCCAAATCCTAGGTAGACATTCCAGAATCTAAAAACTTTCATTTTTTTCTGAAAACCTTATTTAATTTCCTATATTTATTTACTTTGTTTCTATATTTTTGCAATCTGTCCTTCATATATTTCTTCCTCTATCCAGTGAAAATTTATTGAGCACCTACTATTCAGGTACTCTTCTAGAGTCTAGATGCACAAGGCTTAAAGATGTGCCCTTAAAAATCTTACATTCTATCGGGGAGGAGGTAGTCATGTTTGAATAAAATGTAAAAAATTTCAAAGCTATCCCTCAACATTTACTCCAAAATAGTAATACCCAGTTATTTAATCTCTATCTGACTCAGAGCAGGAGATGAAGGATCATGGTTTGGGTAAAGAACTCCCTAAGTCTAATGAGCAAATAATTATTTCTCTATTTAACTAGAAGAAGTTCTGCTCTGATGGTTGAGATCGAGCACAAATTTTTAAATGACTGATTTCTCCACAGAACTCAAGTTTAGTTTCTTTCTCTTAAATGAAAGAAATGAGAGTTTCAGTTAAAAACACATATTGTGTTTTTTAAAATTTCAGTTAGTGCCATATTGCCCTGCATATATTTCTCTGTGTTAATTTTTGAATGTTTAAAATGCCTTCTTTTTAACCTTAAAGAGAATCTTTTACTAATGATTTCCAACTTAAAAATCAATTCCATCTTAATAATCTTCTAAATATATCCATTAGAAAGTTCAACTGCATTCATGATTAAATCAATTTGATGTTCTTATTCTAAAGATCTTTGATTTTTTTTTAACATAGAAGATTTTATCTTAAACTTATTAATTTTTAGCACACCATTTTTACCTTATTGAAATATTTTAATTTTCAAAACATCAGAGAGTAATGCAAAGATTTTCAGGATCAAGCAAAATATGTATTATTTTTAATATCCTTTGGATAAATTCAGATACACATTCTTTACATAATTGTCCTGGTAAAATATTTAAAGAATATTTTTATTCAAGTTTGGTAGCAAGAATTTGTGAGTTAAGTGAACTACATTTTAAATTTACTTAGTAGTTTAACTAGGTTAAATCATACAGCAGAAAAGACTGCTGGAGAATTCAAATGACCATGAAGTAGCCTTACTAAGAGATTTTGTGAAAAAGTTTACAGTTTTATCATTTTGCAAATGATGAGGTCCCCACATCATTGAAGGTGAGCAGTACTATGAATACACGGCTTCCTACCACACCTGACATAGGATCCCGTACCCTTAGTATTATCCAGACTGAACTCTTCAACACTTTGCTGCTTGGAGCAGACTAACTTTTGTCATCACTGATACCACTGAAAACTCACTTCCTAAAAAGCATTCTGCCACTCCGTTCTATCATTTGGGCAGCATTTTAATTTTCTGGCAGTCAGTGCACTACAGAAAAACAAATGGTTGGGGGAAGCTGGTGGGCAGGAGAACACAAAGAAAGAGGATGGGAGAGGGAAGGGATGACAGAGGAAGTGAGTTTTAGGTGTGGTGTAGACATCAAGGATTTCCAAGATACTCTTTTGGCAGAAAGTAAAGTGGCTCCTCTGGTCAGAGGTAAGGACTAGAATTGGAGGAGGAAAGAAATTTCCCTGTAAAGTTGCTGTTAGAGAGAATGAAACTTGAATTTTGCGTGTCCATTTTATATTTTTATTTAATGGTTCTTGCTTAATGTTAAATAAAGTTTATTTGTAAATTATCAAAGGTAACTTGTTTTCAGAGGATTCAGAGAATTGAGATTTATATTCATTTCAGTGAGAATTTCAGGAGTGCTGCATTCCTCACCTAGAAAGGTAATGGCAGAAAAACCAAGGATACTTGGAAGAAGGTGCTTTTGGAACCAGGGATGTTGGAGACACTATACCTGAAGGGATCTTTCCTGGCCTTTTCTTTAAAACCTCTGTTTTATAAAGATCACATGATTATATACCTACCAAAAATATATAGAGAATGGTACTATATTGGCATTTCCCTCCAGATTTCATATTGTTAAATTTGGCTTATATTTCATGCCTGTCAGAATCCTTCAAAATTTGGATTTTGTCATTCAGCTTATTCAGTCATTCCTTCCAGCCTATATACCAACATGGTCAGTGTTTCATCCAATGTCTTCATCTAAACTCTTGTTGCATAGCTTGAGTACTGGCCCGTGGTATGATTCTGGAAGTCTCCATCTAAGTTGACATAAATTACATTATCTGGTGTGTTCTTTGTATATGGCCATTCAACAGTGAACGATACTATATAAATTTGTGCCACAAATCCACGCCTTGTACTATTGTTTATTTCCTACTATTTTATCTGAACCACATAAATATCATCCACTAAGTCATTCATTGTACAAGACAGGTTGTCCTGAACTAAGCAAAATCCAGGTGTTTATACTATATACTTTTCTATCAGGTTAGAAACGCAGCAGAAAATATTTATGTAAGATCAGTTCATGATTACAGTTTTAAAACACAAATTTATTGATATCTTACTGTTAGTTTTATACTTATTAAAAATGACATTGTTATTATTGTACTTATATGGAAACACTGGTTACACTGTTTTTAATTTAAGACATACTGTACTTTGATTTTCTGATATGATATGTGTGTTTTTTTAATCCCATTTTAAAGTTTAGCATATTTCATTTTTGGAGCTCTTATTCATTAAGCATAAAATACATTAGATATAAAACAAAAGAGGTTGAAATTAACTTAAATCTGTCTTTTTGGGGGATAGTTCTTTTATCTCAGTTCCTTGGGAATTTTATAGAATGGTTTTTCCTAAGGCCACACTATGATGTTATTTGTCATGTTTCTAAAAAAAGGCCAAAACTGACATATCAATTTATAGTTACAAAAATAAGTACCATTTATAATAAGTGCATTTTTTTCTTTATTTTTTATGAGGTTAGGAGAAAAAAAGCTGGGTAAAAGTGAGCATTGCACAATGCCTACTTATTTCACCAACAGATCTACTCTGATATGCCTGTATTACTGTAAAATTTATGAGTTAAAATTACAATCAATTTGTTAGCATGGGAATTACTTATCAATTTTGATAAAAATGGAAATAATGACTCCCTGAAACAAATTCTAAAATTGCTGTCCAATTCTGGACATACGTTTGCAATCCTTCTGCTATTGAGTTAGGAAAAGAACAAGAGGAAAAAGAGAAGGAATTGCAAAGGTGAACAATAAGAAACGAATAGGAAAGAATAACATAAATTATGACCAACATTTGGGTTTCTTTTAATTTTAGAAATGGATGAATAGTAAAGAAGTATCTATTTACCTGTCTGCCTACCTATCTATCTATCCATCCATTCATTTACTGGAGAAGTGTTTTCCCATTCTCATTTCTCTAAAAAAATTCCTCCTAAATGCCATATCATTGGAATTTATTCCTATTAGAGAATAGAAATGATCTCTGAGAATTTCTGTTTGACATTTCTCTTTCGTGTGTATATGCTTATCTAAAAATGAAAACAAAGAGAGGTGCTGCAAATATGGTCTTATTTTAAAATCTTAAAGATAGTCGTGTAAGATAGAAATGGACTGACCTGAATTTGTGATAAAAATCAAATAAACAATTGAAATAACAACTAACATAGTAATAACTTACTGAGTAACTGCCAATTTGCTGTACTTTATATTATTTTTACGTCTGAGAAAGCTGCAGCCTCAGAAAGTTAAATATCTTTCCCAAATCCTCATCATTGTAATTAAGGCCAGAGTGATTCCTTATTATCTATATGCAAGGCTGCACTTTTTCCTCATACTAATGATTTTCTTGAATGGAAGGAATGTGTAAATACTACAAACAGTAATTTAATTCTTGAGATAAATTATTACAATTGTATACAACTTTATTTCTGTTTGTGTATTCGCCCTTTTTTGCTCTCCCTTTAAGGAGGGACCTGAATATCCAGTCTTTCAAAAAATATTATTTAAGCACTCATTCTAAGGCAAGCATTTTGATATGTGTTCAGGAAGTATATTGAAGACAAAAATCTTCCATTAAAGGACTTAAGATTCTGGTAAAAAGTGCAGAAATGTAAACACATAATTGTATTATGAGCTTTATAATGGAGGTTCTTTATTGCAGACTTTGGGGACTCCATAGAAATAAATTATTAACTATGCCTAGATTGATCAGAAAAGACTTCACAGGTAAGGAAAACCTTGCACTAGACCTTGAAAGTAGGTCGAAGTTCAACAAGCAATTGAGGAGCGATACTGGCTTTCTAAGCAAAAGGAAACATGAACCGTAATGCGAAGGCAAGCAGGATTCAGTGTTAAGTTTTGTAAATTGTAAAGGTTTAATATGACTGGACTGGACTGGACTAGAAATGCAGTGATACTAGGGTTTCAGGAAATCTCCGATTGTGAAGCACACAGAAAACATACCAGGGTAATGTGTTTTATTCTAGATTTAATGGAAGAGCCCTGAAGGGCTTGAATATGAAGTCAATGTCATATTTACCTTTGAGAAGATCTGTTCCTCCCTATTTTCGCCCTAGAAATGGTATAGAGGATGCTAAAAAATATTTAGTGAGGATGTTCAACACTTTCCAACACTGCACAAAATAATCTGCTCTTACTCTATGATGAGTCTTGTGGCTAAATATTTGCAGATTAAACCTGGGTTTAAGAAAATGTCAATTTAGGGGCACCTGGGTGGCTCAGTGGGTTAAAGCCTCTGCTTTTGGCTCAGGTCATGATCCCAGGGTCCTAGGCTCTGTGCTCAGCAGGGATCCTGCTTCCTCCTCTCTCTCTGCCTGCCTCTCTGTCTACTTGTGATCTCTGTCTGTCAAATAAATAAAATCTTTAAAAATAAATAAAAATTTTAGAAATGTCAATTTAAAAAGCTAAATAGCACTGTGTTTAGTTACTTATAATTCCCAAATGGGTTACAAGAGAAGTGTTATAGAACCTAATAAGTTACCAGGATGCTAGGCTACTGTTCTTTCATTCTGAGGATTGTTCTTTAATACCAGGAGTGTTGTGAGTTTTTCTATGGGCAGGATCTTTCTTTTTCCTTCCTTTTTTATTATTATTATTTTTTAAACATTTCCTATCATTCTGACCTAAGGCACCTTCCCCCTCTTTCAGCTGCCACGGTGTTCCCCTCAGCACTGTGCCTTGTTTTGCTGCTCCCTATCTCAGTAGTTTCATACCTGAGGCTAATTTGTACTTCTCTCCTGTAGTTAAACCAGCTGTTTTGTAATAACATTGTTGATTTCTCTGAATGGACGGTACAGAGAGAAGTCTTACATTATCATAACATTTGTAAGATGTGAGCCCTAAAGGATCTGAGAAAATCTATAGTATGAGAGAACATAAAATGTTTCTCTAATTTCAAAATGTTTTGCTAACATGGAAATGCAATAATAAGAAATAATGGCAGTCACTGCCTATGAGTGATTCTGAAAAGTAGTGGGTTGGTTGAGTCAAAAAAAAAAAAAAAAAGAATGGTGGTCCATCAAGGCTGTACAGCTGTTTATATCCCAGAACAATTTGGCCGATGAAAAAAAAATGGGAAGTGGTCAAGTCAAGCTTTAGCTGCTTAAACATGATGATGTCTGTTTTTATAATCAACCTAATGGGTTAGGACTAAAGATACATCAAACTGGCATTTATCTTTTCAGATTATATTCCATTTCCATTACTTCATGAATAAAATCCATGTCCAGTTACATGTAACACTACTGAGCTAGATATAAAACCCTAAGCATTTTTATAATATCTCAGTTTATTAGAAGGAATGACTAACTTTTGGGGTCAATTGACAAGTACTGCTTTGATTTTCTCATGTGTCTTTCAAAAAATTAAGACTTTTGTTCTAGGTCTTAAACGGCATAATTTTGTATGATATACTGTCTGTAATATAAAAATTGGTGTAGTATGGTATATTATTTAACAAGGATATTACATGTAATTGGAAACATTTTTACACATAAACCACTATTTTTGTTTATCTCTGTGACTATTTTTGACTAAGTATCGAAATGAAATATACTCCACTTGAGTTCATGAAATGGTACAGTAAGCTCTTTCACATCATGATTGATGGATTACTGTAAGCTGCTGCTCATCTCCTAGCATATGTTCCAGATGTTAAATATTATGAGCAATCTCTAGTACTTATAATGCTGGTTAGTGTCTCAGACAGAGACTGGTACGAAAGTCTAGAGAGGAAATCCAAAACTGAGGACAGATTTAACATTTATATTTAAAAGTTACTATCTTTTGTTAGTAAATTCGATTGTGAAAAAAATCATACAGTGAATATTTTCTTTTTTAATAAGTTGAATTGAATTGAATTTTCTTTTTTAATAAGTTGAATGAATTGAATTGAATTGGATCAAAGTTCTCCAATGAGTCATTTGTGATCTAACAGATCTGTTAATGTGTAGGTGGAGGGTCAGTAGCCACCAGAAGTTTTCTTTCTCTAGAGACTATAGAATTTTCAGCTAGTATAAGAAAAGCTCAGGGGCACTCAGGGGCGCCTGGGTGGCTCAGTGGGTTAAGCCTCTGCCTTCAGCTCAGGTCATGATCTCAGGGTGCTGGAATCAAGCCCTGCATCTGGCTCGCTCTCTCTGCTCAGCGGGGAATCTGCTTCTCTCTCTGCCTGCCTCTCTGCCTACTTGTGATCTCTGTCAAATAAATAAATAAAATCTTAAAAAAAAAAAAGAAAATCTCAAAAGCAAAAAGAAAAAACCCTCTTCGTTTAGATTCTGTAAGAACATGTATAGATAGGCACATGATAATATTAACACAATCCTTTGCCTTCCTTTAAAATTTTTATATTTTCAAAGGAATGAACATAGACTAGCCTCGTAATTCCTCTGCAATATTTCTAAAACTTTTATCTGTATCAGAATCATGCACAGAGCTCCTTAAAACAGTTTATTGGCCCCAACTCTAGGTTTACTGTTTCTACCCTTTTCCATATTTTTCTATTTTTAAGTATTTTTATTGTTTTATGTTAGTCACCGTACAATATATTATTAGTTTTTGATGTAGTGTTCCAAGATCCTACAGTTTCTGATTCATTAAGTCTAGGATGGGGCCTGATAATTTGCATTTCTATCAAGTTATGAGATAATGTTCATACTGCTCATACAGAAACTGTATTTGAAAACAACTTTATTAAAGAACAGAAAATAGAGAAAATTAATTTGGCCATGAAAATATGGTGTTCTCTTGACAGTGAGACATATTTTCCATTTGTGTTTTGTGTTTCATACTTATAAAAAATTTTTATTTAATGGCAGACATCAGGGATATAGACTGAGACCAAGGCAAGTGCCGTTGATTCTGGAAATAGGCTTGTTTCCTTGTCAAGCTGTTCTCATTGGGGTTTATCTAGTTGGGAGATGATGTAGGTTTGTTGTTGCTATGGTTTCTATCAGTGCCCCACATAACTTCACTCATCTCTAGCTATTCCTTGTGCTTAGGCCTGGAGTTCTAGGTAGTTTTTCCTCAATCTTCCTGTTTTCTTTCAGCTTTTAGCTTTTCTCTGTGCCAGTACCATCAACAGAAGGCCTTTCTGCCCATGATATTTTTTATCAATCATAGTGTATTATACTCAATTTAATATAATTCTTATTTCAAATGCTATTTTAACAGTATATATATATATTTTTTCAGGATTTTATTTATTGAGAGAGAGAGGGACAGAGATCACACACAGGGAGGAGGGACACAGGGAGAGAAGCAGACTCCCCAAGGAGTGGACTGACAGGGATTTAATTCCAGGACCCTGGGATCAAAAGACAGACACTTAACCCACTGAGCCACCCAGGTACTCTTATCTAACAGAATATTTTAAACCTTTCCAACCATATGAATAGTTTTGAGTCATGTTTTGTTATTTGTTTTAAATGTTATTTTTTAAAAAAGATTTTATTTATTTATTTATTTGACAGAGATCACAAGTAGGCAGAGAGGCAGGCAGAGAGAGAGAGGGGGAAGCAGGATCCCTGCTGAGCAGAGAGCCTGATGCGGGACTCAATCCCAGGACCCTGGGATCATGACCTGAGCTGCAGGCAGCAGCTTAATCCACTGAGCCACCCAGGTGCCCCTGTTTTGAATTTTATTATATCATAGAATTTACAGTTTTTTAATAATACTGATTATGGCAATATATTAGGCTTCCTTGTTAGCTTGGTACACATTTGATTTTTACGAATATTTTGTGATTGCTCAAGAAAAACATAATTTTGGTTGGTGGGTTTATAGTTCCCCTGATTATTAAACAAATTAATCATATTATTCAATTTCTTATACTTTTGCTACTTTTTCTACTTATTATGTCATTTTTGAGAAGGATTTATTAAAACTCCAGTAGGTTTTGATTTCCGTAAATCTCTCCAGTTCTCTCAGTTTTTAATTTTTTGATTAAGATTTTATTTATTTATTTAGGAGAGAGAAGAGAGAAAGGGAGAGAGCACAATCATGGGACAGGCACAGGAAGAAGGAGAAACAGACTCCCCACTGACTAGGAAGCCTGGTGCAGGACTGATGCCAGGACTCCTCCGGGATCATGACCTAAGCTCAAAACAGACACTTACCTAAGCCACCCAGGTGCCCCTCTTTCAGTTGTTTTATGTATTTTGAACCTATATTGTTGAGTTTATATATGCTCACACTCATTATATTTTGTGTTCTTTTGCCCCCCTTTCTAGTATATGGCACCTAAATTTACCTTGTGATGGCTTTCAACTTAAATTTGAATTCAATTAATAGAAAATTTGCTCACCCAGTTATCTTTTTCAAGCAATATTGATTAATGGACCTTTTACAATCTTTCACTTTCAAGATTCCTTCAAATTTTAGGTTTCAATGTGGCTATTATAGATAACATGTGGCTAACAGTTTTCTATAATTCCGTTTATAAATAGCCCTTCTTTTCTCTGACCTGTTCAGTATTTTATATTTATTTACAATTCATTTTTCCTTTCTTTTTATGTCTTTCACTCTGTGGTTGGAATATTCTTCTGGTTTTAAAGCCACATGTTCTATTTCTTCTTTGCTGTAGACTATCATTACTAATTAAAAGCCATCCGTTTGTTTACTTTTCTTGTCACTGTGTGAAACTTTCTCCTGCTTGTATATCCTGTCTGAAGAAGAAAAGAACCTTAGCCTATAGTCACCTCTGATCTCTTCTCCTCCCATGGCCATTCTCATATTATTTCTTTCTCTTTCTCCTAGACTCATTTAAGGCCATTTTATTACTAGAATACAAGCTTTTCCTTCCTTCCTTCTTCCCTCCCTCCTTCTCTCCTCCCTTCGCTTCCTTCCCTCCCTTTAGTCCCTCCCTCCCTCCCTTCCTCCTACCCACCTTCCTCTCCTTCCCTTCTCTTCCCTTCTTTCCTTCCTTCCTTCATTATCTTTCGTTCTTTTCCAAGAGTCACGATATGTTGCATCATCTCAGATCTTGTTTGCCTTTGATAGTTATATATTTATTTTAACTACATATGATTCTTTTCCTGGCTGCACAATAAAAGGTCTTTCCTGATTCCTCTTCTCCCTCCTGTCATTAATAAAAAGAAACCTTATGTTAATCAGTCTCTTACTCTATTGAGGTTATGGTGTTTGCTTTGGAAGAAATCAGATTGTTTCTTGACTTTGGTGTTCTCCAATTCATGATCTTCTCTTTGTTAATGATCTGTGTCCTGGCATTCTGAATACTATATATATTTTTTTTTCTATTTTGAAAAATTCTCTAAGCCTCCATTGATATAGGCAGAATATGGGTTTCCTTCTTCGTGCTGGTACATCTTTGATGTTTTGTCTTTTTCCTTGTGAGTTTGTTTCATTATCTTAGAACCTCGCTTATACTAGTGATAGTTATGTTAGGGTAGGGGGCAGAGTCTGGGTTCTAACATTTCTGGATTATTTTTGAGGTTGGAAAGAGAACCCTCCCTTAAGACTCAAGTTTTGTAGTTTGGGCTTAATCAATTCTTATTTTACAGACTAGGCATCCCTAAGCCCTAAGGAAACGAATTTCAATTTTCATTCCAGATACCACTTTCATCAGTCCTATGTAGGCATCTTTTAGAATATTTCATTATTCTTGTCATGGAGAAAAGGGGAAAGAGATTCTCAGAAATCTGCTAGATTAGAGTGTTGATAGAGGAGAAAGATACTGCATAAATTTTGGTTTTGCTGGGAAAATGTAAAGGTCAGTATAAAAATGAAAGTTTATATAAAACTTCATTTCCCAATAAGCTGGTAAGCTGGCATCAGTTGCTGCTTCTCTCTCCCTGAGATGCTACGTGAGTGACAGAGTTTTATGATTCTCCAAGCTATGGTGAGTAATTTACTAAAACTCTGAGGATTCCCTAGGAAGATAGAAGCTGATTGGTTACCAGGAAACAGAAGCAAGGGAACTATCCTGGAGCACATGTTTAAGGGTCATAGATGGTAGGGTGTGTTGGAAAGAGATTATTCTTTTAAGTTCAACCCACCCCTCTCTCCCATGTGTCCCTTCAATGGCCCCTCCTCTCCAAGCCCCCAGCCCTCATCCTCTCTATCAGTGTCCTGGGCAGATCATTGCACAACCAGCTAGAAAGGAGTGTCTCAGGTAATTAGACAATAGCAATGAATCTAGGTGGGCTGACCAATAGACCATAGCAATGAATCCAGATGGCTGGACCAGTAGGTCTTTACTTGTTTCCTCCTCCCAATTTACCCCATCTAGGGCTAAACAGTTATCTTCTGGCCCCTGTTCTTCTTCTTCTTCTTCTTCTTTTTTTTTAATATTTAATTAATTATTTTATTTATTTGAGAGAGAGAGAGAGAGAGAGTGAGAGGAGAGAGGTCAGTGGGAGAAGCAGACTCCCTGCTGAACATGGAGCCCTACGTGAGACTGGATCCTGGGACTCCAGGATCATGATCCCAGCCGAAGGTATCACTCAACCAACTGAGCCACCCAGGTGCCCCCTGGCCCCTGTTCTTGATGTCATCTTAGCTTAATGCCTTGGGTAAAGGAATTACTTTTCTTCTCTTGAAGACTTTTCACTCTGCCTCTGAAGTTCTGAAGTTCATGTATTTGTTTGTATTTATTCCACCCCAAATTTAATGTTTGATTTTTGTATGAGTACATATGTACTCATGTATTCATGTGTCCCCTTGGTTCAGATAATTCTTCCTTGATCTCTTTCAATATTCCCTTCATTTTAGTCTTCTCTTATTGTCTAGTTCTGGAATTCTGTTCAGATATATGCTTAATCTGTCCCAAATTTTCACTCAGTTATCTGATAGAGCTATAAAACTCTTCTTATGTGTTCAAATACACTAGGTAATCTATTGGATCTATAATTTTCATGGGTGTATGCCCTCTGGGCTAGATTCTTCTGCTTTCTAGATATGTTGCCCAACTATTTCCTTGTTTCTGCTTTTCTCTGCCTCCTTAAGTATTCTCTTTCCTTCTATATTCTTCCATTTCTTGCATCTGGGCTTTTATCTTTCTTCCTTTGTTGATTTTGTGGACACATCATCAAGCAGCATCCTAATAAAAGGTGCATTAAATGACTGAAAATATCTTAGCTTTACACACAAGCTTGATGATAATTTCACTAAGCTTGTGGCCTGAAAATCATTTTTCTTTTGTGCTTAATACATTGCACCATTGTCTTTAATTTCTAGTATTGCTCTTTAAAGGTGGGATGACATTTCAATTATTGCTTTGTTATATATGCATCCTATTTTTCCTTTTTCAAATTTCTGAGAATATTTTATTTATCCATGATATTCTAAAAACTCTGTGTGATGATGTACTTTGATGTAGAACTTGTTTTTATTCATTGTGCTGGAAAAATAATGGTGCTGTCATTGTGAAAATTCTTATTGACCCTTTGCTTACTTTTCATCTTTTTTTTTCTTCTTTCTTTTTTTTCTCTCTTATTTCTTTACAGCATTATGACTTTACTTACATATAGTGTGAAGTGATTATCACAATAAATTAGTTAATCTATTATCTCATATAGACACAAAAACAAAAAAAAGAAGAAAAATGTACTTTTTTTCCTTTCTGATGAGAAATTTTTGTTCTCTCTTAGCAACTTTAAGATACACCATACAGCACTGTTATCTACAGTCATCATATGTACATTATGTCTTCAGTACTTATTTTATAACTGGACATTTGTATCTTTTTACTGCCTTTATTCAATTCCTCCACCTTTCCCCTCTGCTAATCACAAATCTGATCTCTTTTTCTATGAGCTTTCTATGTTTTTGTTTTAGATTCTATGTGTGAGAGAGATCATACAGTATTTGCCTTTGTCTGTCTGACTTAATTCATTTCTAGATTTTGCCCAGTGAATTCCTGCTCATCAGGGAGAATAGCTTCCTAATAACCTGTATGCATGTCTATACTTTTTGGGAACTTTAACTTTGGCTTACATAGTACCTATGTCACAGTAAACTGCTGTCTTTAATGGGTGCTTTTTGAGAATTAAAAAAAAAAAGAATAAATGTGAGGTTTGTCAAATGAAATAAATGAATATCAATTTATAAATATATTTAATTGTTACTGGATCCAAGTGGAAAAAGTCTTTAATGAGGTTATTAAATTATGAAAAATAGTGGAGAAGTGTTGAAAAATGCTTCATTATATCATCCTGCTTTAAAGCTTTTCTTGTGAAATAAAGGAAAATAGAGATCAAAATCACTAAAAAGCTTTTATGCGTACTAATTCCCAGGATTTTTTTTCAAGTTCTAGTGAAATTATAATTTAAATCTTAAAATTCATTTGAACAACAGTGGCAATCTAGAGTAGAAATATGAGGGAAAATATAAGAACTTTAAAAAAATTAGAAATAAAGAATTTGTATTGCATTTTTAATATAAAGAATCCTGAACTCTTATATATGCAGAATAACATATCCTTTTTACTTACTAAATGCTTATTTACATACTATTAGTTATTTCCCTTATTTTTCTACTTGCTATAATTTCAGGATTTTGCTAGTGAGTATTTAGTAAGGCAGCATTTTATTTTAACTGTGTACAATGACATTCTTTCATACAGATTTTTACTTCTTGAGGGGAAAATCTAGATGACTCCTTTTGTTTTCTTTTTAGTTTAAATTCCATTTCTCTCCGCCCCCCATCCTTTTTTCTGATAAGTATATTCAGATTTGACTGGTAACTTAATCCTCTTTCAGTGGACGCTATTGCACATAGGGTTCATGGACACTAACACTTCACAGTAAAAAAATGAAAATAAAAATAAATTGCCCAAAAGCTTGAAGAGATAATGATTATAGGGGTGCCTGGGTAGCTCAGTTGGTTAAGCATCTGACCCTTGGTTTCAGCTCAGGTCATGATCTCTCAGGGTCCTGGGATCAAGCCTTACCTTGGATTCCACGCTTAGTACAGAGTCTTCTCGAGATTTTCTCTCACTCTTACCACCCCCAAAACTCCCCCCTCCTCAAATGTGTCTAAGTTCCCCCGTATCTCTCTTTCTCTCTCAAAATAAATAAAATCTTATAAATAAATAGAGAGAGAAAGAAAGAGAGAGTGAGAGAGAGGGAGAAAGAGATTGATTAAAGTAAAAATATATAGTCCCTCACCTAGTCCAGTTTATCTAGATTGGGACTAGCTAGGTGACACATGGACAGCATTATGGTAGAGAAATACCTAACCTGAAATGATCTTAAGTATTTTAGTAAAAGGAAGGCAGGAAATATTGAGGCAGTTGTGCCACAGTGGAGGCTCCCTGTGTAAACATAGTGACCTTGTTAGAAATAGGAAACCCTCCAGAATTCAACCTCTGATATTGGCCTATTCTTTCAATTAACTCAATCCAAATTGCTTAGTTGGCTCTGAGCCAGCTTCTTGCTAAGTTGCTTAAACTGTATGAAGGAAACAAGACTTGATTGTGTTTATCTCTCGTAACATAGTGTTCATAGATTTGTGTTTCATAAATCTTATCATAAGTGTTCATAGATTTGTCCCATAGGTTGTTAAATCTTTTTAAATCTTGGGTTTAAATTATGCAAGAACCTCTAAACTTAAAACAAATATATATTTATGAAGTCCTTAATATATGTCAGTCATATATTATACCTAGGAACCAAAGGTAGAGCATAGCATGAAACAAGACAGACAAAAATCCCTGTCATTATGAAGCCTACATTCTCCTAAAGGAAAACAACATGAATATTGATTAATTAATGCATGACTAAAGGAAAAATTAGTAAACCATAAAGGTAATATAGTAAAAATTGCTTTACAAATACTTAAATTTGGCAATGTAGAATAAATATTGGATACTACTTGTTTAAGTGATATACCAAAGACTACTGGTAATTACCAATATTCATATTTTCCTCTTCATCCTGGAGAAACCACTAAGCCACATTTTCCAGTCTTTCTTGTCTGTGATGTGACCATGGGACTGAATTTTAGTCAAAGGAATATGGAGAAAAACAAATGAAATCTAACTTGGACCTGGCCCATAAGAGGATCCTGTGTAACTCTCCATAAGCTCTCTTCCCTAAAGGTGATATAGGCCAGATGCAGAGGCTTTAAGTTAGGAATCTCTAAGAATAATTGGACATTGGAGACACTAAATAAAAGAAACCCCTGGAAACTCCATGGTGCAGAGCAAGTCCCCCTACCACAGACACAAAAACACACTCCACATTGAGTAAAACTGAACTGTGAATGAAAATTTAAGGTGTGTGTGTGTGTGTGTGTGTGTGTGTGTTAAATCTGAGGTTTTGGAATTATATGTTATGGCAAATAGTTACATAAAAATATGTTAAAATGAATAAGAATTCATCCATGTACAAATCAAGAGTATTTCAAGGGTTATCTAGCACAATCTACTTAAAGAAAACCAATGGAGTAAACTAATAGGCAATAAAGTCAGAGAACTAGTAGGATTATATCACAGAATATGATCTTATTCCATTTCTTTTTTTTAATTTTTAATTTTTTATAAACATATAATATATTTTTATCCCCAGGGGTACAGGTCTGTGAATCGCCAGGTTTATACACTTCATAGCACTCACCAAAGAACATACCCTCCCCAATGTTCATAACCCCACCCCCCTTCTCTCAACCCCCCTCCCTCCAGCAACCCTCAGTTTGTTTTGTGAGATTAAGAGTCACTTATGGTTTGTCTCCCTCCCAATCCCATCTTGTTTCATTTATTCTTCTCCTACCCCCTTAAGCCCCTATGTTGCATCACCACTTCCTCATATCAGGGAGATCATATGATAGTTGTCTTTCTCCGCTTGACTTATTTCACTAAGCATGATACGCTCTAGTTCCATCCACGTTGTCGCAAATGACAAGATTTCATTCCTTTTGATGGCTGCATAGTATTCCATTGAACAGACATTTCTGCAAAGAAGACATCCAGATGGCCAACAGACACATGAAAAAGTGCTCCATATTACTCGGCATCAGGGAAATACAAATCAAAACCACAATGAGATATCACCTCACACCAGTCAGAATGGCTAAAATTAACAAGTCAGGAAATGATAGATGCTGGTGAGGATGCGGAGAAAGGGGAACCCTCCTACACTGTTGGTGGGAATGCAAGCTGGTGCAACCACTCTGGAAAACAGCATGGAGGTTCCTCAAAATGTTGAAAATAGAACTGCCCTATGACCCAGCAATTGCACTACTGGGTATTTACCCTAAAGATACAAACGGAGTGATCCGAAGGGGCATGTGCACCCGAATGTTTATAGCAGCAATGTTCACAATAGCCAAACTATGGAAAGAACCTAGATGTCCATCAACAGATGAATGGATAAAGAAGAATATGATCTTATTCCAAATATGACCTGAGGTCATTGGGTTTTAAATAAGAAAGTGATACTACAAATAATATTTCTAAATTTCTAAATTATCTTTTTTTTTTCTCTTGTGAAGAGAAGTAAATTGTTAAGATAAAAAAATGGAGAATTATTCAGAAGGCTATGATAATAGTCCAAGTGAGAAATGAGGATGGTTTGATCTGGGTGTCCTTAGGACAGACTTAAAAAAGTAAGTGGGTTTTGTTTAAGTTTTAAAAAGTATAAGCAACAGTATTTGCTGTTGATTGACTGTATGTCCTAGATTTTTGGCTTGGCCAACTGATGGGAGAAGACCAAAGAAAGATCTAATTGCGAATGGGAAGAGTTTAAACATTCTGTTTTTCCCATAAGTTTTAGATGCTTTTGGTCATGCATATGAAGATGCCAAGTAGACAACTGAATAAAAGTATCTTAAACTGAGGAGAAGATAGGGCTACAGAGAAATATTTGGAATTTACTGATGTGTGTAGTAACTGATGAGAAAGAGAATGAGTTTGTGGGTGTGGAGAGTGTAGATGGTGAAAAGGTGACAGAGATAAGCCTGGGGGCACTTCAACACTGAGAAGTCTAGCCAGTACAAGATCTGGAAAAGGACTATCTGGTGAGTAAGGAAGAACATTTCTTGTGGAGAAAGAAAGAAAACATGTTTTGAGAAAGAGGGCATGATCATCAAGCCTAAATGCTTTTCAGAAGCTAAATAAGGCAAATCAGAGAGGTTACCATCAGAGTTTCAAGGATAGAGATTAATGGCATTTTTGGTAATAGTGATTTCTTCAGTTTTTAGTCCCCAGACCAGAGAGGGTTAGAATGGGAGAGTGGGAGAGAATGCCATGTGAGGACATATGAATTGCAACAGTAAACCGCTCCCTTAAAGAAGTGTTGACACTGAAGTTAATTTTAAAAAGTGGTATCTGGTGGCAGAATAATGACACAAAAGTATAGATTTTTTTTGGGGGGGGGGATTCTAAAGCATGTCTGTATGCTGAAGAGAATGTGGGCAAATGTAGAAATTAGGGGAGAAATACCCTAGAGTGTGTAAAATTGTCAGAGTTTAGTCCTGGAGGAACTGAGAGGGATGGTTGTTAGGTGCAAATAGGTTTGACTTCTGATGGGGACAGGACACTTCATCTTACTGTTAATAGGAGTAAAGAACAAAATTACAAATGATTTGACCAAATAGGTGTCACGTGAAGAGATATTTCTATAGTTGCTACTATCCAGATTCAGGAAGCTTCTCTGGGTCCTCCTTTATGAATTCTAGTTCCTTGTTTTAAATCTGTGAGTTACTTTACATTCTGCAAATAAATTCCCTTTTACTCTAGTTAACAGGAGTAATTTTCTTTGATGTAGTACAGAAAACCTTAAATGATAAAATAAGTCAGTGCTATGCAAAGAAAGCAGTCTTCAAGAAAATTTGGGAAACATTAAGCAGAAAGATCTCTCTATCCTAAAATATCTTCTCGAGTTTCCCTGTGTTATGGCAGAGCTCCCAGTAACAGAGAATATTCACCATGGTCTTAGAGACTATGTAGTTGCAGAGAGCTTGTCACTGGTATGCACTATAGGAGACAGTGTCAGGTGAACAGATGTGAAGCAATGAACTAGTTATCTCTTCCCTTTCTCTATTTCAATAAGTAAGAAATAGTTGTCAGCCATTACTTGGTCTCTTCTGACAAGGATAAATGTTATTTTGCATAGAAAAACATTTTCTGCATCATGGTTGATGTTTTAAAGTAGGAAAGTGTCAGCGAGGTGAATTTATCTAGGGCACTGGCTTTCCCATTCCTTTAGCTATAGAACTGATTCAATGAATGCAAACATGCAAAAATATATTCTGTAAAATTAAAAAAAGAACAGTTCTGCTTGAATTAAGAATGGGTTTCCAAAGCCCAATTTTAGTCAGTCTTTTCTCTCAATCCTACCCATAGTTCTCATAAACCTAGGGCTCTACTGTAGAACACAGTTTGGAAAACTACAGATCTCTGCAATCTGTCATTTATCTATGCCATCCATCTATATTTATGTATTTTACAAAGGTTAACATATATTGTATATATGTTTTAAAGTAGATTCTTTAATCATTTCTATACAAATGACAACTGAAAGTACTTAATAATTTTGCTTTCGATTGTATAGCTGTAGACTATAATTTGAATGGTTTGAATACATGTTCAAACCTTAAATTAATTAGTATCCACCAATTCAGCAAATTATATAGATCATTACATGCTAATTATATTGTTTTTAATTTTATTATTTGTATTACTTTTCTTTTGTGATGTTGCAAAGCAGTAGTGTGCAAACAAATGTGCAGGTGCTATTACTGGTCTACTTCTCATCTCAATGATGAGTAAAATTGATTCAAGGCTATCTCTCCTTCCTCTTTGACTGTTCAATGTATGCAGTTCAAATTGTGTGCTCATTCAGATTATGCATATCTTAGATAGGGAAGGGAATTTTTCAGCAAGAGTACATGAACTCCAACCTACCAAATTATTTTTTCTATAGTTGAAGATGAATGTATTTGCATCCTAAGAGAAACCTTGATATTAGCATGAACATTTATTACATAGTTATTGTTTTCAAAAGAGACTATGGAATTTAGAGGAGTTAAGGAGTTAAGAATTGCATTCTTTTTTTTTTTTTTTAAAGATTTTATTTATTTATTTGACAGAGAGAGCACAAGTAGGCAAAGAGTCAGGCAGAGAGAGAGGGGGAAGCAAGCTCTCTGCTGAGCAGAGAGCCCAATGCGTTGCTCAATCCCAGGACACTGAGATCATGACCTGAGCCAAAGGCAGTGGCTTAATCCACTGAGCCACCCAGGCGCCCCAAGAATTGCATTCTTAAAAAAAATAATTAGATATGGCATTTATTTAAAAAAGAGCTAAATCAACATGCCCACTCTTATACATAGAACCATTCATCAGAGAACAGATGGTCCCCTAAAAGTGAAACTAAACAGTTCTCAAAACATGACAATCCATTTATCTTAATGTGAACATCCTCTAGCAGATATCAAAAAACAACCGACGCAGATTTATAACTTTTGGAGCATATTATACATGCACTTGAAATCCAAGAAAGAATGTTTGCATTTAATAATATGATTCATATTGGTAAATGGCACATGAAAATGTATAGTAAAACAGTGCTTAAATATTTTGATTATATTCAAAACTACATTAGTAGAAAAGATAACATTTATCATCAATATTTCTTTAAGCTTTATATTTTGTTTTGTAGCAACAATTATCTGAGATTCTTTTCTGAGTATCTATATCTGCCTAGATATTTGAAATCTGGGTGTCTTTTGTTGGATTGAATACTTTATATGTTAAATTGAATAACAAATATGTACACATTCTATTTTTTCATTTTCATTCACGCATTCATCTCTCATTATTCAGCAAGCACTTATTGGATAACTTCTATGAGTTATAACAGGGTTATAGAGACCATTGTCTCAATACTGGCTTTTCCTCTGAGTGAAGTTGGAATCCAACTAGGATTGTGAAGAGACGATGTGACTTTCTATTCGAAGAGATCATTTCAGCTACTAAAGAAGCAACAGAATGAGTGTGATACGAATATGGAAGGAGCAGCTGTTAGACTTGGTAGTGTCTTACATATGGAAATGCGCTAAAACTCACAAGAAACATATATACACCTGTGGGAAAGGACTGCATATGATTGTAAAGTTTTCAGAAAATATCTTTGAGGATAGATACACATTAGAATGAAAAAGCATTCTAATGAATTTAGAAGGTTTTATATTGAAGGAAGGTTTTGTATTGTTTTGTTTGGTGCCTATTTTCTTAATTAGGGTATTAGTGGAGCATGCAATGTATTTCCACTCTATAATTAGTTGTTGAATGAATGAAGACATATATGAATAAATCAGTGATCCCTGAAAACCCCTCATTTACCCACTTTGCCTTCCAAACTGGAAGAAGTTAGAGTGTATGGCAATAGATTGAACATGTGTTCCTGCCCCATTGACATAAATATATATTTGACTCTTTATTCACTTTTAAAGATATTCCCATTATTGTTGGGAACTGATAGAGTCTCTTGAAAATAAGGATAATGTATTGTTTATGATTATGGCCTCAGAGGTCAGCCAACTTCGATGAAACTATTTATTTAGTGTCTTGTATAATATCCTCAATTATGATGTGGAACAAATATGTTCATAAGGCCTCTTTAACACACAAATGCTGGTCCTATGGTACACTGGAAGCAAAGGTGGGGGGAAGCAAGCTTTGTTACTGAAGGGTTCTTGTCTTCAGTCACAGCTACAACCCAAGAGCTTGGATTGACACAAAGCATGTGCTCAAAGAATGAGGGGTCAGGCGTTGAGGAGAGATGATCCGATGAGTACAAAGATCAATTCAAAAGAATCAGAAAAACGACTTCTAGATTTCACTCATGATCAGTTAGGACGTTGAATTTTAGTTAAGTTAAAAACTCCAGTGTTTAGTTGGTTGATTTTTAATATTGTTCCAGGTCCAGGAAAAGAAGCAAATTGTGCCAGTCTAGTAAATAAATGAGTTTATTCCATTCAACCAGTAGGATTTGCTAATGTGTTACGGATTACTTCATTAATTTCTCTGTGTTCTTTGTGGCAATACTCTGAGTAAATATAGGCTTTTTTTTTTTTATGAGAGAAAAATCAAGAATGCTGGATGAAGAAGGCAATCTGAGGAATAAGCAATTCAGGGGAAAACCTATACATAAGAAGGTGATTCTTTAGAGAAATGTGTTGTTGAAAGGACAGTTGGGAACTTTAATTATGTTTACTGAGTGCCTAAAGAAATATCCATCAAATATTTTCTCTCTATGACCTGACTCCTCTGTACCACCAGCATTATACCTACTCCCAACTATTCTTCACAGGTTACTTGCCATCTTCCTAAAAACAAATGTAATTAGATCACCACTCTGTTAATAAAAATGAGTTGCTTCTTCCTGCCATGGCATTAAATCTAAATTCCTTATAAAGAAATATAAGATATTTGCAGTTCAGCCTTCATTTTCAGATCCATTTGATGTCATTGCCAGTCCCTCATCATATAGTCTATGCTTCAGCCACAGAAATTCTAATAATAAATCTTTGTTTTTGTACATTATGTCTCCTTTTCCTGAAATGGCTCCTATCATTCTTCCCCTTAACAGTGTCCAATTTGTCATTCAAGATCCAGCTCAGACTCCCTTTCTCCAGGATACCTTTTCTTATGATTTTGAATAAATGACCATTGCAGCTCCACAATTATGTTCCACTGGCACTATTTTAGCAGAAATTGCTAAGGGCTCCCAATAGCCATTGTACCCTTCTTCCCTTAGGCAATACAACTCTTAAATATTTACAACGTGGCCATATGACTAGCTTCTACCTCGTGGGGTATGAAGAGAATTTCTGTGAACAGCTTCTGGATCATGTCCTTAAAGGGTATTACTTTATCTCTACTCTCTTATTTTTTCCCTTCCTGTAAGCTGGAACATGGAAGGAAAATCCTAAGGAATGACAGGGCAATGAGACAGATGGAGTCTGGATTATTGGTTCCCTTTGTGAAGTGCAGCACCCCTACACTTAATTGACTAACAGCTAGCAAGTTTTGTGTGAAAGAACAAATAAACCGGTCTTGTACAGTTTAGTCTTATTTGATCTGTATAAGTATGGGGACACAGAGAGAGAGTGAGAAGTAGACTTCCTGCTAAGCATGGAGCCCTGTGTGGACATCGGTCAATTGCAAGACCCTGAGATCATGACCTGAGCCCAAATCAAGAGTCAGACACTCAACCAAACTGAGCCATCAAGTGGCTCTTAATAACATTTAGGATTTTCTTAATACATTTTCTTTAGCTTACTTTAAAAATACATTGTATAATACATATAATGTACAAAATATGTGTTAATTTACTATTTATGTCATCTCTAAGGCTTTCAGTCAACATTAGGCTAAGATTTGGGGGAAATCATCATTTAAACATGGATTTTCAACTGTGTAGAAAGTGGGCGTACCTACCTCCTGTGCTGCTTAAGAGTCAACCATACATCTGGGCCTTAAATCCTGAAATAGGAACTGTAATACTCCCAGAAAGTAAAAAAAAAAATTTTTTCCCTCTGAAGCTTAATCATTTTTTTCCTGTGTGTCTTACTCTGATCTCTCTGAAGATCTATTTCATTCTTTTGCCTGGTGTTAAAAGCTTTTTCCTTCTTTACAGACATGGAAGAAAGAAGCCTCTCCTCACTGCTCTAGAACATACCATTTAAATTTAAGCAAAATGTCCGAACTAGATCCTTTAAGTCCTAATTCCAAACTCATTAAAAGAGAATCTCAGTGGCTGAGCTTGGATCAAGTATTCAATCCAAATCTAATCATGAAGCCAGAGATGGGGCTTTATGCTTTTTGCTTTCTTCTTTCTTTTCCTTCCCTCCTTCCTTCCTTCCTTCCTTCCTCCCTTCCTTCCTTTTGTTTTCTTTCTTTCTTTCTTTTCCAGTAAAAGGAATTATGTTTTGCATACACACTGAGAGGTGTCTGCTGCAGAAGTCATTTAGATTGCTGTTAGAGAGCTTTGCCAGGATTCTACTCATTTTTTTTTATCCCAGAGTCTAGTGCACTGCCTGATAAAATAAATGTTTGCTGAATGGAGAGTGAATGAATGGAATCCAGAAAAAACACACCACTGTAGAGCAGCCAGAAATAAGTTTCATCATTTGGAGTGTAGACATAAAAACTTCTTGTGTTTTAGAAAATAAATAAAATCCAGACATGTAGAACTCAGAGTAGGTATTTTCCAGGAGCAAATTTACCACTGACAGTTCTTAACAGATAACCTATAAAACACAGGCAGAATTACTCTGAAGTAATGTTATCATTGCATGCAAATCACAGTTCTCTGTGTCTGCCCTAAAATAATTTTAAAACTATAAACTATCTGCATTTTTGGTTCTTCCAGTTAAAATGTCTCTGCTCCATTGCAACAAAAAATACATGATAAAATATTTAACTACATACATACCTGATTATAGTTCATAAATAATGAATGCTATTAAAATTCTACACTTTTTCTACTTTCTTTGGTCAATGGAATAAAGATATGAAATAACTGAGATAGAAAACCTAATCACCTCATCTATAAAGTCTTCTTTTATTGCTAAAGGTAGGAAGAGATAGAGGATTCATTCTGAGATAAAGACATTCAATCTCACTCATCACACTAGGCATGTCAGAAAAATCACCTCATGGATGAACATAACAGATCGAGCATATCAGAGAATGATGGACTTGGGAGATGGAAAGTTGTAGGTTAAGTCAGAGCAATCCTGGACGGTGCAAGATAACAAAACAGTGCATCCATACGTTCTATTTCCAGTGGGGATAATCATCAGAGGGTTAATCCTTTAGACATTTTGAGATTATTCTATACTTGCAGGGATATCATAGTAATATCCTGTATTTCAATTCTAGTGCACAATTGTACTGGGAAAGGTTCTGGAGGAAAAAATAAAGCTCTATCACTTATTAACATCCTGGACCATTTAATTTTTAATTTATGCACTTTCAAAATTAGAATTAAGTTTCCATTCCTGTGCAAACAATTCCCATTTATCTGTTACGAATGTTCCCCAAAATTAAGATTATACCATCTTTATACCGTCTTTGCTCTCTTTTTCTATTTTTTTTTTTTTTTAGAACTGTTTCTGACTCAATTGACCAACAGGTGCCCCATCACTTCAAAATAATGTTAGTATTTGTCCAAGAAAACCAGAAAGATTCTGCTACATAACGGCAATCCTACTATCAAAACTTAAAATATTAACATTGGTATATCATTATCATTAAAATTCACACTCTATATAGAGTCCACCAATTATTAATACTTAATGGTAACTATATATCAGTATCATTTTTGAGGGGGTTGATAGTGGGCGATTCAATAGTCACACTCTACTTAGAGTCCACCAGTTGTTCCAGGTATGTCCTCTACAACAAAAGAATCCAGCTCATAATTGCACATTTCACTTAGTGGACTCTAAAAATGATGTCTATTTATCATCCCTCATGATGGAAGAGTTCCTCAGTCTTTCCTTGTCTTTCAGGACCTTCACAGTAGTGAAGACTATGCCTTGATTCGGGTTTACCTGATGTTTTCTCACAATTAGTTTTAGATATGAACACTGGGCAAAAATTATCCTGGAAGGGATGCTGTGATTCTCTGTGTATTATATCAGGCACATGCTATCTATTTGTTCTGTTACTGATGATGGTAACTTTGGTCTCTTTGTTAAGGTGATGTCTTCCAGGATTCCTACTCATAAAGTCATCTTTTCTGCTTTGTGATGAATCGGTACTCTGTGTGGCGCACCCTGAGCCTTCGTAAATATTCTGTTACATCTCACATTCCCCCTCTAGTTTTAGCATCCACTGACAATTCTTATTTAAAATTATTATTACCCTGATTTTTTTGAATAAATTAAATTTCTTGGCATTTATTTATCTATCCATTCACAAATATATGTGCCCCTTATGTGCCAAGCACTAAGGGTAAGTTCAAAGAATACTCTGTCAGGAAACAGCTGCTGTTAAGTATTATAGGAATGTAGGATTTATTATAAAAATATGGGATTCATCATAGGAAATAGGACTTAAACAATTGTCTTTAAAAAAGGTTCTGTGGAAATAAAAATCTAGAAGGAGATAGCAGGAGGTTCAGAGAAAAAGTCAGTAACCCCATCACCTGGAGATTTAGGACAGAGTGATTAAGTCAGAGCTTGCAAGTAAATCCGAGAAACTGAGATGCTGAAGTGGGACCATATAGGAGGAACTTGTGGAAAGCCCATAGAGACTGTTCTGGAGAATCTACATTTATGTAGGTGCCCCTGCAGTTCTCAGCCATAGCCATTGATGGAACATAATCCAACACAGATATACAGATATCTGGGTTTGGGGTAGATGGAATACCTAGTTCTTGCTTTATGTGAACTTGAAGTTTATTGAGGAAGATAGATATTGAAGAGTTAATGACAGACAAAATTGGAGCTCTGAGAAGTGCTAGACAGAGTTATATAGCACTATGAATTAAAGAGATTAATAATTTGGCCTTCCCAAGGTAATGCTACTTGAGTGATGATTTGATAAAAACGAAGTCTCCTTCCTGAAATTTCTTCTCTAATATGAGCTTGTTTATTCCCAATCAAGAGGTTAAGTCTATTTCCCTTTCCTTGGGTTTGGGCTGGCCTTCATGAATCCCTGTAATAAGTAAGAAGAGGTATCATTTACCATGCATGGCTTTCAAGCCTAGGTGAAAATAAGCCATAGATCTTCTTCCTTGCTCTCTTGAAATGTTTGTTGTCTAGTGGCTTCCTCTCAGAAGCCAAGCTGTTGTATATTGTTGATCTGGTTGACAACCACTACTGAACTCAGACTTCATGTTAGTTCAGACGAGGAGAGAAACTATATTGGATATGTATCATCCTGCTCTAGTTGGTTTAGCCCCTAGCCACTCAGGTAACCCCCATTCACCTGAATCACCTCTCCTTTTCCACCATTTGAGTCTTCCAAGTGCTGGCTCCAGACATCTTTGAGTGGAGGAAAGCCATTCCTATTGGGTCCCCAACTAAATTTCTGACCCATGCATTTTATAAACATCACAGAATCACAAAATTGTTCATGTTTTATGCCATTAAGTTTTGGAGTGTTCAGTTATGCAACCATAGTAACTGAAATAATCACTTATGAGATGATTTCACCAGCCCAGTTGAAAATGTATTTTATCTTCTACTTGGTTAACATTAGTGAGATAAAGAGAAGCTAAGGTTCTTGAGGTATTTGTAGGTTAAAAGCTAGTGATAATTTGAGCATGATGGGTGGTAAATCAGATGAAGAGTTCGTGATAGTTTGAGAGATGATAGTGTAAAGCAGATGAAAATACCAAATTTCCTAATTTATCCAGATCAAGGGATGATGTCATCTTTTAATGAGGTGCCATATACGAATGTCTAGTTGTCTTTCCCTTTCTGGGACATGGCAGACTGCCTTCCAACATCCTAATAGTTAAGTGATACCACTTGCCTAATTCTGGTCAATAAGCTGTGAATAATAACTAATTGTGATTAAGGTAATGAAAACCCTCTCCATGTGTTTCCCATTCTTTTCTTCTTCGAAAATGAGAAAAGATGGCACCCTGAATTACTGAGTCATGGCATGAATGACAACAGCCCTGAAGAGTTACCCAACATAGAGAGGACTTCATGTAATTAAGAGAGCAATTTTATGCATTAAGCCACTGAGTCCATAAGATTGTTTATCACCATACATTAGTCTTATTTGTCCTGATGGGTTACAGGGAGAATACTGAAGAATGTCTTCGCCATAAGAAGGTGGTTAGAATCATGTTTTCGTTGTTGTTGTTGTTGTTTGTTTTACTTTTTTTTAATTAAATAAAGTTGTATCCTTTTTTAAAAAAAAAATATTTTCTTTCTTTATTTGACAGAGAGAGAGAGAGAGAGAGCACGCACAAGTAAGGGGAGTAGGAGAGAGAGAAACAGACTTCCTGCTGAGAAGGTAGCCTGACCTGGGAAGGGCTGAATCCCAGGACCCTGTGATCATGACTTGAGCTGAAGGTAGCAGATGTTTAACAGACTGAGCCATCCAGGAGCCCCTAAAGTTGTATCAGTTTTAAGACCGTTTATAAATACTTAGCAACTACTTACTTTGGGGTCTTAGTCACATATTTCTTTTACAATATTTATATTAAAATAGCTTTACAGAGGCAAAATATATTTCAGGCACTATCTAGGTGACATGGCAGAAGGAATAGACATAGATACAGATACACAGATATTAACCTGAACAAACATAAAATTTAGTAGTGATTTTAATACATGAGTATCCTAACAATAATATAAAGTAGAAAATGTGTTACAAAAACTGTTGGAATATAATGTTATGATTGTTCAAAGAAGCCTAGATATTCTAGGAGTGTAATTATCTTTAAAAAAATATACAGAGTTTACTACATCAAGCCTGGAACAATAGGAGAAGAATTGGACACAAGGTGGATCTTTGATGCAGTTACATGAGCTTGGAGCAATATGCATGCATAATCTGCAGGTGACAAAAAGTAATGAACTTGGGCTAAAACTCAGGGCATACATAATGGAGTAGAAAATAATAAAGCCAAAAAATGTGTTTGGGTATCAGGTTACAAAGGACATAAAGGTAAAGACACAGACTGAGATTTTATTTTGTGAGGAGGGGGGGAAAACTATGATATATTTTAGCAAGGGAATTACTGTATAAAGATAGTATTTGAGGGAAAGTTCTAAAAAAATTATATTAGAGGAGTATTCAAAGCAAGACGCCTTGAGACCATGAAGAGAGTAGAAGGAACATGAGTGAAGAAAAACAAGACATTGGCGAATGTTTTAAATGGAATCTAGTTAGCTAAAAATAAAATTGTTTTATATTGACATGTATAAATCCTTACTATGTATCACCAATTAATATTCTAGGTGACCCTATATCGATCTCTTTCCATAACTCCTCTATCCTTCTGTCCTTCTATTATTGTATCTACTTATTAGTTCATCATCTAGCTTTTTGTCTATGTAAACTTATTTATTTCTCATAATTACCTTAGAGATGAATTCTATATAGTGTACAAGAAAGAAGGAAAGATCATTATATAACTAAAAACATGAGCTTGGATGAATGAAACAACACTGACTTATAAACAGAAAGAGAGCACAAAAGGAGAACATTTGTGAGGAAAATATGCTCCATCTAGTTTTTGACATATTTTTGTTGAAGATCAACTTCAAATATATACATCAGTAATGCACACAAGTCTCTAACTTTTGAAATCCTAGAATTTCATTTTTATTAGATACAAGATTGATGACAAGTTGCACAATTAAATGGTTCAATCATCAAACTTTTGCTACATCACAATAAACTCCAAAACAGTGGCTTAAAGATAGAAACATTTGTTATTCCTCATTGTTCTCTTAGTTGGTTGGGTTAAGCACGTTGGAATGGCTTTATTTGCATGTCTGCATATAGTATGAGTAGGATGTCTCGGACACGTTGGATGGCTGGTTCCTCTCTCACTGTCATCTCCCACATTGCAGGAGGCTACCTTGGCTTGCTCACCTGGTGGCAAAAGGGAGCAGAAAAAGTTGTTGAACTCTTCCCTACAAGCACTCTTCAAGCCTCTGCATGAGTTACACTGATACTGTTCCATTGGTCATAGCAAATAAATTAGCCAAATTCAGAACCAAGAAGTATGAAACAGACTCTCCATCTTAATGGGAAAGGCACCATACAAACATTGCAATAGATCATACATACAGTGAGGCAAAAAAAAAATTTTATAGTAGTGGTAAATACAGTAGTGATAACTACTACATTTTCCACAGATGGTGTTAACACTTCCAACATTAAGAATATAAATTTATAATCATAAGTGTTATGTTTTAATATGTAAGTGTGGCATAATTAAGTAATGATGGCCTATGATTCTTACCATATTTTACATAAGCATGCATTTTCCTCTAATCCATTGTCTTCTTCTGTTGTCTGATTAGGCTAACATTATTCAACTGTAGCAGAAAAGTGAGGCCAGAATGTGTCCAACACTTCCTCTACCCCTATCCTGTTCTGTATTCTGGTGATAAAGTTAATTGGTCTAAAGGGTTGGATTACCAGAGGTACATGTTCTACTCTCTTCCCACATCATACAGTATATTATTCTGTGAGGAACAACCTGGTTATTTGTCTTCATTTCCACCTTATAAAAAGATAATTTAATATACAACATAACTGAAAATAACTGTACTACAGAAAGTTGGTGTAGTCATTCTATGCAGAAAATTCACTTTTGTTAATTGTCCCGGGAGTCTAGATACTATTTCTGAACTGTTTCTATTTTTTATTTTTTAATATTGCCACTTAGTTGACTGAGATACTTGTCATGGAAGATGGTTCCAGTTGGGGATTTGTATGCTTTTATCTTCAGAGTGCTACAAAGTGTGTCTTGTTATAGAAACCAGCATGGTGTATGGGAAAGGTCTAGGGTTCAGATGAGTTAAATTATAATTCTAGTGTAATCATTTACTACCTCTGTGACTTGAAACAAATCAGTTAAAGTCTGTAGATCTTAGTTTGTATTTCAAAAAATAAGTAAAGATATTTAAAATAGATAAAATTAACAACTGGCTTTTCTGTACGATAAAGGCATAAGATATTGTAAAGCTTTGCAAACTTCAAACTATCACATCAGTGTTAAGAATTGATTTCTTGGGGCGCCTGGGTGGCTCAGTGGGTTCAGCCGCTGCCTTCGGCTCAGGTCATGATCTCAGGGTTCTGGGATCGAGTCCCGCATCGGGCTCTCTGCTCAGCAGGGAGCCTGCTTCCCTCTCTCTCTCTCTGCCTGCCTCTCCATCTACTTGTGATTTCTCTCTGTCAAATAATAAATAAAATCTTTAAAAAAAAAAAAAAGAATTGATTTCTTTAGGGCTATCTGGTGTGTTTTATATGATAGTAACAAAAATGTTGACCTATCTTTTCCCAAACCCATCATTATTAAAATGATAGAAAATGATAAGCAATTTTGAATTAGACTAAAATAAAATTAAATATACTTACTGAAAAGCCAAATCTTTTTGCACTGAATCAACAAATCCCTTAATGTTTTAATAAAGAATAAAGCTTTTTGAGTGACACAATACCACATAATTTTTCAATATGAGAATGAAAAGAAGGTACTACAGACCATCGAAACATTGTGATGATAATTCTGAATTCAAGATGAAGTGGTTTTTTATGCATTAATAACTTTTATGAAATTTTAAAATGCCAAACTTCAATGAATAGAAAAAAGTCAACTAAGCATGTTGCAATTTTTTTTTTTTTGGTAGTATTCTCTTTGTGCCACAGTACAATGAAATATCTAGGCTTCAAAATTACACTTTTCTTTTTTTCTGTTAAGATGATTTAACAAACCAGGTTTTTTTTTTGTTGTTTTTTTTTTAAAGATTTTATTTATTTAGTTGTCAGAGAGAGAGCGAGCGAGAGCAAGCACAGGCAGACAGAGTGGCAGGCAGAGTCAGAGGGAGAAGCAGGCTCCCTGCAGAGCAAGGAGCCGGAGGTGGGACTCGATCCCAGGACGCTGGGATCATGACCTGAGCCGAAGGCAGCTGCTTAACCAACTGAGCCACCCAGGTGTCCCTAACAAACCAGTTTTAAAGTTTGATAATATTCTTTAATTAGTATTGAACAAATTTGTGAATTATATTACCAAGTTCATAATTAAAAGCACCTATGTAATGTCTTTTTGAGAAATGAAATGCAAGTTTTATATGACCCTATGACTGGGCATAATAAACAGAAAATGCTCCTATTTTGTATGTGAAGTTCTATCAGAAAATATTTAAAGGAACAGGTATTTTCCTGGAGGTTGTAAAGCTAATAGTGTTTCACCAGGGAAGAAGAAGGAATGGCATTCCAGACATCAAGGGATAAGACCACATGGATTACTTCAGAAAGTGTGAGCATTCTGCGTTAGTCCAAGCATTCTATAAGGTTGGCATTTGCTGACAAGTCAACCCCATCTCTGCATTCACCAATCCCCTTCTCACATTTCATGCTCCCTGTTGTAACCTGTCCACTTCCAAAAACCATGATCTTGTTATTTCCGTGCTCTGCATATGTATTTGATGCCTCCTCACTCAAATCCTTTTTTTTTTCTTTTTCTTTTTTTTTTTTTTTTGTATTAGCGTCTTAATCCTTCACAAAACGGCCTTAGTTACCTTTCTGATTTGCCCTCATTCTAGAAGGAGTTGTGAACATTTTAAATGAAACGTGACCTGGACTTCTAGATTATCCTCCAGCTTGTCGCTATATTCAGAATCCTTAATTTTTCCTCAACCACAATTCCATTGTCAGATCTTTGAGACTTCCTGCGGACATCTCAGCCTGTTCAGAATTCTGATCTTAATTCTTGACTTTGTCCACAGAATTCAGTCTTCATTGACCCCTAACCATGACAGCATATCTTTTATCCCTTATTTAAAAAAGGTCTATCTTGTATAAACATTGAATTAGATTTCCATTTCATGACAGCACAATGAAGTAAATGCCTTAAAGCAACATACATTTAACTCATAGTTTCTGTGGGATGGTGAGTTTGGTCATGGTTTAGCAGGATCTTCTCTAAGGCTACAGTCAAGATTTTGGACAAAGATTGTCATCCAGAGACTTGATTGGAAAAAGGTCTGTTTTGAGGTTCACTTAGATTTACTAACAAGATGCATTTCTTTGCAGGTGCAGGACTCATGGTAGCTTGCTTCCTCATAGCTAGTTAGGTGAAGAGAGATACTCCAGAGCTGTATGCTGGCAAGATGGGAGTCTTTTATAACATAACACAATCAGAGGAATAACATCATATTCCCTTTGCCATATTCTATTAGTCAGCAGTCACAGGTCCTTCAGTCACTCAGTGAGGGTATTAAAAAAGATACGAATTTCAGAAGGTAGAAATCATGGAGGGACTTTAAAGCCTATCTGCTACACATATGCATTTGGTTTTCCATTATGTAAATAAAATTCACACACACAAACACATACACAAAATCTTAAGGGAATTAATTTTTTTTCTGTTATTTATTTGAGAGAGAACAAGAGAGAGAACATGAACAGAAGAGCAGAGACCGAGGGAGATGGAGAAGCAGATTCCCCACTGAGCAGGGAGACTGACATGGGACTTGATCCCAGGACCCTGGGATTATGACCTAAACTGGAGGCAGATACTTAACCAAATGTAGGCAGATACTTAACCTACAAACCAGGCACCCCAGGCAATTTTAAAATTAAATAATTCCAGATATATAAATTATTACAAGTACATAAATCCTACAAACACAATATTTAATTATTTCTTGTATAATTATTCAATTTTTTGAAGATTTGGAATTTTTAATTTTTTTTTTCAGTCAGCGTTCTCTGTCTTCAATCAGATCCCCTCTCTACTCTCTCATTCTCTCTCTCCACACACACGTTATTTCTCAAGAACTGTCTCTAAAATACAACGCACATGTGTATTTCAAATAGTTTTAAATTGGCCATTTGTACAGAATATCATCAAGTGACTACAGAAGCAAAAGCAATTCTACTCTTTTTTTATTTTTATTTTTTTTTTTTTTTATTTTATTTGTTGGGCACCTGAGTGGCTCAGTTGGTTGAGCAACTGCCTTCAGCTCAGGTCATGATCTTGGAGTCCCAGGATCGAGTCCTGCATCTGGCTCCCAGCTCCATGGGGAGTCCGCTTCTCCCTCTGACCTTCTCAGTTCTCATGCTCTCTCTCACTCTCTCTCTTAATAAATAAATAAAATATTAAAAAAAAAAAAGATTTCATTTGTTTGCCAGAGAGAAAGCACAAGCAGGGGAAGTAGCAGAGAGAGGGAGAGAAAGAAGCAGGTTCCCCACTGAGCAGGGAGCTTGATGCGGCACATGATCCCAGGATTCTGGGATCATGACTTGAGCCAAAGGCAGACACTTAACTAACTGAGCCACCCAGGGATTCCAGCAATTCTAGTCTTAAAGAAAGGTATTTTATCAAGATTTATAGGGGATTTTAAGATACCATACAGTGAAAGATAATTTTGAATTTCAGAGTTATAAGAACATTCAAGAAATATGGTGCTTGGGTTCTGTGAAATACAGTAATATCTGCAAATGTTGTATGAGGTAACATTAGATTTTATTATCCACACAAAAAAAGAAAGCAGATTTTTAAGTTAAGCAAGTTATTCGATACCATACAATGCTTAAACGGCAGAAGAAGAATTTAAACCCCAATTTAACCACAAACTATATGTCTTTAGAACATGCAAATTGGACTCATGGCATGTTATATAATTTGTGTTATACAAAATCATTTTCTGTACCACAGAAAAAGTGCTAAACAAAACGAGACACAGATCAGAATAATCTTGCTTAAGTTCAACAATGATATGACTAAAAGGAGCTTGCTTTACGAAGGGGACCATGACCATTTTCTAAGTACATGCCCAAATGATCAAAGATTATCTTGTAAATCCCCTCTCTGTCCCCCAGGTACACATCCCAGGTAAGTAGGCATTACCCTCAAGGACTTTCAAAACCACAGTTTCCCTGTGTGTTCATAATTAATGAAATCATGAACTCTGTTTCAGTTCTAATAGGATAAAATCAGACTACTTTGAAAACTAGACCTTACTTGACCCTGGAAACAATGCTTTCTTGATTTGTGTTTGCAGAAAGTCTTTCCCAGGTGTAAAAGTGGAAGGATGTATCTCTTACTCAAACTTGTTGAATCCCACACCCAAGGAGATAAGACCAAACAATGCTTGTGTTTTTTTTTTTCCCATTCTTCTCTGGACCTATCCCAGCTCCCTCCATCTGATGATTTTCTTGTCTATCTGCATCCTCTTCATTATGGCTTTGTCCTTGCTGTGAGGCTGCTTTCAATGCTGTCCCAAGAAGCAATGTGACATTTATGCTTCTGGCTCCACTGAGAAGGTTGCAAGAGCATCCCAGTTCTTTCACCAATGATCACAATTCATAAAGTTGTAGCCTCATAGGATGGAAGTTTTATCCATTACTTTATAGTCAAAATCTCCTGAAGGAACTATCTGGAAAAAGCAAGAGAAGTAAGGTCGTAATTATTCTCTTAAACCTAGGGTTGAAGTGGAGCCCATTCTGTTCTGTACCAGCTATAATAATGGTGCTCCATAGCTTAAGAAGAATGACCTGCATTCTTCAGAGTAATCAGGACTTTTGCATAGGGAGCATTACTCCACCAATATTCATCTTACTGATGAACTTGATACCATTATAACTCCATCTCACTTTCTCTGCTCCAGGAAGGTAGACACATAATGTGATGGTAAAGGAGATCTCATTTGACAGCTATATTTGTTAAATTCTACACTATCCACAATCATAATCTACTCTTTAACAGTATGCTTTTATCTGGGAAAATAAAATTGTCTTCAAGAGAAAATAAATATGGTGATAATCATCACACTTAAGTACTGCCAGTTACAGTAGTCTTAACTGGATACATGGTATCAATAGGTTCATTTGTTTTGAGATATACATATGTATTTGGTAAGTGAGTATATATTCTATACTTCCCCAAGCCCGGAAATTGCATTTTAACAATGAATTACTATGTGAAAATTTATCTACACCGTGTGGTTTAATTTGGAACCAATGTGTACTTGAGTATATTCAGAATATTCAGTGTTAAGTGTCATTGGGTTTAGCAATCAGCATGTTTCAAAGGTGCATGGTTACTGCTAGTTTTGAACAGCCATGCTCCAGAATCACTACAGTGTTTATACATAATAGCTAGGATTTAATCCAAAAATGGTGTTGATGTAGTAAAAACAGTCCTATTTAAAAACGAGGATCTCGGCCTACAGTATATTTAGGTCAAAGTTGAATGAACAGCATGAATTATATTATTTATTTTGTAAACTAGCTTCAGGCTTTTATTAGTTTCTAAATAATTTACATCTACATTTCATATTTAAGCAACATTGCTTAGATATTTTCTTCTTGTGACTAAGAGCCAGGTAGCAGGATGTTCATTAATGTTTATTTATTTTTTTTAATAAACAAAGGTGTGCTGAAATAGTTCAAACAATATTTTGCTGAATGCTATTAGGAATTTTAAACAACTAATTACTTCCAGTATGCAAATTCAGTGAAACCTAATTAAATAAATATCGGATCTATGGATCAACCCATTAAGCAAATGTTCCTGCTTTATATCAGTCTTGCACATCCTGTGCTTATGGGGAAAACCGTTTAAACAAACAAGTGATAAAAGAATAACTGTAAAATAAGTAACTCCCTTGAGTACTAAGTAATGAAACAAAACAATTTTGCCCACCTTGAAAGCGCACTTAACACTTTTCTTCAACTCTTGGAAGGAGAAGTTCATTCTTAAGTAGATGAATTCCAAGTAAGTGTACGGAATGTTTATGGGATTAGAGTATCTTTAATTTATTGCTTTATGAAGCCAGTTAGATATACTATAACAAAAGAAATGGTCATTCAAATGCCATAAGAAAAAAATGTTGCATACTTGTGAAGATTTCCTCCAAATACAGAAATTCAAACTGAGAAAGAAATAAAATTTAAAAGTATTTATGGTAATTATATAATCTTACCGCAGCTACTAAAGATATCTTAACTAGCTAGATTCCATTGATCTACTGTAAAGCTTTGTCAACTAAAGCTTTTTTTTTCTTCTTAAATTGATTCTCCATTTTGTCTTCTCATTTTCTCAACAGTGCACAGCAGGAATCACTGTCTACAGACAGAAAACAGGATCTAGCTGTAGGCATACATATAAAACAAAGAGGCCCCGATTAAAGAAAAAAACACAAACTGCTGTTACTATTTGATCTTAAAATTATTGATCTTGTCAATCAGTAGCAGACAGAGTTTCATTTAAATATGTAATAATGTTACTGTTACAGTTGCATTGCTGACCATTTTTAAAGTCCAAGAAATATACAAAATAATGTGATATAATGTTAATATCACTTTGATTGCCTATAGTATATCAGTACACATTTTATTCCACAAATAGAAAATCAATCAAGAATCCTTGGGGTTTAGAAAACTCGGGCATCTGTCTAGAGCTTAACCCCATGTAGTTCAAGAGAGGGAAAGCCCAATGTGTCAATCTTGTTTACCTTATTTTTCTCTAGATAAAAGGGAAAACATTAGGAATGAAGAAAACAGAAGAAAGAAGACAACGGTTTTGGGCTGAGCTGTAAAAAGAATTTGGTTTGTGACAATGCCTAATATTAGTTAAATTGAAGAAGGGGAAACACAATGGGCATCTGCCTAGAAACACACAGCTTTCGTTTTGAAGTGTGTAACTGCCAGATTCTAAGCAAGAATGTTGATTTGCACCACTTTTTGCTTCCTCCCACCCCCAGGCCAACTCTGGACAATTCTAGTGTGTCTCTAACAATGCAACTTTTCGTTTTGATGTATATCCATCCATACCACCCAGTTCATAAAAAAAGTGACACTGTACTTGTGTTTTGCTTTGCCAGTCTTCCCTTCATTCAGCCCAAGAGATCTTTGCCATTTCTTTCCTAACAGGGTAGGCAGCACCTTTGAACTTACTCTCACTTAAAATACAAAGTGGTTCTCACTGAGTAAGTAGAGGAATAGATATGCTCACCACATAAAGGCAGAACAACTATGAGGTCCTGAGTCGATGCCCTTCCATACTTTCTGTCCCAGCTTGGATCTGCAGTCCCGAACCTGATTAACCTCAGGACATGTGCAGTAATTGCAACTAACATTACATCAGCTCTCTTTGAATTTTCATCAAAAAGAACCAAATTACTTATTCCAGGAGTTCCTATCATTCTCTTTGAATTCCTTAATCCCCAAATAGATTTCTTATATAAATCTCTTCTTTAATTCCAGTGAAGGTAACGCCAATCAGATGAGTGTTGAAGTAGATAGATTTGGAAATCACCAATACCCTATAAGGACATGTTTAATTCTATATTTTTAGCTGTTGAAATCATGAATAATTGTTTGTGATTTACCATAGAAAATATCACCCTTCCTCTTTTGTGTCTGAGAAAGAAACTGAGCCTTAGGAAAACTGTGATTTAAACAAGGAAGTTATATAGCAGCAAAGCAGAAAATCCGATATCTTTTTACTTCTACTCAGGGATTATTTCCATGAAACCAGAATGCCTTCCCATCTGTAGCATAACTATGAGTAACAATAATATGCTTTAATTTTAATAACAGTAAAATTTATGTGATCCAGAGAAAACAAAAAAAAAAGCACTTTTAAAGTGCTCTAAAGGAACAGATTTCTAAAATGTCATTGAAAAAATGGTATACACACACACACACACACACACACACACACACAGAAAAGTGGTACATGTGAGGAGTCCTATATCCATGGCCTAGGGATACCAGGAATATTAGCATTAGTATATTCAAGATATGCAACCTGGGAAAGACATAAGCACCCAGGAAGGAGACTGGAATATTCAGAAGAAAGTAAATCAATCAAGATAGAAAGTGATGGCAAGAAAATCATTGAAGAAGGAGCCATGTATATCAGAGCAGACTGGAGCAAAACAATAACAAGAAAAGAAAGAGGATATAAAAATAAAGAACACCGTATTATATAAGTGAAGGACTTTCTGGGTTGAAATGGTAAGAACAACTCAATATACCAAATACCATTTAACATGTGTTGTTATTAACACTGCCACTCTATAATGTTAACATAAAATGAAAGGGATATATATTTTAATATTTTCTTATACTGAGAGAATTTAAAAATTAGAGCCAAAAAAATTACCACAGATCATAAATAGATATTTCTCTTTCTGGAATCTTGAGGAAAATGGAAGCCAGGAGACGAGACATACACCAAGGACAAAATTGAAAGAGTGGCAAGAACCTAAGAAATCAGCATGGAGAAGGCTGAACCACACGGCGAGTTGAGCCTTTTGGAAAGCACGCTAAAGACAATTTAAATATAATTTCTAAGAAATACTGAGCAAGGAATATGCCTGCTTCCTGGGACAGATGGTGTAATATTAGCAGATGACATTGGAAGGACTAAACTCCTATTTTGCTTCTGTTTTCTCAATCAGGAAAAAAATGATCTTCAAACTCGAAATGGTAGGACAAACAAGGAAATCGAATCCTGAGATAAGTAAGGAGATAGTAAGAGAGCACTTAACTACTAAAATGAGTTCACATTACCAGGTCCAGATTGATTACATCCCCAAGGACTGAAATAACTTGTACTTGGACTCTGACTCATCTCACGAAAGAGCCAGCTCCTGTCTATCTTTGCTGCCACTCTGCAGCCCATGCATCTCTCTGCTGGATCATCTTAATAGCCTTCTGTCCAGTCTCCCTGGCCCCAGATTCTCTTCATTGAGATCAGTCCTCCACACCAACTCGAGTGAATTTTCCAAAAACAAAAACAAAAACAAAAACAAAACCATGTTCTTTTCTTACTTCGAACTTTCCAAAAAAAAAAAAAAAGTTCTTCTCTTACCTAAAAATCCTCCTGTGTCTTTCCAGCCTCTAAAGGATATATATACTTAATATACTAATTGTGGGCCTCCCTATTGTAGCCCCAGCTCACCATACCATGTAGCCCATGCCCTGGCCAAATGAGACTCTTTTTCAGTTGTTCATGCTCACATTTGCTTCCTCATCTTGGAACATGCTGTCCCTCTGCCTATATCTTCTCTTGCTTCATGAACCACTTAGATTCTTCAAGACCCAGGTTAATGGTGACTTCTCTTTGTAGTTTACTTTAGGGTTCAAGATAGAATGCATTCTGTTCCTTTTCTGTCTTCCTGGTAAGGTAGCTTGTTTCACATAGTGGTTGGATAAGATTTATCTGTAATGAAATCCTGCAAGCTAAATATTCCATAAATGTTGAGAAAATCACAAGACACAGGCATCGTTAAGACCTTTGATTCCTAAAATTATACTTAATATATTTTTTTAAAGTAACACATTATCTTTACAAAGATTGAAATACTATATTGGCTGTAAGGTTGTATGTTCATTGTCTTTTTGTCTCTTCTCCTTAACATGTTTCCATCCCTATTAGTGGAGGTAATTTGTGTGTGTGTGCGTGCGTGTGTGTGTATGTGTGTGTAAGTCAACACATCAACAAGCATATATGTGCTTCACCCTTGTACATTAACATTCCTTAGCTATGAAAGCACCAGATTTTATTATCTGGTAAAGGAAAGAGCAAGGGGGAGAAACTCATTACTTACATACTGTAGGCTTTTTCAGTTGGGTCTACTAGGAGTAAGGAGTAAGAATGCTCTTAGGGGTTAGAATGCTACAGGAGAATGCTATGAGAACCTAAGTTCTCTTGAAACTGCCACTAATAACAACATGTCTCTTTGGTTAGGGTGTATTTAAAGGATCTTCAAAAATGCTTTTCACTAACCTAAACACCACAAAATATGTAACTCCATATATAAAAACTCTAAAACTATTAATTTTTGCAAGATGGATTCCAAGAAATGGGATTACTGAGTCAAAACATTATATATTAACATTATATATTAAACTTTCACACTTGGGAAGAACCGGAACTGATTCATCATGGTAGTAATAGACATCTTTGATTAATATGTGGATATCCACTTAGAAAAAATCTCAGATTTGTGCTTCAGTCTTATATTATTTCCCATTGTCTCAATTCTTGTATTAAAAATGTATAAAGAGTACTTTACAAATAGACAATAAAAAGGAGTGGGGATGAAACTATTCTCATGTAGAATAGCAATATGAAAATATCTTGACAAGTTTGAATGATGAAACAAAAAACAACAAAAAAATAGAAATCAATGAAAGTATGCATGGGATTCAAAAATCCTTTTACAAACAGATCAGTGGAAAATGCTTAGGAATTTCAGCTGACTAAATTTCTGTCCAGTCATCAATGTGCAAACTTTTTAGAATATATTTGTATCAATGTCTAGACCATAAATGGTACAGATTTTATTATTATTTGAGAAACAAACTTCATCTGGATACCAACTCTCATTCTCCTACCACATTTTAGGATGGGCATTTGCAATCAGAAATACGCCCAAAGAATGATGACTGATAAGAAGGAGGATCTAAAAAATATAAAAAATAAATGGGGACATTCCCCTTGGGTAGAGAAAATAATAATAATTCAGAGGTATTTGAATATTTGAAAGTCTGTCTTTAAGGAGAAAATTGATGTAGTCTGTGAAGCTCTGGATTAATGGACAGAAATTACAGAGAGACTGATGTTAATTCTATATATGGGAGACGTTGAGCATTTAGAGAAGTCTCCTAGAGTGGGAAAAAAATAAAATATTTTGTGAAGTAGTTGCTTAGAGTTGCTCTAGCAAGACTATAAGTCCCCACCCAGGATTTTGTAGTTACAGCTCCTATGTTGAGAATTACTTTTATTAAAAGTGGATGACTTCCCCCTCCCCCTAGTATTTTGGAAGTATTCATTGAGAAGCTGAATTAGGCCCTGGGTCTCAGGACAGAAAATAGATAGGGTAGCAGGCAGCCTCTGAAGATGCACAAGGTGTGATGTGGGAAAGTGTTCAGAATAACTGATCTAGGGACGCCTGGGTGGCGCAGTTGGTTGGACGACTGCCTTCGGCTCAGGGCGTGATCCTGGAGTCCCGGGATCGAGTCCCACATCAGGCTCCCAGCTCCATGGGGAGTCTGCTTCGCTCTCTGACCTTCTCCTCGCTCATGCTCTCTCTCACTGTCTCTCTCTCAAATAAATAAATAAAATCTTTAAAAAAAAAAAAAGAATAACTGATCTAAGCCAGAGCTTATATGTCTGGTTTAAAGAAAACAGTCTATCAGGTGGCGTCTGGGTGGCTCAGGTCATGATCCCAGAGTCCTGGGATAGAGCCCTCTGTTGGGTTCCTTATTTAGTGGGGAGTCTGCTTCTCCTTCTGCCCCTGCCCCTGCTTGCGCTCACTCACTCTCAAATAAATAAATGTTTGTTTTTTTTTTAAAGAGAAAAAAAAGTATATCAAAGCAAACCGTATTTAAGGATTCCTTTGCTACTTAACAGCAAAATATTTTAGACAATTTGAAAATTATCATTCAATATGCCTGTACACTTTCATTAAATGGAATGGCATCATCCTGTGTTCCCAGTTACTTTTTCACTTAACAGGAGCCCATGATATAATACATAGGAACCTTAATGACTCTACCAAAGGGGATGACTTTTAATAGCCCTTTTCATCAGAGATTTTTATAAAATGGAAAACAGCCATCCCGATAGCTGATATTTATGGAGTGCTTACGATATATCTGTCAGGTATCCTTTAAACCTATCAAATGAAATATTTTGTGGAGTCCTAAAAACAATCCCCTGTGGTAGGTAAGATTATTATCATCCCAAGGGCTTAGAAATATCACGTACTCTGGCCCTAGTTTTGCAACCAGTAAGTGGCTTCCCGACTCTATGTCACTGCTTTTAAGCATCCCCAACGAGTGAAAAACACATTTTGTCTGTGATGAGTCACTTTTAACAGGTTCAAATGAGTGAATGCTAGTGATTACATTTTATCCTTTAATAAGCCCCAGTGCTATTTTTGCTCTACTGTGTTTATTAAATGTCTGCACTGTATCAGGTGTTCTAAGAATAACAGCTGCAGGTGCTCCTGTGTCAGAGACCCTAGTCGTTTCTGTGACCCTCAGAGCCTGGCCCTGGAAAGTGCACCTCCCACGTGAATTAAGTTCTTTCTGTGTGTGACTTGCACGTTTTCCAGAATGAGTAGAATGCTCAGTATTTCTCTGAAGTACATGCGATGAAGGCAACAATGGTTTGAAATTGTTTTTTGCTGATCCTAAGCTGTGTGTCTTGGGGCTAGGTCTTAACCTACTTAGGCATAATTTCCCCCACCTGTGGGATGGAAATAATAATAGTAATGACATTTGGGATTATAATGTGGCTTAAATAACACAGGGTGATTGTGAGGATGACATAAGGAAACCCATAGAAAGTTCTTCACACAGTAACTGACACATGGTAAACGCTAGATAAATGTTAGCTATTATTGTGATGACGGAGATGATGACATCTGTCAGTATAATGCTCTTGTACTTCAGATTCACAGGAAACAGAATGCATGTGAGCACACATGCACATTGCAGATCTTGATAATAATAAACATTATTGTGCATATGTCTCTACCAAGCAGTTAACGGAAGTTCCATATTGCAATACTTTCAACAACGTCCTATAACTAAAAAGTATAGTTCTCAGGACTGAACAAAGTTCCATAAATCATTAGAAATTCTCATCCCCACTGAGTCTCTCTGTGACACTCTAGCTGCTCAGCAGTCATTCACAGCCTCAGCAGCTTGAAGGTCAGGGATGCGGTGTCTCCAGGTGCCAAGGTCACTTCAGCATTTAACCTCTAGTCCAGGCGATTTAAGACTACGCAGATTTGTTCTCTCCTCTGAGACAAGACCCAGCAGGGTCTTATCAGGTGGTTATCCCCAGGGAACAGAAAGTTACTCCAGGACAAGCTAACCAACCACATCAAATAAGGGCAGACAAGGTACAGGCCCCTCTGTCCCATGTGTGAATGCTCTGGGAGTTATGAAAAGGCCTTGAGAATGCCATGATAAATAAAGGGAAAGTAATACAAAGCCAGGTAGTGGGGACAGTTTAGGGGACAGATGGGCCACTGTGGTGGGTTGTCAGAATCTTGAGCGGTTTCTCCAACCTTATGGCCAGAGCAGTAAGGAGTTTCAGGAAAAACAAAGTGGCTTTGGGAAGGTCATCTTCTCAGACAGATATTTATGGTTTCAAGGATTACATTTTTGGTGCTTTTGTTACCCATTTACATACAGCAAAGTGATAAAACTAAAAGCCTAAAACTCATTCCCTTACATAAACTACTCAGGCGTTTAAGAAAAACAGGAACAGATTAAGATTTAAGATTTTCATACTTTTTCTACACGCCTGTTTCAATTTGTTTATTGTAGTTTGAGTGACTTTCATAATAAACTATTTTTATGGACTCATACAGGGATTAGGGTGATTTAAACCCTCGGCTTCATTTTAACTATTCTTTTTAATCTGTGAAGTAATTAAAAGCAAACCCACAAAGTTGCAATGTAACAAAAAATGAAACATCCCTTCCTTTACATCTGAAATAACTTCTCTAAGTTTTGCTTTAAGGAGAAATGTTAGAAGTACCTGAATATATGGATATGTTTGTTTTCCTCTGATTTTTTTTTTCCCTCAAGGACTTGTACAAAGGGAAAATGTCTAAAAAATCCTGGGCACTCTTACCTTTCATAAACTCAAAAGTTAAATGACTGACTCGCCTATACCGATATTGCTAAATAGAGATATATTTATTATGAAGATTAAAATGTTCAGAAGTTATCAGATATAAGTGAGATGTTTGGAAAATGGAGAGCTAGAGAACATACTGTAGCTTTTGTGGGTTGCAGTTGATTATTTAACTCCTAATAGAGAGGATCTTTGGACTGTTAGTAACCCCAAAACACAACTAAATAGATGCAACTTTTCGGTCATATTCTGCATATGTGTTTGTTTGGGTCTTTTTTGTTTGTTTGTTCTTAAGCAGGCTCATCCCCGTATACAGCCTGAAGGGCATCATCTCAACACCCTGAGATCATGACCTGAGCATAAATAAAGACTCAGACACTTAACTGACCGAGCCACCCAGGTCCCCTGCATGTACATTGTTTAAATTCTGATACCTTGCACATTTCCCTACTGGCCATCTTTCATTCCAACACCGATGAGATGGAAGTGGCAGTCACCACATGCATCAGTTCAGAGAAATGCATGTATGTCTCTAGCACAAGCTCCATTTTGGTTTCCACAAACATGTACTGCACTTCCATCTGCTGTGTGTTGGTTCCTTTTCTATCTAATTTGCAGGAGAGGAAATGACTGACGTATTTCTTACTTTAGGGACAGAGATTATGTCCTACAAGGGGGGATTTGACAAGTACACAAATGGCTTTACATAATGTGGTACCAAAGGGAAGTACAACTAGGAATGAACCTACAAAATCAGCCAGTCAAAGCCACCTCACTTCATAGAAGATTTGCTTAAGGTCACACTGCGTATTTGAACACACCCAGGGCTGGAAGTCAGGTCTCTTAATGTCAAGTCAAGGACTCCTTTCAATTTAAATGGCACTGACACTTCTGGGGAACTGAACTAACTTTAATTGTTCTTAGGCTTTGGCATGTTTAACTTTAATGAAGGAGAATGAAAGTATATCAAAAATCTTTCTGGGCACTATAAAATACATGGGATGGATTAAAATTTTGGCCAAGCCAAGTAAATATCATTTTACAACTTTCTAAACCCATTATTCATGTATCTGATACATTTTACAAAGTGGTTGTAAAATTCAGAATTGTCAGTGGAACAAAGCAACAAATCTCCATAGATAGATCATGACAAAAGCACTATTTTTGTTATCTACAGATATCTGAAATTTAATTTGAATTTCCGAGAATAGTGTTGCCAATCTTTTTAAAATTGTGTGGACCTTCACACGGTGATAGTTTTACTCTCAGTGAATGTTGACTGGGACAAACATGAAATATCAAAAGGCTTTATGTATTATTTTGCAACTTTAAATTGTGAGGTATAAGAGACATCTATAGACATTTAAAAAATTAAAGGTAATGGTTATGTGTATATTCTGCTCTATACATTACTTCAAAATGTTATCTTACATGGAGATGATATTAAGCCCAATCATTTATTCATTCTTCCTTCACGAATTTAAGGAAGACTAATCTTAATGCAGACATGAAACACAATTATTAATAAGGCCTGTTTTTAGAGTTCTTTTCCTACCACTCAATTAGCAATGTCTGTCTTTCCATATTCTTTCAACCGGTCTTATGATCAGTAGAATAGAAAGAGTTTGTGGGATTTGCTATGGAACAAAGCATGGAGTGAAAACACAGCTTCTTTAGCAGGATACTATCACAAACAATAGTGAGTACTTACCTTGTACACTTCACAGAAGGCGGTGTATATGGGAAGTATATACAGTATATACAGGTATATATATGTAAGTATATGTAAGTATATACAGGTATACACACACACACACTAGTACAAGTATACAGAGGAAGTATATAGGAAGTATCCCAACAGTGTGAGAGACTGTGAATAAGCATGCAGTACAATGTCTGCTCATTACTGACCTCTACTGGGCTTAATAGATCCTGCAAATGATTTAAAATATAGGTAGGTGGGTAGTTCTGCAGGAAAAGGACAGAAGCTGAAATGTCTGCATAATGCTAATTGGCACTTATCTTTAATTCCGATCATCCAGACAAGGAGGTCTCTTTAAAGACAAGAGCTTTAAACTCTACCATGTGTAAGGCTTACTTGGCAGTGCTTTTTTTTAGATTGGCATGGAGCACATTTACCCGTTACAAAATTCTAGAAACATCTGTTGACATGAAGTGTTCATTTGCTTTTGATTTCCAAGTCCTTCCAGTAGATCTACTTGCATTCTGAAGCTAGCTACATTTTGAAGAAATGAGCAGGCTCATCGGCATTCCATAGTTTCTTGTTCAGTGATTTCCTTTTCTTGCTGGAACTTTGGTTTCCTGGCAACCATAGCAAACAATAGAATCGCGGATGAGGCCCGTCCATCCACGTGGAAGCTCACGGTTTTTTTTTATTATATTCAGTTTTTCCTATGATAACTGGGGTATATATTTACATAAAATTTACACAAGCAGTGCAGCAATTGTCTGTTTGCTTTGCCTTTTAATCAGATCATTTCTGATAGGTTGTCTAAACAAGGATGTTAGTGTCCTCTTTCTAAAATAAGTACAGCTGAAGAACAGCTCACTGATTCTAAATCATGCCCTCCACAGCCGCAATTGGACTTGGATATCCGGGAAGATTTTTATGGACTGTAACAGATTATGGCTGCCCTCTAGTGACTAGATGTTCCTGCTGTTTGAGTTTAGGTTTGAATAGGGTGTGTTTAAAACATGTGTCCTTATTCCTATTCAATCAGTCAGGCACCAGAAATCTTTATCGAAAGAATACAGTACATATGTTGTTAATTATGCTGAATATTGACGGTATTCTATGAAATGCAGGTATCTATGAAACACAGATATACTTTGCTCAATCTGACCACTTTTGCCAACATAGATTTCTTGAAAAAAGTCAACTGTTTTCAAACTGAACACTTATCAGTTAAATAATTCTATATTATTTCAATAATTGCAGAACAAAGCTTAGGCTTTTTAATGTGGGAAGGCTCATTATCTCCCAGCACTGCTAACTGTTAAGTCTTCCTCTTGTCTCCCTAACCTTTCTCCATCTTGCTCTCCCTGGCAAAGAGAAGATATTTTGTTCATTTGACAAGCAATTTGTATTTCCAAGAAGCTTCAGAGAAATTGCTTTTTTTCTAATTGCTAAAATGTCTGGAGTTGTATTTAGATGATCACACATGCTTGGGTGCATCAAGCCACATTTAAAATTCAACCAGCAAGACTATAACTGCCCCAATCAATAGTAGTGAAGCATAGTAATCCAGACCACAACTGGCAAGTTGGCTTTCTTATTTCATATCAGCTACAAGGTACAGCGTGGCAATGTTTGCTTTGATTAATTTCAAATTAAAGAAAAACAAAACAAAAAGGGCGAAGAAAAGAAACACTGCACTTTGGCCTCTTGCTGATAGAGCTGAATCAAAATAAATCTCATCGCCAAGCAGACCAGAGAAAAATCACCTCTTTGAAGGTTGACAGAAAAGCAAATCATTTTTCATTCACCACCTCATTTTTTTCCCCTATCCCCAAACCAGGAGACATTTTCTGCAATGGATAGGTGTTTCTTTTTTCTATAAAAAGTAAGTTTTCACTGCAAGTGTGAAAACCTAAAAATCAGCTAACCATAGAGGGAAAAATTCTTACTGGCCTCTATGAAATGATGAATTTCCCTTGTTTAAAATACAGTGCAGCATTTGACCTTGGATCACATTCTGACATATATAAACATTCAGGATAGAAATGCACTAGGAAAAATTGATGCATCTCTATTGCTCTAGTATCTAATGAAAAATATTGATATTAAAAAGAGTTTGACTAGATAATCTACTCTGACTTTCCACATGGTCAATCATCTAAATGGTCTATAGGATAGTCTAAAACTAATAGAATAAATTCAATCAAGGAGCCAAGTCTGACTTGGCTATATGTTTCCAAACCCTTATGAGAAGACGATTTATTTCTTATGTGTCCTCATTCCCTTTGTAGGAGAACACACTTCTCCTTCTGTACAATAAATCCAACAACAAAATCCCTTTGGAGAACCAAAACAAAATTTCCTGAGCTTCGTGATCATGTTATAATGGCTAAAACCAGCTGACAGTAATACCAGGATCTGCCTTCTGCTCATCCCTATAATTTCTGAAATAAAATACTCAGTTCATTTCAGTTAGTAAGTGTTTGTGGAGTTCCAATTCTATGTCAAGTATGTTAGCTTCTAGGGACAAAAATGCAGATATGATCAGGTTTCTGCTGTTAATTAACAAAGAATTACAAATTGATATATTCAGAAAGTATATTTGTAACATACAAATATAGCAAATAATTGGGATTAATTCCCTACAAACCAGAGAAGTCCTATCAGAACTCACTGGGCCAACATTTTGAAGGATAAATAAGAGAGGAGGAAGAAAGGATACTCCACTTGGACAAAATGATGGTTTTTAAAAAATTGAATTATGTCAATACTGAAAGGTATTGTATATCTTATCCTAAATTTTCTCTCTAATATTTATATTCCAAATTCAGTAACAGTTTAATAAATACTGGTTTTAATAATCAGCCCCTTAATAACAAACCAATCTTCTTAAACTCCTACCTTATGCCACACACTATCCTAGGTGCTGGTGAAACAAGGACGAAAAAAAACATATTTTGTTTTTGTACTTGAAGGTACATGCCTTCAAAATGCTCACATATTTATGAAACATGCAACCCCAACAAAGTTATGGTTAGAGAGCACATAAGGACAAAGAAAAGATGAGAAAAGGCAACAATAAAGGAACTATGACAATGTATTTTCGGAAGAGAAGAAGCTAATGAAAGATTGTTAATATCAAAGTACAGAGTAAGTTAGGACCTAAATGCTAAAGAAGAGGGTATCCAGGGAAAGTAAGGCAACTCACCCGTGTGAAATTCTGAGCACCTCGAATCTTGTAAGCACAGGTCACAGGGAAGGTGGAGTGAAACTTGTGCTAATATCTGGGAATTGGTTGTATGTTTGTAGAGAGAAGGGATAGAACACAACCAAAAGCCTGCCACCAGTTCATGCAGGGTTGAGGACAGAGTTAAATAAATAATAAAAAGAATCAAGTAAAATCTACATATTGAATGGTGTTAAATCTAAATGCTAAGCTACTTTATCCTTTTCCGCTTTCAGACTGTTGGAAAGCAAAATTTCTCTCAAGTAGAAGATTCCGTGGATTTTCCCCTAATAACTAAATAGCCCCAGAGAAAAGACTTCATATATTAACATTTAGAGAGCTGCATACCTTAAAGAAAGAAAAGTCCACTCAACTGATCATTCTGCAGTCAGACTCACATCTCAGGAAGCTTCATGCCCACTCACAGAGAAAAGCCTGTCAGCTTTTTAATGCCTCAATCTTACATATGAATAGAGAGTCAAACACAACTCAACACTTTTTTTAGAAATCCTCTGATAAGAAAAAATAATTAATATGAGCAATCTCAAAGGGAATCCACAGAAAAAATAACATGCCAAGAACAATTGCCAATAACACCTGTAATGTGTGAGAAATGACAGAAAACATTGTGTGCGTAAGACAAGATTAGAACATGAAAAATGAACAATTGGAGAGCACGAAGAAGCTCTTGGAAATACAAATTTTCATTAGGAAAGTAACAATTCAATTGAAAGGTCAACAGTGTAGGAAATCTCCCCAAAAGTAGAATATAAAGATAAAAAATAGAAGCTAAAAGTGGAAAAATATAAACATTAAGTTCAATGCAAGAGGATCAACTGCCCATTAATAGTAGCTTTAGGAGAAGCAGGGGTTATTTAAGTCAGCAAATTGCAAATAGAATATACAAAATATTTTCCAGAGTTAAGGGTAAGACTTTTAAAACTTAAAACATTACCAATGCTCTAGAATAGTACATTAAACACACACACACACACTCACAGTACAATCAAATATTAAAATACCACAGAAATGAAGATGCTAAGAAATTGTGTGTGTACACACATACATGCATATATATTATGGGCAATAATAAAAGGATTAGATTAATCCTGACTAGTTGCCAACTGGCACTGGCACAATCTTCCAGATAACTATTTCCTTTAAATTATTTTATTTCTGTCAGTAATGGTCTTAGCTGCAGAATAAATTTGGTATCAGTTTAGGAAAAAAAAAAAAAATCTGAGGCTCAGAAAGTTGGGTAATTTCTCCTAAATTTACACAATGGTATAATCTGAACTAATATTATCACCCCTGAGCCACATATTCTTCTGGAGGCTACAAGGACAGCCGTTCATTATGTTCCAAACTTTCCCTCTAATAACAAAGCCCTCTAAAATACATTTCCCTAAACTCCTTTGACCAAGGTCATACTATATGCATTTGAACTTGACCCTACTGAAATCTTAATCCCACCTATGTATGCTATCTTCGAATTCTAGAATTTTGGCTTTAGGATTCCCACAGGATTACTTTAGGGAAAACTAGCCGTTTGCCTGGTACCAACCATTAAAATTTATTGGAAGCTTACTGTTTAGAAGTGGTAAGCTGTGTTTGTCGCATGGAATATGACTTAATAGATGAAATATTTGAAAGGAATGAGGAAATGTACGATTTTCCATGCTTTGCTGGTAAAGAAAATTTGCTGAACTTAAGTATTTCTACATGAAGTTGAAGATAAGTATCTCTGTGTACTGAAGTCATGTGGATTAATTCACACATATCACAGAGAAAGCTACCTAAGGGAGATCATCCATGTTTGTTCTAACAAATGAGTTCCTCATTGTAGTGAATTCTGCCAAGTTTTGACTCTACCAGGATCCTCAAATTTGTAGTATAGACTTAAGAAATTCTTATTATTGCCTGGTTCTCTTTTGGCCACAAATCCTGTCCTGGTGACTTTTCAACGTGCCAACCTTCTGGCAGCTGGCAAAATGTCACGGCTTCCTTGCTCAAGGGGCTTTGCTGCTGTGTGTCATTAAATATGGAAATGTTCATCTTTTGTGAGTTCTGCTAAAATTAGATGTCCCCGAGCTCAAAACACCTAAGAGAACACACAGGTTCTCTCGTGAAAGAGTCAAAGACGGTGCCATGTACAAGCTGCTGTTTGGAGGGGTTGAAGCAGAGAGTACAACCCCCAGTCTCCCTTCTTGCTCTCTGCTGTCCATTCTCTAAACACCAACTCTGTATGGTACGAATCAGACTCTGTTCCTGTTCTGATAAAAAACATGTCTTGGTCTTCTCAAATATTCACTGAATAAAATGTAAATGACATTAGCATGACCTTCCTATGCCATACACTAACAGTATACACCAGGGGATATCCATCCTGTGTTACTGGGGCTAAGTTGTCACATATCCTCCCATTCTCCTCTCCGCAGCCATACCACTTACCGCCTCTCCCAAGCACCCAAGCACGTACTGCAATCACTATGCATCAGTACAGATCTGTTGGTTGCTTATAGATAAGATGTATCCTACCAGCCCCTGAAAGTTGGGGTACGAGCCCTGCTAAGTTTGCCCAGGCCTGAGGGCTTTTGCACTTCCTGGCTATTCTCACCTCCTGGAATGTGTTCCTCATCCTCCAGCTCTTACTGTGGCTGACTCTTTCTTGTCTTCATGTCCTCTTAAATGCTTCTGAGTTAAGAATGCTCATGTCCTCTTAAATGCTTCCGATTTAAGAATGCTCATGTCCTCTTAAATGCTTCGGATTTAGAATCTCCTTCCCTTTCTGTTTCACCTGGAGATAACCTTTCCCTCTATAGGGCAGTCACTCTGTTACAAAATATCAGTTGTGTGTTCATCACACTTCTCACACCTTGTTAGCATCTTGTTTATTCAGGATAATTACAATTATCTGCCACTGGAGTGCAAGCTTCTTAAGGGCAAGTTTCTCATGTTTCTGTTCACTCCACTATCTTGAGTTTTAAATAGGTGGCTTGACTTTCTTAATCCTTATGCATGGATGAATATATATAGAGATTTAAATACCATTACATAGTTTGAACTGTTTTGCAGTATTATTACACAAGTCAACCTGACATGCAAGAATAGAGGCAGAACATCACAAGCCTAGGGCTTTTGTAGCTTAAGAACCTAAGTCAAAGAATTGAAGTCAATGAATAGTAGTGCAAATAAGGTGTAAGATCATGGGTCAAATAACAATACAATGTGCAAAATAGGAGGGATTGGTGGTTAAGAAACTATCTTTTCTGCTATATCTAGACATCCAGATTCATCATAACTAATAGCAATATCTTTGATGTGAAAATATGGAAAGGTTGGGGCAGTAGCACTGAGCTGGCATATATATGATTGAGAATTTCACTGATATGGGTGAAACTTTCTTTTCTGTACCTAAAACCCTCTGATAAAAGTGCCTGAACAAACACAGGTGGATTCCTGAGGGTCTAGGAAATGGTTGGACCTTGTAGGCTAAGATTTGGAGAATTAAAATGCTACACAAAAACAGGTTCTCTAATCTTGTATTCCATATTTCTCCAGATCTGTTCTGTTAAACCATTCTGTCTAACCATGGGGCCTTTGATCAACCCAGAATGTGACTGTCTGTGAGGCAAAGAGATCAGTAGCGATTTTCCTCAAGGTGATCCTCCTACATTCCTTGAGTCCTCTACTCCAATATCAGCCACTCTAAATTCCCATTGTGAGGATTTGCAATTTAAGTTCCAGAAGGCTCTGAAATAAAAGAACAGATAAATCAAAGAAATTTCAGGGTCTCTCTCTATCTAAGGCTGAATAGAATACCTTCTGTTCTATTTTCCAACTCAAATTTGTCCAGCCACATTGTCCTATATACCTCATCAAAAGTTCTGCAATGACATCAACTGATTACATTTAAATTTTAAAAATAACAAAAATTAGAGATGCCCTAAATTTATAATATAACTGCATCCTATTACCAAATTCTAAAATACTGATTAATACTCCAAAATATTAATGTCAAATTTTATAAATACTTCAAATTCTAAGAGTTAAAGTCACATTCCCTTGACCTTATAAGTTGAAAGTCTAAGATCTGGAAATCCAAAAAAGGAATACCCACAATTTTTCCTTCTTCCAGTTTGTACTCTGGAGTCTCTGTCCCAGTGTATCCAGTTAAAGTTTCTGAGAGAGTCAGGCTGAGCTCCAGTCCACATATTCCTGTAGCATTGCTGACATTATTTATCTAAACTATCTGATGTTGCCAATCCAAACTTTCATGTTGAAAATAAAAGGATACATGGTATCATCATAACGCTGGCCCATACCCACCAAAATCTTAAAATAAGCCTATCCACTGTCCCTCGAAATGTAAACACAAGCAAAACTATGCTTTTATAATCCAGAATTTGGTTTCTAAAACCTATGTCAGAATCTATGACAGAAACTTAAGGGTATTGGATGAAAAGTAATTAAGTTTAAAAAAAAAATCCTTTCAAGTATCAGCTTTATTGGGTTTCTAGTTAATCTATGCCAGTGTTCTAGAATCTATCACCTGTGAATTTAAACTTATTTGGTAAAAAGACCATCTCCCACCAAAATTTTAGAGTACTAAAATGTAACCAAAACATAATGCTTCCTCTCTCAGAAAGAGGCATTTGGGGTAATTGATGCCCTTTGCCAAAATTTTAGGTGGGATGCCTGTCTTTCCTATCCTTAACCCATATTTGCTTCAATTCGAGAATAAGCTCAGCAGATTTTGAATGGAAGTTGCTGTTCATGTTTCTGAACTCTATGTGCCTCCTAGTGTGTAAAGAAGCACTATCTGCCATGCCTTCTGTATATATGTATGTGTGTATATACATATATGTGTGTATATATTTCATTCTGGCATCTATTTTTTTCATGTAAGTGTTCCATAGTCAGTGAAATAAAACTGATACATACTAAATTTTCCAAAAGCATCTAAAATCTTACCCTTTTTCAACTCCCTGAATTGGATGAACCCATCAAGAAATTATCTTCTCTATTGAGCAACATCAGAACGAGGCCTAGAGTTCCATTATAGTTCTGCTTAGCATCCTTTTAATGCTTCAAATCTTTTTCTTCTCCTAGAGAAACATAATTTGTCAGACATCTTGCCTACAATAAGCACAACACTCTGAAATGCCATCTAAAAATACTTTGACTACTTTCTGTTGGCCTTACCTGCCCCTCCACTTTTGTCTGTTTAGATATTCAGAGTATGTTTCCTGTATTGCTATTCCAGGGGATTCTCTATCAGTAGTTTTGCAAATCTTCTCTTAGTAGTGTCCTCAGTTCTGGCTTCCTCTGGTGTGCTCATCCAAGTCTATTATCTTAGATTTCGCTCTCTTCTGTCAGATACCATTGGGCTTCAGTCACTTTCTAATCTGGAAATAATTTCTAATATTTTCTTTTAAAAAGTTTTATTTAGGTGCTTCATCTTTGTAATACATCAGATTTGAAGGAAAAGAGAGGAAAGAAGCAGAGCCAAGACAACTTCAGTTCCTTATACAAAATATACTTGTTTTTAATAAGATACTCTCTTCCTCTCTGGAGAAGTAATTGAGAGGACAATGATAGGTCAGATTATTCTAATGATGACATTTCATGTGGGCACAGAATGTCAAGGGAAAGAAAATTCTTTCTCAACAAAAAAAGGAAAATAATAATTAGAAATTTGTGAAAAAAAGAAAAATAACAAAACTTCAGGAGAAAGATTTAAATATTAAGCAACTTATAAAAATTAGGAATATAATTGGATGATACTCAAAAATAATAAAAAATCAGCAACAACTGTATTAAGGAATAAGCTGAAAAGTATTATGGATATAATAAAGATATAAAGCATATATATTCTAATAATAAAGAAAAGGGAAGGGCATTTGAAATACTAAAAAATAAAATCAGTGTAAGAGGTCCGACTTCTGGATAGCTGAGGACAATGGCAGGAAAAAATACAGTATCTCCAAAAGTATCCTCCCAACTGTTTTGAAGAAAAAAAACAAAACAACAACAACAAAAAAAACAAAACAAAACCAAAAAAACCCTGAAACATTTCATGAAAAGACATCATCATAATTTAAAGACAGAGAACACAAAACCCACAAAATGAGTAAAAAAATGTAATTACTAAATCCTAATATGTGAGCCCTCATTTGTCTGCTTCATCTCCAGTTAGCCTCATTGCTCTGTGGTGGTCAAAGGCAGACTTAAAACAAAACTAAACACAAACAAACAAACAAACTGCAGGGAAGACACATGAACAGATGAGGATGGATGACAGAGAGACCTCAGTGTAAGTTAAAACAACAACCCAAATCTGAAAATACTGGAAAAGTGTTTGGGCAGATTAGAGCACAGACTACAAGGAAGGCATTTCAAGAGCAAGTGATTCCAGAGTCATGAATAAAGCACCAGTGTAGGGGACACTGAAACAAAGCAAAACAAAAAGGAAAGGTACGTCCTTTGGCAACATTAGTGAAGGGAAAACGTAGAAAAAGAGGGGGAAATTTAGTGTTATGCAAGACTAAAGAGAATCATAAAATTAGAGGACTCTAACTTTGTCATCAAAACAAACAACAAAACCTTTTAAAGTATCTAGATTGTGCTGTACTGAAATAGGAGTAAGGCTACACTAGGAAGACTGCATATTGCTTTTACAGTTTCTTAACACGCACTCTAATACCATAAAATGAACAAAAGAAAATTAAAATGCTTACAAAACTGTTGAAGAAAATTAGAAAAAAAAGTAAACACAGAAAATGTATCCCTTCCTTCTCCCCCCAAAATAACAAATAACAAAATAGAAGTGTGTAAACTGGCATTCCAAACAGAATTCTATGTCCTCAAGTATTTGAATCAGAAATCTGAAAAGTGAAATTGGCAAAAACACAGAGAGAAATTGAAGAAAAGATTGAACTCTAAGAAGATATGGGAGAAATATGAAAAAAAGTCACAAATTAATAACAAATTTCAAGAGCTAAAATGAGAATTAACACAAAAGAAAATTGAATGACATATATCGAAGAAAGGCAGGAAGACAATCCAGAAACAATAATGATAATGGAGGATACAAATATGAGATAAAGAAGATCTAAGAACAAATGGTGGAAATGGAAGACAGGCAAAAAAGGAATTGTATTTCTGTCATTGAAATCCCCAAAGAAGATTTACAAATCATGGAACAGAGCAAATACCTATATATACAAATGCAACAACATAAATATAATGAAAGAGTTCATCTTAGATTTATCTGCCATATGTTCATATATTTTTAATAATATATCCAAATATGAACTCACCTAGTCAAGCCAAAGAAATTGGCTCGCAAAATAAGACCCAACTATATGCTGTGCGTAGGAGATATACTTAAAGCAAAGTGATTCAGAAAAGGAAGGAAAACTATGTATACTAGCATATATGAATCGGAACAGAAAGTGCTAGTGATTCTGATACCAGAATTATGTAACTGAAGCTAAAAACCATTTAATGTGATAACAGTGATAATGTGATGCATAATGTGCATCTATGATAGTTTACTCAGAAAGCCACAGAAAAGTAATAATAAAAGAACTAAAATGATAAGAATTCAGAAAAAGCATAGGGTCTAAAATTAATATACAAAAATCAATAGTCTTCATATATACAAACAGTAATCAGCTAAATAACAAAGGCCTGATTTACCATAGTAAAAAAGAATGTTAAATAATAAAGAATAAAATTGACATAAAATCTCTATGAGAAAAAAATTTATGCATAGTTATGAAATTTTAAAAAGTAGGCTTGAAATAATGGCATATATATTCTGTATTTTTAGAGATGACAATTCTATGTTACATAGAGATTAGTTCTTGCTGTTCAGACAGAAATTCATTGTGGCCACGGTAAAAATACCATCTATTATTTTATGAAGTTAGACAATTTGATACTAAAGCCCATATGGAAAATCAACCATACTAAGTTAGCCTAGTAAAACACTAAAAAAGAAAAGCTATAAATAGGAAGTAACCATACGAGACATTAAAATTAGCCTTTGTAATTAAAACAATGTGGTACCTACCATCTAGTGCATAAATGGACAAATTGATCATTAAAAAAGAAAGTCCAGAAATAGACCCAAGTAGATAATAAAATGAACCAAGTTTCTTTGGAGAAAAGTATACTCCAGGGCTAGGGCAAATATAAGAAATTAAAAGATATGCTTGGAACATCTTCCTAGGCTAAAAAATAACAAGTGCTAGAAAAGAAAGACATAAGATCCCAAGTAGAAGAAGCTAGTAATGGCCAAAGATGGGAAAACTTGAACAGCCAATTAAATAGTGGTAGTGTTGCATTTTAAGCCAGAGAATAAAATAAATATCCTTGGGCCCATACTAATATAAGTAGTTTAATAAGTTAATAAATAGAGGCAAGGAGACAGCTCTCCCATACAAAATGGTTCTAAGTAATAAATGTAGAAAAGGGGTGCTGGGGTGGCTCAGTCAGTTAACCATCTGCCTTCTTCTCAGATCATGATCTCAGAGTCCTGGGATTGAGGACCACATTGGGCTCCCTGCTGAGCAGAGAGATTGCTTCTTATCCTGGTCATGCTCTCTGTCTCCCAATAAATAAATAAAATCTGTTTAAAAAAATAAATGTAGAAAGAATGATAAAACTTAAAACCACCATTAGAAAAAATCTCATTAATAACTATTATAGTGAGATTCACTGATGGGTGCTATAATTGGTAATTTAAAATTAGAGACTATCATATGATCTCCCTGATATGAGGAAGTGGTGATGCAACATGGGGGCTTAAGTGGGTAGGAGAAGAATCCATGAAACAAGATGGGATAGGGAGGGAGACAAACCATAAGTGACTCTTAATCTCACGAAACAAACTGTGGCTTGCTGGGGGGAGGGGGGTTGGGAGAAGGGGGGTAGGTATATGGACATTGGGGAGGGTATGTGCTTTTGGGTAAATTGGAAGGGGAGGTGAACCATGAGAGACTATGGACTCTGAAAAACAATCTGAGGGGTTTGAAGTGGCGGGGGGGTGGGAGGTTGGGGTACCACATGGTGGGTATTATAGAGGGCACGGCTTGCATGGAGCACTGGGTGTGGTGAAAAAATAATGAATACTGTTTTTCTGAAAATAAATAAATTGGAAAAAATTAGAGATGGAATGTTTGTTTAGCTATAAAAGATCGCTTACAAAATATTTATCAATTACAAAGAAAAAAAATAGTAATTCTACAGTGTTGAAACCCACCAAACACTACCTTAAACAAGTGGGTAACATTAAAATCAATCATAATAAAACACACGGACATCATGTCCCCAGGATGAAGGTCAATGAGCACACATATGAATTCTATGTCATTTTTGCCAAAAATGCAAAATCATAACCCAATCACAAGACAAATCCAAATGGAGAGACATTCTATAAAATAGTAACCAGTACCCTTTACAAGTTTCAGTCACAAAAAACATGGAGAGACTGAAGAACTGTCAGAGATTAGGAGAGACCAAAAAGATTTTAGAAATAAATCCAACGTGAGATCCTAGAAGAGAAAAAGGACAGGAGGAGAAAAACCGGTAAAATTCAAATAAAGTTCATACCTTTGCTCATAATAGTATTGTAGAAGTGAGCTTCCTTATTTGGATAACAGTACTGTGGCTTTGTAAGATTGTAACATTAGGAAAGTTGGTGGAACCTTCCATGTGAGCTCTCAGTGCATGCTTTTCAACATTTCTAAATACGACTTCGTTTCAAAATAAAAATATTGAGAGCAGTGCAAGTAAATCATAGTCCAAATATGAAGCAAATTAAATCAGCATGGTTTTCAGCAATTAGTGAAATGTAGAAAATCCATTTGAAAATTCCCTTTTGAGTAGCACGGGGATTATGGCATTAGAAATTTAGAGAGGCTAATGCATTTATATCAAAATACTCGCTTCTGCAGTAAACCATAATTACATAGTTGTGTTAATGTAAATGATAGGCATGCATCTTTAACATTTAGAATCAACCTATAGATCATTCATGGAAGGTTTGTTATTATAAAAAAAATATAAGTATTTTTATTCTTGAAAATATAAAAGTAAAAATACAACTACCAGAAATTGAGGGGAGGAGGGTGAAGAGAAGTGTCGAGTACTAATAACATCATTCTAAAAAGTGGGAAGTTATCTATGGTTGTGAGTCAGTTATAATAAGTAAAAATGATAATAGAATGGTATTTCTACATTAGGAGTAGTGGAGGTAGGGCGGAGTGAGTAAATTCTCATTTATCTTGGTAAAATATTAAGAGAAAAAAATCTAATGTTGATAATCAAAAAACACATTTAGATACTATTACCACTAATCACATTATGAATAGTAATAATAATAAGTAAATCCCTTTTGGGAACAGGAGTAGAAATGGGCCACCATGGGGTAAATCTGATTTTCTATGTGTATGTGTATGTGTGTATGTAAGACCTTTTTAATGATGTGACATATTATATTAATTTTTTAAATATTAAAGAGGATATAATAATCACAACTTCTAATATTATGAATGCTCTCCAACTGCATATTATTATCCTCTTTTGTAACACATGAAATTTTATTTGTTTTTTGATGCTGTGCTCAAGGTCATTTTATTTCCATCTCAATATTTATGAGTGATACTGATGTGACTATAAAACTTTTTCTAATGATCCCAGATAGATTTAATATTTTGTTCCTCTGTACTCTGATAACACTGTTTATAATTCCATTAAGCAACTAATCATAATTATTATAATTTATCTAGTAACTATCTATTTCCTTTGGCAGAATGAGAGTGCCTGAAGATTGGGTGTTATGTATCTTCCTCATGTTTGTACTTCTAGCACTTACAGTGATTGAAATATTTTTTTCTCAATACGTAAATATTTATAGAAACTAACAGTAACATCCTGCTTCCTTCAGGCTTTAAGGAGAATAGCCATATAGAACAGAAGGGAGGGGCGCCTGGGTGGCTCAGTGGGTTAAGCCTCTTCCTTTGGCTCAGGTCATGATCCCAGGGTCCTGGAATCAAGCCCCGCATCGGGCTCTCTGCTCCAGGGGAGTCTGCTTCCTCCTCTCTCTCTGCCTGCCTCTCTGCCTACTTGTGATCTCTGTCTGTCAAATAAATAAATAAAATCTTGAAAAAAAAAAAAAAAAAGAACAGAAGGGAGTCAGATCTGGGAGAATTGTCTTGGTTCCACTCTTTCTGTGCCTATATCCATCAATCATTTATTCTCCCAGGTCAGAATAGAAAATAATTTTGGAATAGAATAACCACAAGTTGATGCCTATTCTCCTTATTAGCCTGGCTGCCTTCCATGATTAATATTTGTCAATGGTGGCTGACTATTATGTTGTCCAGTAAAGGTAGTATTACGGGTTGAATTGTACTCTGTAAAAGATATTGAAGTCCTAACCTCCAGTATCTATGGATGTGACCTTATTGGTAAACAGAATCTTTGCATATGATCAAGTTAAGATAAGGTCACTAGGTGGATTCTAATCCAGGATGACTAGTATCTTTATAATGAGAATTTGGACACAGAGATAGACATGGACACAGGGAGAAGGCCATGTGGAGATTGGAGTTACACTGCCAGAAGCCTAGCAGAAGCTAGGAGAAAGACCTGGAAAAGATCCTTAGTGAGTGTCTTTGCCAAGAGTCTTGTGAACACCTTGATCTCAGAATTCTAGGCTTCAGATTTGTCAGACAATACATTTCTGTTGTTTAAGCCACTCTACTTGAGGCACTTGGCTATAGCAGTCCTGGGATCCTAAAACGAGTGTTACTGGAGACTTTCAAATGGATGGTCAGCACCATTAGGTACCCTATTTCCTTGTTCTCCTGTCGTCCCTTGGAGAGGATTACAAAGATGAGAGAGTCCAGCTTCATTCATGGTATCTCCAGAACAGAGAGCTCACCCCTGTTCTTCTATCTTATTGCAGGTGGTGGGGATAGTCTGATGTGTGCACGCTGAGCTCCATGCCAACTCTCTAGAGAAATAATTTGGGAAGCCCAATTGATAACATCTAACAACTTAGAGAAAAAATTGGGACTGGATTGAACGACCTCTCCTTGAAGCACTTGTTTTGGCTTGTTCATGGTGAGTAACTCATGGAAAGCATCCAAGAAAGCATCCAAGAAAACTATCATTTGAATGTCTATTCTTTTTACAAAGCTAATATCTACAGAATACATACTATGTATTAGGCACTGCTCCTCTTCTAGATGTGTGTGTGTGTGTGTGTGTACTTACTTTACAGATGGTGATGAAATTAAATGAGGGATATAATCTACCTATCTATCATCTATCTGTGTCTATATAACCCTCATTTAGTTGTTTATTTATAATATATATAATAAATACATAATATAGTTAACTATATATAAACTATATATAAACAATACTTAACTATATATTATGTATTATGTTTATATATGTTTATATCTATGCATATATTTATATATATAACATGTATTTACTTAATATATGTACATAAGTATTTGTATATTATGTATCTAAAATATATATGTATATGTATTTATATATATATATATTCTGTGTATATATGTGTGTGTGTGTTCTATATTTTTTACCACCAATATATAAATTGTGCTGCTTTATTATTTCCCTTTTATAGCTCAGATACTAAAGAATAAAAAGGTTCTAATTTTTTTACAAAATAGTAGCAGATCAGAATTCATATTCCAAGATTTGTGGCTCAGAAGTTTATGCTATTAATGCTACTTCTCAAGAAACTCTAAAGCTAGCTTAAGCAAAAAGAAATATATAACTGAGAGTGTTTTCTTTTGTTCATCTTGCTTTGTTTTGTTTTGTTTTATTTATGGAACCAGAGGCACTCTTAGGAGCCAGAAAGTAGACATATCTAATTCTTATCCTTCTGTCCCCTTTGGCAGTTACTTTCTTTCCTTTTTGAACTACATGCTAGTTCTCTTTATATGCTATTCTATATGCTACTTTATATGGCTGAAAGATATGAGATATACAGTATGCATCACCTAAAGTTGAAATCACATAGTCTCAATTTGAAATTTTGCAAGGAAGGAATTTATTGGCTTGGTATGGACAAACTGGCACCTTGGTTCAAACAACTAGGGTAGGGCTGGAGGCACAAGATAATGCTTAGTGAGAACAACTTCCAGGACCCCACTTTTTTTTTTAATATTTTAAATATTTTTAAATATTTTTGTTTATTTGAGAGAGAGACAGGGATAATGAGAAAGAGCACACAAGCAGGGAAAAGAGGGAGAAGCAGGCTCCCCGGTGAGCAGGCAGCCCGACACAGAGCTGGATCCCAGGACCCTGGGACCATGACACGAGCTGAAGGCAGATGCTGATCACCAACTGAGTCACCCAGGTGCCCTCCAGGACCCTTCTTTTGTCATCTCTGATTTGGAGGGTGGGGAGGCAGATTGTAGATAACTAGGATGGAAGCAGGTAGCCACTTCAACAGATATTTACTATAAGATGCCTGCACTCAGCTTATTACACAGAGGTTAAGGATAGGAGTATCACAGGGTACCTGGGTGGCTCAGTGGGTTAAGCCTCTGCCTTCAGCTCAGGTCATGATCTCAGGGTCCTGGGATCAAGTCCCGCATTGGGCTCTCTGCTCGGCAGGGAGCCTGCTTCCTCCTCTCTCTCTGCCTGCCTCTCTGCCTACTTGTGATCTCTCTCTCTCAAATAAATAAATAAAAATCTAAAAAAAAAAAATTTAAAGAATAAGAGTATCACAAATTTAAGAACAAATTTGATCTTCAGCCTGCTCCCATTTATAATACTTTTTGGTTTCAAATGTGTTCTTCCCTTCTTTGAGTTAGAGTTCACTGGAATTATGATTTTCAGATATTTTTTAGAAAACATTCATTTTAGTTATCTATTTCCTCAGAATACATTTAATGATTATCTAGAATATGGTTATAGGGGTGCCTGGGTGGCTCAGTGGGTTAAGCCTCTGCCTTTGGCTCTGGTCAAGACCTCAGGGTCCTGGAATCGAGCCCCACATCAGGCTCTCTGCTCCAGGGGAGCCTGCTTCCTCCTCTCTCTCTGCCTGCCTCTCTGCCTACTTGTGATCTCTGTCTGTCAAATAAATAAATAAAATCTTTTTAAAAATTTTATTTAAAAAAAAGAATATAGTTATAGGATGAGTTGTGTCCATCACTCCTCAAAATATTTTAAAGTCCTAATAAACAAATAAATGTTATTCAAATATTTATACAAATATCACCTTTATAAAACACAGTCTTTTCTCTTTTAAACAGCATCCAGATAAGTCTACCACTGTCAAATAAATCTAGTTGCTACTTGACAGAGAATGAAAAATATATGGGAGTTAAATTTCTTTATACTATTCTATATACTTTCCTGTGTACATAGTGCAAGACCCAGAATAGCATTCCTTGTATTTGCAGTCAAATGCTCTACCACTGAGCTATACCCCCGCATTCCTTGTATTTGAATGATGGATTAATTGATTGAATTTTGTGACAAACAGCAAATACTGGTTGCCAAATTATATCTTCAAACAATTTCTGTCATTCAAAATTCAACTGAACTACAGTTGTAGGGCAATATCAACCTGGAGAAGTGTAAGAGCAGAATTACCTGAGGTGCCCTGATATTCCACACCAACTGCATTTCTATTTAGGAGTAATAAACAAAAGCTTCCATCTAGTTAGGGAAGACCTAGCTCTCACAAGGAAGTTTCTGTTACCACTGAGACATCAATAACATTCACGATGCTCTGGGAAGTGAATATTCCTGCCCTTCTTCCCTTTCTACAGGACAAAGGAATGAGCGCCATATTGCCATCACTGCTCTGTCTAGGCGCGAGTTTTGGAAATCAGAGTCCACAGGAACTTTTTCCCTGACTGCTGCCTCTGCTGCATGAGCATGATGAAAACCAGAAGGATTTCGGTGTTAAGGAGAAACTTGTCTTCCCTATAGTCATAATTTTACCTTTATCTCAGTTCTCACTGGGGAACCCTATTTTATAATCAGATAGTAAAAGATAGTATGCAAAGTTGGATCTATGGTTTTTGTTTTTGTTTGTTTGTTTTAGTTTTGTGGTCTGTGACAGCCCAGAGCATTTTAAATACTAAAAACTGGACTACTAGGCAGGAAACCTGAGTTTCTCTCCTGGCTCTGCCTCTTGGTATGTGATTTGGTGGGAGGAATCTATATGATATATAGTTACTATGGATATTTAATAATTTCTCTGATTAGAATTTCTTTAATTTCATCTAGGCTCTTCATGCTTTTTTTTTATATTAAGTGTACATAATTCCTACGTAAAGTCTCAGAAGCCTTTGTAAATACATACAAATAGTGTGTGTGTAAGAGCAAATATTTCGAACATATATATATTTTTTTCTTTCTCCAATTTGATTCCAAATTAATCTTGAATTAGGATTTTTTTTCATGTAAATAGCTAGTTTAACATTTTTCAATGGCTCCCTTTAGTCTGCCAAAAGAAAGGGGCTACCGTCATTGTTTGACTAATTAATACATTTATCCATCCTTCTATTAAACAAGCATTTGATAAATGTCTCCTATTAACTCCGATAGTATTAAGCATGATAGTCCCAAAGACACTAAGGTGAACAAAATATGGTGCCACACTTTAAGAATCAGCAATAGAATAGTTAAGACACACAGTCAATTCTCTTTATTCGCAGTGGTTGTATTCTGTAAGTCATCACGAACACTCAATTAGAGCATGCGGGATTAGGTTCCTGTGAGCTTCTTTTCACAACACTTCTGCCAACTGAACAGTACATAACCTGGATTTGTTGTGTGCATTTTTGTCTGAAGATACTGTATACAATATATGTTACTGATTCATTAACAAACTCATGACCAGCACTACCATAACTCATAACCGAAAAGGGTTTATCTAACACATGTATTTTCTTCATAAGGCACATCAGAGCCTTCTTGTGCTTAGAAACACTAGACAGCACATCAGTACTACATTTGGGGGCCATTTTAAAAAGCAAAAAGCACGAATCAAAGCACAAAAATGTAAAAATGTGTCACCAAATAAAATTAAGAAAAGGACTCTTTACAGTAGGAGAAGTCATACCAAAAGGCAGTGTGTGCCTTGCTTTACCTCAGCTGGGAACACTTGCCTTGAGCAACTCAAATATTTCATCATTCCACACGTGTCCTCTAATGACCACAAACGTGCCATGTGTATGGGGGTGGCAAATAAATTTTTGGTGAGTAGGTAAACTCGCAAATATGGAATCCATACATAATGAAGATCAACTGTATGTGAATGAATGGGAAAGAAGTGTTACCTTAGTAGTACAATACCCAAAGGAAGGTAAACACAGAGAGGAAAAGATTAACTGTTCTCAGGGGCATTGGAGAATATTCTGTAGAGTGAATGATGAATGAGATCATATTTATTGGCCTCTGCCAACTAAGCAAAAGGCCCCCAGTCAGAGAAGATAACACAGGAAGGTCATGGTACATGAAGCTGTGTGACATATTCAGCAAGCACAAGCAACTAGTTAGTCCTTCAGTCTAAAGCTCAAAGTGAAGAGGTTAGAAGTGCCTGAAGAGGATAATAGCAGTCATGTGATGAAGAATGTTAATGTCCATCATAATTGCTTGGAATACTTTTTGTGATGATGAAAAGCCATGGCCTTGCTTTGAATGAGTGTATGGCATGAATTAAGATCTGATTGTACTACCTTAGTATCTTGTAAGAAGGAAGGAAAATGTTCTGTTGGTTATCAGATTGAAATGAAATTATTGGAAGAATTAAAAAATTCAAGGTTAATTAGTCCAGCAAATGTAGAGTGTTACACAGTAAATAGATGATGACGGTGAAGTAGGTATTAAAGAAAAGATTTCCCTGGCTCCATCTCCTTCTCTAGCCTTTGTGAGGTGCTCCTCAAACAGACTTATTGTCAGTGGTAGTTAATACTGGAACTTTCCTCATAAATGCCCCATAGCATGTTCCTGTATGTATTATAGCATCCATCAAACTGCATTTAATGTACCTCAGTATTTACTTAACTAACTCTTAGATGGTGAGAAATACTTATTCATCATTGTGGCCCCAAGGTCTATGCATGTCTTTCACTTGATAGTGTTGAATAGATCAATAAATGAGAGAGTGAAATAATAAATCAATTCCAACAGCCTTGCTCTCCATATGGAAACAAGCAACCCTCAATGCTCTTCTCAGATGCAACTTCTGCACTAAACTTTTCATTAGTCAGCATTTGTTTGTTTGTTTGGGTAAGATGTTTGTTAGCTGTGAGCCATTGTATTTTAAAATGTTCTCATTTACACATTCATAATAAGGGGGAATATGCAAGAAATTGCAAAATTGGACAAATGCCTTTAAAAATTATGTGTACATTGTATTCAAGAAAGATGATATGCTTTTTTAAAAACTCTCTTTTCAGAATTTTCTGTAAGTGACCTAGCAGCAATTATTTTACCTGATACATGCTGTTTAGAGTGTTTCTGTGACATGACCTGCTACAATTGAAGAAGCCACCCTACAGAGGCACTTATCATCACAACTGTCATGTTTTCCTTTTTGCCAGGGATTTTAAATCTCACCACAAAGTCAACCCAGGAATCCCACTGTGGATCATGTCTTGCGCTCTGTGCATTGCTCCTCTGACATTCTGAGCAAGACCAATCAATCAATTTCTTCCACCAGGAACTGAGTGGTCATGACATCACCATCAAGCTTAGCCCTGTTCTAGAAAACCAATTGAGCTTGACCAAAATGAGCAGCAATTTATTTTCAACCGGGGAGGCTCTGTCTCTATAGGGTTTTAAATATCAGATACTGCTGCTAAAGTTGGGTCCAGGAGTACCTCTACGGAGCCAAGAAGGGAAGGGAAAAGGAAGATCAATGTGCTCATTTTCAATAAATCACTAGATTAATCCAGGTGGGATTCTGCAGCTGTGGGTGGAAAGCAAAGGAGATCATTATTTGTATTTAAAAGTGCAAAAGTAAAATCAATTTTTTAAATCAGGTTTCAGGAGGACTGACTGACGGAAGGGTAGAAATATAGAGAACACTATAAATTTCTGGATTAGAAAAGTTTTCCCCACCCTTGCCACTCATTAACGTCAACAAGCTCCACATTTCTGAATTCCGTTTGGATGCAATTGTCTACCCATTTGATGCTATTAGTAATTCGTTTAAAAGGGGTGTTTATGTGCTGCAGGCTGTTTATGAAGAAATCAGTCTCATCAAGCTTTTCTTAAACACTCTCTTTTTAACCTATCATGTCACTACGAACTAGTGAAAGTCTCGGTTACTATGGTCTTTGGTTGTATATATGCTATTGGAAACACTCTCAGCACATGCGATTATATTACTTGGGTTTAATAAGCATCTCAGGCAAAAGAATATTATGCATGAATACTAAATTTCCCAAGAAAAATTTTGAACAGGAACAACACTAGTTATAATGCTTTGCAATCCCTGTATACACAGACAAACATACATACACAACACACACACATGCACATATACACACACGTATATATTTTTTGCTAGGACAATTTCTACAAACCAGTATCTAAGAAATATTTAAAATGCCTGAGATAGTTAATTGTCAAGAAATATTTAGTGTGGCAAACTTATTTGCTTGTGGTCTCTCAAAATTAGTTTCAATACACTTCTATGTAAAAGTAAAACATTTAATTTCTACTACATGCATCAAAAGGTGCTTGGCCATCTGAATGGAGGTAAAAATACAGCAAAAAATAGTAAAAATCAAAAGAAATAGCAACTGCGTAATAAGTCCTATGCAATCAGAGCAGAAGTGATTGATATGATACCAAATGGTCAGGAAATTTTGTGAGATTTGAAAATGAATTTGAAGAACATCTTTCAGTATTGGTAGAGAAAAACTGATAGCATATTCCATGGTATAGTGAAGGTATGAACAAAAATACATAGATGGGGGGGCGCCTGGATGGCTCAGTGGGTTAAGACTCTGCCTTGGGCTCAGGTCATGATCCCAGGGTTCTGGGATCCAGCCCCGACTTGGGCTCTCTGCTCAGCAAGGAGCCTGCTTCCCCCTCCCACTCTGCCTGCCACTCTGCCTACTTGTGATCTCTCTCTTTCTCTCTGTCAAATAAATAAATAAAATCTTAAAAAAAAAAAAAAAGATACATAGATGGGAACAAAGATCACATTTTCCTTTAAAAGTGTCTTTAGAATTCCCTGAAGCAGTGTTTCTCAAAGGCATAGCTGAAACCAAAGTTTCTGGGATGGCTATTGAAAAGATGCATCTTTGGATTTTGACACAGACCTCTTCGATGTGAGTCCAAAAAATCTCTGGTGATTATCATGCACACCACATTTTGTAAACCATCTTACATGGATAAGGTTTAGCCAGATGTGAAAACTACTGTCAGTACTGGACTCCCTTTCCAAATATGATGGAAATTCACAGAGGGAAAAAAAAAAACAAAAAAAACCTCTCTCCTGGGCAAAGACATATCCAAGTAGTTAAAAGCAAAATTTTAGAATCCATCTGACCTTAGTTTGAATCTTAGGGCAGGTTTCCTCTTCTCTCTGGGCTCACTCTTTTTTTTCCCTCTCTCTTTCCCTTCCTTCTTCCCTTCCTTCCATCTTTCATTTCTTCCTTCCTTCCTCCCCCCATCCCTCCCACTTTCCCTTCCTATCTTCCTACCTTCCTTCCCTCCCTCCCTTTCTTTCTTTTTTTCCCTCCTTCTTCCCTTCCTTCCTTCCTCCCCCATTCTCTCCCACCTTCTTCCCTTTTTTCTTTCCTTCCTTTCTCCCCCTATTTCCTCCCACCCTTCTTTCCTTCTTTCTTTCTTTTCTTCCTTCCTTCCTCCCCCATCCCTCCCATTTTTCCTTCCTTCCTACCTTCCTTCCCTCCTTCCCTCCCTTTCCTTCTTTTTTTCCTCCTTCTCCCCTTCCTTTTTTCTTTTCCTCCTTCTTCCCCCATTCCCTCCCACCCTTCTTTCCTTCCTTCTTTCTTCCTTTCCTTTCCTTCTTTCCTTCCTTTCTTCCTTCCTCCCTTCCTTCTTTTGCATCCCATTAGATTATTTCAAAGGCAGGGGTCATGTCAGGTTTACAATATTCTCAGCACCTACCTCAATAAATTATTATTGTATATAGATGGTGATGATATTTCTTACTAATTAAATGAAATGGTGCTCACCTCATTGGTTATTTGTAGAAAATCATCAAATACTGTAGTTAATGATTCAATTATAATAATTTAAAAAATCAGTCATTTATTCTGTAACTGTTTACTTAGATTTCTGTCCCCAACCTAAGTTCTGGGTTTGCAAAGATAAGTAAAATCCTTGACCTTAAATATCTTACTGTTTTATGAAGAACAAAGTCAAATAAATGAGGAACTTCCTTTAAAATGTGATAGAAAAAAGAGTTCAATGTAATATGGAAACTTCTAGGTCAGCAGGAGTAGTGAGACAAAACACAGGAGAGTCAGAGAAGACTGTTTTGAGGATTTGACATGACATCTGTATTAGTTTCATAGGGCTGCTGTAACAAATTACTATAAAGTAGGTGACTTAAAACAACAGAAATTTATTCTCTGATTTCTGGAGGCCAAAATCCAAAATCAAGGTTGGGTCATGCTCCCTTTGCAGGCTCTACAGAAGAATCCTTCCTTGTTTCTTTCTACTTTTGGTTGCCTTCCAACAATCCTTGACATTTCTTGGCTTGTACCTGCATCATTACAATCTCTGTTTCTACCATCACATGTCTTTTTTCCCTAGGTGTCTCTCCATCTGTTCTTTCTTCTTGTAAGGAGATCATTCACTGGATTTAGCCTCTGGACCCCACACCTGCCAAATCTATTATGACCTCATCTTAACTGATTACATCTGCAAAGACCCTATTACCAACTAAGGCCAAATTCTGACCTGGTAGACATTGATTCTAGAAGGATACTATTCAACTCACTGCAACATCTAAACAAGAATTTTGAACTACAAGTAAAGGTTGATCTGACCAAGAAGGTGGAGAACAACTTACCTGTGATGCACAGTGCATTGTCAATAGTGGCCTGGCCATAGAGACACTCTGTTACTTTATAATTACTACTGTCTGTACAGAAATTCGAGGCAGACCACTTTTTGCACTTGGGTTTGCAATCTATCTTTTCCAGCTCCTGGATGCTCCATCTCTGCCAACCCTCTCTGGAAATATGGTCAGGTCTCATATGGATACCAATAATCTCTCCAACCTTCATGCCTCACCGGTTTGAAAGAACTGTCTTGCTTTCCAGACTCATGAATCCTTCCTTGTAGAAGCTAAGATTTGGGTTGTAATTCCTCTCCAGGAAAGAAGATACCTGGCTTTGGATTAACAAACCGAGTTCTTTTCATAACTTCATTGTACTTGTTTGTATCTATGACTCTCCAAAACCAGGAATAACAAGATTGATGCTGGTCTGCACTTTACACCTCTTACAGTGACATTTATCATGAAGAGAGTAGAGGGAGGACTTGATAGAGGTGAACAAAGAACTGTGGTGTCTATTAAAAAATGACAGAAAGAAGCTCCTGTGCTTCAGTTGCTTTTCCTACCTATTCAATCTTTTCAGCAGAACACCAATACTTTTTTTTTTCCCCACTCCTATTTCTAGAAAATGAGCCAGAAAAGAGACTCATTTGTTTTTTAGCTTCAGCAACTTTGAAGACCAAGCTTTCCATATATGATTTATAGGATCTACTGAAAGAAACTCCTTATGACCATGAGAGTATTCCCCAATGATTTTGTTGGGATTACTGCATTTTTCTGGCACTTTAACCTAAACTTGAGCTTAATAAGCTATGCCCTACACCTTTCTGGAAAATAATTCTGCCTGTCTTACTGCCTTTATTCTGTAAGTCAATGACATCCTCATAGGTAAAGTGACATCCTACCTCATAGTCACCTATTCCACTGGAGCAGAGTTAGACTTTGTGCAACAGGAATAGCACCTCTGAGAAGAAAACAAATATCACCTCAGCAGACTTCTTTTTCACGTTACATTGTGAAATAATTTTAAAATTTTAGTTAAATCTATATTATCTTTATTTAGATTGGCCTGTTTCCATTCCTGACTCTTCAATAACTGTGTACTAACCAAGCAAGGGGAAAGTCAAAAAAGTGAATAATATTTGCTTGTGGAAGAGCTAGTATGCAGGCAATAAATAACAGCTAGTTTATCTGAATATAAAACAGGATTAAATCAACGAACTTGGTAAAACAGAATTTTAAGTGGAACATTCTTCAAGTGATATACTAAAATTGCTTCCAATGAGAGTGCCTATATTTATTTATTTTTAAATGAATATCACCATATTCTCATATTTGTATGCATTTTGGATCAGGTACTTGTTGAACATTTAAAACAACTGCTTTAATGTAAGAATACTGAAGAATTTGATAAGAATATCATCTTTTGTTAAAGATTTACACATTTTGGAAAATAGTTAAACATTAAATACAGCTATATTACACAGAAGCACCTGCTGCTAAACCAGTAGCTAGAAGCAAGAAAAACAGCATCATTTTCCAGTTTAAAAAAAAAAAAAAAGTTGATGTAGAAACAGTCAAGGAGCATAAACTAAACATGAAACATTACATTTTCTGGAAGATAATGATTTTTTAGATATTTTACATTATATTTTAATATTGCATTAGAGAGAAGATATACTTATGTCATATTTGAAAAAGTGAAGATGTATACTTTCTGCAAATGTAAATACTATATTTCATTTTTATTGTAATTATATCTCTGTAGCCATTTCACTGCTCCATTAATTTTCATTTTAATGACATTAGATACACATATGCACTTTACTTTCATGAAAAGCAAAATAATCCAAAGTGAAAAGATTAGAGACCTTTGATACTGACTAACTAAGGAGCCCATATGAGTTGTTGCTGTTTGAGTGTTAGCTTCATCTGTTGAGAATCATGTAATACTTAAGAGTATGAGCCTGGACTTTAGTATTGGCAATTTATCAAATGGATGACTTTAATCAAGTTAGTATGTCTTTACTTCGGTTCCTCATCTGTAAATAGGAGGAATTATAGTACCTACTCCACTGGATTCTTATCTAATGAAAATGGTTAAGGCCTGCGTAGGCACCATGTTTAGAATGCCTTGTTGTAAGTACTCAAGACATGTCAACAATTATTATTACCTACAAATGGAGATATTAAAAAGTTTTCTCAGGGGCTCCTGGATGGCTCAGTGGGTTAAGCCGCTGCCTTCGGCTCAGGTCATGATCTCAGGGTCCTGGGATCGAGTCCCGCATCGGGCTCTCTGCTCAGCAGGGAGCCTGCTTCCTCCTCTCTCTCTCTCTGCCTGCCTCTCTGCCTACTTGTAATCTCTCTCTGTCAAATAAATAAATAAAATCTTTAAAAAAAAAGTTTTCTCAGATAATTGAACAATATAACATGTACACAAAACCATTATAGAATCTAAAGTGATACAAATGATAATTTATTATTACATGACTAGCAAATAAGTGTTCTCTATTGTTCTCATAGGCCATATGGGCTATAGCAAGTCTTCCAATCTATCAGTCTCAACTTGAGAGCTCCTGTAGTTACTTTGAGGGTACACGTGAAATCAATTTACAGAAAGTCAATGGTTGTATAAATGTATATTATTCTCATAACCTACACCAATAGTTTGTATAGTTACACTTATTTATTTATTTATTTATCTATTTTTGGTATTCACACTAGTATACTTGCTCCAGATGGAACAGATATTGTCACCATTTTTAGGAGAGAACACTAAGGAGTTGAGACATCAGAAAACCATTCAAGATTATTCAGGCACTTTGTAGCATACCTGGAAGTTAATGCAAGTTTGCCAAATTCAAGGTCAAGAGATTGCACTTTAAGAAAGAAAAGTCTTGTCACTATTATATTTAAAGCAACATGGCCAATTGAAGTTTCTTTCCAGAAGAACACTATTTCAGTTACAGAGCTGAAAGGTAAGTGCTGACAGGATCTATTTCTACAAAACCTGATGAAAAAATGATTTCTAGGATTGCCAACGTATCACTGAAAACTTTCGCTGACACCTGATTTGTCTAATGGATGCTTGATGATTATTTAACTCATGGCATAGATAATATTTGCGTAAGTTTCCAGTGAAAATAAAATCTGTTCAGCAGCCAACCTTTCCTAAACATTATATCTTTACTATATCTCTGTTTTCTTTCTAAATTTAAAATGTGTACTTCATCAACCCTCCTTGCCCACACACAAGCTCTTTCTGTGTAGGCACAAACCCTTTATAAGGAATAAAGCAGATATAAATAAATAAATACATGAATAAGCCTGTTCCCTGTATAATTTCTTTTCTGTTACCCTATTATATTGGTTAGGAAGCATTGCCTTATATATGTTGCTGGACATAATATTGCAGGATAATTTAAGCTATTTCCAGATTGGAATCAATTTTTTCTATTGCACGTGGTGTTTTTTAGTGAACTGAAGCAAAGTGGCTACTTGAAGAAGCTATATAATGTTATTACAGAGAACCAATTAAATTCCACCCTGTAATTAGAATTTTTTTTTAAATTACTCATTGCATGTGTGAGTTTACTTTTTGATTTTAATGCAAGTATTTGATTTAATTATTAAGTAATTTTGCTTACTAGTTGCAGAACATCAAAAGGAAAAAAAAGAAAAAAAATGAATTTTCTTTTATGCAGAGACCACTATCTTTTTCAAAGTTTTTGGTCCTAAAAGGGAACTCCGAGCTTGCATATGGTGTTTTTCATCAGCTCATTTGCATTTATTATTGGATAAGACTGTGAGAGCCCCTGAAAGAGAGAGAGAGAGAGTGAGAGAGGGAGAAATTTTTAGGGAGATTAGACTTGTAGTTTTTCTCCTACTGTTGTTTTAGGCACTTGGCTTCATATTAGAGATGTATTAGGCAGACTTGCATTTCAACTAGTACCCATCTCTTCATGTCCTAAAGCCTTAACTGTCAGGTTTAGAAGGAGACCAAATTACTGATCTTTGCCTGAAGGAGAGTGATTTTTAAGACACTGATAGAATGTTAGATTTACTGGAGTTTTAGGTTTCATTTCTTATGATGTATTATAGACTTGCTTACTTACATTCTTTGGTCAAGAAGCACAGCCATGTAGTAAGCTATATGGTTAACCTGGTTATTTAAGGTTCTACTATATGAAAATCCTGGATAAGACACCTTGGGAATGTATTGACAAAGCAAGAAACAGTGCAGCTCTTGATGTCTCTCTACCCTTCTATATGTTGAGGGCAGATTATGATAATGTGTGACCCTGCTTTAGTCTGCTACTGGTCATCTCCTTATTTCTCTTAGAAAATAATAGTGAACTCAGCAAACCACTCTCTTTGACAGTTCTCTGGATTGCACAGGGATCTCCATTAATACAGAAGTATCGGATAGTTTACTAAAGGATCCAGTTAGATACCGTGGGGCATTTACATAAAATTGTTTATAGATATTTAGAAATGTACTTAATGTTTTAATGTTTTAAACCTTAGTTCTTTATATAAGAAGACTACTATAAACAATGTTTAAATCACAAGCTGCTAGGAACAAGTTTTTTTTTTTTTAATACCTAATGTTTTATTTTAGGTTTAACTAAATTTGAGGGTACTGATTGCTGTTATTTACTCACAATTACTTAAAACCGAAACCAAAAATCAAAACCAAAAACGTTATTGAGATACCGTGTATATACAGTACTGTTCATCTGATTAAAGTATATGATTTAGTCATTTTTGTTTGCCTGTTTCCTATTTTAATAGTATATCCACAAAGTAGAGCAGTCATCAACACAATCTAATTCTGGAGCATTTTTTGTTGGCACAAAATCCAATCACTTCCCACTCTCCCTACTCCCCCAGCCCTAGGCAAACAGTGATCAAATTTCTGTTTCTGTCGATTTCTAATATTTCATGAGAATGGAAGGATGCAGTACGTGGTGTTTTTGTGACTGCTTTCTTTGACGTAGCATGTTTCAAGTTCCAATTGTTTTGTAACATGTGTCTGAATTTCATTTTTTGTTACTTCCAAGTCATAATTATAGAGATATACCTAACACATTTCATTTATCCATTCAGTAGCTGATGGACTCTTGAGTCGTTTCCACTTTTTAGCTTTTGTGAGTAATGCTTCTTTGAACATTTGTGTCCAAGTTTTTGTGTGGATTCATGTTGCCATTGCTCTTCCGTGTATACCTCAGGGTGGAAGCGCCGCATCATGCAGTAGGTTTATGTTTAATAGGTTGAGGAAGGCCCAGCTGTTTTCTAAAGTGGTTGCACTTTTTTGCATTTCCCTCAGCAACACATGAGAGTATCAAATTCTCCATATTCTTGCCAACATTTGTTATGTTCTGTCTCAATGATCATAGCGATCCCAGTGCTCATAAGTGGTTTTGATTTGTGTTTCCCTAATGACTAATAATGTTGAAAGGTTTGTCATGAGCTTATTGATAATTGGTATATCTTTGGGGCAATGTCTATTCAAATACTTTTATCCACTTTTAAATTGGGGCACTGTTCTTATTGTTAAGTTGTAAGTGTCATTTGCCTTCTTTGGGTAAAAGTCCCTTATGAAATATATGGTTTATAAATATTTTCTGTCATGCCGTCGGTTTCTTTTATTTTCTTTATGGTATCTTCTGCAGAGTTAAAGTTTTTCTCACTTCCCTAATCCCTTGCCATGCTTCCAAATAAATTACATGTACTGAAATCTTTTGCTCTGGTAATGCTTTTGAGGGAACTGATCTATGATATTTACCATTTAAAAACATTGATAGATACTCTTGTGAGGCTTATTAAAAAGACGATGAAAAGACTATGCCATCAGATAGAATCTTGGTATCTTCCTTTATTTTCATTCAGTTGCCAGTGTTTGGTTTCATTCAATGATTAAGCTATAAATTATAACAAATCCTCATTTGTTGATGCCAAATGATTATATGTTATCCGTATTTATATGTTACATATGTTGTATGTTGTATATGTTATCCATATTTATAACCTAGCAAGAAAGTTCTGCATTTAGCTTGCAATTTCTAATATGTTTTTTCCTGTAAGTAATATTTTTTTATTATTGTTGTTGCAAAGAGTATTATTTGTAACCCTGACCATTCAGATTAAGGAGCTGAGTGGTCTCTCACGACTAGGAAAACTACAATCACAGTTGTAAAACTGTACAAAACTGTAAAGCAACACATGAAAATCTAGCCTTCTCTCACATTTCTACAAGTTCACATGGAAAAAAAAAATGTGGTAATTAAGAGTGCATCTATCACAGCACCAAAGCGTAATAGCCTGCACATACTAAATGGTCACTAAACCTTTGCTGCATAATTTAAAAAAAAAAAAAAAATTGCAAAGAAGCCTGGTAGTTGAATGAGGCAAGGGGATTTAATTAATGTGTTAGGTCCCCCAATAATGGGTCCATGATTAAAGGAGCGAGACTGATACAAAGTGAAGGTCAAGCAAAGCTTTATTTCACGCCAAGCATCAAGAATCAAACCAAATGTTCAGGGCCACACCTCTTACAAGACAGGGCGATCCTTCTCTGTTTCACAGACTAGCTTTTTTATTTTTTTTTAATTTTTTTATTTCTTTTCAGCATAACAGTATTCATTGTTTTTGCACTACTCCCAGTGCTCCATGCAATCCGAGCCCTCCCTAATACCCACCACCTGGTTCCCCCAACCTCCCACCCCTGCCCCTTCAAAACCCCTCAGGTTCTTTTTCAGAATCCATAGTCTCTCATGGTTCACCTCCCCTTCCAATTTCCCTCAACTCCCTTCTCCTCTCCATCTCCCCTTGTCCTCCATGTTATTTGTTATGCTCCACAAATAAGTGAAACCTTATGATAATTGACTCTCTCTGCTTGACTTATTCCACTCAGCACAGTCTCTTCCAGTCCCGTCCATGTTGCTACAAAAGTTGGGTATTCATCCTTTCTGATGGAGGCATAATACTCCATAGTGCATATGGACCACATCTTCCTTATCCATTCATCCATTGAAGCTAGCTTTTAAGGGCAAAGGCCATGTGGTTGGGCCTGGCCATGCACAGGTGGCCAATGAAATTGTAACACACAGAGAAAGCTGCACAGTCATGCTAGGTCACACATAAGTGACCAATTGAATTACAATTTACCCTATAGTAGACATTTGAACCATCCTATCACCTTGGTCAGAATCGGCACCCAAAAGGTACCCAAAGGGCGGGGCCCATACTCCTTGGTAACTAGGGAGACAGTATGCAACCCCCCACTGATGGGATGTCTCTACCTGGCCTGACCCACCCTTGTATTTGGGCTTGGTTACCTGGGGCTGGTGTCCAGGACTTGTTTTTGAGTAAGTCCCTTGAGGGAAGGGGGGCAGGGACAGTTTAAGGGTTAAACAACAAAGTTATTGTTTAACCTGGATGGAAGCCTCTGGCTAAATAGGTCCTTACAAATGTACTATCAAAAAGGAAATCAACTTCAGTATAGATAGTAAGTTAGCAATTGTTAAGGTGGCATAACCAAACTCTCAGAGCAGAAACAAAAGTTACCAGATAAAACTTGACATATCAAGAGGTCATTTTAATTTTTCATCTTAAGGTTTTTCTTTCAAAACTGGACAAGACCCCAAAATACATAGCAAATATGAAAAATCTGAACTCTGGTGGTTCTTATCCCTAGCACACTGATAAAAGGGGCAACAGAGTTATTCCAAAAATACGTCAAAGGGAATTGAGGAGTGAAATGGTTCTGAATGACCAAGAAATCTGTTTGATAAACTTCCAGGCCTCCTGAAATTGCCAATAGAAAAAGAAACTCAATGACTTTGCTTTTGGATTGTGTTAATATCTGTTAGTAACCTCCCGTGAAGATACTAGGAGATGGAATGGTGGAATGCATGTATGGTGAGGCTCAGCAGCTCTGAGGAAATTTACACCGATGGGGCATGAGGAAATTCCTGTGCTCAGATATCAGGACATGAAAATCCAAAAGTCCAAAACATGAAAGAAGTGAAAACCTAGTTCATTTGAGATTATGATTTTTTTCCTTTACATGTTCTGGGCAATTTTATAGAGGGAGTACTTGTTCCTATAAAGCAGATGAAAAGCAAGACTGTTTTTTATCATAAGCACATCAAAACCTACAAATGCTTCTTAATCCACCTTTCACTTTGACTGATAATCCCCTGCCTCTGAAAACTTACATGAAAATAAAGTCAAGAAACACATTTTTAAAATGTCCCCTTTAAGTTTTAGGAATATTTACTACTCTGAGCTCAGAGTTCTGCAGTAGCATATAATTAAATGGGGCTTCTAAGTTCTGAATGACAATATCATATTGAATTCAGAAAGGAAAACTGTCAGCAAAATGTAGATTATTCATTTCGTGAATTCAAGGATCTGATTTGAATGAAATGCTTTATAAAATGTAGAAAAGAGAAGGCGGATGAAACAATTGCAAAATCCTGATGAATTATACTGTTTGGAGAATTAAAATTTTAATGTTAACTAAGAAAAACTGGTGAAACTAATATAGTCTAAAAAAGAACACTATCAAAGATTCTCTTCCAGGCAGAATGCCAGACAGCTTGAGCAAGCTTTCTGCAGCAGTACCTTCAGGTTTTATTTAAATTGAAATAAAGCCTGCCATCATAGCTTTAGCTGGCTCAAGGAAATGCACCAGTTTCTTGCTCCATTCCAACATTAGACCTGCCACTGCATCTAGTGCTATATATTTGCAAATGTATGTGTCATAAGTTTTTACATAGCTTGCCAAAAATTATTGTCAAAACTCATTATTCAACTAAAAGTAAAATAAATGAATAGATATATTAATGACTAAATTAATAAATAAGTAAATAACACCAGTAGCTTCACAGTTCATTTGCCAGAAGTAATTCAGTTGAAAATTGAAACATCTGGAAATAGAATGGATGTATCATAGAAATTACATTGACCTAATTAGGGTTATCTGGACTTACTCCTTTAAATGACACTTTTTTAAAACTAATAAGATAATAATCTTTTTTTCAATTCAGTTTTTAATGTCTTAAGGGATGAGACTATGGAGACCCTAAATTATCCAAGTAGATTTGCATTTTGAGAAAATTTCTAAAATTTCTCATATTCATCCATTCTTTATTTAGCTTAATGATGGGCCTTACTTCTTAATAGAAGAGTCCTTACACTGTTTCAAAGAAATATTTTCTGTGTCCGTAAAAATTATATATTCATAAAGCCTCATATATGTATCAGGCACATGTGTGGTTATCACATCCCCTTTATTACACATATTATTAAGATGTCACCTCTTTACTTTTTAAGAATGAACTTTGCCTTTAATTAAAAAGAAAAGCACAAACAATTAAAAAAAAACAAAAAACAAAAAACAAAAAAACGAAACCACAGGCTCCAAATGGAATCACTTTTTTGTAAGGCCAAGTAACCAAACCTGGGTTAATACCTAACTATAGTTCCAACCTCCTCCAGGACTGGATTTTTTTTTTTTTTTTTAAGGATTTTGTTTATTTATTTATTTGACAGACAGAGATTACAAGTAGGCAGAGAGGCAGGCAGAGAGAGAGGAAGGGAAGCAGGCTCCCCACTGAGCAGAAACCCCAATTCAGGGCTCAATCCCAGGACCCTGGGATCATGACCTGAGCCAGAGGCAGAGGCTTTAACCCACTGAGCCACCCAGGTGCCTCCAGGACTGGATTCTCACCAGTCAGTCAGGATTTTCTTCAGCACCAATGAGTAAATCTGTCATATTGCCCTTTTCAACCCACAAAGGAAGATGAGATAATTTGCATAAGACTCCCTGCCCTTTTACTCCTAAGGGAAAGTTACCTTGCTGAAACAATCCTTTCTTTTGTTTTGTTAATAATCTTCTCCACTCACCCTTTCCTGTAAAATCTTTCTGTTTTGTTCAACTCCTTGGAACTCTGATCGACTTGCTAGATGGGATATTGCTCCATTCTTGAATGGCTTAGTAAAGCCAGTTAGACCTAGATTTAGGTCTAGATTTTAATTAGATTTAGCTGAATTTTGTTTTTATACTTTATACTGTCAAATGTACTATAGGAATGCTGCCATCAAAGTGTATTTCCAGCACGAGAGGATTTTAGCTATTATTTTCCACTGACAGCAGAATTAATCCAGATTCTAAATAAAAATCTCATTTCCCTTGAAAATTTAACTTTGATCTCCATATGCTTTACTAAGCACTTGGAAAATAATTTTAATGATAATTTTTCAAAATACAATATAACATTTTACTTAGATCCTTTTGTATGATAAGCATACAGATCGTTTCACTAACAAAACCAGTAATTACTGAATATCTACCGTGTACAAAGCAGTATGCTAGTTGATATGGAGAGAGTTGATACAAATACCAACCATAGTTAATCCTCTAAGGCCCTCAAAATCTGCCAGGGAATAAAAGACTTGGAAAGCAAACTAAGAGCAAACTAGAAATGAAGAGGAGGCAGCCCTATACTCATTCTCCTCCCCTGCCCCACTCCTCTTCTCCTTGTCCTCTTCTTCCTTCTTCTTCTTCCTCTTCCTCTTCTTCCCCTTCCCCTTCCTTTTCAGAATAGTATCCTGAAATGAATTAATTTGGGAGCCAGCTCCCGAAGATCAGAAAGACTGAGAAATGGGTACAGAGTGGCAGAAACTGACTTTTATAGGACAATATTTTGGTATTCAAAGAGATCTGAATAGCAAGATGAGGAATAAAATTAGAATAACTCATTTGGGATAGAAGAAAGATTGCAAATAGAGGAACAATAGCAGAAAAACTGAAGGGAAGAAACAAGTCGCTAGGTGATAGCCAATTTATAGAGTGAGCCACTTCACTTTATATGAAGGATTTTGAGGTATGTTACTGAAAGTATGACTAGAAGAATGAAGTAGGTATCAAAATATGGAAAATAGAATTCAATGACCACCTTTTCAATGTGCCTTGCCTTATGGCACATGTTGAGAAATTGAAACTACAATATCCCAGAATCCTTTACACCTAGTTTCAATATCCAGATTAATTCCCTTCATATAGATGCACTTACAGTTGATTCTGAACATGAAAATTAATGAGATTTTTCTCTCTCCATTGGCTATTGCTGGAATACATATCCATTGAGGCACTGGGCATTTCTGTAACAGCGTTACAGGGTCAAGTTACTAATTGTGGGTGTCAAAGAGGCAGTTGCCACAATATTAGTGATAGCTCTCTAATTCCTTAATTATAGCTCTAAAAGAGCTCTTTCAATTCTTTTTGATACTGGCAGAGGTGGTATCCCTGATGCGCCATTTCAGTGGATGGTGCCAAGACTTATGTAACTTGGAGGCTCATGATAGGGCACACAATTGCAACTTTTCAGAAATATTTGTGAGCATCTTAATTTCTTGTATGAAGTCATTTTTATTGTTATTTATCTATTTATTTTTTAAAGATTTTATTTATTTGAGATGGAGAGTAAGAGAGAGAGCGTTAGCTGGGAGGAGGGCTGGTTTCCCGTACCCTGGGATCATGAACCGGGCTCAAAGCAGATGCTTGGGCACCTAGGTGGCTCAGTGGGTTAAGTGTCTGCTTTTTGTTCAGGTCATAATCCCAGTGTCCTGAGATCAAGCCCTACACTGGACTCCCTGCTCAACAGGGACTGCTTCTCCTTCAGGCTCTCCTGTGCATGTGCTCTCTTTCTTTCTGAATTGAATAAATAAAATCTTAAAAAAAAAAAATGAAGGCCAATGCTTAACTGACTGAGCTACCCTGGTGCCTCTGGTGCCTCTGAAGTCACTTTTTATAGAGATAAATAAAGTGGTTTATGCTGTTGTTCCTAAGGTCTATATGATCAACAGTAAAGGGAAAAAAAAAAAATCATTGATGTTCCACATTTTTTTCCAGTGGGAATTTTGGAAAACCATGCTTGAACTCTATCCACTGAAGACTAAGGTAACTACTGATAATACTGGTATACACGTTTATAGGGTTTGTCTCTATCAAAGGTTTTGGCTAACTTGATTATTCTTTCAGTTTTAATCCTATGGATTAAATAGCATGCAGTTTCAGCGTGCAGTATTCTATTTCAATAATCAATAATATTCCACACAATGAAGGCTTAATGTTTTAGAAATCTCAGGGAATAAGACTTCTAGCCAAAAGATTTTTCTGGGTAGCCAAGGACATTTAGTCATTAGAATATTATGTATTTACATATGTAGGTATAACACCTATTATCCTGTCACATAGTGAACTTTAATATTGTTGAAAATAGGAAAAATATTTTTAAAAAACCCACAAAACGAGAATCTCAAAATTCAATTTCAGAAATATACATGCTACCTACGTTTTAGCACATGTATCATCCTTTGCAAATGGGTATTTATCTTTACATTGCTTTATGACTTACATTCTAGCTTTTTAAATTACTTAAATTCTAAATCGGGGCACCTGGGTGGCTCAGTTGGTTAAGCCGCTTCCTTCGGCTCAGGTCATGATCTCAGGGTGCTGGGATCGAGTCCCGCATCCGGCTCTCCGCTCGGCGGGGAGCCTGCTTCCTTCCCTCTCTGCCTACTTGTGATCTTTCTCTGTCAAATAAATAAATAAAATCTTTAAAAAAAAAATTCTAAATCTAAGTTGTAAGACTTGAACAATGTCTCATGTTACATAATAAATATGTAAAATCAATAACTATCTTTTATTTGCTGCCATTGCATTATTTAATTTTACTTTTTTGAAGATTTTATTTATTTATTTGACAGACAGAGATCACAAGCAGGCAGAGAGGCAGCCAGAGAGAGGAAGGGAAGCAGGCCCCCTGCTGAGCAGAGAGCCCGATGCGAGACTCGATCCCAGGACTCTGGGATCGTGACCTGAGCTGAGGCAGAGGCTTTAACACACTGAACCACCCAGGCGCCCTTATTGCATTGTTTTAAACGTAATAAATGATACTATGATATTTCTGGGATATTTAAATTTAAAATACTTTATGGATATTGTTTGAACTATAACCCATATGCATCTATCTGCCTGTGAAGTAAATATGTAGATGTGATAGGACAGCCTATGAATTATTATTATTATGACATACTATAGCTAGAGATAAGGACAGTACATGGCATAGGAATCAGTGTCTAATGATCTGACTTCTCGAAAAAAAATCTTTAATCTCTTACACTCCAAAGAGGATTCTTCTTCACTTTTGACCTTAGAGTTTGTTAGTTTCTTAGCATAATTCAAAACATCTTTAAACTCTGAACAGTAATTCAATATACCAGAGGCATCCCCCATTTTGTATATCTGCCCTCTATTTTTTTTTTTTTTAAGATTTTATTCATCTATTTGACAGCGAGAGAGAGAGAGAGAGAGAGATATCACAAGCAGGCAGAGAGGCAGGCAGAGGGGGAAGGGGAAGCAGGATCCCCCGGAGCAGAGAGCCTGATTTGGGGCTCGATCCCAGGACCCTGACATCCTGACCTGAGCGGAAGGCAGAGGCTTAATAACCCGCTGACCCACTCAGGCGTCCCTGCCCTCTATCTTTCTAACACTATACATTATTAATGAGGAATCAGGAGTTACTGACTTTTTTTTTAATGTTTACCAGTGAGTCATCAGGCTTATTCAATGTCATAAAGATACCTCAAAGTAAAATAGCAACTTTTACTTTTCATTCTGTTAAAGTCAGATTAAAATATTCTGCCTGGTTTCAAAGGCAGGCTTTCACAAACTTTCCTAAGCTTACCTTGTAAATCAATGCTGAAATACAGTATTGGAAGAGATATAGTTGTATGTAAATTGCAACCTGCTAACAAACCAATCACAAGAAAACTGACTGAAAAGAGACTTTTATATGAGCACCAGACCTATATTGTATTCTTTTTTATTTTCTTTGTTAAACTTTTATTTTTTTTTAAATGATTTTATTTATTTGACAGAGAGAAATCACAAGTAGATGGAGAGGCAGGCAGAGAGAGAGAGGGAAGCAGGCTCCCTGCCGAGCAGAGAGCCCGACGCGGGACTCGATCCCAGGACCCCGAGATCATGACCCGAGTGGAAGACAGCGGCCCAACCCACTGAGCCACCCAGGCGCCCCGTTAAACTTTTATTTTGAGATGACTTCAAATTTACAGAAAAAGTAGCAAGTAGTAAGAATAAGACAAAGCCTTTTTATAGGCAAAGCCTTTTATCAGATTGTTAACATTATGCCACATTGGCCTTATCATTTTCTGTATATAATTATATGTATCATTTTTTCTTGACCATTCTAGAGTAGTGTGCGTTTTCTTAAAACAAGGACAGTGTGCTCATAACTACAAAGGATTATCAAAATTAGGGAATTAATATCATACTATCATAAAATTAGGGAATTGATATCATACTATCATTTAGTCTAATACTAGACCCCATTTAAATTTATTCAGTTTTCTCATTTGCGTCTTTCAGAAACTCAGGATCCAATGGGTTATGATGTATTATGTTCACTATTTATTTAGGTGTACCCATTGTCTCAGATTTGGCAGCAGAAAGAGCCTTAAATTGAATCCTGCATCCTTTGATATTATATCATGATGATTCTTCTTATTCTTTAATCATGACCTTTCTTTTAGCACAAAAAAGATATTCTAGGTACAGCGTATACTTCTCTCAACCTAGATCTGGAATCAGTCATTTCTCCAAGAACTTTGGCTTCTTTTATTGGAGAACTAAATTTAAAAACTGATCTATAGGTGATAGTTGTGCTCATCCAAGCTGGGGTATTATTGCTGTTGGGATAGTCTGCCGGCAAAGCTGCAAAATAGGTGTTTGTATAATCATGCACACACATCCACATGTTTGCCTGTATCAACTCTGTATGTATATTTATAGATAACTATGTTAAAAAATGAATTCACACCGGTATTCTCAATATTGATTCAACTTCAAGGATTTTTTATTCTACCTTTCTCCTTTCTGTGTTTGTTACTCTCTTCTCCAGCTCTGGGAAACATGACTCCCATTATCCCCAATGTAATGATGAGGGCTCATGACTATTCTAACACTTTAATCAAAAGATGGAATTGGTTAATTAAAAAGACAATAAAATCTGTCCACTGGCTCTTTTCCCTCGCTTTCTCTGTGGCTGGCATTAAGGCTTGAGGGTCCCATGTTCCATAGGAATTGGGTGGAGGGTATGGTCAGCCTAATGGGCTATATGCAATCAATATTGGGGCCCACATGGTCAATCCATATTTACTGAGTATCTATCAGGCGTAAGATGTTCTGTGAGATGTTCTGGGAAGTGGCTTAGATCTAACTATATCCATGTGCTTTTTCATTTTTATTAGTATAATTTAACCTCATTTTGTTGAATGTTAAACTTTTTTCTTACATGTCTTCTCATCGGTCATTCTCTTCTGACTCTTGTGCATTATCACGTCTGTTCTTAAGCTACGTGTATTCTTGTTCTATGATATCCGCCTGGGTGCTGGATAGCACAATATCACAATCATGGTGTGGCACTTCCAGAGCACCTGAAAATGACCTGATCCTGGTCCATGCTTTTTACCTACATACATTCTTAAAATCAGATCAAGGAGAAAAGTATGATTAATATATATATATGCACACATGCACACATCACAAGTCCCAAAGAAGGGAACAAAATGATAGAAAGATAGAAAACCCTCCTGTTTTTCCAAGTTTGTCCTGCCAGGCTGTTATCTGCTCCTAACAGATGTATTCATTATTAGTTCCTTAACAATTTCTGGGTAATTTTGTACATAGTTTATGCTCTTCCTCTACTGTATTCAGGAGAAGTAGAGCTCTGAATTTTGGTAAGAAAGTTGTATTTTCTCTCTCCTTGGCCTTCTTATTTCTTCCTCTTTCCATCTGCTTTCTTCAGTTAAATCACTATTATCTATGGCCCATATCTTGAAGTAGCATATTTCTTTTGTTAGAGCAAAAAGCAGACATAGTTGTAGCTTGGAATACATGATTGGAATCATTAAAGCATCACTCCTACTGTGAAATCACTAACATATGCTTATGACCAGAATCCATCTCATATTTGTTTGTTTTCTATGTGATGCTGTCATTCCACCTGTCACATAATAACTTTTATTTACATATCTATCACGTGTCTATTTATAGTAGTAGTAATGAAGCCAGTAGGGGAGGGATCAGGAAAATGCTTTTCATGTTTTTGGAATGGAATTTTATTTATTTTATTTTATTTCTTTACTTTTTTGTTAATTCTTTCTAAAAGTACATATGGACTTATCTTTTATCTCTTTAAGCCCAGATACTGACACACTACCTAGAAAAGAAGCTAGTAGGATCTCAGGAAATACCAAATATTTCATAAATTACTGGATAGGTCAGGATTAATATGTTATTAATTGTCTTGATAAAAATTATTCCAACATAGCCCAACATGGTGGAGTAAATCAAACCAAGAGTATGTTCTAGAAGGATCTTCTTATTATTAGAAGGGGAAGGAACAAGCTTGCAACTGGGTTTCTAGTCACATATAAAATTTAATAAGTCTTTCTAAGGGTGCCTGAGTGCTCTGTCAGTTAAACTTTGGACTCTTGATTTCAACTCAGATCTCAGGGCCATGGGATCAGGTTCTGAGTTCAGTGGAGAGTCTACTTGAGGATTCTCTCCCTCTTTCCCTGCCCCTTCCCCTGTGAATGTGTGTGCACGTGCACATTCTCTTATCTCTCTTTCTAAAATAAATAAATAAATCTTTTAAAAAAAAAAGAGTCTTTCTGGCTCTAATCCCTGAGTCTTTAGAAAAATATCTTCTGGCTTTTCAGATTAGTGGTCTATGGTTAAGTTTTTATCTTTTTACCAGATTCTTATGTTTGATGGTTTAATTTTCCCCTCTGTATTATTGTAAGAGCTTTAGGATTGATCCCGGAGAGCCTCCATTTCATTGGTGAGAGTATGGGAGTAGGATACAAAAGGGGACCTAGATTTTTTTCTAAAACCGAATTCATAGAAGATACTGTCTGGTTATTTTAAGCCCCAAAACAATACCTTTAAAATATCATTAAAGGTATTAGGGTAATGTTTTTTTCTTTAGTAATAATTACCTAGTTAGTGGAATTTTGCTTTTTAAAAAGGAGCTATAATCCCTATAAATTGTTGCATTAAATGTAATAAATTTTAATTTTTTTTGATAGAACTAATCTCATCTTTACACATATATTGCTAAAATACTGGCTTAAAGATGATATTGATCCATAATAATATTTGAAATCAGTATACACAGAGTCCAGAAATGGGTAAAAGAATAGAATAAGCCCTCTCCCTATCCCATTTCTAATCCATGCAATTGAAAATAAGTAAATTTTCATTTTATAACACAGACCTAACCCACCTTATTTTAAATTCATTGTAGGAGCTTGACTTGCAAGACAAAATTCATAGAATATTTTAAAATCCTATTGCTGTGGAGATTTATGCAAATTCCTTATGGAAATATAGACCCAACTTTCCCTTCATCAATAATGATGCAGATTTTCTTGTGAACTATATGCTGGACCTCACCATCACTAGATGAGACTTTTCCAGTGTAGTCATTGTGTAAAAAGCCTTGGTGGCATTTCACTGAAAAAAATAGCCTCATGTTAGTTTAATGTTTCAAATGACTTTAGGACTTTTAAACAGTGAATTTGGGCATAGACATAAAATTCTTTCTTTTCTCTTTGAGGGTGAGATGGGTAGCAGGAGTTGGAAGTTAAAGTAAGTTTTAATAAACATAGCAAGGTTATTAAGAAAACTTACTCAGATTAAGGACCCATCAATGACAGGAATAACGGGGTTTTCATAAGACATATCTAAAAATGCATGGTGGTAGTGTATGTTGACTATTCATTTTCCACTCTAAATTAAAGTTATGGTTTTGAACACTATGGAATGTCAGTGAATGTAATAATCAACAACAAACTAGGAAGGGCCTTGTTCTGCAAATCTTTTCTCAAGTGACTTTTGGAATAGAATCTATGCAATAGAACTTTTTCCTTTCCTTTGACAAGGGAAGGAAAAGAAAATATAAACTTTAAAAATTACCATATTAAAACACATATGGCAAGCGCCCTCTTTTTACTTACCAAAACTATTTTTGACAGGAGAAGGAAAGGGCTGGAATCTGTGAGGGCAAGTAGACATGTACATTTTAAGTTCTATTATACTGACTGATTTCATAAAAGTAAAAAGCTATTTCAGAATTCCACACTATTCACTTATCTTCTTGTACTCTTCACCAGATGGCACCCAGCAAAAGAGGCGTGCCATCAATCATCCTATGTCTTGCCCAGTGCTTTTCCTGTCCCACTTTTCTCCTGCCTTTCAGCGCCATTTGCCACTGTGGCATCTCTGCATATCTGTGTGCTGAAACAGTCAGCTGCCATTGCTTGGCTTCCTTCGTCACTTGGCTTAAACCTCAGTCTCTCTCCTTTAGAAAAGCTAGGCACCACGCATCATGTCCACATGCTCATGTCAATATGCATAGATTTTGGAAAAGGGGGCATTGGTGCTGAACTGTTTCTCCATTTTTTTACAGGAGTCCTTTGGTCTATAGCGATTTTCAAAAAGCTAGGTTTTCTGGCACGTCTTTTCTTGATGCAACTTAATTTGATGGTTTAGATCAATAAACTCTTGCATTCAGAAGCATCTCCAAGATTTTGACAATTCGTACCAATTAAGTTCAGATGGGTCACAAAGTGACCCATCTGACAGGATCTTGTCAGTGGTTTGACAACAAGTTGCTCCTGTTGCATGAATTATAGACATGATAAGTCCCCAAAGGGGTCCTTCTAAAGGGCAATAGCAGCAATGTAGTAGAAGGATAGAAAATTTAAATTTAAAGGAGAGAGAAATTAACTCTCACTAAATTAACAAATGTCTACACTCTTTTGATTACTAATAGGTATTAGTTTTCACTTAGGAACCTATTCTATCTGAGTGAACAGATGCTACTTTGAAATGTTAGTGCATCCAAGTTGAAAAACATCATAACCATAGAATTCTAATCATCTTTTGGTTGGAAGAGAGGGTTTGGTCTATTTGAAAATGAGTTAAGACACATTAGAGATTGGACTATTTACAGTAGTAAGATGCTTTGCATAACCTGTTCCTATTAACAGATGATACATTTTATCCTATGTTGGCCTGCTTGTTAGACACAGTGGCTTTCTTTTCTTTGTCAGGAACTGTGAGTACTGTTCACTTTGTTCTTACCACATTCTCCCTTATAATCCACATTTATGTGTATAAAGGCGCATCTATATAAGACACAGGCCCAATGCAAAATGGGGATGTTGGACCCCCTTATCCAAAAATTATTGACTTTTAAGATGACAGCAGAGTGTTAAACCAAACACAGGGCATCATATGCTTGTGCGTCATATTCTTTTCTCACTCCAGTTTAAAATCTTTGAAGACAGATGTTTTCTTCCTTCTTTTAGTTGTTTTGAATATTATACATGAATATACATTAAAAATCAAAATGTACCAAAGAATATATAATGAAAATTGAGCTACTTTCTTTCCCAAAATCCTTATCAGGGCATGTCAAGGCATGTCATCTTCAACAGTCTTGCGTGGGTTATACCTTGTACATCATCTCCTTCCCCTTCATAGAAATGAAATAAATATTTATTGCTTGTTATACCAGACTCTGTATTCTGGATATAGCGGCAATAGCAGCAAGTCACTGACTGAGAAAATGCTTGACAGTTAAGCTGGAGAGGAGACCTAAATATGCACTTTCATTTAATGAGTGAACACAGAATGTCAGTAGTTTTCTCTTAATACTAATTGTGCTCATTTATAATGCTCAGTGAAAATTAATTTTAAGAGATACTAATTATGTTGTACCCACATAGAATTCACTGTTGGCTTTATAATAGGACTTGTTTGACAAAAATCAACTGAATTGAAAGCGTATTTGGGTTCCCGTAACCGTGAACCTGATTAATTTGCATTAGACTGTTTGCTTTAGATTAGGTTAAAGTAAAACACTTGAAAAGTCCTACTATGCAACAAAAATTTAATTACATCCTCAAGACATCCCCATGCATTAGGGTTTGTTATCACAATTTTATTGACAAGAACATGAAGTCTTAGAAAATGGAGGGAACCATTTTCTGGGGTCATTGAAGCAAGTAAATGGTTTCTAAGCCTGTGCATATTATACTTCTTACACAATTCCTTGAGACTTCATGTTTCAGAAAACTGTAAAAATAGTTCATCCAATACTTATCTCAGTTATTCACTTCTTATAAACTTCCTCAGTAAACTGGTAATTGTACTACTCAGAAAATTGTATGTCTTATATTTGGGAAAAAAATGGCTAATTAGAATTCATCAATGCTAATGAAGTGAGTGAAAGGGGGAAATCAACACAGCTAATGTGTAAACCTGAAAAACAAAAACAGAAGGAGATAAAAAGAAATGACTGGGAGTCCTGCCTGTGAGTAATATTTATTTATTTATATGTCAGATTTTTATTGTACCTTGCTTCTGAAGAGCTGGTGTAAGATCTTACATGGAGTATGCTTTGAAAGAAAAATTTGTAAAATCAGTCTGGGCTTAGAAGTGGATAACCTGAAAAAAAAAAAAAAAAAAAAAAAGTGGATAACCTGAAACAACATATTCCAAGCACTTGGTGGATGTGCAACAGCCCACTGCTACCCTGAATGGATAATTAACATTTACTGAGCAGTTAACACATTTACAGGTGTGTTGCATGTGCCCTCTCTCTCTCTCTCTCTCTTTTTTCCCCTTCCTGTTAAAGAATGAAGCTTTTAGTGGTGATGACGTGGTGTCCGGATGGGTATAGTTAAAAGGAACAGTGGGTAATCTGTAATCTTTTCTAACCAGAGCACATGCAAAGACTACCCATTATTTCAAGCCCTTGGGGAATAAAATGATCTTTTGCATCATTTCTGAAGTGTGAAATGAGAAATGTATCTTTGGCAGTGTTTAGATTTCTAACCACATGAAGGATTGTAAGTGTTTTTTTGTTTTGTTTTGTTTTTTGTTTTTTGTTTTTTTTCTCCCCAATGTAAAATGAGAAGATGGTGTGATTTCAAAATACTTATGTCTGGGGAAAGGGTTGAAAAATAGCATTTTCCCCTCCTCAGGTTGTTTTTATTCCCAAATGGACCATTTATTTATTTACTTACATATTGTCTTCTTTTTTTCCCAATGTTTACCATATGTAAAACCATGAAGGTAAACAGAAATATTTTAAAGGTATGGCCCAGACCTCAAAATAAAGTAAGGCAAAGATGAGTAGAAATGATTACAGGAAATGTATATGGTTGTTAGATGCTTTTTGAAGCAGGAAAGATGTATCATATATTCTATAAAGGGCTGAGTATGGAAATAAGTAGTCTCAATGCCCACACTGAAGTACCTGTTTACATTCTTCTAGAGAAAAGATAATCTTATAGAGAAGTCACACACACACAAAAAATTTGGACAAGCCATCTTTCAGATTTCTGATGCTTTCATGAAGGAATTTAGACATAAGGGGGACATGGGCAGGAAGGTGTAAATACATTGCTCTAAATGTAATTACAACTGTAAGCGCAAATGGGCCATCCAGCTGACACAACTCTGGAGAATTGGTCTTGTTTATAATTATATACATTTTCTCTCTGAGAATAATTTAACAGTGCTCACTCTAAGATGGATTCTATGCCATTTGGTTTCCCTTTCACCTAATATTGTTTATTCTTATGTGATACAGTACTTCAAATCCTAAAACTAATTTTTCTTTGACACCAACATCTAATTTACTTGGGAAAAAGCTATTGTCACTTATTCTCTATTCCTTTCCTTCTCAGTGAGTAAATTTATTATAAGAAACATTGTTTCAGTATCAAGGTAAATAAACTATGATAGAGCTCATTATGTTTTAATCTTTTATTACTGTTAATGCAAACAGTAGTGCATAGGTTGCTGATGAAATAAGTAAGATGTTTCTCCCAGCCTTTGTAAGAGTGTTCTAGGAATTCTTTTATATGTCCAGGAATTCTTTTATATGCCCAGGGAAGACAGAAATAATATATATAAATCAGATTTAATCTTCTTAAAATGATAATTAATTTCTATCTTATCCTGCCTCAAAAACCTTCCATGACTAACTAAAGTTCACAGAATAAATCTTGGGTTCCTAACACTGGTCGTCAGCACTTCTTGCAATTTGATCCAAATCTGGTTATTGTGATGTTTTTTTTGTTTGTTTCTTTGCACTTTAAGCTCTAGGCTAACTGAGCTCCTTGGTGGACACCTGCTCCTTTCTGGAATATGGTCCTTCCATATTTTCTTATGTTCAAATTCAATCTGCATTTTTATGCCCAGATAAAATTTCAACTCATCACAATCCTTGTATATATCTCTGCTTTAAATAATCTTGCCTTCCTCTGAATTTACATTGTACTTCATCCAAACTCCTTTATGACATTTGTCGCTTTCAGCCCTGTATAATAGTTTTTCCTTTGTTTTTACATAACCCTGAGAACACATTATTTATATATATGTTATTTTACTCTCTCTCTCAAGATAATGAGTTCAGTGAGACTCATGTCTAAATTTGTCAGTGTATCTGACATAGCAGCAAGCCATTCGCTTTGTACTTAGAAAGTATGCAGTAGATATTTTTTAAGTAAATGAATGAATAAAGATTGATTTTATAAATGAATAGACAGGTTGCAGTTTAATGATCTTCCAAAGTCACAGATGAAATCTGAAAAAGTGAAAGTAAAAATTTCAATTCAGTATATACAATGATTCAGAAAACGTCCGTGGAAGTAAATATTAATTCACTAAATATTCTACATGAACTTTTGACTTAGTATGGGCCAATCATCATTTTAGGGGGAGATTCAATATACCTCCACTTCCCTAGCCTTAACTATGATTTTCACATGAAAGTTGTTTCTTTATTGCCCTAAGGATTACATAATATATGGAATTACTTGAACACATAAATGTATAACTTAAATATTTTAGAAAGTAACAGCTCATATTTGGAGGTTCAAAACAGCCCTTATTAAGAATTTTGTGGTTTGATTTTTTTTTTCATTTTTGTATAAGTCAGCCTCTTCTAGAAATGTTCCAATCTCGAGAGAAATACAAAGCTATTGGTATTTCATTTCATCTAAACCACAGAATCCTTGACATTTGGTGGAAGAGCTTATTTTTGAAAAGGTGTCATGCCCTATTTCAGTTACATGTTTCATTACAACTTGTTCTTTTTTTTTTTTTTAACGTTTTAGTGAGAGGAGAGGAAAATGGTGGTTATTCATAATTAGGGCATCACAGAGACTATTTTATTGTCCAACTTAATAGGTGAGTAGAATACCTGGAATTGCCCTTTGCTGTTATTGCTTCTACTCCAGTCCAATTTTTTCACTACCTCAACTTGGAAGTAACAAAATGATCCAAAGCTTAAGACAAAATTCTGGTGCTACAAAATAGCACCAGGAAAAGTATTATTATTTTGTTTATTGCTAATACTTGGCATGGATTTACCAGACTTTTTTTTTTTTTTCCCCTCACAGAATCTTTCATCTCTCTCTTCCATTCCCATTCTTGGTTTCCTAGCTTTAAGATACAGATGAGATATTAGAAAACATATAGGTTTGACTTTACATTTTATAAATTAAGAAGCTGGAGCCCAGAGAGGTGACATGAAGTACTTAAGTCACACAGCCTTAAAGCCCTCTGGTTCATTTTTGAGTGGGTGTATTGATTAGATGGAAAGTTGGTTGGTTACCAGTTAATTGAGAAGAAAGAGGCAAAGCCATTTGGGTTTATGTCAGAAAAGAAACAAAAGCCAGGAGAAATATGGAAGATTTTTACAGATTTTAGGGTTAAGAAAGGTAAAATGAATCAAGCACATGGTGAGAGTTTGATCGAACATAAATAAATTTTGATTAAAAGCATAATGACTATCATTTACCCTAGCTAATTGATTCACACAGGGAAAAAAATACTTGAGGAAAAATAGGAGAGTAATTCTAGATGGAGAAATATATAGATTTTGTAATTTTAATTCAGCAAAAGGAATGGGGAGGTGTGGAAATGATATTTTCCCCAGATAAAAGATGAGGTCCTAAGAGTGTAAGAATTTGAGTCATGTATTAAAAAAATGTACTTTGAGTCTGGATCATTGCAGATCTGCTTTTTCTACTCATAGATTCTGTTCAGTGCATAATTCATGTAGTTTTATATACAGAGTAGCTCATCTTTTCTATCCACTGGGTTCTTCTCCTGGAAGTATCATTCACCCAGGAATCTATTCTCCTGATGGCATGCATTTTTTGGCTTCATAACAAAACAACAGTTGGGAGGTGCCTGGGTGGCGCGTCAGTTAAACATCTCCTTTGGCTCAGGTCATGATCCCAGAGTCCTGGGATTGAGCCCCACATCGGCCTCCCCGCTCAGCGGGGAGCCTGCTTCGCCCTCTCCCTCTGCCCCTTCTCTCCCAACTCATGCTCTCTCTCTCTTGCTCTCTCTCTATCTCAAGTAAATAAACAAAATCTTTAAAAACAAATAAACAACAACAAAAATTGCAGTCTTCTATCCCTTAAGGATCTTCCAGAGATATTGAAAATAAAAATGGGGGCATCTGGGTGGCACAATTGTTTCTGATTCTTGGTTTCTGCCCAGCTCATGATCTCTCAGGGTCCTGAGACCAGGATTCTCACTCAACGCAGAGTCTGCTTAGTTTCTCTCTCCTTCTCCCTTTCCCTCTACTCCTCCCCCCTTTTAAAATAAATAAATCTTTAAAATAATATATTAAAAAAAAAGAAAGTAAAAATGAAAACTAACATTCCTGTTATCCTGATATCCTTGAGCCCAAACTCAATGTCCCATGTATTCCTGGGGTAGTAGTGATCTGACAGAAACTTTAAGTTTAGCATCGATAGTCAATGCAGGGTGGATGGACTGTTCAAGCTATTCTCTCTTCTATAGACACCTTCTGGACTTGAATAAAACTTTTGCAGTTGATCAGTTCCAGAAAGTCAAGAAGTATGAGATGCTGGCTCTCATATAAGAACTTTCAAAGAGGGAAGGACCCTTTTAAAATAACTTTTAATTTAAATTTACTGATCATCTATTTAGATTTACCCAATTTCTCAATTCTTTCCTTCATTCTGCCAGTCACATGGTCCCAAATTTTTGCACATTTTTCCTCAATTATAGCCTTTTAAATATAATGATTCTGTGTATTTCACCATAATAATTATAAAAAGTATATAAAGTAATCTCAAGTCCATTCCCAACTATGGGTCCAGTTTTATAAAGATTTACTTAATTATTTAACCTATTTTTCCATTTGTTTGCCAGTTAAATTTAAACAAATTAAATAAATTATATTATGTAGCACTGAATGAACACATTTTATGTTAACTAAACTTCCTCTTTTACAGTTAAAATGAACTATATATTGGGGCACCTGGGTGATCCAGTGGGTTAAGCTTTGCCTTCAGCTCAGTCCATGATCTCATGGGATTGAGCCCTGTGTCCTGCTCTCTGTTCAACAGGGTGCCTGCTTCCCCGCCTTCTCTTTTCCTGCCTCTCTGCCTACTTGTGATCTCTCTCACTGTCAAATAAATAAATAAATAATCTTAAAAATAAAATAAAATGAAAAATATATTAAATATGGTTTTAAAAAGACAAAAGGTAGATCTCACCTTCATTTAGAATCATTTAAAGACTTTATATTCAGAAATATTTTAGGTGCAAGAGATTTTATTTTATTTTAATATGTCATAAATTAATTTATTTGTATTTTAATTGGTAAGATTCAGTAAAGCAAAATAGCATACAGGAAAAGCATTCAAATCTCTAAATATTCTGAGTGAGCAATTGTTTTTTGGTTCACTAAATGCACCAACATTGTTTATTGAGTTGTATTAGATCATAACAATAGAAAGAAATGATTTTCTGATGGAATACTGTGTATGTCTAGCTTCCAACTAAAATCCATGAAACAGATATATTTCAGTAAGCATAATGCTGTACTTTCAGAAAGTTAGTTGATTAAAATAAGAAGTGAATAAGTGTAAAGAAACCAAATCAATCCTGAGCATATTCCTTAATATGTTAGCAAATTTTGAAATAAAGAGAATGTTAAAACAAAATTAAATTATATCAAATCCAAATTTATAAAATAATCATTTGTATTTCTATAAATGCAGTTACAGTTTGCATTAGTGATAGAACAATCATGTCTTACAAAATTGCTCTACCTGTGGTATGTTTCACTGTTACACTTAGACATGAGAGAATATTTGTTTGATTAGTAATGATAGATCCAAGTGGAAGCTGCGTCATTGTAGACCTTCTCCCCTTTCAACTTCTTTTGTTACTTTTTTCAGGAAAATTGGAAGGGCTTTTCTGGTTGGTAAATTTGGAAGAATAAATTAAACATGCCTACTTTTAATTACTCCTTTCTGCTGGTACAGGTTGTTTTGTAGATAGTATTTAAAGAAAATTCAGAGAGCTATAGTTGATACCAGCAGTTTATTAAGTGAAAAACCAACTCTTCACAAACCCAAAATTTAGAAGGGGTGGGGGTGGGGTTGGGTGAGCCTGGTCTTATTGCATGTAGCACTGGGTTGGTGCATAAACAATGAATTTTGGAACACACACACTCAAATAAAATTAAATTACATAGAAAAAGAAAAGAAACTCAGAAGCATAGATGTTACAGGATGGCTTCTTTTAAGTGAAAATGAGCAAGTTGTTTAACCTTTACAATGATAGGTTATTATAATGGCATTGCATTTTCGAGACAGCAGGGGATTGGTTAAAAGTGATTATCTTTTACCATTATAGCAAGATGACTTAAGTTTTTTTTTTTTTTTTTTTTTGGTTGTTTTTTTATGATTATCAAAGGCATATACAAGAAATAACCTAAGTTAAATTTCACTTATGTTCATGAAATAGAGTAGAATTAATTAGTTTTGCTTATGTGGCTTAAAGGACTTTTTCTGCTTGGGGTATTTTCAGGCTTGGTCTCCATTATATTTTATCTTAACAAAGGTAAGTCCTTCAAAGAGGGTAATTCTTCCTGATTCTGGAATTCATTGTTAGGAGAAAACTAGGCTTTCATATCTAAGGTCATGTCCTTTAACCCAACTTCGGTCACTTTAAAAAAAAAAAGGAAGAAAGAAAGAAAGAAAGAAACTAAATTTGATTTTTATCAGTCTTTCCTTTTCAATATATTTCAGTTTGGGCTCAATTTTTTTACTACTCAATAAAAAATAAATCACTGCCTGTCTTTTGTGGAATATGCTTTTAGTTGACCCAACATATTTTTTGTCCCAAAATGTGTTCTGTGTTTCACCAAGCTATACAAGTATTTGTTGTAAATACTGCAAAATTCACTACAATATTGCATAGTTATCCATGATAAGATTTAAAGTGCTAATAAAAAATCTGAACTTATTTACACCAAGTTTGAACTGTGGTAGAATTTTCCATATGAATCAGATGCTCTTATTGAAAGATGTTTGTGATTTTGACTAATAAAAACAAGAAATATTTCCCTCATCTAATAGTTGAGAATACTGATGGCTTACCCAAAGTTATCAAGGAGGTAGATTTCCAAAATAGTATTTGAACTGGATTTGTGTCAGTCCAGAAATGGTTTTTCTCTCCACTCTGCTGTGCTGCTTCTTTGGAAAAACTATACACTGCAGCTCAGTGAAAAAATAGAACAGTGGTAAATACCTTATTACTGATTATTATTCATTATTCAGTGCCTGTTCTTTTATTATATAGCTAACATTAATAAATGCTCATGTATGAACAATATTTCTTAGAGGGTAGCCCCCATGAGAAAACATTTTGTAATTTTAAAGCATTTTGAAAAACTTCTAAAATAGATCATCAGATAAAAAAACAATTTTTATTATGTACAATAATGATAAAACTAATCTAGTGAATAATATGAAGCTTCCTTTAAAATAGACCACAGGGGTTAGATATATTTCATAAGAATTACTTCTTTTTCTTTTGAGCCACTATAATTGGTCAAATCATCCAATGTTTAATCTTTAAGACTTTTTATTTTCTGTGCAAATAAATAGTATGATACACCAAGCCTATAAAGCAATATTTGGTATAGTGTGAAAGACCATTATATAATGGTTCTCATGCCTCTTGGCTCAAAAAGAAAAAACAGAAAAACAACAACAACAACAAAAATCGTGATTCCTGTAGTAAAAAGCATAGAAAAAGAACTAGCAGATAGTATAAAGTCCAATACTAAATACTGGTTTAGGAAGGTATAGTCAAGATAACTGGGAAAGGGAGCCAAAATTGTGCTTCTAGAATATTTGAGGACGACTTTTCAGATGCAGAATATTGCTTAGTCCATATTGTGTGTGTGTGTTTTAATAAATTTGTTCTGTACCATTTTCTCTACATGATATGAATTTTGAGCTTCTCAGCCCTGCCTTTTCTTCTCCTGGAGTTAATTAATGGGATTGTAGCTTTTGGTCTTAAAAACGACAACTGCGGTGAGAAAACTCTCAGGAAGATAAGGAGGACAAAATATTCCCTTTGCCCTTACAGCTGTAGAAAAACAAATTGAATTCTCCATAATATACTCTTTTTGCAAAGTTATTTTAAGAAGTCTTAGAATCTTGGACTATGAAAACTTTTGCTATAAAGCCTTAACTTCAGTAACATCTGTGATTCTGATTAGTTGTCACCCAACAATTAGTCGTACTAGTAATATCCAAACTGACATTCATTTTCTGAAACAATAAAATCTTGTTTTCTTCTTAACCAGAAGGAGATTACTGGCATTTCCTTCTTGTCCCACATGTTTGGTTGGGTCGTGGGGAGAGTCCAATCCAAGGCTCTGCTCTCTTTCTTATTTAAATAAAGAAGTTAAGACATTTTGCCACGTTTAAAGTGATGACTTCTTGGAACTGAATGTTTAAAAAAAAGGACCAATTTTAAATAGGGTGGTAGAATGGGACAAAACATGATGAAACGTGATGATTAATAGAAAGAACACATAATTCAAAGTTATAAGGAGGAGATGCTGGTTCCAGCAGCCACTATTCATTTGTTCAATCATTCGGCATACTTTCATTGAGTTCCTATTAGATGCTAGAAACTCCTTCAGGCATTTAAAATAAAGAAATGAACTTGGGGTCAGAACACCTTGGGTTTGAAAATAGAATCTATCTCAGAAAAATTAAGTGGCCTTGAACGAGATAATTAACCTCTATAACTCAGTTAACTTTATCTCATCTTTAAAATAATGACAGTGATAATCACTGAACTAGATTAAAGTCCAGAATACACAAGAGGTATATTAGTAAAATCAATAAGAGATAGCCTGATTTATAAAATAACTGAGGCATAGTTGGGGAATGAGCTCTATAAGTGAATAATTACTATTCAGAAATTTAGAAATCTACAATATACCACAGGGTTCAAGGAAAGGGTCAACAAAAGGTTTATACTAGAAGCTGAGATTACATCCTTATCCTCTGATAGGCATACAATAGGGTAGAGACAAAGGCATGAACACGTCTTCGAGTTACCTTGATGAAGGAACTTCACTGTTTTGGTCTCAACATCCTTCTTTGTTAAATGAGGGGATTTGAATACTAAGTCCCTTCCAGCTCTAACATGATGTAGTTTTATGTAATCCCAAAGCAATTCAGGGTGCCATTAAGCCACTTTGTTAGATCTTTTCCCATGTATGAGTCAGAACTATTGTTTTCTAGATTTTTCCTAACTTAGTTTATCTTCCAAAGGAGAAAAGAATCATACCATAGGGCTTATCCCTAGTTACATAGTGACTGTGAGTATGTATTCAGCATGATGACACTTCGATCACCCATTCTCTCAGACACACATTTTTCTTTAACTACTACCTTGCTGACCCTTTATGATTAAATTACCTTAAGTTTCTAAAATTCTTAGAGAAAATTCAAAGTTTTTAGGTTCTTTGTTCTATTTTAAATATTTTTTCAATATATTCTCTTAACTATGAGAGGTTAAAGGGACTTACGAAAATATTTAAAGTGCTCATACAGTGACCCATAGACATCTAGATATAAAATACATAGTATTTTAATAAAGAGTTCTGTGAAAAATATCTGCTCAAAAATTATTAATTACTTACTTTCTAATATAATAAAATAGATGAATAATTTTATTTGATTTTGAACTTAATAATTTCAGGAAGAAAATGTGATTTTTCAACTGAAAACTTTAGCTTACAGGAAGTAGTAAGCAAAAATAGATACACATTCTAGATACAAAGAGCCAGAAGTTGCTGCAACTCATAAGTCACTACATTGTCCAATGAACAGAAGAAAATGTCCTTTAAAAACATGATCCCTCATTTCAAACAAGCTGTAGCATTTCATCTTCACCATATCACTAAGGCAAAAACTTGTATAGGTTATGGTCATCAATCAAAGTCCCTGTTAAAAAGTTCTTTCTATTTTAACTACTACAGAAATTCTCATTTAGGGGATACAGTTCACTGAGCCAGATCAATCTATACTAATGCAGCTATCATGACCTTTATCTTTATTTTCCTTTTTCAAAAATGCAATATAAACATAAATAAAAGAGAAAGCAATTCCCATAAAGCTAACTGTCTTTCTGGTTTGGTTTCTTGTCATTGTTGATTTTGTCCTATGCGTGTGTGTGTGGTTTGACAGTAGTTTGAAAATTCTTAAATTACTTTCTATCTTTGATTGTGTAATAGATGTTGTGATATTCTGCCTAGAGGCTTCTTTCAGGACTAAAGCACTGATACCCTGGCTGTGTGCAGGAAAGAGATGGCTGACTTCTGTCAGCCAAGTCCCTCCCTGGGAATCGGCTCAAAATGCCTTACCAAAGACACGTCTGTCCCTGAAAGGAACATACATCCCATGACTAGTCACATGGGGTTTAAAAGGTGTGGTCCCCAGGAGGAATGGGTGTCTCAGTCTGTTAAGTGTCTGCCTTTGGCTCAGGTCATGATCCCAGGGTCCAGGGATCCAGCCCCGCATCAGGCTCCTTGCTCAGCAGGAAGCCTGCTTCTCCCTCTCCCTCCATGGCTCTGCCTTCTCGTGCTTTCTCATTGAAATAAATAAATTACATCTATAAAAAAAAAAAAAAAAAAAAAGAACGCAGTAGTTAAACATTTTTTTAAAAGGTGTGGCCTCTTTGCCTCAATGGTGGATTACTCTGAAGGGTTCTGCCAGCCTCAGAGCAGAAGACTTGGTTGCTTTTGAACTGTAGTTCAGCTCCTTCTGTCCTATTCTGCTTCCCTCATTACACAACATATGATGATCCTGAGAGAATCGATTCCTCCATAAACCTAGGAGACTGACATAAAGTATGAAAGGTTCTTTTAATGGTGGTGTAGAAAATTATGAAATTCTCCTTTCCACATGACACCATCATTTCTTCATCTTGGGCATAATTTATAAGCTATATCGGACTCACTCAGGTTTAGAAAATTGAAGGAAGGAGAGTAAAATGACATCAGAGAAAATGTAAATCTTTTTGAAAAGCCTTTGTAGGGCTCATTTACTACCTGGTAAAAGTGGAAATATACTTTTCTTTACCTCATTCTTCTCTCCTAATACACAACCTCATAGATGGCATCTGTGGTCCCATATGATATAAATGAAACATCCCATGTTGCCTACTCTGTCTTTTGTGGGTTTCGGATACCTCTCTTTTATGTCTCCATAGCTTTTACCTATTTGAATAGTATCTTATATTTACTTCTCCCTTTACCCATGTTCACCAATATCACAGGCTAATAATCTAAATTACAAATGTAAAATATATCACTCTCTCACCTTCAATAGCTCCCTTTTATGCATAGGGAAAAGTCACCATTTTTTTAGAATGTATGGTATGCCTGCAGGACCAATGTAGCTTACACTTAAAACTTTAGCCTTGTAAAGGCTAGAAGTGGCAAAACTTATTTTAATATAGAGAATATTTATACAACATTTGCTTTCAATTTCAACTTCTCGCTACTTTTTACTGAAAAAAGTTCTGGCTCCACCAGAGATCTTTGGTTCAACTAAATCATTCTAAATAAAGCATGGATAATTATGAAAAAGTAGTTTTAAGAAGATAGTCAAATAAGAAAATGTGTTTTCAACTATTTTATTGTAATAAATAGTTCATGTTCTGAAGCAAAGTCAAGGCTGTTAACATATTGAAATAATAACCACTAAAGTATATTGTTTTATAGAAGCAACCTTGGAAACTGACTTTTCTTTAAATGTCAGAGTAGCAATTAATATCAGTTAAGAATGAGTTTTTATAGAATTAATTTAACTGCCAGTCTTATTAAGTCATGATGGAATGATAGTCAAAAATATGAGTGTTCTGAACTGTTTTCTATAATCAATATATATATATATATACATATGTATATCTTCATATTATATATGTGTATATATACTTAATTACAACATACACATCTGTGTATACAAACACATATATACATACCTTTAACCCAAATATTAATATGACATCTTCTTGCATGACAAATATGTCAACAGAAAATTATGTATTCTAAACTCTAACTCACACCAGTCCAGAATTGTTTATTGACTATCTGGAATTCCGCTGGCTAGAAGTTTGTGGCATAGCTTTATCATCAAGAGACATACTGCCATGCAGAGTAAATCAGTTTTAGATAAATTTACAAATACAAGAAAAATGAAAACGCTTTTAAAGAGTTAAATTAAAATTCTAGAATTTATGATGCGAGACCTATAGATACAGATTTGCACAAAGAAAGATCTCAGGATTTATTAACATTTTTAGCCAAAACTGCCAAAAATTGTTTAAAAATGAAGAATTGTCTGTATGATGTAATACAGATTTATTCATGGAATTTATTCATGACATTTGCAATATGCTTTTGTTTCTGAAGACCATTTTTTGAGAAACAATGGTAAAAATAACTTTCTTAACTGTTTTGTCGACACAGCTATCACATGCTTTTATTTTGTTATGTTTTGTTTGTTTTGTTTTATTTAAAGATTTATTTATTTATTTTAGAAAGGGACAGAGACAGAAAGCTTCCAAGTGGTGGGAAGGGCATAGGGAGAGAAGCTCCTACACCAGGCTCTATCTCATGACCCTGAGATCATCGCCTAAGCCAAAACCAAGAGTCAGAGTTTCAACTGACTGAGCCACCCTGGCGCTCCATGTGCTTTTATTCATACAAAACTACCCCCCACCTTTTAAATATCTTATTTATTTACTGGTTAGAGAGAAAGAGAGCACAAGCAGGGAAACGGCAGGCAGAGGTAGAAGAAGAAGCAGGATCCCTGCCGAGTAAGGAGCCTGATACGGGACTCATCCCAAGACCCTGGGATCATGACCTGAGCCAAAGGGAGCCACTTAACTGACTGAGCCACTCAGGTGTCCCATTAACACTCCTTTTTGAAATTTAAACTCACAAACACTGTCCCAAGTACTCTTATCTCCATGATTACAAGTCAGTTCATTCAGAGAGAGTAATTTAGAGAGAGTTTATGATGCTGGTGGTAGTAATATTGGTAGATTTACTTCCAAATGTCAGTGCACCCTAGCCAGCCTGCATTTCCATACTTAGGACACCACTGGTAGAATGCTGGATTCCACCAGAGGTGATGCAAATGTGAAACAAGAAAAAAAAAAAATGAAATGGCTTTTTCTGCATGGCTGCAGAAAAGCGACAAAGCAGAATAGTTATAGATATTCTATTAATTAGCTAAGTTGTGTAATATATATTCTGTTGAAAATTGAGCTGTAAATTATACAATTTTTTCCTTTAGTCATTTGTTTTCTGAAAAAAAAATTCTAGATAAATGAGTTGTAATCCAAACAATTCAAGAAAAAGTTGCTTAATATAATAGTACAAAATTTATCATTGCTTTGTTTTTTCACAGGGTATAAAATAGTCTCCTAATAACAGACATGGTAAACATTTACGTTTTTAAAACTTTAAATATAAATCCAAGGATAAGGTTCCTCACTATAAAATAAGTAGGCGTTTTCGAGGTTCATGTTTGAGTCAAGTGAAAGTGTACTCAAGAATTATGGTGGGAAGCGCAGCTTAAGGAAGTGGTATGCATAAGTCACAACATTACTTTTGAATCTGGTTGTTGAAGTCACTATCATAAAGTACATCCTTTAACACACCTCTAGAACTTTTTAAGTCTTGAGCTTCCTGAATACCTCAAACTGCAATTGGAATACAAATTTGTATCTGAGCTCTAAGATCTTGATTGCCAGGCATGCTAAATGAGGACAAAATGATAATCAGTCAGCCATTTATATTACTTTATTACCGTGTTAATTCAATTCATTCAACATTTGTTGAGTGTCCATTATAAACTGGTCATTATGCTGGACACTTACAACAAAATATGTGCTGGCTTATCATTGTTTTAAATTTGTTCAACAAACAACCATAATCATATTTCAGTTTAATACAGCCTATTATTTTTATAGTTATAACCTATCATGTTTAGAAAGCACATGTTCAAAGGCACTTGTTGTCAACTATGTGTAATTTATTATGCTAAAATAATGATAATTATTACTAGGTTTCTATTAGATGTCCATCCTGAAATTGCCAGGAATTGTTTATTTATGCTCTTTTTCTTTGGTTTTGGTGTCCTAAAAATCTTGAATTAGTGGAAATAGAAGATATTCAATATCTAAGGGTATTGTAAGGGACTTCAAATTTGATCTCATGAAGTACTGACAGATGAAAGATGGTTTTAGTTTATATGTCCCTAAAGAACCACATTAAAACTGGAGGGTAATAAGCATAAAGGAGACATATTTTCTTTCTGAAAAAGAAGACAGAGAGATGGAAGAAAGTCTGTCAGTGCATGGTGACTTCCATATTGCTGAAGTACTCAAAGCATTTGCTGGACAGTACCAGAATAGTATTACCCAAAAATACTTTCTTTTAATTATTTATTTATTTATTTATTTGACATAGAGAGAGAGGTCACAAGCAGGCAGGCAGAGAGAGAGGGGGGAAACATGCTCCCTACTGAGCAGAGAGCAGGACGTGGGGCTCAATCGCAGGACCCTGAGATCATGACCTGAGCTGAAGGCAGAGGTTTAACCCACTGAACCACCCAGGCACCCCAATACTTTCTGCCCGAATGTAAACACTATCTCTATCTGTAGTTCTAATACTGAAGCACTAGCAACACATAATTATAAAGCATTTGGAGTGTGTAGTGTGACTAAGGAGCTGACATTTCTTTAAATTTTAATTAATATAAACTTAATTTTAAATGGCCATATGTGGTTATTGACAATTATATTGGACAGCAATTACCAAATGTGTTTAGGCAGAAGTCACGAGTGACATTTAAGTAAGATTCCTTCTCACACAGTCAATGCTTCTGTGATTTTTAGACAACAAACACTGCCAACCACAAGGCTTGCTGACCCCCCTGAACACACCATTTTGTGCTTCCATCACACAAAGCTCATCACTTTCTTTAGTGAAGTAGTGTCCTGGATACGATACATGTTACATTTTCTGTGTGACCGGAAAGTAAAAAGATCTCAGTGATACTATATGAATTGAGTGCTTTTGCGAAGTCACATACTAGGTTGCTTCCTGTAAGGTTAACCTTAAACACCTTTCAAACCACCTAATGTTCCTAGCAGCCGTCATGATTATGCGGAGGATATTTCATGCCGTGCCTTCTGAACTGAGTGAGTCAAGAGCTTTCTGGGTGTAATGCTGACTTATTTGGCAGAGAAGTCAGGAGAGCACTGTTGTGAAAGCTCAAAGTCAGGTTCTCACTTTCAAAATTTGCTGTTTGTGGGATGAAGGAATGATAAGCAGCCCACACTGCAGAATTGTTTCCAAGGCAAATGACTTAAGCAGTAGTTTCCTCTGTGTGTGTGTGTGTGTGTGTGTGTGTGTGTGTATGTGTGTGTGTGTGTCACTTGAAGTCTTACTCATGGGCAGCTGCCAGAGGGGGGAAAATAATACTTTTGCCTTTTTCTCAATATACTACAATACAGGCTTTTTAAATTGACAAAATTCCAGCCAAAGTGGGCAGCAAAAATGAAATATTTGCTTTTCCTCAAACAGACTCCATTCTTCCTGCCACATGAATTTTTTCTTACTGCATTCTCTGCCTGAAATGCCTTTCCTCACAGCTTTATACATTGAAAAGATAATGGATCCCTAATGTCTATATGAATGCCATCTTATCCTTTGTCTTTATTCCATCAACCTTGAGGGATTTTCCTATCTGAACCTACTTATATTTGTTGAGCAAGAAAATATACATGTTTACCTCACCCCATTAGATCATATGCCACCCATCATTGATGACCCAGACATCTCTGAAACCTCTACAGGGCTTAGCACAGTGTCAGGATAATATTAGGTAGAAAAACGGATATGAATTACCAAATTAATGAATGAATGAATAACCAAAAAGTAAATAGGAAATCATTCACTGGTAAAGGTGTCTGAAAAGCAAGTTAAACACTTAATCGAAAGCAACTTCTCTTTCCCTTTCTTTCTTTCTTTCTTTCTTTCTTTCTTTTCTTCCTTTCTTTCTTTTTAATTGCAATCAGTTAGTCACTGTATAATACATCATTAGTTTTTGATGTAGTGTTCAATGATTCGTTAGTTACGTACAATACCCAAGTGCTCATCGCAACATGTGCCCTCCTCAATACCCATCATACTGTTACCCCTTCCCCTAACCCTTCCCATCTGAAACTCTCAGTTTGTTTCCCATGGTCCATAGTCTCTCATGGTTCAGCTCCTTCTCTGATTTCTCCCTCTTCAGATTTCCCTCCCTTCCACTATGGCCCTCTGTGCTGTTGTTTATGTTTCACATATGAGCGAAACCATATGATTATTGTCTTTCTCTGCTTGACTTACTTCAGTTAGCATAATCTTCTCCAGTACCATCCATGTCCATGCAAATGGTGGGAATTGATCCTTTCAGATGGCTGACTAATATTTCATTGTATATATGTACCACATTTTCTTTAGCCTTTCATCTGATAAAGGGCATCTTGGCTCCATCCACAGTTTGGCTATTGTGGACATTGCTGCTATGAACACTGGGGTATATGTGCCCCCTTTTAAAAAATATTTTATTTATTTGACAGAGAGAGAGATCACAAGTAGGCAGAGAGGCAGGCAGAGAGAGGGAGAAAGCAGGCTCCCTGCTGAGCAGGGAGACCGATGCGACGCATGATCCCAGGACCCTGAGACCATGACCTGAGCTGAAGGCAGAGGCTTAACCCGCTGTGCCACCCAGGTGCCCCTATGTGCCCCTTCTTTTCACTACATCTGTATCTTTGGAATAACTACCTAGGAGCTCAATTGCTGGGTCGTTGGGTAGCTCTATTTTTCACATCTTGAGGAATCTCCATACTGATTTCCAGAGTGGCTGTACAGGCTTACATTCCCACCAACAGTGTAAGAGGGTTTCCCTTTCTCCACATCCTTGTCAACATTTATCGTTTCCTGTTTTGTTAATTTTTGCCATTCTAACTGGTGTAAGGTTAGGTGTAAGGTCTCATTGTGGTTTTGATTTGTATTTCCCTGATGGCTGGTGATGTTGAGCATTTTTTTCATGTGTCTGTTAGCCATTTGTAGGTCTTCTTTGGAGAAGTCTCTGTTCATTTCTTCTGCCTACTTTTTGACTGGGTTATTTGTTTTTTGAATGTTGAGTTTGGGAAGTTCTTTTTAGATCTTGGATATCAGCCCTTTATCTGTAATGTCATTTACAAATATATTTTCCCATTATGTGGGTTGCCTCTTAGTTTTCTTAATTTTGTTGACTGTTTCCTTTGCTGTGCAGAAGCTTTTCATCTTGATGAAGTCCCAAAAGTTTATTTTCACTTTTGTTTCCTTTGCCTTTGGAGATGGTCTCGAAGGAAGTTGCTGTGGTCAATGTTGAAGAGGTTACTGCTTGTGTTCTCCTCTAGAATTTTGATGGATTCCTGTCTCACACTGAGGTCTTTCATTCAGGTTTATCTTTGTGTACGGTCTATGTTTCATTCTTCTATATGTAGCTGTCCAGTTTTCTCAGTACCATTTATTTATAGGCTTTCTTTTTTCCATCGGATTTTTTTTTTCCTGATTTGTCAAAGATTAATTGACTATAGAGTTGAGGGTCCATTTCTAGAGTCTCTGTTCTGTTCTACTGGTCTATGTGTCTGTTTTTTGTGCCAATACCATGCTGTCTTGGTGATTACAACTTTGTAATATAGCTTGAAGTCAGGCAACATGATGCCCCCAGCTTTGTTTTTCTTTTTCATCATTCCCTTGGTGATTTGAGGTCTTTGCTGGTTCCATGCAAATTTTAGGATTGTTTGATCCAGCTCCTTGAAAAATGCCAATGGTATTTCTGTAGGGATAGCATTGAAAGTATAAATTGCTCTGGGCAGTATAGACATTTTAACAATGTTTATTTTTCCATCCATGAGTATGAAATGTTTTACCATATTTTTGTGTCTTCCTCAATTTCTTTCATAAGTGTTCTCTAGTTTCTAGAGTAAAGCTCTTTTACTTCTTTGGTTGGGTTTATTTTGAGGAACCCTATGGTTTTTGTTGCTGTTGTAAATGGGATTGATTCCTTAATTTCTCTTTCTACAGTTACATTGTTAGTGTATAGAAAAGCAACTGATTTCTATGCATTGATTGTGTATCCTATCACATTGCTGAATTGCTGTATGAGTTCTAGTACCTTTGGGGTGGAGTCTTTTGTGTTTTCTATATAAAGTATCATGTCATCTGCAAAGAGAGAGAGTTTAACTTCTTTCTTGCCACTTTGGATGTCCTTTATTTCTTTTTGTTGTCTGATTGCTGAGACTAGCACTTCTGGCACTACATTGGACAATAGTGGTGAGAATAGGCATCCTTGTCATGTTCCTGACCTTAAAGGGAAAACTCTCAGCTTTCCCCCATTGATAATTATATTCACTGTGGCCTTTTCATAGATTTTTTTTTTATGATATTGAGGAAAGTTCTCTCTACCCCTATACTCTGAAGAGTTCTAATCAGAAACAGATGTTGTATTTTGTCAAGTGCTTTTTCTTGAAAGCAATTTTTCTTAAGACTCTTGGCATTGCAAGTTATAGGAAGCCTCCTTTAAAGTGGCATACAAGCAACGGAGAAGAATTTATTGACTGCTGTAGCTTAATAGTCTTTTGGAGATAAGGCTTCCATGCAGTCAACAGGGTTCGAAACCCATATGCTGGATTCTTTCTTTTGGTGCTTCATCTTTTGCTTCCCCCAGGCTCCATGATGGTAGCCAGCAGCCTGAGAGATTATACACTTATGGATTTACTTCTACTGAAAGAGTGATGGAGTTCCTTCTAGTATTCCTGACAAAACTTGAGATTGGTTTTAGGCCTCTGCAATATGATATGCTGACTTACTTAGCCCAGGTCACATTTTCCTATACCGGGACTTTTCCAGAGATATAACCCTGCCATACCATGAACTGAATGTCTTCTTCATCCTCTACCCATGATCAGTTGCCAAAAGATGCCACAGGATGAGGGAATGTATGTTGAGGAAACAAATAGCAAGTGAAACTAAAAAACTAAAAAAAAAACCTAAAAACTAAATTTTAATGAGTCATACTCTAAACTTTATTCAATCCTACATAAATTCTCTGAGGCCCCTTGAAAACGCCTTATTTTTAGTATTATAGTTTTTTGAGCTATTGACTTTTTTCCCCCAGTAAGAGAATCCATCAGAAGAGGGAGTTACTTGCATAAAATCAATGTACATGGTAGAGAGGATTTTCAACAAGCATTTTGTTTCCATGTGCATCTTTCAGAGGTAGTATCTGTTGAAAGTGATACCTATCTTTAGCTTCTAGTTAATATTACTATTAGTTTCTCTCAGAAAACATCTCTTGGCAGATGTAATTCCAATTGATAAGAAATAGATACCCATTCTTAGGATTACACCAGGGCTAAACATAATCTGAAGTTACATCTGTACATTGTTATAATTCATAATCTCCTGGTTTCTTCTTTGATTTTGACCTTAAAATTAATCTCTAATTTATAATTTCTGTGTATCCTGTAAAACCAGGCCTCCTTTTGACTTATTTCAAGGAATTATTCTCATGCTGGCTCACTCACCCTTCCTTCCTTTTCTTTTCCTTCCTTCCTCCTTCCCTTCTTTCTTCCTTCCATCCTTCCTTCCTTCCCTCCCTCCCTTCCTTCTTTCTCCTATCACATGTGGAAAAAAAGAATGCTAAACTTATGGTTAAAAGTATGGGCTTTGGGGGTGCCTGTCTCCCTCAGTTGGTAGAGCATGCAACTCTTGATCTCAGGGTTGTGAGTTCAAGCCCCACACTGGGTACAGAGATTACTTAAAAATAAAATCTCTTAAAAAAAAAAAAAAAAGTATGGGCCATGGAGTCAGAAAGGACAGATTTCCTTTTTCAGATCCAACCCTTAATTAAACATGGTAAACACAATATGATTTAATTTCCTGATCTACAAAACAAAAATAATTTCAAAGAGTTATTATAAAGACCAAATAAAGTACATAAAATACACATAAAACACAATACATAGCATAAAGTAAATGTTAACTATTATGAACATCATCATTATTTGCTATCAGTTGAACAGAGTATTACAAAGAAAGGCATCTAAGAACTGATATGTTTTTTGAACCATTTATGTTTAATTCCCTTTAAAGCATGTAATTGCCAAACTATGGGCCATATTGAAGATGACAGAACATTCAAAATACTAGATGAGTTTTTAGCTACTCATATTTTCACCCTTGCCATTTCATACATCACTAGTACTATTTCCTATTTCTGTTGTTACCAAACACGCTAATTTATATTTGCTTTCTTTTTCAGTTTTGACTCTCCTACACCTATAGGACTTCATCACATGATGACATCTAAACCTCAGATATATGCATCACAAGACTCATGCTCCTCTGGTCACATTCTTACATGTTGTCCTCATGGCATCGTTACCCACTTGCCTTGGTTTGCTTGGAGCTCACCCCAAAACAGTGCTTTTAAAGAAAACTATGTTATCTTCTAGTGGAATTATGATTCACTCACTATTAATAAGCTGCAAATATTGAAATCATCCTAATCATCAACTTTTCAACCACAATGTTTGTGAATATTCTTTCTATTCATATTTCCAGTATTCTTAAATTAGTTCAGGTCATCTTTTTTTTTTTTTTTTTTCCTTTCCTGGACCCTTCATGAACTCAAGAAATATTTATTGATATTTACCACTTTGTTCCACATAGTTCAGTAGTTGGTGGAATACAGTTCTATGGAAATATCTCTTCATTCAGAAAGTTAATTGTTTGTTTGATGGCTTAACAGGTAAGTAAAAATGAAACATTGAACACAATGTAATCATTTCTATGGTGTTTATCAGGACACACAGGAGATCACCTAAGAGAGTGAAGAAAAATGGATATCTAAGGCAGATAATTTATGGTAATCACAAGACTATTAAAACCCATATATGAAATGGCAAGGATTTTGGACTTTGTAGTGTAACAGGGAAAAATATTAAAGGATTTTCTCCAGACAAAATTAGAGATTTAGCAACATTTCTGTGATTGTGTGGGAAAATGTATTCCTGGGAAAGACAAAGGCAAGAATAAAGATCTGAAACTCAATTTGTAATCATTAATGATCACTAGGGGAAATAATTGCCCTCTATGCAGTGCAGTTCCAGAGTGTTGGAGTGGAGGGCAAAGATAAGGCAGTATTTGGTGATGGCTTGAAAGAAAGAGAAGAGCCAAAACACCTACCGTTTTGTTTCTTGTTTTAGCAAATATGAAGAAAATTGTATTATTCTCTGAGATAGAAGTAGTAGAGGAGACAAGGTCCTGTATTTGTTTTTCTCATTCCAATCTATCATTCCCAATGCTGTCAACGTGGTTTTTCTAAAACAATTTTGATCATGAAAATCCCTGCATAAAAAATTCATTGGATAAATATTACAGAACAAAGGCCAATACTATTTTCAAGCATCTGCATAATTTTTTGCAACTCATCATATATTCCTGTCTATATCATATTCTTAGCTTAACCACATTCTCTGGGTGTGTGTGTATGTGTGTGTGTGTGTGTGTGTGTTGTGTTTTGTCCTATAATTAAATCTTTCTAACACCTTGTTCAATTTGCAAATTCTGATCTATCCTTTAGGACCTAATTAAAATTATAACCGTTTTATCCAGATTTTTCAGACTTCTCAAGGCCAAATTAACCACAACCATCTTTGGCTCTTATGGCAGTCATAATCTTATAAAAAATAATATAATGTTACACCACCAAACTGTGCTTGCAAGTCTTCCTGACATTAGACTAACTTCCCACATGGCTAAAGTTGGCTTTCTCTTGTACCACACCTTCCACCATAAAGCAGGTGCTCAGTAAATATTTAATGAATAAAATAAACGTAGGGACGGGGTGTCAGCATAGGAAAGGTTGTAGAGTTGCCAAGGGGGGCTCTTGGCTCTGCATACAATTTTCTAGTTCTAGTTTGTTCAGGAATTTGTGGTGACAATGACCAGAAATGGCAGGGAATCATATTGATAGACATACAAAAGATTTTTTTTTCCTTCCCCTAATTTAGACAGTGTTAACCTTACCCACTGCTGTTGTATTGTAGTCTTGTCCATTCACTGAATGACAACTTATTTAAAATACCAAATTTTTCTAATGTATTATTTTAAATCTGGCTTTTATTGTCTAGATTCTGCGAAAATGCAGACTTAAACATCAGAAAACCTTTATTCAATTTTCCGTGAAATTTTTACACATCACATTTGATCTATAATTTCTTTTTTTATATTAGCTTTTTTAAAAGATTTTATATATTTATTTGAGAGAGAGAGAGAGAGTGAGAGAAAGCTTGAGAGAGGAGAAGGTCAGATAGAGAAGCAGACTCCCCATGGAGCTGGGAGCCCGATGTGGAACTCAGTTCCAGGTCTCTGGGATCATGACCTGAGCTAAAGGCAGTCGCTTAACTGAATGAGCCACCCAGGCTCCCTGATCTATAACTTCTTCTATCACCAATAAAATTTGGGTTCATCATCTCACTATTTGGATTACTCTTGTTTAGGTTGTGCATTATACAAATCAATGCATGTAAACAATATATAAAATATATTCAATATATTTGTTTTTTAAAGCATTTTTGGAATAAATTTTATGTTGTGATTTTCACATGGGCTTCTTGTTTTCTGTAAAGTGCCGAGGTAATAAATGATTACCTACAAATTTGATGATAAGTTGTTAAATCTAAAAATAGTCATTATATTCCAGTTTATATGTCCTGGTCTTCTGCCTTAAGAGAGAATAATAACATAATAATAATTATTATTAATTTTATCTTATATTTATTTTATATTTTATTATTATAATTATAATTTCATGATTCTTATAAAATAATTGCTAGATATATTTTCAATAATTAATTTTCCAGAATATAAATAATATATTTAAAACTCAAAAATTTCCTCAAGAAACAGGAAAAATACATGAAATTAGGTTAATATGGAGGAAGAGATATTCCTACACTATCTCTACAAATTTCTCAGAATTTATGTAAGAATAAATACTTTAAAAGAAGTAGTGATTCTTAGATTTTTAAAAAAGATTTTATTCATCTATTTATCTGTTTATTTATTTAAGAGACAGAGAGATCAGGGGTAGCAGCAGAAGGAGAGGGACAAGCAGAATCTGCTGTGAGTATGGAGCCTGACGTGGGGCTCCATCTCAGGACTCTTGAGATTATGACCTGAGCTGAAATCAAGAGTTGGCAACCTTTTAGACTGAGCCATTCAGGTGCCCCATGGTGGTTGGATTTTTTAAAAACTTAGCTCTATATTTATTTACAAATTATAGTAGAAAATGCAAATACCTGGGATGTCATTTTTGACTAATGATATTTTACTAATATTTTGATTGAAATTCATGGGAAATAACAGGGTTGGATATAGGTATTGGTAAGATAATTAAAAATGTTTGCAATCAATTCAATTATCTTCTGTAAATCTGCCCTCCTCATACACTGCAAAATAAGCTGAAAAATGCAAAATATTGGCACTTGCTTTTTTCCAAACTTAGATGTTATGATCTTCCAGCATTTTAGTGGAACATCACTTTTACATACTCCATTAGCCAAAATTATCAAATATTTTGTTTAATAGATGTATATTTGGGTATACGCAAGTTTTTACCAGTGTCTTTTTATACTTCTCCTTTCTGCCTTTCAGTACGTATTTCTGATTTGAATTTGCTTTTTCCAAAAATGTAAATTTAATTTTTAATGAAGTTCTGGAAGAGGAATTTTTTATTATTTTAGTAAATTTGTAAAAAGATATTTGGGATTAAGAGAACACTCCCCCCCTCACACCTACTGGCTATGTTATTAAAATAACAATTGTTTGCTAATATCAATTGCATTCTTCCTGCCCATACTTACTTTTTGACTCTATACTGCCCGACTGATTAAATTTATTTACCTTTAAAATGTATGACTCCCTTCTTTCCTTCATTTTCTATTGAAGAAGCAAAATAACACAACAGTGATGGTGTTTCGTTCAGAGATAATTTGGAGGGATCTAGCTTGTTAAACTGCATGAGGAAAGTAGTAGAGACTGATCATATTTATAAAGTGAATCTCTGCTAATGTCAGTTGCTGAATAATTTATAAAATTAAAAAAATACTACCCATCAATAAGGCTATTGTACTTTTTCAAAGTCCATTTCCTAAATATTTCCCGAAGCCTGTTATTTGGAGCAACAATGGTACCAGCACTAATCAGTACCCAATTATGGATGCTGCATGCTAAGAAGGTCTTGAGCTGACTCCCAAGTATTACTAGTGTCAGCTAAAATGGTCTTCTTCACTTTAAGAAAACTAAAGGGTCTTCCTCTCCACCAGAAGCTATCTAATTATGTAAAGAAAAGTGATTAACTGATCATGATGAATAAATTAATCTCCAAGGAGATGCACAAATTCAGACATTTCTAATTAGTATAATTTTCATGGGACAACTGGAAAAATTCTCTGTTCTTATTAGCAATGATTAACAGAACAATAACTAATTTTTGGCAGCTCCCTACAAAATTGTTAGACTCACCCTAAGGACACAGATTAAGGAATCGTAAATTCATTAGAAAAGTTGGTGAAAAGCTAAAGCAATAGCCTTAACAGAAAACTCTGTTTCTACTTGGAAGAATTTTCATCTTCGTTATGTTCATCTTCATCACAACTGATAGCATTTGAGAAACTACTATCTGGATTGCCACTTTATATGATGAATTAACTTCAATCCTTACAGCAGCCCAGTGAGGTCAGTGTTATTATTGCCTCCAATTTAATGATCAGACAAAATGGAAACTTTATTTTGTTTTGTCCTGATTAAACTCCAATTTCACTAGATTTGTTTTTTAAAATCATTAATGTTTTAAATTTCCTCTAAAACTTTATTTGAATATTTAAGATAATTATGTTCAATTTATTATACCCACAACTGAGCTAAGCAAGATGAAAATGTATAAAAGATACACAAGATAGTTCTAACAATATTCAGTATGTCATGTGTCTAGTTAGGACACATTTTTACCACAGGTTTAAATTAATAGTTCTTTGTTTTTATTTTGATCAACAAATCAGGCCAAAATGAGCAATGTTAGAAATGTTGTTTCATGAGACTTAAAGTAGAAATATATAAGCATAATTCACTCATAATAGATTTGAAAATTCTGTAAGACAGGGTGTATCGTAGGATAAGATTCTAAAATTTGGAAACAAATGTGATAAGTTATTAAGAAAATAACAGAAAAATAACATAAAGAAAGCAACAACAACAGCAAAATTTTAACAGTCTACCTTATCATCATATGAAATTTCTGTTTGAAATAACTGCATCTAAATTTATGGTCACATAGGGAAAATAGAACACTCAGAATTATTTTGTTTTGTTCATTGGAAGTTAAAATGTATTCTTAATGAAAGTAATATACTTTGTCAGTGAAAAGGTGTCTGTGGTATTCATATATATTTCCAAATCCTAAATGTCTACTAGAATTAATTTCCAGGGGCTCCTGGATGGCTCACTCAGTTATGCATCCATCTCTTGATTTTGGCTCAGGCCATGACCTCAGGTCAGAGTTATGAGATTGAGCCCCTGGTGGAGATTCTTTCTCTCCTCTCCCTCTGCTTCTTCCCACCCCTGCTCATATGCACTCTCTCTTACTTTCCTAAATAAATAAATAAATAAAATTTTAAATACTGTTTTTATAGAGTTTCACCAAAAATGCTTACCAATCAACGAGTCAGATATGAACAGGTAACATTTGTCAGACTATGAAAAATTTGCTGGGATTACACATGAACATCAAATATAAAAATTAAAATGTAGATTTTATATACTGATGATATAAAAGCAACAGTCCCTTTGTGAAGACAAATAGATAAAGTATCTCCTATGCTTGTGAACTTTTGGTAACAGATTATTCAATATGTGGCAGTGTAATAGATAGCAGATAACCAGAAGCAAGCTTGTTATGGTGTACCTGAGATCAATTAGAAAGAATCATAAAGTGTATCTGAAAATATAACATGGTAAGGTAAAAGAAACAAATTTTGATGACAAAAAAAACAAAAAAAGAAACAAATTTTGATGACATACATATAAAAGCAACCACAAGTGAGTTCAAACCCCTCCAGGAGTTTACTTTCTCACTGAGACCCAGGCCCCAAGTTCTTCAGATGACCAATATGGCCCCTCATAATTGTGTCTCATTCCCCCCGCCCCCCTCTTGTTCTCCAAGTTTCAGCCTTGCTGATCTGGTCTCCTTGCTTATAATACTCTAGGCATACTTCGCCATCAGGACCTCCCTAATTACCCTTGTTTCTCCTGGTTCACTGGCTTCAAAAAAAGCCTGGACTCACTGGCTTCCCTCCACTAGATTTTGGTCCATTTTTCATTGGGACCCTTTCTGGCCAGTTTGTTTAAAATGGGAAGTCCTTCCCAACAGGCCGTATAACCCTGTATTTTTGCCACTGATCACCATCTAAAATTGCCAGTGCTGTATTTCTAGTGTCTAGAATGAGGCTGCCACATAATAGGTGATATATACTTGATACATATTTGTAGTTATATAGTGATAAATGTGCATATGTAATATGTAGTGTGTATATGCTATATATTTGCAACATATAGTATGTCATTTGTATTGCAAATATATTTATCTCCAGAATATATATGTAGAATTAATGTACATATCACATACACGTAACAACATGGGAGTATATGTGTGTGTACATGGACGTGTGTGTGTGTGTGTGTGTGTGTGAGCTAAATGAGATCCATTGCTCAGTATAGAAGTTGGGCAACATGGTAGAGGGTAGAGTGGGAAAAAAATAGGGCTAAGGACTCACATATGTAAGATTTGATTCTGGTTCTTCTGCATTCTGACTGTGTGACAGATGGGGAAAATTGAAGGGCATTCAGAGAAGAAAGAACCTCATAAGGGGATTCAGATAGCTAAAGGGAAAAATATACATTATTTGAGAAATGCCAAATTTCCCCGAGGTGGATTGGGGGATCCACCTCGGGGAAATTTGATTGGATGCAATGAAATTCTTAGATAAAACTAGAACTATAACTGGGTATTGGAGATTAGAAGGATTATAAATTTGATTCTTTACAGTAATACATTCTTCAGAAAATTCCAATCTTAAGTGATTTATTTGCCTTTATTTAGGTTTCTATTGTCCTAGGAACTACTTCAGATTATTGAACTAATGGTAATTAATATCTCTGAAGTGATCTAGCTGAAGCTTCATTAAGGTATACCCACTATCAACATTCAAAGAAGTCAAGGGACTGGCAAAATTTCTTTGTAAGGGCTAGATAGTAATCATTGTAGGTTTTGTGGGCCATAAGATTTCTGCAGGAACTACTCAATCCAGTCTTTGATGATGTCAACATCTAGATCGGGTGTGGAGGGGCCACAGGGTGCCCAGTTAAGCATCTGCTACTTTCAGCTCAGGTTATGATCTCATGGTCCTGGGATCAAGGCCAGAGTCAGGCTCCCTGTTCAATAGGGAGTCTGCGTTTCCCTTCCTCTTTCTTTGCTTGTGTTCTCTTTCCTCTCTCTTTCTCATAAATAAGTAAATCTTTTTTTTTTAAAAAAAGTCTTAAAAAATAAATCAATAAAAAATAAAAAAAGTGTGGAATCATTTCAATAAAATTTTATTTTAAAAAATGTTGTAAGCTAGATTTAGCTAAAAGGCTGTAGTTTGAATGCAGACCCCTTGTTTAGATAACCATTCAGTAATAAAGTTAACATTATTATCTGAGTGGTATGTACCAGGAATTGTTCCAACAACTTTATATTTCAGCACTCAAAGAACCCCTGAAATAGGAATAATTATATCCTCTGCCCATTTTTCCGAGTGAGAACCTGAGTCAGAGAAATTTTCTTTCCAAAAATCCTGCAGAAAGAGGTAGAATCCATTTTCAGACATGGGCAATGTTACTCTAGGGCCCATTTTTCAATCCGAGTTCTGTCAGACTTCATGTGTATGTCATTAAGTATTTTTTAGAGTGGAATATTTTAAAACAAATAAAGTGTAGCACTAATTAGCTGCCTTCAATTCCCTCGAATAGAAACTTTACAAAGGAATTGACTTGTACATTGGTGTTCATAAACATTTCTTTAATTTGTTAAAATTTTAATTTTATTTTTATTTTTTAAAGATTTTATTTATTTATTTGACTGAGAAAGACACAGCAAGAGAGGGAACACAAGCAGGGTGGAGAGGGAGTCAGAGAAGGAGAGGCAAGCTTCCCTTTAAGCAGAGAGCCTGAAGCAGGCTCTATCCCAGAACCTGGGATGATGACCTGAGACCTGAGCTGAAAGCCGAGGCTTAAGGACTGAGCCAACCAGGTACCCCTCTTTAATATTATTTTTAAAAGTCTCTACTTCCACCCCCCTCAACTCCATTTTTGTTGTTGTTGTTTTTAAACATTGGGTTAACTCTGTGTTCTGTAGCAGATGTTACAATGCATGAATAAATAAAATTTGACTTTCCTTTGGGATATTTTATTACTTTTTTCCTAATCAAAAATAATTTTCAGGCAAATGAGTAAGATAACTATTAACCTTTTCCCTTCTGCTTAAGAGACAACAGATTCATCATTTAAAATGGGGGGAAATTGAGCATTTCAGTCAAGTACAGAAGTCCTTTAGGAATATTCTTCACTTAAAAGACATCAGAAATTTCCAAACTCAGGTAGTGAAGATCATGTCACATTCAGAAATAATATTGTGCCCGAAGAGTCAAGTTACTCAGCAAATACAAGTCTGTTCGGTGCCACAGAATTGTTTCTTTTGTCAATAAGGGTTGAGGAAATCAAAGTGGAACAGCTGCATTTCACTCGTAATGAGGACTCTTGGAAATGAACGTCGTGATGGATGTTAAATCCTGTAAACCTGAGGACTTTATCTTTTAAATGACATCTAGGCTTCATTTCTTGGCTTTCCTGTTTCATAGGTAGCTGTGTTAATTAAAAACTTCAGTCTAACTGGCTTCACTAACATAAGAATTCCACTCGGAAAAGTCCATAAATTATGCAACAAAGAGCATATAAAATTTGTGTGAAATTAGAATTTACCTAATTAAGTTCTGGATATCTGCTGTATAACAATATGCATATAGTTATAATACTGTATCACATGTTGAAAATTTTGTTAATAGATTTCATATTACATGTCCTTTACCACAATAAAAAAAGAATTTATTGAATTAAAAAGAGGTGATAGCTCTACTTATGACCTGATAAATTATTATTTCTGAGGGAATGATAGCCATCCACTTGCTTAAATGTCATTTTTGATCCTAGATAAAAATAATTGTCTTAGGATATCAAAGGGGTCATGGTAACAGAGAAGTAAATTAAATATTCAACTCATTATCTTGGTCAAGGTCAAGGTCAAAAAAAAGAGAGAGAACTTCTTCCTAACATTACAAACCTATTCCTATTAATTCCCTTGGAAAGTTCCACCATTACACAGGTTACATACATGCTCATTTTTTGTCACATTTTATCACATCCTTAAAGCAGATTCTGTTGTCTAAAATAATACAGGACTATGAATAGATGTGCATACAAATTAATAATAAAATATTTAAATATTTTAAAGTTTATGCTTTGCTCTGAAGTCTTGACAGACAGAAATCACAAATAGGCAGAGAGGCAGGCAGAGAGAGAGGAAGGGAAGCAGGCTGCCTGCTGAGCAGAGAGCCCAATGCGGGGCTTGATCCCAGGACACTGAGATCATGACCTGAGCCAAAGGCAGAGGCTTTAACCTACTGAGCCACCCAGGCGCCCCTGTTCTGAAGTCTTAATGTATGTTTGTTATCTTGCAGCTGTATCAAAGTCTTACACTAAAAAAAAAAAGAAAGCCTAAGTCTAACCTTTGTGATCATACCTTTGTGAATTTAAAATAATATATTCAGGAAAGAAAATTTTGTTATATCTAATTAAATAGAATTTCAAAAACCTGGTGGAATTCTTTAGTCACACCTGAGACTATGGACTTTGGGCCAACTTATGTTCTGGCTTTGTGATTTCCAAGTGGACTCATTGTGATCAGCATTGTAATGGTACTGAAAGAATGCATGGCGATGATTGCTTAAAATGTACCTTTTTGTGTAATAGCACTAATTATCAGCCACCCTTGCAACGAGTAGATAATTGCCATTAATTTCTTTGGTGTTCACTGTAGTGACATTAATCACAATGAGCTCATTTGACTTTAATGTGAATATAATATGTGATGCCATAGGAATTCCATTGTAATTTAGCAGTAAATAATGTCCACTGATTGTGAAAGCACTGTTAGCATCCCTCCTAGGATGGAATGCCTTTATGGCTCCCTCCCAAATGTGAAATGCTGTCCCTCTATTCTTAGAAATGAGAAATGCTTATTGAAATATAAGAAAACTCTGGGGGAAAGCATATAACAAGGAAATACTAACTTTGCAAGAAAAAGATGATAAAAATTTTGTATGCTAGCCATATGACAATAATGATAAAGAAGAATTGACCTGACAGTTTGAAGCCATGTTCACCAGTAAGACGATTGAGAGTGGGAAGTCTAAGCACAGATTTCCAAGGCGAGTTGCTTGGTATCTAATTTTGGCAATGGACAACCTCCATAAGCATTAAATTTCTTGCTTCTAGAATGAATATATGTTCAAAGCCCACACTGTAGTGATTTTGAGAGAATTATACATATAATAGTGTGAAATACAATGTCTAAAAGCATTCATAAATGCTTAATAATTGTTAATGGTTAATATTATCAATGCTTAAAAGAAATAAACAAAGTAGATGAAATCAGTGAAACCTTTGTTGTTTAAACGCCTGTGTTAATTTTAAAGCTTTTTAAAAATAGAACTATTATATAAGTCAACTTTTGTTCTTTTTTTTGACTGTCAAGAATGAGATTTCTCCACAAATGGTCACATTTGTCCCTGCAGTAGGTCAAACTAGGGTTTTAAGACAACCACATGCTGCATAGCTCCACTTTCTCACGACAGTGTTTCCTGTGTATGTCAATCTAGTGTTCATATCAATGAGCTATTCTAAGTGTGTTTTTTTTCTCTTTTTATGCATCTTCCCTTGTTTCAACGTCCTCAAGTTAATCAAAGAAATGCTTCTTCCTCTAAGTGCCTTGTTTAAAACATCTTGTTATGTCAAGCTAAGTAATGTCATTTATAACAGAAGAAGAGCATTGTTTGTCCAAGGAAAGCAAAATATCCTCTTGCAAACTGACAGGTATGGCTGTTTGCTGACTGGCCGAATTTAAATTGGCTTGTTTGGCACATAGCTCCCTGACTGAGCCTTCTTTTTGTACTGAGAGCTGCTTCTGACAACACTTCCTTGCATTTGCATGCCATTAAAGACTGCTGCTGCGCTCTAAGTTTCCTTTACATGTGTGTGTATTTTTCAGCTGGCAAAATTTCTTTCTTTCTGTTTTATTTTCCTTAAGACCCAATCTGAAATGTTATATTCTCTGGAGATCATAAAGGCTGGATGAGTCCTTCATCTGTTTTCATACCTGTGAGAGGAAATGATTGTTGTACCACATGACTTCATAATCCCTCATCCTCCAGGATTTCCTGGTATATTTGGAAATTTGGGAAAAAATTTACTTAAAGTTAGGTAGAATTTTTTTTTTCATTTTCTTCAATTAAATGATCTTAGAATGAGATTCCCGCCCCCTTCCTTTTTCCGTACTGGTAACACAGTCTATTCCGTCATATCAGCCTCCTATGAAGACACTCAGAATTACTGGAGAAATGAATCAAATCCTATGTCAGAAGGAAAGATACAATAAAAAGTGAAGGTTAATAAAAATACATCTTAGAAATAGAAAATAAGATTAGAGGTGACATATTATTATCAGCCATGAGGGATTCTTCAGGCAGCCAGGAAAAACACACACACAGCTTTTTTTGTTTTGTCATCACACCAGACTTCCATTTACCAATGAATTCAGAAATAATTGTCACCTTAGGGCTCTATAGAATAGCATGAATTAGGGTTGGGTAGTTACAAACACTACAACCTGCAGTTTGCATAACTTGTTGCTTAAAAGAAAGCAGAGAGTCAAACAAATTCACACGAATTCTTTAGGCTATTAAAGTACAATTAAAATAAAAAGCTTTCCAAGAACTCTACAATTAATTTTCACCTCCAGTATGTGAACCATATCACTGTTCAATTATCAAAATCTGGTCACCTACTTAGCTATATAAGCACATAAATCTTTTTATATATCTTGTCATCCAATATAATCACGTCAGCTCTATTTGCTCAGAATAGAGAGCTCTTGATGTCTTGGGGTGATGACTCAACCACTAAGAAACAAGGAGATAAGTTAGAAATGTGGAGACACAGCAACTAACACACTTGATTGATTAGTTGATGGGGATAAATAAAAGATGGTTTTAAAGAGCTGTGGGGCAGGTATTTGTGGGATAAAGCTCAGAGATTTGTGGCTTCAAAGCTTTAAAGTGCTTTTTATCTGTATGAAATTACTGGAGTGCCATTTGAGTTCATGCAATTTAACAGTTATTTCAAGGCTGTGGGAAACTATTAGCAAATATAAGTGATTGTTACTGAGGAAGATTCTCTGTACTAGCCTGGAATCTATTGTTCTATTGTTCTAAACTTCTATTGTTCTAAACTTCTCACATATTATGTAAATAGACAAAATTTGCCATTATGGTCAGCCACATTCTTTTTTCTATAATATGAGCCATGCAGACTGTAGGCTTCTTATAATATAAGCATCACAAGACAAAAATGTCTATTTTTGTTTCTTAACAAAAGAAAGAGCTTAGAACAATCCCTAGAGTATATCAAATGTTCAAAAAATATATGTTGACTGAATGAAAGCTTGTCTCTAAAAGAACACATGGTAGGTATCTTTCCACCTGGTTCTTCTAAAAATGGGATAGCAAAAGGAAACTTCTATTTCTCTTCTCCCTTTCTGTTGGACACTGAGCATTTACTTTGCATTGTGTACTAAGCACATGAGCTCTGTAGTCAAATTGCTTGTGTTCACATCTCAGTTCTACCTTTTCCTAGTTGTGTTAACATTGTCAGCATACAGAGTTTCTCTGTGATACTCTTGGCATAGAAGGAAAAGAGACTGATAAGAGTATTTAACTCATAGAGTTATTAAGGTGCATTTAAAATCTCTAGAAGAGGGGCACCTGGGTGGGTCAGTAGGTTAAGCATCTGACTTTTGATCTCAGCTTTATCTCAGAATCTAGAGTTCAAGACCCACGATGGGCTCTATACTAGGAGTGGAGATTACTTAGAAATATAAAATTAAAAATAAAATAAAATGCCTAGAAGAGAATTTAGTACATAGTGATTACATACTCTCATCAGTCTTTTTATTGCTGGTGCTAATGTGGAACATCTACAATATATATTTTTTTAATGCTGGATATTCCCATTTAGGTAGGATTGCCAAACCAATTAAAGGTGAATTATTTTTTGGCAATTGAGAATCATCTCATTGCTCTAACTTGATTGTACCATGTTAACACAGTTTATTTACATCTATACAGGATTATTTTAATTTGATTTTAGGTCAATATTTTCCACTCTTTTCCAAAGTGTTTTTAGAACCAAGACCTTGCCTTACTTATTTCTGTATTACTATGACCAATAATAGATCCTTATAAAGTATATTTTGACTAATTGATAAGTGAATGAATACAAGTATCACTTTATAAGTATTTGGCTTCTGTTTATACAGATCATAGTTTTTCTGCTCTGGGATACACAGTAGATTACTTGTTCTAAAAATAAATGTTATAAAGAATAAAGATTCAAAGTAAAGAATTTTATATTTTCATTTTAATTTCTGAAGGCCAAATATTTAAAGGATGTAGGTTTGTGTATCTCTACTAGTATACTGAAACAGTTCCTCACAAACATCTTTCAGCCTTTGCAATTTCATCAAAAAACAATATTATAAAGAAAAAAACAAACTTCTGAATTCCAAACATGAAAATTACTCGATGAAAACAAAACAGTTCCATAAAAGATATCTGGCAAAGAGGTTCTTTGTATTTGTTTCTATTATAGTTGATATTAGAAACTACTACTAGAAGTTATACTCAATTAAAAAGATAAAATTTCTAAGATCAATAACCTCTTAGTATTCAAGATATCCTATCTCAGTAAACCTTTAGTGTTTGGCAAAGTGTACCAAGTTTAGATCACTTAATTGTCAATTACAAAATTCAAAGAATTCCTTTCTAAGTTATAAGAAAAAATATCTACCATTCTTGTATTTTGTAAAAATAAACTTTAATTCTCTCAACTTTATTCATCACAGAATTGATTTCTGTACATTGAAATTCTCTGGGCTGCCGGGGTGGCTTAGTTGGTTGGTTAAGTGTCTGATTCTTGATTTTGGTTTGGTCATGATCTCAGGTTTGTGAGATCAAACCCCCTGTCAGGCTCTGCACTGAGCATGGAACCTGCTTAAGATTCTCTCTCTTCTTCTCCTTCTGCCCCTCCCCCATTAAAAGGAAAGAAAGAAAGAAAGACAGTCTCAAGTTTAGTAGCAATATATTTAGGTCACCCACAAAGTTATTGTTGTTTTTTTATTGAAGAATTAGATATGTAATTTCTTTGGGGAACAATATTTTTGAAATGTTGACGCACTTCAAGTCACAGAAAATGTCAAATGCTTTCAAAACTGTGAGAGGCAGATTCATGTTCAACAAAAATTTTCAGGAATTCAATCTTTAAGTAAAGCACCAAAACTGAGATTTGATCCATTTTTTTTCTATCCTCTGTCATTACCTTCTCAGAACCTATGACATTTTGACATATCTTTTCTATGATCTCAAGCATTTATATATCATTTCTCAATCATTCCTTACTATACTCAGTAAAAGAAATATAATGACCTTATTTAATACTTTCAAAGAAAACAATACCTTGATTCAATTATATTCAGATTTTTGCTATTATTTTTGGTATTTTGTCATTTTCAAGTTGATTAAAATAAAATATGAAATCTTAAGGTAAATTTTAACATTCTGATGTAAAAGTACAGTCTTGAACATTCTTATTTCAAATTATCAAAATTTATTGACTTTGTTTATTCAAGTATAAATATAATTGTAGGACAATTAAATTAATGGATGCTATTCTATCAGGTTTAGTACATACATTTTCTTTCTTGATAGCTATATTTTAGGAGCAAAATGAATGCAAATTCTGTATAATAATTAGAACTATAAAGAAATCATCTAATTTATAATTTCAGTCTTATAGTGGGTTAGTGTTTTGGCTTATGTACTGTCATTTTATTATTATGTTCTTAGAGTAAGATTTTTTTACATTTCCCATGAAAATAATCTGTCCTAATGCATTACATTAAATTCAAATATGTAAAACCTGTCATTCCAAACTAATTTTTGCACTGCGTCATTTAAATTTATGTTGTTCATTTGTTTTAATTTGGGGATAGTCTTGTTAGATGGCTCTTCTGTAATATTATTAAATTGATTACAAAAAGATTAGTTCATATCATTTGACTACCATATTCCAAGAAATTTTATTTAAAGCCATAATTAGGGGCACCTGGGTGGCTCAGTGGGTTAAAGCCTCTGCCTTCAGCTCAGGTCATGATCTCAGGGTCCTGGGATCAAGCCCCGCATTGGGCTCTCTGCTCAACAGAGAGCCTGCTTCCCACCTCCTCTCTCTCTGCCTACTTGTGATCTCTGTCTGTCAAATAAATAAATAATATCTTTAAAAATAAATAAATAAATAAAGCCATAATTAACATTTCTAACTTTAAAAGTTTCCCTTGTCAAAATCACTTATAAATAAATATTTTATATAAAGAGTGCACTCTTCAAAAATTGCATGAAGTTTTATTCATTTATTCAAAGTTTTTAAGCTCCAATGAATGTGCTAGCTAAAAATAGTGTAATCTTTATGATGCTCATCTTAGAGCTGATGGATGCCAGGATATGTATATGAAAATGTAAAATAATGTATTACACAAAGAGAAAGAACACAGTCTCCTGCAGAGATTAAGTGTCTTTAACACCAGGACTAGCTTGTCTTGTCTGCATTTGGAACAATAGATACTTCCAACCTAGCATGACATTTCGATGACAGTCTTTATCTTCCATTGTCAGTTAAAATATGGGGAAGAAGTTTCCTTGAAATTTCCCCCAAAGTACCAGATATACTGCAATTCCCAGTTGTGCATTTGTTTGCAAGGCAGAACTGGAATCAGCTAGAATACTGAACTATTTAGTTATACAACAGTGACCAGAGAATTTCACAAATGTGAATTCACCCACTGTGTTCTTCCAACCAAATCCCCTCAACTGTTGTCTAACATTTGGACAGTAAAGCTTTTCCATCTCTAAATAAAGAAACATTTTGAATAATTAATGTTTCATTTTACTATTATTCTTGTCTAGTGTTTAAGAAATTATTTAAAATATTGTAACAACAGGTTTACTGAATACATTTAGAATAACAGCTGGTAAAATTTTCAGGCTCTGAACACATATGCACATTTTAAGCTTTTTTGGTCAATATAACAAGAACATCTGATTTCAAACATAGTAGCTGTCATCAAAGATACTTGAATCATTTAAAAAGATGTTATTTGAAGCAAAATTGATTTAGTAAAATCAATAGTAAAACACTATTGTTTATATTTACTAATGTTTATAAAAAGTATATGTAATAATATTTGCTTAATTAAAGATATGCTTGTGCCAGGGTGATAGAGTAGGTTGGCATCTGACTCTTGGTTTTGGCTCAGATTGTGATCTCAGGGTCATGAGATCAGCCCCATGTCACTCTCTGAGCTCAGCACAGAGTCTGCTTGAGATTCTCTCTCCTTCTCCTGCTTCTTATGCTCATGGTCTCTCTCTCTTCTCTAAAATAAATAAATATATTTTTCTAAGATTTTATTTATTTATTTGACAGAAAGAACAAGAGAGCATAAGCAGGGGGAGCAGCAGAGGGAGAGAGAGAAGCAGACTTCCCACTGAGCAGGGAAACAGAGCTGGGGCTCAATCCCAAGACTCTGGGATCATGACCTGAGCTAAAGGCAGACACTTAACGACTGAGCCACCCTGGCATCCCTAACTTTTATTTTTTTAAATTAAGGGCACATGTTTTATCATAACTGATCTATATAGTATAAATTAAAACATAATCATAAGATAAATTGAACGGTGAATTTTATATAAAAAGGTCCAAATCATAAATATATATTACAGACTAAAAGCAATATTTCTGGCTTGTTTTAAATTAAAATAAGTCATTTAAAAATCACATGAATTTTGTTAGGAGAAGTTAGAAAATAGTCCAAAATAATGTGTGATTTATTTGATTCTTCATCTTTGTTACTAGTAGATCAAATTAAGAGTTATACAGGAGTGTATTAGAGTAATAGAGCTGAACAATGAGCACTTAGGTCATGCTATATATTTATTCCAAAAAATGAAAAAGATATTGGGCTATTTAATTAATATTGTCACCCTAGTGTTACTGCATTCTTATGTCCATAAAAATGTAAGATAAAATTTCAAACTATGTAGATTTATTTGGTTTTCATTATATTCCTGATTAATTACTAAAAATCTTTAAAGATCAGATCATAGATAGCACTGAATGCCAGAGTAAGTCTTTCCTTAATTTATCTCTTTGCTTCTCAGATAGATAATATCAATTGTGCCTACTGTATGCCCACAACCATTTTGATGTTATACCCTCTTGGAATTCTTGATTACTTCCCTCTTACCTATTTTGATACATTCTTAAAGATATGGTCATTTCTTTTTCTTTTTTTTTTTTTTTCACATTTATCCATCCATTCTTTTGTTCACTCTTTGACTAAAGCTCCTTTGAATATCTACTTAAGTGACAGGTGCTTGTGCTGAACTTCAGTAGTGAATGAGGCCCATGTCTTTCCTTTTAGGAGTGACTCCTCAAAGGTTCAGAACTTCCCCTGCAGCATGCAAGGTGGAAAGAGTTCTTTCTGCTGTAGAAATGCTGTGAACTTATAGTCTGTGAAATGTTTCTCACTGAGTTTATCCAGCAATCTGTGGTAACAAATATCTTCTTATGACAAGCTTCTCTCTAAAACTAGATCACAAACACTGTCTCCATAACACAACAGTCAATGTGGCCTTAGATTTAGTTGGAACTCAATTAGTATCTGTGGAATGTTCTCTCTATCCACATCTCCTTTCCACCCGATATCTATTTTCTCTAATTTCTCACTTTATTTTGTTTTTTGCAACAATATCACCTTATCAGAATGGACTCCTAAAATTATGCTCTCTAAAATAGTGCTTCCTACCTCATCACCCTTTCTTCTCTTACCTTGTTTTATTTTACTTCACAGTGTATATCAACTACCTGGCATAGGAAGTGTTTTACTTTTTCTTACCTTCATGCAACTGTATAATGTAAGTTCTATGAGAGCAAGAACTGCCTGTGCAATTGTGTTATATTTCCCATGCCCAGATTGGCTGACATGTTAGATGCTCAATATATTCATTGTAATAATGAAAGAGGTTTTTATTATTTCCATTCAAAGGTATTATTTTATTTTTATATTTTTATATTATTTATATTATTTATTATTTTATGTTATTATATTATTTTTGTGTGGATTAAAAATAATAAAAAAAATTTTATTCTAATTTATAGAGTAAACTATTTCTCTTAGTTAATAAAGAAGTTATCAGTTAGTATTAGTTAACTTAGTTAATTAATTAGTTAACTTAGTTAATAAAGTTAATAAAGTAAAATATAAAACAATGGTTTCAAAATTGGAAACTAGATTTTCAAGTACAAGTAAATGTGGTATATGTTGATTTGATCTTGAGAATATGAACTGCCTAGCTCTAACTTGAGCACTGACAACTTTTTATCCTGAGGATAGTGTGTATATTTTTAAATGCCAAGAGCAAATTTAACTATAGCTTTTGGGATGCAGAAAGTCTTAACTATGTTTACCTGCTATTTTTCTAGTGTCCTTGGAAAAAAAGTAATCTGGCTTATATCCACACTTCATGATAACTATTATGTAAATTCTTTTATTGCATCATTGTTCCTGCTATTTCCTTCCTTGTTCTTTCAAACATACATAGGTTTACAGCATGTATTATATATTCACAAGTATCTTACATGATGCATTTAAACATATAATGCAGACTGAGCAGATGGCACATTTTACAGTTACATTTAAGCTGCGAAATGATGGTTTTAGAATGTGAATACAAGTTTTTTGATGCTAGATTCATAAATTTAGATTTTTTTCCCTAATATGTCATCATATTTAGTCCATCATTAAGGGATAGTGACATAAGAACATTATCAATAGAATATGATGGTTTTAGAATGTGAATACAAGTTTTTTGATGCTAGATTCATAAATTTAGATTTTTTTCCCTAATGTGTCATCATATTTAGTCCATCATTAAGGGATAGTGACATAAGAACATTATCAATAGAATATGACTAAATTTAGATAGTTCTTTTTTTAAAAAAGATTTTATTTATTTATTTGGCAGAGTGGCAAGAGAGGGAGAGCAGAAGAAGAGGGAGAAGCAGACTCCCTGCTGAGCAGGGAGCCAAATGTGGGACTTGATCCCAGGACCTTGAGATCATGGCCTGAGCTGAAGGCAAATGCTTAACTGACTGAGCCACCCAGGTTTCCCCTGCCTTACATATTTCTAATAACAAAAATAATGCTGGTTAAATTTATTTTTAAAAAGTTGATTGTAAGTCAACTCAAGAAAGAGAAAATTCAACAATTGATTTTGGCAATTTAGTTAATTGGTAAATGTCCAAATCATTATATTTATCTCAGAGCAAAATCTTTACATGTGTAGTTTTGGATGATTCTGTTACTATTCCCAACTATTTATTCCTCTTCTCAACTACTAGTTCCTTGTTACCATGTGACTACATTGGTTCCTGCAAGCACTTTTCCAGAAATATCAATCTTGACCACCAGCTTGGGTTGGGCCCATGAAATGTAAATTAGTTTTGCCAAAACTTTCCAAAGATGTCACAAAATAGGGGTGCCCGGGTGGCTCAATCAGTTGAGTGTCTACCTTTGGCTGAGGTCATGATCCCAGGGTCCTGGGATAGAGTCCTGGGTCAGGCTCCCTGCTCAATGGAACATCTGCTTCTTCCACTCCCTCTGCTTGCCATTCCCCCAGCTTGTGTGCTCGTTTGCTCTCTCTCTATCTGTCAAATAATTTAAAAAAAAAAAACTTTAAAATATATAAATAAATAAAACCTCAGATCAATATAATTATAAATTAAAAAAATCTGAAATGAAGTATTAAGTAAAAATGAATTATCTTATAAAAAGCCACCATAACTAAGTAATACAAATAAGAGTTTCAGTATTATAAATATATTAAAAATAGAAAATTTTTATTACTCCTTGTATATTCATTGAAAATTCATTTCATAAAATTCAATATTAAAAAAGTCATTTTTCAAAAAATAAAGAGATGCATTCTTATTTAACAGAAAAAATATATCTTTATGTCCAACTACGAGGAACAGATCTAAGAATTTTCTTCAAAAGAACAAAGAATAATGCGCATGGTTATTTAAAATATATTAATAGGGGCGCCTGGGTGGCTCAGTGTGTTAAAGCCTTGCCTTTGGCTCAGGTCATGATGCCAGGGTCCTGGGGTCGGGCTCCGCATTGGGCTTTCTGCTTAGCGGGGAGCCTGCTTCCCCCTCTCTCGGTCTCTGCCTGCCTCTCTGCCCACTTGTGGTCTCTATGAGATAAATAAATAAAATCTTTAAAATAATATATTTAATATAATAATATATTTAATATATTAAATTATTATCTAATTTATTTATCATTTAAAATAATAATTATTTTAATTTATTAAATTATTATTCAACTTTAAATAAATTTTAAATAAAGAATATAATAATATATTTAATATATTTAACATTATTATATATAATAAAATATATTATTTAAAAATGTCCTGAAAGTAATAGCTAATATAATTAAATAAAAGGAAACATAAAGCAGTATAGCAAATGAAGGAGGAAATATACACCATTATTTACCAATAATGTGATTTTGTACTTGAAAAACCAAAAGTACTTAATTTTTTAAATTATAAAAAGGAAAAAAAAAAGACTAACGTCACTTAGAAAGCAGACATATAAAAATCAATTGCTGCATATTTACAAATAATATCTGATCAGGAGACATACTGAAAAAAATTTCATTGGGGATCCTGGGTAGCAGTCTGTTAAGTGACTGACTTTTGTTTTAGGTTCACATTATAATCTCACAGTCATAAAATCAGGCCCTGCCTTGGGCTCCGCACTCGCTGTGGAGTTTGCTTGAGATTCTTTTTACCTTACCCTCAACTCCTCCTGCTTTTGCACTTTCTCTGTCTCTAAATTAAACAAACCAACCAAAGGCTTGAGTCATGATCTCAGGGTCCAGCGATAAACTTAAGAATAAATATGCAAAAGCTATATGAAAGAAACAGTAGAATAAATAAAAAGCAAAATGAAACCTATAAATACAGAGAACAAACTGATGTTTGCCAGAGTGAAGGGGGATGGGAGATGTGCCAAGTGGGTGAAGCAGAGTGGGAAATACAGGTTTCCAGTTATGGAATGAGTAAATCAGGGGAACAAAAGTCACACCATAGGGAATGTGGTCAATGATATCTTAATAGCATTTTATGGTGACGGATGGTAGCTAACACTTGTGAGCACAGCGTAATATCTAGAGAAGTTGAATCACTATGTTGTACACTTGAAACCAATGTAACATTTTGTGTCCTGTACTCAAATAAAAAAAATTCAAAAGGAAACTATGAAATGTTATGGGGCACAAAATGAAAAACAGCAATAGCAACAACCAACAAAACCAAACCCCCAAAATATGTGGGGGGAAAAAAGCCTTACCATAGTTTTGGCTAAAAATACTCAATATTATAAAGATGTCAATTATCTTAAAGTAAATCTCTAAACCCAGCTTGATTTTGATAAAATGTCAACAATCTTTTTAAAAACAAACTACAGAACTGTTCTTTAATTCATTTGGAGAACAAAATGGCAAGCAAGAATACCTTGGGAAAGTCTAAATTAAAAAAGACTGATTTGGTAGATCAAACCCCCTGCTCCCATATTGGAATATATCATATGTCGTCTTTAACGAAACACTTGGGTTTTCAGTTTGAACTGGCATACAAAAAATGGGAAAATAATGAAAGTTCAATTAAGAGGCCAAAATAAATATTAAAACTTAGTGCTTGATAAAGGTGGCATTTAAATCAGTATTGAAAATCATAAAAGAAAATTCTCACAGGTAAAGGTAAATGTATAGTAAAGATAATTGATCAATCACCTATTCAGCTCATATGAAAGTTAAAAGACAGAAATAGTAAAAATATTTAGACCTGTAATAATTATTCAAGGGATATACAAAATAATAATATGTAAAATATGACATAAAAATATAAAATATAAAGGTGAGAAGTAAAAATTCAGTGCTTTGTAGAATGTTCTTGAACTTAAGTGACCATCAACTTAAAATAGACAGTCATACACAAAGAATGTTATATATGAAGTCATGGTAATCACAAATGAAATGCTAATTTATAGATACAAAAAGTAAAGAGACAAGAATCCAAGAATAACACTAAAGAAAGTCAACAAATCAGAAAGCAAGAGAAGAAGAAAGAAACAGAACTACAGGGGTGCCTGGGTGGCTCAGTGTGTTAAGCCGCTGCCTTCGGCTCAGGTCATGATCTCAGGGTCCTGGGATCGAGTCCCGCATCGGGCTCTCTGCTCAGCAGGGAGCCTGCTTCCCTCTCTCTCTCTCTCTGCCTGCCTCCCCATCTACTTGTGATTTCTCTCTGTCAAATAAATAAATAAAGTCTTTAAAAAAAAAAAAAAGAAACAGAACTACAGAAACAATCAGAGAACAGTCAACAAACTGACAATTAGTACATATCTATCAATAATTACTTTAAATGTAAATTCACTATATGATTCAACCAAAGATTGGATAAGAAAACAAGATCCAGCTGTTTCCTGCCTATAAGAGACTCACTTCAGATCCAATGATGCGTATGGGATGAAAGTGAAGGAATAGAAAAATATATTACATGCAAAGAGGAATGGAAAGGAAACTGGGGTAGCAATACTTCTATCAGAAAAGAATAAACTTTAAAACAAAGACTTTAACAAGAGACAGAGACGCATATTACATAATGATAAAGCAATGGATCCCACAAAATAATAGAACATTTACAGGCTCTAATTTACAAGTTAAGATTTCTGAAAGGAGTGTGTGTGTGTGTGTGTGTGTGTGTGTCTGTGTGTGTGTCTTTGTGTGTGATATGCACGTATTACATGACTAGACTAAGAAGTTTTAATGCAAAGGATAAACTATGTGGTATTTTATTCTATTCATACATTTTAAAAAGATTCATGAATGTAGTTACCCAACTGTATCTCAGTAGTCTCAACAGGTGCACACACAAACAGATGTGTATCACTATCCTTTAGTGCTGTGCTTCATAAATACCAAATTATTTTATTTAAAGATTAAAAATCAAATTGAGGGGTGCCTGGGTGGCTCAGTGGGTTAAAGCCTCTGCTTTCAGCTCAGGTCATGATCCCAGGGTCCTGGGATCGAGCCCCACATCGGGCTCTCTGCTCAGCAGGGAGCCTTCTTCCCCACCCCCTGCTGCCTCTCTGCCTAATTGTGATCTCTGTCTGTCAAATAAATAAATAAAATAAAATAAATAAAAATCAAATTGAGACTAAAAAGTTGTGGTTAACTGAGTTTAAAAAACCTAGGCAGTTTTTTACAAAATTATATAAATTGTTTGGCAACACTGCAGAAAAAATGATTGGTTGGCTTTTTTTTCCCCTTCTCATATCACTCTTCAAGTACAGCTAAATATCTGTTAATATTCTGGATGAATATTCAGATGGAAATATGAGGCAGAATAGATAAAATATGATATTTTAATATGTTTTCATCATGGGTCACCCTTTGCGCATGACCAATTTTATATGTCTTTTGAACTAAGAGTATAGCTTTGAATTTAAGAGTACATTTTAAAAATTTGCTCCTATCTAGTACAAATAAGTAGAGATAAATTTTAAGCCAGACTTTATAAGTAATGATCTCACCATATGCATAATAGGCACTTAGCTGATAATGAAGTTTCCTGTGCAATATATTCAGTCTTTATGTATTATATAGAAGTCTATAATGAAGTATCAGAAAATATAGTTGTAAGTAGAGGCTTGATAAATGTTTTCTTTTATAATTGTTCTAATTTTATATCATCATTATTAATGATTTCATAAGCACCTAATTTTTTCTCCCACCTGAACTGAGAAATGGGCAATTTTTCAAGGCTGTAAAAATTTAGTATTGAATTATATCTGTACCCATTATCTTAAAACTGAACTTGTCTTTAGGGTACAATCATTCTGCCAATGACACAGATTTTTTTCCTTTGTTATTATAAGTAATAATTTTTTTTACTTTTATAGTATAAGTTGCATAAGGTTCTGATCAATTATTGAGTATCCTAATTTATTCATATTACCTTACTTCCATATTTTTCTTGTTTATTGTTCATCGGCTGTGTCTCTGTTCTGTATTTAGTTGTAATAAATAACTATTTTTTTTAAGTTTTTATATATGTATTTGATAGAGAGAGAGAGAGAGAGTTCACAAGTAAGCAGAGAGGCAGGCAGAAAGAGAGGCAGAAACAGGCTCTCTACTGAGCAGAGAAGCCAGAGGCAGGGCTTGATCCCAGGACGCTGAAATCATGACTTGAGCTGAAACCTGAGGCTTAACCCACTGAGCCACCCAGGTGCCCCAATAAATAACTATTTTATAAAAATAACTATTTTGTAAAATAAAAAAAGAAGACCTTGTTTCCCTAGCATGTATTGTTAAATAACTTGAAGTTATGAAGACTGGGATGGTATCCATCAATGGTGAGAAAAGTACAGCATCAAGATTAGAAACTATAAGAAAAATTAATCAATCTAACATGCATAAGATATTTTGCATTTTGTTGATACAATCTGAGGATAAAGTAAACTGAGAATGAGAAAGGCTACCCCATCTCTTCCTATAGTTAAGAATTCTTTGGAAAGGTTTTGAATTTTCAAGGCAGGAATCTTTCCCCAAATATTGGCATTCACACAGAAAACATTGCACATGAATATTTTATTGCTAAAGTTAAGTGAAAAGATAAACAAGTTGAATATTTTGTTTGAAAATGGAACATGTGCTACCACTGGCAATGATGGACCAACTTGTTTGAGAGCAACTGTCTCACTGACAACGACCAAAAAGACCAGACCAAATATTTAATACATCTTTTTGAAATTATCAGAAAGCTACCAAGGATTCAAGGACTTGCAAAGCCAACTTTCTGAATAAAACAGAAGAGAAAAGTTTTGAATCTGATTTTTTAAACTTTTTTTTTTTTCTCTTGAGGTATTTGTCAACTCAAAAGTGGAGTGTAAGAATCTAAGATACGGAGCAGAAGCAAAGGTTGTCAAACAGAGAAGCTGGTAGTCTAAGACACCTCCTATTGCTGAGGGGACAAACATGGGAGTTCAGAGTCTCCACTGTTGGCAGAATTTTGTGAAAATTCCAACTTTTACCTTAGGAGCTTGAGGACAACATCCTAGGAATGAGAAAGAATTACAAATAGACAAGTACATGCAAAGAGTGAAGTTCAGGGCAGAGTCAGTTCAGTCCTTGTTTACGGCTGCTGAAGGATCTGCCTGTGAACAAGAGTGAATCCTCAATGGAGGATAGCGTCTTCTCCATCATATTAGTCTTCTGTTTTCTGTTTGTTTTTTCACAAAACACATAACTCTTAATCAAAAGTAATAAGCAGGCAGACAGAGGAGAATTGGCTGAAAACCTAGAATAAAATCAGGTTATAGAAAAATAACAATAAGATATATGTTTTTATTGTTATTTTTCTATTATGTAACACATGTATATGTGTGTATGTATATGATACATATGTATGTGTATATATATATTATACATATATATACTTTATTACATACTATATCATATACTGTAGTAGATGAATATAGATAGAAGAATGTGTCTAGATGAGGTGGACAAAAATAAGTGAGGTTATATGTCCAAACAACAAAATCAATAATGTAGATCTTATTAATATACATAAAACTTTACACCTATTACTATACAATGAGTTCTCCAAAACTTACCATATATTAGATCACAAAGAGTTTCCGTAGTGTAGTGGTTATCACGTTCGCCTCACAAAGAAAATTTCAAGGTGCTTAAAATAAAGATAATACAAATCACATTCTCTGATTTCTAATGCAATAAAATTTGCAATTAATAACAACTCTGGAAACATAAAAGGACATTGCACACCGAAGCTTTAAAAATCCCTCTCTGGGCACAAGTTTTCAGTTATGGAATGAGTAAGTCACAGTGAGGAAAAGTACAGCATGAGGAATATAATCAATGGCATTATAATACTATTATATGATGACAGATAGTAGCTACACTTGTAGTCAGAATAGCCTAAAGTATAGAATTGCAGAATCACCACATTGTATACCTGAAACTAATGTGATGTTGTATGTCAACTATATTTCAGCTAAAAAAGAGTCTCTCTGTTAAAGTTTTTCTCAATGAAAGAGAAAATACAAATAAAAATTAAAAACCCTGAAAAATATAATACTAAGAATTAAGTTCTTAGCACTGTCTTTTTGGAAACTTTCACATCATGAGAGCCAAGTGGGAAAAGCAGCAAATGTGCAGCCTGAAGAGAAAAAGAAGGAAGAAGAGGCAGAGGTCCAAGTAAACCACTAGCTTGTGTACCCATGGAAGCCACAAGAGCAGAAATAAGGAAAACCGGAGGGCTGTGCCACCAATACAAACTGCTGGACTACATACCCACTGCCTCGAACTTCTTTCAATGGAGCCAGAACTTTCATAGTCATCTGGTCACAATGCCCACCTTTGGGAGACCCACCTTACTCATAACAAAAGCTTGGTCCTTTTTCCTGGACCTGTGTGACATTCTGGACTTGTTCTGTTCTTTGTTGTGGCTAAATGTAACACATGTACAGTAAGTCATCTCTTCTGCTTTATTAGCTGAAGAAAATAATAATACATTGTAGGATATAAGTGAGACGTGTAAAACCATAATCAGAGAGAAATGCATAATCTTAAAGACTTGCATCAGTAGAAATAAGAAATAATTCCAAGTGAAATAATATAAAACATTTATTGATCTATTCTAGAAATGCAGCTCATTATAACTTTATATTCAGAAATTATTAACATGTAGCATCTTTTTAGATGAAAAGAAAGAAATGTACATATAACACATATGAGTACTTCCATAGATGCTGAAAGGGCCTTGTAAAAATTCAATTTCCATTTCTGATTTTAAAAAATAAGAACAAGGGGTGACTGGATGGCTCAGTGGGTTAAAGCCTCTGCCTTCGGCTCGGGTCATGATCCCAGAATCCTGGGATCGAGCCCCGCATTGGGCTCTCTGCTCAGCAGGGAGCTGCTTCCCTTCCTCTCTCTCTGCCTGCCTCTCTGTCTACTTGTGATCTCTGTCTGTCAAATAAATAAATAAAATATTTTTTAAAAATAATAAATAAAAAATAAAAATAAGAACAAAATAGGATTTGAGAAATACTTTGTAACAAGAATTTATGTTGGGGCGCCTGGGTGGCTCAGTGGGTTAAAGCCTCTGCCTTTGGCTTGAGTCATGATCTCAGGGTCCTAGGATCGAGTCCCACATCGGGCTCTCTGCTCAGCAGGGAGCCTGCTTCCTCCTCTCTCTCTGCCTACTAGTGATCTCTCTGTCAAATAAATAAATAAAATCTTAAAAAAAAAAGAATTTATGTGTGTATTTGTGTGTGTGTGTGTATATGAGTATACCTATAAACAATATATGCAAATATGATGTGTGCATATACATATATTTCTGTATAGCCAAATAACAAAAAAAGTATGATTATCTCAACAGATGTAATAAAGGGTTTCTTAAATTTTCTCCCCTCTTATAAGCATAATAATGACTTATTAAATTATATATAGTGATTTCTTTAATATGATTGTTTAAAAGTGGTTACAAATATCTATGGCAATTATGCACTTAGTGGCAAAATATCAAAAACTCTTCTAAATGTGGGTAAAAGATAAAAATGGTCATTTTCACCATGTTTATTCCACCTTCGAGTGAACATCTTTGTCATTTAAATTAGCTTAGAAAAAATATCCAAGGTATGTGTGGTCAGAAAGAAAAAAGAGATGATTTTTATTATTTGTAGATTCTATTATTATACATATAAAAACTTCAGATTTCTACAAGTAAATTATTAGAATTAGTTTATCAAGGTCGCTAGGTGGAAGTTCAGAAAAATCAGTTATGTTCCTATGTATTTACAAAACCAATTAAAAAATGCCATTTAAAACTGCACTCAAAATACAAAATACTTAGAAATAAAATTAATAAAACATTCTAAGATCTTTATGGACAAAATGTAGAAATTCATGTGTTGCAACATTTTGGAAGGCTTGAATGAATAAAGACATCATACTGTGCTCATAAATAGATTACCTGCAACTTAAACTTTAAATTCTGACATAGGGGGCAGAAAAGTGTATGTGTGTGTGTATGTGTGGTTTCATCTGGCAAGCAGATTATAAAATTTAAATAGAAATTTCAAATGCCAAGAATAGTCTGGAAACTCTCCCAAAAAGAAAAAAAAGGTAGAAGGATTTCCCTCTCTCAGCTACAGTAATTAAAACAATATTGTATTGGAGCAGAATGATTTAGACATATAAACCATAATAACACCATATAGAGTCTTAAAACAAAAGTGTGTGTATATAGAAACTCGATATATGATAAGATGGCACTCTGGGAGAATGGGAAAAAGAAAAAGAGATTTAAAATTGGCACTGGAACAACTGGCTATCTCAGGAAAAAATAAATTGATCTTTTAACGATCCATTCAAAGGAAAAATCAGTTCCAGGTGGGTTAAAACTTAAATGTGAAAGAAAATTCAATTCATAAGTGCTCCTGAGGGAAGTAGTTTTTAAATATGATAAGAAAAGCAAAATCACTGACAGAAATATTGCAGTTTGTACTTCATTAAAATTAAGTACTTTTGATCATGAAGAGAAGCTAGAAAAAGAATAATGAAGTTTACAAGTGAAAACATATATTTGCCTTACATGTAATACTTTAGAACTAACATCCAGAGTATAAAAGGAACTTCTACAAGATAAGGCATCCCAATAGATCGATATATCAAGAGGTCTATTCAAGTAAATCATAAAAAGAAAAAATCTACGACCAATAAACTAAAATAAGAGGAAATTCATCTTATTATTATCACCAATGATTTTTCAATGTCAGAATACAATTCAAAACGGGAACATAAAAGTTTGCTTCATTAATAAGAAAGTGTCTGGGGGTGCCTGGGTGGCTCAGCTGTTCAGCCTTGATCTTGGGCTCAGATTGTGATCTCAGGATCTTGGGATCTAGTCCTGCATTAGACTCTGCCTGCTGCTCTGCCTGCTGCTCCCCCTGCTTGTACTGTCTCTCTTTCTCTATCAAATAAATAAATAAAATCTTTAAAAATAATTTAAAAAGTGATGATGAAGATGTGTTATAAGATTATTTTCCTTAGGAAGTATTACTGTGCAATGTAATTCATCATTTAACAGTTTATATTTATTCTGTTGGACAGGAGATTAAAAGTTTATTTTTATTTTATATTTTGGAGTTAGGCTTTTTATAATTTAAAATTATCCATTTTGAAATCCATTTTACTTGAAAACAATGTTAGACTTCCTATCTATCTATCAACCCATGGAGAAAAAAAAAACACTGAGAAATTTGTTTTCTCTAACTCAAATTTTGCAGAGACCTGAACTCATACAAAAATATTGTTGGGAAATAAATTATAGTTTTCACCAGAGCAAGGGTATGTACATTAGGAAGATGTTCTAAGATATTATACCTCTAAAACAAATAAAACAACTTTTTACCTAATTATTAATAAGTTCTGTTAAATATTTTATTGACAATATTAGAAAAGATAACTTGAAATTTCTTCAAATGATAACCTTGTTGAGTAGAATATTCCTTGTGGGAGGCTGTTTTCTTGCCACACTTTGAATATATCATACCATTCTCTTCTGGCCTGTAACATTTTGGCTGAAAAATCTGCTTATAGTCTTATGGCATAAGACAACCTGTACATAACAAGTTGTTTTTCTCTAGCTACTTTAATATTCTCTCTTTAACATATCTTTTGACATTTTATAATAATGTGTCTTGGTGTGGATCTCTTTGGGTTCATCTGATTTGGAACTCTCTTTGTTTTCTTGACCTGTGTTTTCTTTCTGAGGTTGGGGAGGAAGTTTCCAGCCATAATTTTTTCAAATAAGTTCTCTGCCCCTTTATCTCTCCTTTGTCCTTCTGGGACCCCTATATCGAGAATGTTATTTCACTTGATGTGGTTCCATAGGTCCTGTAAGCTATCTTCACTTTTTAAAATTCTGTTGGCTGATCTGATTGGGTGAGTCCTGTCACCCTGTCTTCCAGATGGCTGATCCATTCTTCTGCTTCCTATCGCCTGCTATTGAGCACCCTTGTGTATGTTTTATTTAAGTTATGGTATTTTTCATCTCTGTGACTTCTGTTTGGTATGTTCTTATATTTTCCTTCTCTTTGTGTAAGTTCTCACCATGTTTATCCATTTGTTTCCAAATTTCAGTGAGCATCTTTATGACCATTACTTGATCCATTAGATTACTTATCCCCATTACATTAAGGTCTCTTTCTGCAGTTTTATCTTGTTCTTTCTTTTGAACATATTTCTCTGTTTCCTCATTTTGCTTGACTCTCTGTGTTTCTTTCTGTGTATTAGATGAACCAACTACCTCTCCCAGTCTTAAAGGAGTGGACCTGTGTAGGTAACTCCTCTCTCTCCTTCACCATTACCCTAACTCTTGGTTGCCTCTTAAACATTTGTGATTGTCTCAGCAGCCCAATTTATTCTTGATAGATCTCCATTGTTGAGGTGTGCCAAGGCCTGTCAGTGTTCCAAGAAGAGGGGGATCGTTTAGCACCTAGTTTATTTTTAGGCTTATTGGAAGCCATTTCTTCAGGGAACAGCTTTTAAACTATGCAAATAGTTTTATGGGGCCAAAAGACCTGTGAGGTCTCCAGACCAGAATATCTGGAAGCATTGTCTAGGTGACAGTTGCAAAAACCAGAAGGAAAAAAAAAAAAAAAAAAATTCAGGACTCTAGATGAGAGTATAAGTTTCTGTATAGAGTATAAGGTAACAATGGGCTGTAGTAAGGCCAAGTGAGTCATTAAGGATAGTTGTCTTCCTGCTTATGTTGTCTGAGAGTTCTTCTCCTCTAGATGTGTGGCAAACCTAAAGCTTGCCCTTTAGGCTGAAGCTCCAGTACAAGTAAGGCCTTTTTCACAGGAAGACTGGAATTTGTTTCAGTCTTCTGTCTGTGCAGTGTCCTGGGGGTTGTAGCCAGCCAAGAACTGTTTTTCTCATTGTTAGAGTTCTGTGGAGCCCAGGAACTTAAGCCCCCTTGGCCACAAAGGCCAGGCAATCAAGGGATTTCATGCACACTCCTGCTTTAGTGAGGCAGCTGGAGGGTGTAGGGGATAGGGTATACTAACCTGGTTCAGCAATGCAGCAGTTAAGTGCCTTGTCTCTGTGACCAAGGACTTTAGCAAGGGAGTGAGAGAATCCCATGACTGCTAGCCCTCATCAGGTCTATGCAAGGAGCAGGAAAATGCTGTAGTCTTTTGTACTCATTGGCTTTAGCAAGCTACCAAAAAGCTGACACTTCTCTGTGTGCCTCCTATGCTAGCAGGGTAATGGACAGTGCAAAATGGTGCCTACCAGTGTCTCTATCTACCACTGTCTCCTACACTCTGGCAGATACTTTAAGATTAGCAAATAAATTTTCACATATAGTCTAGGCGCTTTTCATATTACTGCTTTTGTCATGGGTCCCAGGGCAAATGAGACCACACATGAGCCCTTTAAAAGGAGAATCTCAGTTCCTGATAGCCCTGTAGGTGATTCGGACATAAGCCCCCTTAGCTTCTTAGTCAGGTGTTTCGGGAGTGCATCTCTCTGATGCAAATCCCAAGGATTGGAGTGCCTTATGTGGGCACAATTCCCTTACTCCTCTGGGAGAATCTCTGGACTTACAGAAGATTCTTCCTATTGTGGGTCACCACACCAGGGTTGAGGTTTTTAGTAAAACTGTGTCTTTCCCTCTCATACCCACCTCCGTGTGTGTGTATGTGTGTGTATGTGTGTGTGTGTGTATGTGTGTGTATGTGTGTGTGTGTGTGTGTGTGTGTGATCCTTTATTGTGGAAAAGTGGTTCAGCTAGTTTTCACTTCTTTTTCAAAGGAAATTGTTCAAGATGTAGCTCTAATTTGTTGTTTCTGTGGGAGAAGGTGAGTTCAGAATCTTCCTACACTATGTCTGTAATAATCCATTGACTGTTCAAGTACATACCAATCACGTAATGGTTGTGTTTATTATTATTTTTTCATTGTGTTATGTTAGTCACTATAAAGTACATCCTTAGTTTTTAATGCAGTGTTCCAAGATTCATTGTTTATGTACAAGACCCAGTGTTCCATGCAATATGTGCCCTCCTTAATACCCACCACTGTGGTTGTATTTATTAAATATGGTTTTTATTTTATAAGATCTACCAAAGGAATAATGGTATTTTATCCTAGATCATCTATGAGTTTGACATTCCATCCATAATTCTCAAAAATTACCTGTCTCAAATGACATATACATTTTTTATGCATCACACTGAGATCCTTCAAAGTACATAATATCCAGTAAAGAACATAAAACATCACTGCCAGACTTAGTCAGTAATTACAAAAAATTTTAATAATGATGGAGATGACTTCCTTTTTTGTGTCTATGTAAAACATTTGGACGTTAATTTTCTTTATAGTGCTGAAATCTCATAATTCACATTTATTTCATTTGTTACAAATTACTCATTGCATTATGAAAGAAAATCAGTTCCTAATTGTGACATTTGTTGTTATTTTAGCTTATCCAAAGGCAGCTCACATCTTTTATCTTTTTAAAATATTGTGAACCAAATTGGGCTTCTAGGGTTGCAGACACTTTAAAAAAGAAACTTAAAATAACTTGAAGATGTTATTTTTAAATATCTAGGTTGGTCAAACAGGTGTGACCCAAAATAAAATTTCAATGTATGCCAGAAATTTAACATCTAGGGGTGTCTGGGTGGCTCTGTCAGTTAAGTGTTAGACTCTTGATTTTGGCTAAGAGCATGATCTCAAGGTTGTTGAGATCAAGCCCTGTGTAGGTCTCCATGTTGGGTATGGAGTCTGCTTACAATGCTCTCTCTACCTCTCTCTCTGCCCTTCCCCACCCTCTCTCTCCCTCTTTCTAAAAAATTAAAAAAAAAAAAAAGAAAATCATTTAACATCTAATGGAAATATAGCATTCTAATATCCTATAAATTAATCTGGTTTTATTTTTTAAAAGTTCAGTTTTTAAATTTTCTATGGAACAATATGACAAAGAAATATAATCAAGAATAATGAAGTTGGGACGCCTGGGTGGCTCAGTTGGTTGGACGACTGCCTTCGGCTCAGGGCGTGATCCTGGAGTCCCGGGATCGAGTCCCACATCAGGCTCCCAGCTCCATGGGGAGTCTGCTTCTCCCTCTGACCTTCTCCTCGCTCATGCTCTCTCTCACTGTCTCTCTCTCTCAAATAAATAAATAAATAAATAAAATCTTTAAAAAAAAAAAAAGAATAATGAAGTTTTTTCCAGACAACCAAAACAGAATTTATGTTCACTGATTATTACTGTAATTGGTATTAAGTTTTAGAAATAAATCTTAAAGATTATTAAATAGAATATTATATAAATTATATTAAATAGTAGTTCCACATCTGGTCAAATGTATATGCAAAATATTATTTAGTATGTCTCCTGATAGAATATATACATCTTATATTATTATCATTAATGGTCAATAAAGCCCTAAGTGAAGAAATGGTTTAACTTTGTTTCTTTGAGCATTTCACATAGATATTTATGTATGGCACAGTTTTTCATTTCATATATGTAAAAAAATCCCCTTTTTAAAATTATTAATGTTCTTTTCCACTATGTTTTTCTGTCTGTGAGATCTTTTCCTCAACCAAGTCATGTATCTGTGTAGGGGGATGGTGTACTGGTGATGGCAATGTGAGGTTGTAAAATAGGATTTATCAGATGGGAAACACCAAAAACAATGCCAAGGTAACAGTCATTTCCTTGGACATAAAAATATAATTTTTGAAGCTAGAAAATAACCTTGAAATTCTGGATATTCTATTAAGAATGAATATATATATATATATATATATAGAGAGAGAGAGAGAGAGAGTAATTAGTACACAGATTTTTCTGTAATATATAGAAGATAATACCTATGCTCATTTATGATAATTTCTATGATTGCAGAAGGGTCCAGAGTAGGGATAGAGAGTGGAGAAAGGAAGAAGGTAAAGAAGTAATTAGAAATGGGTTATCATTTCTCCTCTTCAGCTTTCACCTAGCAGAGGTTGTTAAATCATTTGAGGTAATTACTCAAGATCTTTTACCTGCACCTCTATGTGTTTCTGGAGCAGAATTCTGTGGTGAAGATGGCATTTGCAAAGTTATATAACCAGGTGTAGAATAGAGGTTTTAGCAACATGATCAGAAAAGGAGATGATCTAGGTCATCTCAGGTGCTATGTACTTTGGACAATGTTTAGTGGGGCTGCTCTTGGGCCTGCTATGAGAGGGAAACAATATTTTTAAGACAGTCCAGGATAGGGCAGCCGAGTTGGAAGTTGGGACAGAGAGAAGATATGAAGGAGGCTTGGCATTCAGAGATTGCAGTTTGCTCAAAGGTAGAACAATTAGCATAGGAAGATAGGCAATGTGTCCCAATATTTTTATCCTACCTAAGTAAGGATTGGTTCACTGGCCACAATTCAGCAGCATGTGGGCTAATCAAATAGATTAGAAAATTAAGTGTTGCTTTGGAAGCATGATACTGATCTTTGCACAAGAAAGGCAATGCCACCTGAAGTTATGGACCCTCCCTAGGAGTAGCCCACATCCAATAACTGGTCAAGTTTGGATACAAATGTTCAATTCCTGCTTCTCATTCAGGATATCCCTGGAGTGGCAAGTATGGTGAATGCTTAAGCAAAAAGTACACCCTCAGAAGATCAAAGCAAAACCTTACAAAGATTCAGGGACATCAAACAACTTTGGGTATATAGTAAAACCACTGAATTATACCCTTGGAAATGATGGGTTTTGTGGAATGTGAATCATATCTCAATCTTAAAAGTCAATATTTATCATGTCTGAAGAAGCTGAAGTAACCAATGGTTGAGCTAAACAAGTGAGACTGGATGGGAAGAGGAGTGAATAGGGAAGGGAGCACGAGATAAGCTAAATATTTAAATCACATGTGTTTTCGAAGCCAGGAATAATGTATCACATAATTATATTTACTTCTTCTAGGAAGTGCATAAGGCCATAGAATGGAGAAATAAGGCATAAAGAGTTTTGTTTTGGTAGTTATTTTGGTTGATGATTTTCAGACATTATTCATTTATTCAAAATATTTATTGAGCAATGCGTTTGTTCCAGGAACTATAATATAAATATGGCATATACATAGATTTATACAGGAAGTATATAAACCAATAATCATAATGCATTAATCCACACTATTTTTGGAATGCATTTACCTCAATTTAAATCTTAGTAGTCTACCTAGTTTTGAAGGCAATGGGGAAACTTCGAAGGTGTTTACAAGGGGGCGATTATAATTATGGAACATAGCCACCCAATGCCTACGAAATAAATTAAAAACTCCTTAGCATATTGTAATTGAACTTTATGATCTGTTCCCTCATCGTCCATTCACATTTCCCCAGCTGTATATTCTTTCCCAAAAAGGGCATTACATGTCTCACTTTTTAGTGTCTTTGTGCAAACTGCCCACTCCTGCAAGAATCATTGGAGCCTAACTCCTCCGCATTCATCCAGATTAGACTCACGTGTCATCTCCTTAGAAAAGTCTTCCCTAACTCCATTGTTTTTGCCTGCTCTGCCATGTTCAGTGAATCACTTCTAAATCTGGTCTCAAAAAACCTTGGGCTGTTACTACCAACACCTCATCACATAACCCTATAATTATTGAATAATATGTCTAATTCTACAGATAATAAGGCAAAGGCTTTTATTAATATTTTTGTCATAATTTGGTGTCAAGGACACAGGCACTCAAAAATGTGTTTGTTTGAGTACTTGTGGTTGGCATGAGGAAAAGGTAGGTAATGGTAGTGGGAAGGTACATGCATTTTTATATCTTTGTTTATAGTATTAGATGACAGTACCATAGAATTGAGTTATTCTCCATAAGTAACAAAGAGTTATTGGGACTTTTAAACAGATCTGTAATATATCAGATTCATGGATTCATTGTTCTAGCAATTAGATATGAGACTAGACTAAGGATAACATTTGTCAGACACTGATTTGATGGAGTAGATGCTGTCAAACTGAGCTAGCTAGTAGTCTAAAACTCCCTCATTCCTCTTGCAAACCTGCATGATCTTTCAAATAAGGTGACTTTCTGCTTAGTCACAAATGCAGCCTGTATACACACAGATGGCTGGACCATTAGTTAATACAATGAAACATGTATGCCTTTGAGTACTTCACCCAAAGCTGCTCTGTCATCCCATTTTCTCTCCTCGGACTTCTTTCCTGCCTATAGGTCAACAGCCACAGAGTTAATATCATGCTCAGCAAGGAAACTCCAGGATTCTGTTTCAGAGCCCCAGGCAGCAACATTTCTGAGCAATTGATGCCCATGTACTGCTCCATGTTAAATATTTTAACTATCACTCCTGGTTATATAGGTAATTCTGACAACAAAGTACTGAATTGGGAATAACAGCTATGTATATGCTGGAGGTTATTGTTATAACACAAGTAAGTGATAATAACCAAACTGACATCTCCAGTGAGGTGCAGGATATGGAGTTAGAGTTGAGATTCTGTTCTAGGTGAGGGAAGAAAGTATGAAGTTCTCTAAACTTAAGGAAAAAGCATTAGATTCATTGATCTTGGGAAGGGGGAGGTGTTATTTCTATCTCTAGGACATGAATGCGGGTTCTGTGTCCCAGATTGGGAAAATTTTCATTGAGAATTTGTTCAGCCATATCTTCTAGTCTTCTTTCTTTCTCCTCCCCTTTCGGGATCCCAATAATTTTGATATTGGAATGTTTCATGGCATCATTTATTTCCCTAATTCTGTTTTCATGGCTTCTAAGCTGTTTGTTCCAGGCCTCCTCCTGATCCTTTTTCTCTATCAGTTTGTCCTCTAGATCAGTAATTCTATCTTCTGCTCTGGTTACCCTAGCTGTTAAGAGTATTTAGATTAGATTGGATCTCATTGATAGCATTTTTAACTGCTTCCCAGGAGGCTTTCACTTCTGCCCTTAGGGATTCCATGTTGTCACTAATGGTTTTCTCCAACCTAGCTATTGCCTGGAAAATTGCTACCCTGAGTTCTCTTTCTGACATACTGTTTATGTCCATATCCAATAGCTGTGATGGAGAAGGTACAGTCTCTGCATTTTTCCTCTGTTGGGTGTCCCTCCTCCTAGTCATTTTGGTGAGAGGTGGTTGAGGGGATGTGTCTGAATATATTAACCTCAATTCAGGCAAGGTGTACCTGGAACACTTCTGAGCAATCAGAAGTCACCACCAAAAAGAAAGAAAAAAGAAAAAAAGAGAGAAAGAGAGAGACAGAAAAAAAAAAAAAAAAGAGAGAGAGAGAAGAACAAGCTAGAAAGGGCCCCAAAGGTAAGATTTATAATGTATACAAACAAAAATGGAAAAAAAGACTGGCAAAAGTAAATGACAAAGAAAAAAAAAAATGAACCCAGCCAAAATGAACCTCAAGGATAAGATTTGTATAATACCAAAACAAACAAACAAACAAAATACACAGAAACACTGACTGAAGAAAAAGATGGGACGGTGGTTATAAATCCTCATTGTGGGTGAGGAAGGTTATATTGATTCTTTCTGGGTGTATTTTGTTAAAGGACTCAACTTTCCATTCCAAAGATAAAAGGAGATTAAAATTGGTTTATATATAGGGGTAATATTGATTAGGGAAAGAGGATTACCTTGAAGTTTGTATCTATATGTATATTAAAAAAAATAGGAAAGGAAAAGAAAAACACAGATATATGTATGAAAAAAGTTCAAGTTAAAAGGTTATTGGAATATGCTATATTAAACCTCTAGTTGTAATGGTAAATAGGCTTAAAAATTAAAAAGATTAAGAATAGTGAGATTAAATTAAAAATAAAAGTTGTATTTATGAAATATACAGGTATTTGTTTTCCCCTGATATACTGGGGTTTTACAGTTTTATGGGGACCCTGTGGTGGTTGTCATCTGGTTCTTTTGGCTGGCTTTCTGGGGAAGGGGTCTGCCGCGTTGTTTTGAATTCAGTCAGTCTTACTTAGGTTGAGTCCTCCTGCCCCCTATCAAGGGGATAGGCTCTGTGCAAACTGGTTTTTCAGGCTTTTGTTCTCTGGAGGTTTTTTTTGTTTTTGTTTTTTTGTTTTTTCCCTTTGGTGGCTTTTTGAGGTTTTTCAGAGGTTTAGTCAAAAGCAAACTGCACCCAGACCTCTGTCTCAGAGAGAAGCTTCAGTCTGCTCCCCTCTGGGTGGTCCAGTACACACAGACTCCCTCTCTGCAAACTCCGCTGAACTGTGCAACCTCCCCAGCCACCGTCTCAGGGGTCGCTCAAAGCTCCCACTTGTCTCTGCACCCCTGATCCACTAAAACCATGAGCAATATTGATCCAGAGAGCCCGCTTCCAGTGACTGCCTTTGCCAGGACTACAGTTGGGGTCCAAACCTCAGGTTGTCACTGCAGGATTGTGACTCGGCTGGTCCTAGGGGTAGAAAGAATACCCCCAAGATCAACAAATCTAGAAAGATCTCGAGGCACTTGATTGTGAGACTGATGAATCATAATTTCAGAAAAGAGCTTTTGAGAGCATCAAGGGGAAGAGATTCCTTATGTACAGAGGAAGGTCCATCAGAATAACATCAGACCTGTCCACAGAAACCTGGCAAGTCAGAAAGGGCTGGCAAGACATATTCAGGACACTAAATGAGAAGAACACATAGCCAGGAATACTTTATCCAGCAAGGCTTACATTCAAAATGGATGGAGAGATAAAGAGCTTCCAAGACTGGCAAGGTTTAAAAGAGTATGTGACCACCAATCTGGCATTATAAGAAATATTAAGGTGTGTTATACAAAGGAAGAAAAAACCCAAGAGTGTCATAGAACAGAAAATTACAGAGACAATCTATAGAAACAAGAACTTCACAGGCAACATTGTGTCAATAAAATCATCTTTCAGTAATCACTTGCAATGTGAATGGCCTAAACACTCCCATAAAACAGCACAGGGTTGCAGATTGGATAAAGTGACAGTACCCATCCATATGTTGTCTACCTATTTTAAATCAAAGGATATATCTGGACTGAAAGTGAAAGGATGGTGAAGCATCTTTCATGCCAATGGACCTCAAAATAAAGCTGGGGTAGCGATTCTCATATCAGATAAATTAGATTTTAAACTAAAGACTGTAGTCAGAGATAAAGAAGGACACTACATCATTCTTAAAGGGTTTAATCCATCAGGAAGATTGAAAAATTGTAAATATTTATGCCCCCAATATGGGACCAGCCAACTACATAAGACAACTGTTAACCAAGATAAAGAGTCGTATTGAGTATGGAGAGGGTGGTTGGGTTATGGACATTGTGGGGGTGGGGGGGATATGTGCTATGGTAAGTGCTGTGAAGTGTGTAAGCCTGGCAATTCACTAACCTGTACCCCTGGGGCAAATTTAAATACATTATATGTTAATAAAAAAAGTCATATTGATATGAAAACATTAATAGTAGGGGATCTTAACATGTTACTCTCAGTAATAGACAGATCATCTAAGCAGAAAATCAATAAAGAAACAAGGGCATTGAATGATACATTGGACCAGATGAACCTAATAGGTATATACAGAACATCCCTAAAACAACAGAATACTCATTCTTCTTCTTTTTTTTTTTTTTTAAGATTTTATTTATTTACTTGACAGAGAGAGATCACTAGTAGGCAGAGAGGCAGGCAGAGAGAGAGGAAGGGAAGCAGGACCCCTGCCCAGCAGGGAGCCCGATGCGGGACTCGATCCCAGGACCCTGAGATCATGACCTGAGCCGAAGGCAGCGGCTTAACCCACTGAGCCACCCAGGCGCCCAATACTCATTCTTCTTGAATGCACATGGAACTTTCTCCAGAATAGACCACATACTGGGTCACAAATCAGGGCTCAACCAATACCAAAAGACTGATATTATTCCCTGCATATTCTCAGACCACAATGCTTTAAAACTGGAACTCAACCACAAGAATTCAAACACTTGGAAGCTAAAGGCCACCCTGCTTAAGATGTTTGGATCAACCAGTAAATCAAAGAAGAACTTCAAATTCATAGAAATCAATGAGAATGAAGACAGTTTGGTCCAAAACCTATGGGATACCACAAAGGTGGTCCTAAGGGAGAAATATATAGCCAACCAAGCGTCTCTCAAAAAAATGGAAAACTCCAGAATTCACCAGCTCTCTTTACTCCTTAAAGAACTGGAGAATCCACAACAAATTAAGACAACCCCACACATAAGAAGGAAAATAATCAAGATTAGAGCAGATATCAATGAGATAGAAACTAGAGATACAGTATAACACATCAACAAACTTACAAGCTTTTTTTTTTTTTTTAAAGAATCAATAAGATCAACAAACCATTGGCCAAACTAATCCAAAAGAAAGGATAGAGGACCCAACTTAGTAAAATTATGAATGAAAAGGGAGAGATCTCTACTAACACCAAGGAAAGTGAAACAATCATCAGAAATTATTATCAATAGTTATATGGCAATAAGTTAAGCAACCTAGATGAAATTTGTGCATTCCTATAAAACCTATAAACTTCCAAAACTGAATCAGGAAGAAATTGACAAACTGACAGACCAGTATCTAGTAACGAGATTGAAGCAGTGGTCAAAAACCTCCCCCAAAACAAGAGCCCGGGGCCCGACAGATTCCCTGGAAAATTCTACCAAACATTCAAAGAAAAAATAACACTTATTGTCCTGAAGCTCTTTCAAAAATAGAAACAGAAGGAAAACATCCAGACTCTTTTTATGAAGTCAGCATTACCCTGATCTCCAAACCAAGCAAAGACTCCACCAAAAAGGAGAATTTCAGACCAATATCCCTGATAAATATGGATGCCAAGATTCTAAACAAGATCCTAGCTAATAGGATCTAACAGCACATTAAAAAGATTATCCACCATGACCAGGTGAGATTTATCCATGGGATGCAAGGGTGGTTCAATATTTGCAAATCAACCAATGTGATAGAAAAAATCAATAAGAGAAGAGAGAAGAACCACATGGTCCTCTCAATTAATGCAGAAAAAAAAAAATTGACAAGGTATGGCCTCCATTCCTGACTAACACAATTCAAAGTATAGGGACAGAGGGAAGATTCCTCAACTTCATAATATCTATCTATGAAAAACCGACAGAGAATATCATCCTCAATGGGGAAAAGCTGACAGCTTTCCCTTTGAGATCAGGAATACGACAAGGATGTCCACTTTCACCACTGTTGTTCAACATAGTACAAGAAGTCCTAGCAACAGCAATGAGAAAACAAAAAGAAATAAAATGTATTCAAACTGACAAAGAAGAAGTCGAACTCTTTCTCTTCACAGATGACATGATACTTTATATGAAAAACCCAAAAGACTCCACCCCCAAACTACTAGAACTCATACAGCAATCGGTAATGTGGCAGGATACAAAATCAATGTACAGAAATCAGTTACTTTCTTATACACTAACAATGAAAATACAGATAGGGAAATTAGAGAATTGATTCCATTTACTATAGCACCAAGAACCATAAGATATCTGGGAATAAACCTAACTAAAGAGGAAAAGGATCTGTACTCAAGGAACTTCAGAACACTCATGAAAGAAATTGAAGAACACACAAATGATGGAAGAGCATTCCATGCTTATGGTTCAGAAGAATAAATATTGTTAAAATGTCTATACTGCCTAGAGCCATCTATAGTTTCAATACCATCCTGATCAAAATTCCACTGGCATTTTTCCAAGAGTTGGAACAAATAATCCTAAAATTTGTAGGGAACCAGAAGAGACACTGAATTGCTAAGGAAATGTTGAAAAAGAAAAACAAAACTGGGGGCAGCACATTACCTGATTTCAAACTTTAGTACAAAGCTGTGATCACCAAAACAGCATGGTATTGGCAAATAACAGACACACAGACCAGTGGAACAGAGTAGAGAGCTCAGATATGGACCCTCAACTCTATGGTCAAATAATCTTTGACAAAGCAGGAAAAAATATACAGAGGAAAAAAGTATCTTCAATAAATGGTGCTGGGAAAATTGGACAGGTATGTGTAGAAGAATGAAACTCAACTATTCTCTTACACTGTACAGAAAGATAAACTCAACGTGAGGCAGGAATCTATCAAAATCTAAGAGGAGAACATAGGCAGTAACTTCTTCAACATCGGCCACAGCCACTTCTTTTGAGACATGTCTCCAAAGGCAAAGGAAACAAAAGTGAAAATGAACTTTTGGGACTTCATCAACACCAAAAGCTTCTGCACAGCAAAGGAAACAGTCAATAAAACAAAGAGGTAAGCTACAGAATGGGAGATGATATTTGCAAATGACACTACAGATAAAGGACTGATATCCAAGATCTATAAAGAACTCCTCAAACTCAACACACACAAAACAGATAATCATGTCAAAAAATGGACAGAAGACATGAACAGACACTTCTCTAAAGAAGACATACAAATGGCTAACAGACAGATGAAAAATTTTTCATCATTATTAGCCATCAGGGAGATTCAAATTATAACCACATTGAGATACCACCTCACACCAGATAGAATGGCCAAAATTAACAAGACTATAAACAACATGTGTTGGAGAGGATGTGGAGAAAGGGGAAAACTCTTACAATGTTGGTGAGAATGCAAGTTGGTGTAGCCACTTGGGAAAAGAGTGTTGAGATTCCCTAAGAAATTAAAAATAGAGCTTCCCTATGACCCTGCAATTACACTACTGGGTATTTACCTCAAAGATACAGATATAGTGAAAAGAAGGGCCATCTGTACCCCAATGTTCATAGCAGCAATGGCCACAGTTGCCAAACAGTGGAAAGAACCACCATGATGCCCTTCAATGGATTAATGGATAAAGAAGATATGGTCCATATATACAATAGAGTATTAAGCAAATCCAGTAAATGTTGTTTCAGACTTGCACAGCTAGGTTTCTTAAAGTCTATTCTGTTTGAGTCAATGACTGACTCCAAACTCCATTGCACTTGCAAACCCCTTAGCACACATACACATTTAAATATATAATGAGTTACTTCCTAGGTTTTTGAAGCAGGAGATATAAATTCATTTATCCAGTTATTTTACTAATGTATGGGATAAAGTAAAGCTAGAATACAGCCTTGATAATAAATTTTACATAGTTTTTAGAACAGGATGTAATAAAAACTAATATGGATGGTTGAGTGTACTGAGTTTACTCACAATGTCCATTAGCATCACATGGCCAATATTGTTTAGGGAGCGTGCCCTGATAGAATGTTTTTGTATGGTTTAATTTATAATTTTCTCAAAGAAAACAAAAAAAGCCTCATATTTATCCTATTCACTTAACTTGTGTGGATTTATAAATTATGTCTTGCTAAGTTTCTGGATTGAAGAATAGAGAGGCTAGGGGATTGATCTAAAAAAATAACAATATACTCAATGAAGAATCTTAAATAATAAATATCAAATAATTAAGCTATTGAATTCATTCAATAATATATATTAGGTAAATAGTATACAGCAAGCACTTTTCTAATCCCCAATTTAGTACAAGTATATTAGATTTTCCTAGTTTTATGTAAGTTAGCTAAGAGGACAAAATTACTGGATATATGGAGCATAATTTCTACTAGAAAAAATAAACATGGTGCAGGGGTTTTGATTATGGATATAGGTTGTCCTATTTTTAAGAGGGTAGCTAAGGAAAGCTTTCAAAGAAAGAAAAAAAAGGTGATATTCAAATAATGAGCTAAAGGAAGTGAGAGAGAAATTCCATCAAGTAGTTGGGGAGGGGAAAGCATCTCAAGTAGTTTAAAAAATAAAAATAAATAGTCAACATTGTACCAAGACTGGTGTTGGGAGAATAGCAGGGATGCTGGTGAGCAGAATTCTCCAAGGAAGCAGGATGGCAGAAAGAGAAAATGGTCAGAAATGTGGGAAAAAATGTGACAAGAAGAGGGAAAATGGTAATGGGCTTCACAAAGACATAAAGATTTTAGCTTTTGTTTGGAGTGAAATTGAAAGATATTAGAGGGTTCTTAGCAGAGTGAGCCCATTATGTAATATGGGTTTATAAGTTGACTCTGACTGTCATGATAAGAGATGAATGAAAAGGGGTAAGGGCAGAAGAATCAAGGATGGCGGAAGGCTACTGCAAGATTGAACGGGGGAATGATCTGATGGATCACCGTGGTCGACGGACTTACATTAGTTCATCTAAGCAGCTGTGGAGTTATTAAAAAGTAGTCAAATTCTAGACATTTAAGATAAAGCTGGTGGAATTTGCCAAACTATTAGAAGCAGAGACTAAGAGAACGAGAAGAGTTGAAGATGGTTCAAGGATCTCTCATGGTATGAAAGGCTGGGATTGCTATTATACTAAATGGGATAGATTGGAGGGAGAACAATTTTGGGCAAAGAACTAAAGCATGGATTTGGATAGGTTATGTGATATAGCCATTAAAAAATACATTGGAAAACTCCAGTTGGCCAGTGGAGATTGAATCTGGAATCCCAGAAAAAGTGCACACTACAGCAAATTATATTCGAGAAACCAAAGCATATTGATAATATTTAAATTCATGGACATTGCACACTGTATTCCATGCTATTATACAATTAAGATCTTTACTTTTGCAGACAAGCATACTTATAATTCATCTATTTAATATATATATTAGATACATAGTATATACCTAAATATAGACATATATTTATATATGTGTGTTTATGTGTATACACACCCACACACAAACTCTACTCCTAGTTATACATCAGTTAAAATACTTATAACTTTTCACAAAAAGCAGATTCGAGACTGCTTATAACAACACTAGTTATAATATCCCAGACTAGAAACAACTCATATGTCCAACATAGATAGAAAAGATAAACAAATTCTGGTATATGTGTACAATGAAATATAAAGAGCAATGATAATGAATGAGCTACAACTGTTTACAGTAATGTAGATAAATATCACACACCATGTTGAGCCAAAAAAGCCAGACTAAAAAAAAATGCATATATTGTACTTTTCCATTTGAATAGGATGGAAAAATTGTGAGAAGTCAACGGTGATTAACATTGGTGGGTTGTGACTAGAAGGGGGGTGCAAGGGGAACTTCTTAGGTGCTGATTTTGGTCTTTTTCTTCAACTCAGTGCTGATTACATCATAGTATTCACTTCTTAAAAATCACCAATGTGTACATTTATGAATTGTATACTTTTTATTTTAATGTTATATTTCAAGTAACATTTACTTAAACTATCTTTATTGACCCCATTTCTCCTTCCAGCTACTGACGTTGGAAAAGACATGATAGAGTCGGAAAACCTGACACGGCAAGTGAAAGAAAACCTTATTAGAGGAATGTCCTTGAGTAGATGAAAAGAGATGGAAAACAGTACACAAGAAGACAATTTGTCCATTGCTAAGTATATGGGTAGATTGTGTCTGGAAAAGTGACATTGCGTGGGCACAGATGAAGGTAGGAAAGTGGATACTGTTGTTGTAAGAGCATTCAAATATCTGTATCTATTGGTTACATCTTTCCCACGAAATCAGAACCATGAGGAAATCAGGTGAAAGGATGGAAAAAGAAGTGTTGGAAGTTTAAGGAGAGTGAAGGGGAAATGTAATCACTTAGGAGAGTAGGAGATTAACTTACTGGAGACATAGTACAAGAATGTTGGACCCATATGATTTCAGCGTTCGAGAAACTGAAATGAGCCAGACAGCGTGTGTGTGTGTGTGTGTGTGTGTGCGTGCATGTGGGGGGGCATGGACATATGTGGCAGTGTGTGTATATTGTTTTCCAACTATATTCAACTATAACTGATAGGAGAGCCAGAAAAATGGATTTAACCAGCATTATTTTTTAGCTTAGTGGATAAGATAGTGTGAGAGAAGGACAAAAGAACTGAGTATATATGCAGATGAGTAAATTTAATGATTAACCATAGAATTTAATCTACATAAAGTTAGATATGAGGATATGAATAAAGTAAGTGATAGTGAAAGGTTACTAAGATCATAGATTATGGATACAAATGACATTGAAGGTTTTTAAGGCTTGAGGTATAAGAGGCAGTGAGATAAAAGGATAAGAAGTGATAGGAAATTAAAATTTAAAATATGGAGTGTTGGTACTTAACATTAGAATGATAAGGTCAAGTGTAATATGGGAATAAGAGCAAAAAAGATGACATCATAGGAAAGAAAGAAAAAAAAAAGTTGGAGACCAGAATTTTGGTGAAATCATCTATGTTTATTATAATTTGATAACACTATGCATTTATAATATTGAAATTACCATGAATGATGAGATAAGCAGAGTACAAAAAAATAGCAATGACCTGAGAGTTAACTATTAAATATTAACTTTTAAAAGTGGACATACATGATGGATATGTATGTGGATTAGCATTTTGTATTTTGTAGTAGTGGAGTGAGAAGCAACAATACATATCTCAATTTATTTTTTAACTAGTGTGGTCATTTGGTTTAGAACCTGAAAATTTTTATACAGTGTTAAGCGTAAGTTTTTTTCTTTGATTATATTTATTATATAAATGTGAAGTTCATAGAACAAGGATTGCTTAGAAATGTACAGAAAATATTTTTATTTTTTTATTTTTATTTTATTTAATTTTTTTAAGATTTTGTTTTTTTATTTGACAAAGACAGATGACAAGTAGGCAGAGAGGCAGGCAGAGAGAGAGAGAGAGGAAGCAGGCTCCCCGCTGAGCAGAGAGCCTTTTGTGGGGTTTGATCCCAGAAACCTGGAATCATCACCTGAGATGAAGGCACAGGCTTTAACCCACTGAGCCACCCAGGCGCCCCCAGAATATATTTTTAAATGAAGACAATAGTTGATTTAATTTTCTCCCAGAACAGAAAGAATACAAAGATAATGCGTAAAAAAAAGAAAAAAGACAAATATGTTGGAATATAGTTTGCTTCTCTGATCTCACCAAAACAATGAAGAATACCTTCAAAATGTCCTTAACAATATTTAGATATTTTTCCTTAGCATATATTTGATTTTGGTGGCTTAATTTTATGAATTTTTGTGAAATAATTAAATAGATTTAAATAGACTTAGTTGCTTCATCTGATCATAATATCCTTGTAAATATACATGTTCAAACAGTATTCCAACATTTTTACATATGATTTGAGATGTGCAAATTTATATAAAATGTAGACTCCTACAGTTGAAGTTGAAATGTAGTACTTATTTATTCCCAAGGTCTTTCATTAAGAAACAATGAAAGACTTCTGTGCATGTTTAATGAATTTAAAATGACTTCAACTTTTTAAAAAAGTTTAAGTCCTCTTTTCATTTTAGTTATGGTACAAAAGTCATTTCAAGGTTCTCTGGTGATCTAAAGAGGTATCTCCAGAATCCTGCAGGTTGATGAAGAGCAAAACTGGACAGTACAATTCTTGGCTTTCATTTTAGTCTGTGAAGCCCCACTTTCATCTGTTTTATATACTAGGATTCCACTTAAGGTTATGTTGGAAACAACAGTTTTTACTGATGAAAAGAATAATGATGACAAATATATGATAGACAGAAATGGTCACTAGATCCCAGGATATGTTTTGTCTATATAACTATTCCACATACAGCACAAATAACATTTTTTTCCAATTTATTTATTTTCAGAAAAACAGTATTCATTATTTTTTCACCACACCCAGTGCTCCATGCAAGCCATGCCCTCTATAATACCCACCACCTGGTACCCCTACCTCCCACCCCCCCGCCACTTCAAACCCCTCAGACTGTTTTTCAGAGTCCATAGTCTCTCATGGTTCACCTCCCCTTCCAATTTACCCAAATTCCCTACTCCTCTCTAATGCCCCTTGTCCTCCATGCTATTTGTTATGCTCCACAAATAAGTGAAACCATATGATAATTGACTCTCTCTGCTTGACTTATTTCACTCAGCATATTCTCTTCCAGTCCCATCCATGTTGCTGCAAAAGTTGGGTATTCATCCTTTCTGATGGAGGCATAATACTCCATAGTGTATATGGACCACATCTTCCTTATCCATTCATCCGTTGAAGGGCACCTTGGTTCTTTCCATAGTTTGGTGACTGTGGCCATTGCTGCTATAAACATGGGGGTACAGATGGCCCTTCTTTTCATGACATCTGTGTCTTTGGGGTAAATACCCAGGAGTGCAGTTGCAGGGTCATAGGGAAGCTCTATTTTTAATTTCTTGAGGAATCTCCACACTGTTCTCCAGAGGCTGCACCAACTTGCATTCCCACCAACAGTGTAAGAGGGTTCCCCTTTCTCCACATATTTTTAATAATTTTTTTAATTTCCTCCTCATTATATGACAAACTTCGAAGGGCAAAGATTTTAGTCTGTTCTTTTTTGTTTTGTTTTATTTTGTTTTGTTTTTTACAGGTTATCATAGTGCCTGAAAATGTTTCTGATGTATATTAGCTGCTCCATGAATATTTGTTCAATAAAGAGATATGGAGACAGAAGCCTATGCAATTCTTAATCTTTCAACATTTGCCTTGCTTCCTTTAGAAAAAAAATAGGGGAAAAAACTGTTACCTCAGTTGCAAAGAACAAAGGATATGATGTGTGTAGAAATACTCTATACACTGCTGAGCACTCTCTCTATTAAGCGTAAAGTATAAGACACAATTACTAGATAAAATAAATTGTTTTCATTAGCTCAGCAATCAAAGGCACAAAAATAATAAACAAATAAAGTGCTGATATTTTTTCCAGTAACCTCAATCACCATGATAATTTGGGGTGAGGGGTAATCACAAAGAGATAGGACAAAAAACTTGCAGTGGACATTGGCAGATAAAGGTGCTATAGTTTTAATTTGAATCTCCCTGAGGGCTAATGATGATGAACATTTTTTCATGTGTCCGATAGCCATTTGTATGTCTTGATTGGAGAAGTGTCTGTCATATCTTCTGCCCATTTTTTTGACAAAACAGGAAACAACATGTGTTGGAGAAGATGTGGAGAAAGGGGAACCCTCTTACACTGTTGGTGGGAATGCAAGTTGGTGCAGCCTCTTTGGAGAACAGTGTGGAGATTCCTCAAGAAATTAAAAATAGAGCTTCCCTATGACCGTGCCATTGCACTCCTGGGTATTTACCCCAAGGATACAGATGTCATGAAAAGAAGGGCCATCTGTACCCCAATGTTTATAGCAGCAATGGCCACAGTCGCCAAACTATGGAAAGAACCAAGATGCCCTTCAACGGATGAATGGATAAGGAAGATGTGGTCCATATACACTATAGAGTATTATGCCTCCATCAGAAAGGATGAATACCCAACTTTTGTAGCAACATGGACGGGACTGGAAGAGATTATGCTGAGTGAAATAAGTCAAGCAGAGAGAGTCAATTATCATATGGTTTCACTTATTTGTGAAGCATAACAAGTATCATGGAGGACAAGGGGTGTTAGAGAGGAGAAGGGAGTTGGGGTAAATTGGAAGGGGAGGTGAACCATGAGAGACTATGGACTCTGAAAAACAATCTGAAGGGTTTGAAGTGGCGGTGGGGTGGGAGGTTGGCGTACCAGGTGGTGGGTATTATAGAGGGCACGGCTTGCATGGAGCACTGCGTGTGGTGAAAAAATAATGAATACTGTTTTTCTGAAAATAAATTAATTGAAAAAAAAAAGGTGCTATAGCTTTACAAGGGAAAACAGAATGTCCTAGTAATAAGGCAAAAGCAAAAATGAACCCAAATTCTCTCAAGACCTCAGCTATCATCTGGGGTATATTGTTCCAATCAACTGGAATGATTTTTTAAAAATATATTTTATTTATTTGAGAGAAAGAGGGAGAGAAAGTGCGTGGGAGGAGGGCTAGAGGAGAGAGTCCTAAGCAGAGTTGGCCCTGTGGCCCCGAGCCTGGAGCCCAACAGGGGGCTCAATCCCATGACCCCAATATCTCAATATGAGCCAAAACCAAGGCTCAGAGGCTTAACCTGCTGTGCTACCCAGGCACCACTGGAGTACATCTTAATAACCCTAATGTTACCATAGATAAAACAGTAATTTTATAGAATACAATGATACCCATTGAATGTTCTTTCCAGAGGAAAGTAGACTGTTAGACCATGATTATTAATTTAATAATTATACACTGTCTTTCAGAATCTGTATTAGGCATTTTATACACATTATCTGATTTAACTGTCATAATGCTCTAGGAGTTTCAAATTATTTTCCTCATCAAGGTGCCCAGAAATGAATGGGTTTGTGCACTGACCCAAGCAAAATGTAGATTTGAAATTTCAATTTCACTTTCTCTAGCTTTAAATGTGTATTCCTTCCATTTTGGAAAATGAAGCCATACCCCAGTAAAAAGTAGGTGGAATTTGTTAACTGTTTCCTTTGCTGTGCAAAAGCTTTTGATCTTGATGAAATCCCAATAGTTCATTTTTGCTCTTGCTTCCCTTGCCTTTGGCGATGTTCCTAGGAAGATGTTGCTGCGGCTGAGGTCGAAGAGGTTGCTGCCTGTGTTCTCCTCAACAGGTGAATGGATAAAGAAGATGTGGTATATATACACAATGGAATACTATGCAGCCATCAAAAGAAATGAAATCTTGCCATTTGCGACAACATGGATGGAACTAGAGCGTATCATGCTCAGCGAAATAAGTCAAGCGGAGAAAGATATCATATGATCTCCCTGATATGAGGAAGTGGTGATGCAACATGGGAGCTTAAGTGGGTAGGAGAAGAATAAATGAAACAAGATGGGATTGGGAGGGAGACAAACCATAAATGACTCTTAATCTCACAAAACAAACTGAGGGTTGCTGGGGGGAGGGGGGTTGGGAGAAGGGGGGTAGGGTTATGGACATTGGGGAGGGTATGTGCTTTGGTGAGTGCTGTGAAGTGTGTAAACCTGGTGATTCACAGACCTGTATCCCTGGGGATAAAAATATATATTTATAAAAAATAAAAAAATTTATTAAAAAAAATACTTAAGGCTATAAATGAAGCAAACTCATAAAAAAAAAGTAGGTGGAAAAATTTGGTGAAGCAATAAAAATGAATTTTAAAAAAAGTTACTACAAATAGAGCACCTGTTACAAAGAAGCAACATTTTCACACAGAATACCACTAGAATTCAGATGAGTGAAAAAAAGAAAAATAGGATTTGAAAACATAGATTATCATTATCAAAGTACTAAAAATATAGATCCCAATCTAATGATTACAGTTATTGTCCATATCTGTGCAATTATACTTATGTTGACAGTTTTTGTTTACTTAAAATATGTATTTTCCTATACTGTATGTCAACCATATTTAACTCATACTTTTATCACCTTCATAAAGTTTCAATGAAATAAAAACATCCTGAATTGCTGGATAAATACAGTAAAGCCATAGTACATTTATCCTCTCTTTCATTCTAGAAACAACACAAAATTAACAGGAAAATTAATTCCTAAATCTGCTATAATAAAAGTAACTGACTGAGAAAAACCACATAGTTAAAAATGTATATTTTTAAAAATAGTCAATATTAGGTGAAATTCACCTTCAAAGTAAGGGGCCAATTCAGGAAAGATAAGCAAAAATATAGACTTGGAGTGCAGGGATAGTATCCTTATTCATATAACCTAACTGTTGAGAACCTGTAGAGACAGAATTAGAAGAAAAACTTTTCCTGGGCCTGATTCAGTTCAGAGAAACACAAAGAAATACAGAGTGCCATATGTGAAGGGAGCAGTCTGTCTCTGTGGATTCTTTGAATTTTAAAGTCTAAGAAGCTACCACTTCATCCATTATTGGAAAATATTGCAAATGGCTAGTTGAGAAAAGTTTTTCATTCAATTATGAATAATGTAAAGAAGAGGACACAACCTCTATACAAAAATCAAAATAATTGAAAAAGTAGAAGTAACACTTCCCAGTAGATCAAAACAAAACAAAACAAAACAAAAAACCTCTATGGAAAGATGTTGGCACACAGCAGATCAAACTAAATAAAAATTCCACTGTTAATGCTGTGCAAGATATCCAATCAACCAGACCATTTAATGATTTAGTGTCAATAGTGATAAAATTTATCTCATTGTTCATAAATAGTCATACAGTGGTATTTTTCTCTAGAGTGTTTCATCTGAACACCTGATGCATTCTTCTTGTACTCAACCTGAGAAATCCACACACTGGGATTTTGGGACAGAGCTCAAATGTGTATCTCAGTTTATGTCATGTAAGTAAAGCACCTCACTTTGAATTTCCCCCATCATTTTTAAAACTAGGAAAAAACCAGCTGTTTTGCTTAGATGGCAATCATTTACATGGTTATTGGGTGTTCTCGAGCAAATTTTTCACAGTGGGAGACTTTTTACAGATAAGAAATTCATCAGTGATAGAGGGAAAGATTGCAGAAACAGTCTAGTTAAATGTTATTACGGGGAAATTGCACATTTTGTCTATTTAAACATTATTGCTTTGTTTTGAAGTGTAGGTTCAAATAAGCTTTAGAATATAAAATTTCCAAGAAGTCATTTTCTTTAAGAAACTAGCTAGGTTAAAAATAAACTTTTGTCAGCAGAAAAACTGTTTAGCTAACTGTTTGTAATCCTTAGCTGGAGAAGAGCAGAGGGAATCAAACTCCATCAGTTGTGTGATGAATAGCCTGGACTGTAGAACTTTCAAGCAGAGGGTAATCATGTGAGAGAAGCACACACACTAGACAATATTTTTATCCCTTAAATTAAAGTCATGGGATTGCAGGGTAGAGAGGTTGAAGTAGAGGGCACAGTCGTTGAGTTTGATTTTTTTTTTCTTTTTGTTTCAGTTTTATTTTGATCCAGGCAGTGAATATATTCAAAAAAGCTCCTCTTACCCGATCTGCATGGGTGTAAATACCTGAATCCTAGGGAGATTAGTTCAGTTTGGCAGCTTAGCTAATTGAAAAACATTGACACCCAAATTGACCTGCTTATTTCTTACCTCTGAGGCCACAAGCCTCATATTGGCAGGAGCAGCTGGGGCAGCGTATAGAACACATCAAGATGTGTCTGAGCATAAGTAGTTTTTCGAAAAATGGAAGGGTTATAACCATGGATAGATAATTAGCAAATGATATCATGTAAGAATGGTCAGTGACACTTCAAAGTACTGTTAGTACTATTTTTCTTTGGTACTTGTATTAAAGTAGCTTCTGGTTCTAAATAATTTAAATAACTTGCATATATATGTATATATGTACATTAAGCTGTAATTTTGACAAAATAGGCCATGAGCTTTTGACATATTCTGTTATTTTTAATAAATCTGGTTAACTTAAATTTTAACATGTTTTCTAGATTTTAAGTCATCTCTATTTAGTTTTTGTTATAGATATTGCCACTTTTAATAGTTAACTAAATTTTTTTAAGGATTTCCATTTCAGTCAATTTAAAAAATTCTTTAAAAATCCCCATACAGCTTTGCGCAGTGGCAGTATTGTAGCCAATGAGGTTTATCCAAGGTGCGATTATTGCTAATTGAAAAAATCCCCATACAATAAAGTTTGTATTCTAGCTGAAATAATACTGGTGATTATCTTGTGAAGAGTGAAAAAAGATAGTACAAGATGTAAGAAAAAAGAGAAGGAGATAGTGAAAATAAATGCAGCAGGGAGCGATAGAAATACATTAAAATATAAAGATGCAGAGAAGTTTCATTCATAACACAGACAACACAAATTTTATTCTCAGTATATTCTCCTCCAATCAGTGAAATACACTTTACCACTGTGAAATGTCTCTCATTTTAAAAAGAAATATTAACTGTAGACAGAGATATGGAATAATTTTTTTTATCAACTCTCTCTTACTTATTTCTTACTTTTGAGTTTTCTTTTATGTAGGTCAGGCATTTTTTCTCCATCTCTCTCCAGAGCAAAATACTTTAAATTAGTGAACTATACTCATTTTCCTGATTCCTCTTCTGTGGTTGTTTCTTGAAGCTATTACAATCAGGCCTCCATTCCTATCATACCACTCAATCTGTGCTCATTAAAGTTACCCGTAACCAAAAAAAAAAAAAAAAGTTACCCGTAACCTCCAGTTAAATTAATACACTGGCAATTTCTCAGCCTTTATCTTTCTTGATTCATTTGCAGTATTTGACAAAATAGATAACCTCCTTTTTCTAGAAAACATCTACTTCATTTACCTTTTGGGCTCACACTACCTCTATCTCACAAGTCACTTTTACCCAGTTTTTTTACACTTTTCTCCCATCTACTATTTTCTGTGGGATGGATTATTTCTCCCACAGTTCAATTTTCTGTCATTAGAGTAGTTAGTACATTTATATTTAGTGTACTATTTATATGGCTGTACTTTATTTTCTGTACTTGATTAGTTAAATATTTTCTAGTATTCCATTTGATTTTTTTCTACTGGCTTTCGTCATACTTTCATATGTATGAAAATGTTTATATGTACTTATATATGTAGATGTGTGTTGTATATTGTGATTTCTAATTCTTAACTTATCTTCCTCTACTTATTTTTAATATTAAACCACTTCATATAAAATGTAAGAAGTTTGCAAGAGTACAGTTCTATTAAATCTCCCATTCCTAATTTGTTGCATATTTGTATATTCTACGTACATTCATTCAGATTTTCTATTTGCTATCATTTTCCTGCAATCTGAAGAACTTCTTATGGCATTACCTTCTATCATTACTTTAGTACAATTTTTCTGTTGACAAATGTTCTCTTTTTTTCCCTTTATATGAAAATACATTTTTTCAAATAAGTGCTATTTTGGTGGGATGTAAGATTCTGGAAAATAGCTAATATAAATATATTTTTAGCACTTTAAAGATGTGGTCTTCTTGTCTACATTTCTGTATGATCAGAAGTCAACCATAAGTTTTATTTTTCTTTCCCCACATAGAAGGTATTCTTTCTTGTGCTGCCTTCAAAATATACCTTAGTCTTGCAAAGTTTGATTCTGATATGCTTATGGATGACTTTATTTTATCCAACTTGAAGTACATGAAACTTCTAGTATATGCATTAATAAACATTAATACTTTTCATAAATTTGGTGATATTTCTTTGGATATTTTTTCTCCTCTATTCTCCATGTTTTCTCAGTCTTTAACTTCATTACATCTGTGTTGGTCCACTTTTCATTGTCCCACAAGTCCCTGAACGTTTTTTCAATGTTTCCAACATTTTCTATTTTTTCATTGAATTAGATATTATTTTATCTACATTCAAGTTCACTGACCCTTTATTTTGCAGTATCTGATTTTCATTACCTTTTTCTAGTCATATCACATATATTTTTTGTGGTTTTAAAATTTAATGCAGTTTCTTTTTCCCACTGAAGGTCTCCATTTATTTTCTTATTGTGTCTATCTTTTCCTTTAAATCATTAACTGTATTTATAATGGCTTATTTCTCAATGTTAACAGCTGCAGTCACCTCAAATTTTATTTTTAGTGACTTTTTATTAACTTTTAATGGGTCGTATTTTCCTCCATCTTCAAGTCAAGTATGTTATGCTTGACAGTGTGCGTTATACTTCATAGGGTATATGAATGATGTTCACTTCCTAAAAGATTATTGATTTTTGTTTTGTTAAGAAGCTTGATCTAGTAAAATTTGGTTTTATTCTTTGCAGTAGTATGCCTACTTCTTTTCTTCTCTCTTTCCTTCCTTCCTTCTTAACTCTGTGCTTTGTCTTCAATTATGAACATTGTACTGATTTTGATGACATGGCCTTTTGGAATTTCAGATGAATGATCAGCTGCCTAGATCTAATTTTCATTGACAAAGTAAGATTACCATCATTTTTAATATGTAATGACCTCTGAAATCTCTGTTCTGATCTTAGTCCCCTAACAGCTGCTTTCTATTAGATCTCATTAGAATCTTACCCTATACATGTGCAACCCAGCCCTCAGACAAATAGCCCCAGGAAAGTCCTCTGCATATTTCTGTGTCTGCCTTCTGTGAAACTCCCTACTGTCCACTAACCTACCCCACAAATTTTAGCTACTTCAGCAAACCTTGATTTTACCTTCTCTGTTCACCAAGACTGTGATCTCATTAGGCTATAATTCAGAACATACCCTCAGGAAGAAAGTTTCAGTGAACATAAGGTTCACAGTAGTTATAATTTTCTCATGGATCACAGCTCTGTGGTGCCTGCTGCTCGATACTTGAAAACAGATCCACATGTTTTCACCATTTTCATATAGTTTTCTTATGAGGACAAGTCTGATTCCGTGGCTAGAAACCAAAGTCTGCACTTCTCACATATCTTGACTAGCAATTGTTTTCCCAGTTAATTTGAGTTAATAACCATCACTTAAAATGTAGGCATTTTTCTCAAGTTAAAGCAATGCTTTATTTCCAATAGCTCAACAAAATATTGAAGTTATGCTTGACTCTTCTCTTTGATTCTGTACATTCAATCCACTAGTAAACTCTAATTTTACCTTCAAAATATATGCATAATATTTATCCATGGCATGGATTAACCATCCAATGTTTCCACAATATTCCAGCCTCTTTTTTTGGACAGAATTACTTCAATAGGTTTCAAGTTATGTTCTTTCTTCTATCTTTGACCTCTCAAGGTTGTCCATATCTTGTACAGCATTTTTGTGCTTCTTTAGAAGAGATGTCACCTATGATCAAAAACTTTCAGTCGTTTTTTGTCTTACTCAGAAAGAGTTCACAAGTTTTTGCAGCAGCCTGATAGGATATAGAATTCCACTCCTTATTATCTTCATCTTCTATCACTCTTCCTTTTTTTTACTCTTCTGTAATGCTGGCTTCTTTATTATACTTGTGGTGGATGAAGTTTATACCTACCCCAGACCCTCTGCACAGGCTCTCCCTTTGACTAGAACACTTTTCTGCAAATGTGTACTTTGGGTTCCAACTAAATATCACTTTTTGAATGAGGCTATCTCTGACCTTTTAATTTAAAGCAGTTTTTTCTCCTCTTATCCCTAACCATAACCATACCTGGGAATCACTATCTTTCACAATCAGTCTATTGAATCGAGGGACAAAAATTATTTAAATAGACCAACAAATAAATGATATTTACAATAGATTTTTGTCACTATTGCCATAGTATCTTTTTTGTGGGGGGTGGTACAAAAACTGAACCTTCACTTTTAGAGAACAACCTTGTATAAACTGCACATTGTCAATTCTGGATCCATGTCCAGTGTAATAGACTATTTAATAGTGTCTTGTAGTTAGTAGACCATTAGGTCTACTTTAAAGCCATCATTTTGGGGACACCTGGGTGGCTCAGTTGTTAAGTGTCTGTCTTTAGCTCAGGTCATGATCCCAGCATTCTGGGATCAAACAGCATTTTGGGCTCCCTGCTCAACAGGAAGCCTGCTTCACCTTTTCCAGCTCCCCTGTGCTTGTATTCCCTCTCCTGCAAGCCTTCTCTGTCATAAGTAAATAAAATCTTTAAAAAATAATAAACAATACCATCATTTTCTTATTCCCCCAATTCTCAAGTTCTATAATTGATTTTAATAACTAGAAACACCATAAGCCTAAATTAAATATATTTTTATAGAAATACTCATTGCTTTACCATTATGAAGTGACTCCTATCTGTACCATGTATAGGTTAAAGTAGGCTCCCTTTTTTAATATCATGTTTTGATAAGAAGAGCCAAATATCTAAAATATGTATCAATATTAATAATATGTAGACATGCAGAAGCATTAAATTAAGAATTTATTGAGTTCAGATATTAACTATGATTAAACATTGTGGACATTATAAATCTTAATGTAATTTATCTTCTACATTCTGGTTTTCCACATATAATCTAATTCCTCAAGGGCACATCTAATCTAATCAGAGTGTCTGGCACATGGTATGTTTGGCCTGCAAAAATATATTGAGATACCCACAGGAAGATTGCAAGATCTGAGTTTGATTGTTAGGAGAAAGGATGATGATATATTGAGGAATTTAAGGGTATATTTGCCCATGGCATGGCTTAGATAAAAATGTTTCTAAAAGAATAAATTGCTGTTTAATGGGAAATTAAAATAAAATAATAATTAAATTAAATTAAAAAGTGTGTGGCTTAACAGTGTTTTAATAGTAGATGCAAAATGTACAGCGTCATTTAAGGACAACTAAAAAATAGATTACTTGAATGGCAACTGTTTTCAGCAATATATGATAGAAATGAAACACCTAGTCGTTTTGAAATTTAGAGATATGATAATGGCCAGCTGCTGACATAGACTACCCTCAATTATTTCAGATATGGGCTTGTCCATCTTGGCTCCTTGCTTCATCAAAGCATTCACTCTGTGTGGGAATAGAGTATTCTCTCACAAGAAGGACGTTGCAATTTTAGGTAATCTACGAGACCAGTGCTCTAACCCCTGAGCTACGGAGCCTAGGTAATCTAATCATTGAAGTGACATCCTTTGCCATGGCCATGGCCACAGGTCTTTCTGAAGAGCAGGGGCAACACAGGAATGAAAGCCAAGGCATAAAGATTATTGGGGTGCCAAACTGGAGACTGCCTGCCACAGTTATTCACAGTGTGTTCTTGGTTGCTGGAATCATTTGTGTACTCTTTTTTATTACTGTCAATTATCTGAATTCTCTTAATATTTCTTAAGTTAACTTGCATAGGCTAAAATGTTGTACTTAGCCTTTGTTGGTGTGAATATTTGGAAGGCTCCTTCTGTCAAAATTTACTGAGAGTTAAGATACACTCCCTTTGCCCTTATACTAAGATGCCAAGTCAAATTTGAAATTTAATTATGGTATCTTTGTTAATCTTGGTAGTAACCTATTTGACTTTTTTCCTCTTTTCTAAGTCTCTGTTTACATGATTTTATTTTAATAGTAATATAAGAAGGTCATAACTATCTTAAGTATATAAAACTTGTTTTGTTACCTAATAATTCTGGATTGAAGACATAACTATATCTTCATGTATGCATGTTTGTGTGTGTATAATATACACAGATAATTAGATAGATGAGTAGATTGATAGATCAATCTTTAGGTATTAAAACATAATAAAATTACTCTGTTCAATAGTTAGATTTTCTTTAAAATTCCAAGTCATTTATGACTGTCCTTTTCTCTTATAGATTTTTAAAACACAGCTGCTTTCTAATTTTTTTTGATGGTGAAGCATAGTGTATTTTATTTATTAATAATTTCTAAGTTCCTGACTCAGTGGCTGAGATAAATCAATGGTAATTCCAATCACTTACATAGTTGACTCAAAAGTATGAGCAGTGTGGCTTGGAAAGGATGAAACATTGAGGTCAGTTTCTCATATTCTGAATATGATGTGCCTTGAATTACGAGACTGAGATATACAGTTTATTATGCTCTCTAATATTTTATTCTTTACAAACAGTGTTATTTGCCTCTATGTGGATTCTAGTTTTCAGTTATAGGGACATCTGTCATATTTCTAAAAGACTGTTCTGAAAGCTATCTGAGATGTCTGAACAACAAAAATTCAGTATGCCTAGGTCTTAAAATTAAAGATACTGTTTCATGTACCAGAACATTCATTTTGATTCTTATTTGAATAAGAGTTCCAAAGGACTTTTTCACTCTTTTTACTATGTCTGGGTTTATAGACTTTGAGGGCAAATGCTGTCATATTTCTAGATGATAAAGCTTTCTGACTATTTTCTTGGTAACTACTTATGGTAACAGGAGAAAGGCTAGTACCTCCTTCTTGAATCTCTTTCTTAAATTATTCAAAAACTATGAGAAAACATACTTAGTCTGACAGGGGTCACCAATCCTACTCTGAGAACCAGGATAAAACACCACAGGAAATCAGATTGGTTTCACTGATTTATCAGTCAAGATCCTCCTAAGAGCTGGCTCATACAGTTTTAGGGACTGGCAAATCTAGGCTAGCCTGCTAGCCTAGAAATTCAGGCAAGAATTGAGAGTATAGTCTTGAGGAATAATTCCTTCTCTGGAAAATGTTTTTGTCTAAGCTCTTCAGTAGATCAAGTGGGGCCTACTCAGATTATTAAGGATAATCTTTATTTAAAGTCGACCATTTGCAAATGTTAATCTTGTTGATATAACACCTTCACAACAACATTTAGACTGGCATTTCACCGAACAACTGAGCACCATAGCCTGACCAAATAGACCATAAAATTTAACCATCACTCTTCCGAAATACAGTTTTAAAATTTGTCCTTCACTTTGTGGCAAACTGAGTATTTTAGTGATCATATATCTAGTTTTAGATTTCCTGCCAGCTATGTGGTATTACTGCATTATACTAGAGCTCTAACATTGCCATACAATTTGTAACAATCCCTTCCTCAAAGTATAACCAGAGTGCTAGGATGGTGGGATCCATTTACATTTCTAGGTACATAAATTGCGACAACCAGCCTTCTTACATAGCACTCACTCTATGTGTGTTACCGCTTTCTGTCTGTATATATTAATGGAATTTTATTTCAAGGATCACTTTGGAGGTACATAGGTGATACAGTCAGTTAAGTATCCCACTGTTGGTTTCAGCTCAGGTTATGATCTCAGGATCATGAGATCAAGCCCTGCATCAGGCTCCATGCATTGTGCTGAGTCTGTTTAAATTTCTCTCCCCCTTTCCTCCGCCCTGCCCTCATCTCTGTCTCTGCCTCACTCTCTCTCTCCTAAATAAACAAATCTTTAAAAAAAAAAAATTCCTTTGTTCTTTGATCCCACTCATTCTTGGTCAGAAAAACCCTTAATGTATCATGGCCAATTTGCTAAACTTCAAATTAATTCTTTCAAATAAGGAAGATCATTTCCTCTCCTCTCCTTTCCACAGACTGTTTTTTGTTTTTGTTTTTTCCCTTTCCATAGACTATTTTCTCTACCTGGAGCAATGGCCCTTTCCCTTATGCCCCATATTTTTACTTGTTTAATTCCTCACATCTCTCAACTGTTAATTTGCTATGGAAGCTTTCCTGACTACCCAGTTTAAGGTAAATTGTACTCTCTATGCCCATCATTTTATGTTCTGTAGTTCTTACTTTATCACACTATAAGTTTTTGTTTTGTTTTGTACTGTTTTATGGATTTTGGGGAGTATGTTTTTGCTTTTAGGTAATGATTTTTTTGGCCTCTGTCTTCCATGTGCAGCACCCCCTTTTGATTCAGGTAAGAGAGTTCTCTACACTAGACCTGTGCTTTAGAGGGCTCCATTCAGGTCTTTCCATGTCTGCCCTTTATCCCATAAATTGAAGAGTCTGTTGGAGCAAACGGATCCACCTACACTTTGCCATTTTCTTGTCCTCTGACCACACTCTAGGAACCTAGCAACTTTAGGAGTTCCTGCTCAAATGGCTTAAAGTTCTCTTGTCCTGAAGATGGGCCTCTAAATAGAGTGGCCAGAGGAAAGTGTGGGTATGAATGAAGCTTGAAAATGTGATTTGGAATGTCCACATATGTGTTGCAAAGAAATATCATAGTGTGGTACCAAGGGGAATTTTAGAGAGGAGATGGCCTAAGGGAACCTGTGTGTGGGAAGTTTGAGAGTTGGAGACCTAAAGCCAGGGGCTGATTGCAGACAACTGCCATATTCTCAGCTGGAACTCAGTGATCCAACAATTATATTTTCTTTAAATACTTTGTGTTTTTAAAGACTGTATTTATGCATTTAAAGCAGAGAGAGAGAAAGAGAGAGAGCACACACAGGCAGGGAGAGAGGGAGAGAGAGAAGTAGGCTCCCTGCTAAGCCCAATGTGGGACTCCATCCCAGGGCAGGAGCAGAAGTCAGATGCTTAACCAACTGAGCCACCCAGGCTCCCCTATGATCCAACAGTTCTAAATTCAGAACTGGCCTTCCTCTTGTTATGAAGATACATTTGGCAAAGCAAAAGGACAGAGCATATTTTACTTAACACTGATTTATAATTTTTAAATATTCTGACATATGGTACTTTGCTTTATCTATTGTAGATTGTGTGCTTAATGAGAGAAAAGGACCTCTTTATCCTGTTTTCTGCTCTCCTCAGATTTTGATACATGTCCTTCAGTAAATATTTGCCCTAAAAAAATTAAATAGGTGAAAAATTCTAGATTAGAAGTTAGGAAGACCAAGTTTTTGGTCCTAGGCTGCTTCTAAACTGCTATTTGGTTTTATACAAATCATTTGGTCCCTTGGCTTTCAACTGTAAAATATGAGAGTTTAAATTTGATTATTGCTGAGCTATATTCCAGATATAAAACCCATTTCCAGAGGCTTCATTAATATGAACTGATATATATTTAATGACAACGAAAAAGAAAAAAGGTAGAGCAGATAACTACAATTATTATAGTTAAAAACGAAACTGATCGGATTCAACACATGGACACCAATCCTTATAATACCTTGTACATCTCTGCTGTACTGTATAGCTTTTAATCTTTATTTCTCTGAAGAATCAGAGGGGTGGTGAACGATGTTTAGTTCTCCCATTTTGCAGATGCAGAGGAAAACAAGAGAGGATTGACTGTTAGCATGCTTACCAGGAGAACAAAAGTTGTTTTTTCTGTAAAATCTCGATTCTCCTGGGGACGCATTGCAGGCTACGAACTGAATTAGTCCTCATAACTGGGACTGAAGGAGAGCTAGCACGGGTGGGCTCTACATAATGCTTTTTTCCCCCTATCCTCACATGAGTCAATTTGGATGATTATTTCCCAAAAAGACAAAGAAATATGATAAATTGAATCTTAATCGTAAAAACATATGGTCTTTACTTTTTCTCTGTTCTGCTCAACTGTATGTTAATATCTCCATTTGTCTTTTACTTGCTTGTGAGATATACACCTTTAATGTGTTAGGTATCTATAATCATCAGCTTGTATTTTTCTTTGAGCAATACAGTTTCTCTTTTAGTCATGTTAATTTCTCCATTTACTATCCCAGAGCAGAAAGAAATATTATTTTATTTTACAGAAAAACAAATTGTTCTTTCATCTTTCATCTTACAGCTTTCATCAAGTTGGCCAGTTTTAATTTCCCTAAACCTAAAGTACCCTTCCTCTTATTTATAGTTTTCTCTTTTTTGTGTGTGTTAAAATTGTCAAAACACAAAATGTAAGAATATTACTGAGCTCTAGCATGGACTAGAATTGCATATTTAATCTGTTGAAATTTATAGGAAATATTTATAAATATTTCTGAATTGTCAGTTCTTTTTCATTTTTTATAAAACTGTATGTGCATTTAAAGTATGGTTATACTGATAAATTTGTAATGCTAAAAAGAGTTTTCAACCCAGATTTACATTTGATTTTTAGCTAAGTGAAAGAATGTTAGATGTATGAAGATATATGTGAAATCTTGAAGTATGTTCAAATTAGAATTTTGTTAAATTAATAAATATGTCAATCAAATAATATATATTAAATTCTTACTATATAAAATGTTTGCTAAACTGCAAATATGCACAAGATAATGCCCCAGATTTATGGAACTCTAATAGAATGTAACTGAAAACCATGGGAATTACCATTTTTTCCAATGTCCAGATATTGATTAAGATGATTTTCCAAATTTATAACTAAATATCCTTTAATTTTATAGCTGTAAGATTTCTCATTTAAATGTAGTTACAAATCATTTATATGAGAGAGACAGGTAGAAAAGAGAGAAAGGGAAATGTTTATTTATAGGGAAGTAAAAATTTAGAATTCAATGAGAGAAATATTTAATAGTGAGCAGAAGTGACTAAGAAGGTTTTTAGTTTTGTTTTTGTTTGTTTGTTTTTTGTTTTTTGTCTTGAAATTATCAGTATCTGTATTCATTGACTTATTTTCAATTAGTTAATCGTGGGATTACATTATACAAATGAGTAATTTTTACTTTTTTTCTTTTTAATTAATGCTTAAAAGCTTTTCCCCATTCCTTCCTTGAATTCTCTTCAAATGCCAAAAACAAACCTGTGAAACCAAATTATAAGATCAGTTTTTATACTTTATGCAATTCCAAGATATTCTGGTAGTAATAAAAGGAAATTTGATACTCTAGTCTTTTTTCAATTTTAGGTCTTATTCAGTATATCAGCTTCTCAAGACATTACATTTTTTTGCATCACTTACTTTTTAATTTTTATTAATTATTTTTATTAACATATAATGTATTATTTGCCCCAGGAGTACAGGTCTGTAAATCATCAGTCTTTTGTTTGTTTGTTTGTTTGTTTGTTTGGAATCATCAGTCTTAACACACTTCACAGTACTCACCATATCATATATGCCATCCCAATGTCCATAACCCAACCACCCTTTCCACACCTCACCTCCCTGTAACCCTGAGTTTGTTTGGTAAGATTAAGAGTTTCTTATGGTTTGTCTCCCTCCTGATCCCATTTTGTTTCATTTTTTCCTTCCCTACCCCCCAAACCCTCCACTCAGCCTCTCAAATTCCTCATATCAGGGAGATCATATGATAATTGTCTTTCTCTGATTGACTTCTTTCACTCAGCGTAATACCCTCTAGTTCCATCCATGTCATTGCAAATGGCAAGATTTCATTTCTTTTGATGGCTGCTTAGTATTCCATCATATATATGTATATAAATTATATATAATCGCACCCAGTGGTGTGATTGCTGGGTTGTAGGGTAGCTCTATTTTCAACTTTTTGAGGAAGCTCCATGCTGTTTTCCAGAGTGGGTTGCACCAGCTTTCATTCTTACTAACAGTGTAGGAGGGTTCCTCTTTTTATGCATCCTCTCCAACATTTGTTGTTTCCGGAGTTGTTAATTTTAGCCATTTGACTGGTGTGAGGTAGTATGTTACTGTATTGATTTGTATTTCCCTGATGCCAAGTGATGTTGAGCACTTTTCATATGTTGCTTGGCCATCAGGTGTTTTCTTTGCAGAAATGTCTGTCTTGTCCTCTTCCCATTTCCTTATTGGATTATTTATTTTGGGGTGTTGAGTTTGATAAGTTCTTTATAGATTTTGGATACTATCCCTTTATCTGATATGTCATTTGTGAATATCTTCTCTCATTCTGTCAGCTGTCTTTTGGTTATGTTGACTGTTTCCTTTGCTTTGCAAAAGCTTTTGATCTTGATGAAGTCCCAATAGTTCATTGTTGCTCTTGCTTCCCTTGCCTTTGGCGATGTTTCTAGGAAGAAGTTGCTTTGGCTGAGGTCAAAGAAGTTGCTGTGTTCTCCTCAAGGATATTTATGGATTCCTTTCTCACATTGAGGTATTTCATCCATTTTCAGTCTATTTCTGTGTTTGGTGTAAGGAAATGGTCCATTTCCTTCTTTTGCACGTGGATGTCCAATTTTCCCAACACCATTTGTTAAAGAGACTGTCTTTTTTCCACTGGACTTTCTTTCCTACTTTGTTGAAGAGTTGTTGACCATAGAGTTGAAGGTGTATTTCTGGGCTCTCTTTTCTGTTGCACTGATCTTTGTGTCTGTTTTTGTGCCATTACCACACTGTCTTGATGATTACAGCTTCGTAATAGAGCTTGAAGTCTGGAATTGTGATGCCACCAACTTTGGCTTTCTTTTTCAACATTCCTCTCTCTATTCAGGTTCTTTTCTGGTTCCATATAAATTTGAGGATTGTTCATTCCATTTCTTTGAAAAAAAAATGATGATATTTTGTTAGGGATTGCATTAAATGTGTAGATTGCTTTAGGTAGCATAGACTTTTTTACAATATTTGTTCTTCCAATCCATGAGCATGGAATATTTTTCTATTTCTTTGTGTCTTCCTTAATTTCTTTCATGAGTACTTTATACTTTTGAGTACACGTTTTTTGCCTCTTTGCTTAGGTTTATTCCTAGGTATCCTGTGGGTTTGGGCACAATTATAAGTGGGATTGACTTCTTAATTTCTCTTTCTTCTATCTTGCTATTGGTGTATAGAAATGCAATTGATTTCTGTGCATTGATTTTTTTTTCTTTTTATGTTAGGTTCTCTTTTTTTAATTTTTAATTTTTAATATTTTCAGCATAACAGTATTCATTAGTTCACCTTCCCTTCCAATTTCCCTTAATGCCCTTCTCCTCTTCATCTCCCCTTGTCCTCCATGCTATTTCTTATGCTCCACAAATAAGTGAAACCATATGATAATTGACTCTCTCTACTTGACTTATTTCACTCAGCATAATCTCTTCCAGCCCCATCCATGTTGCTACAAAAGTTGGGTATTCATCCTTTCTGATGGAGGCATAATACTCCATAGTGTATATGGACCACATCTTCCTTATCCATTCATCCATTCAAGGGCATCTTGGTTCTTTCTACAGTTTGGTGACCGTGGCCATTGCTGCTATAAACATTGGGGTACAAATAGCCCTTCTTTTCACGACATCTGTATCTTTGGGGTAAATACCCAGTAGTGCAATTGCAGGGTCATAGGGAAGCTCTATTTTTAATTTCTTGAGGAATCTCCACACTGTTCTCCAAAGAGGCTGCACCAACTTGCATTCCTACCAACAGTGTAAGAGGGTTCCCCTTTCTCCACATCCTCTCCAACATGTTATTTCCTGTCTTCCTAATTTGATTTTATATCCTGACACTACTGAATTCCTGTATGAGTTCTAGCAGTTTTGAAGAGGAGTCTTTTGGGCTTTAGCATCCTACAAAAGAATGAATGGGTCAACCAGGAAATTAAAGAAGAATTGAAAAAATTCATGGAAACAAATGAAAATGAAATTACAACTGTTTAAAATCTGTGGGACACAGCAAAGGCCATCCTGAAAGGAAAGTATATAGCAATATAAGTCTTTCTCAAGAAACAAGAAAGTTCTCAAGTACACAACTTAAACCTATGCCTAAAGGAACTGGAGAAAGAACAGCAAAGAAAGCCTAAAGCCAGCAGGAGAAGAGAAATAATAAAGATCAGGGCAGAAATCTCTGCTTCTTTCAGAGCAGAAATATCTGAAATAGAAACAAACAAGCAAACAAACAAAACAACAGTAGAAGAGATCAATGAAACTAGGGGATGGTTCCTTGAAAGAATTAAAAGATTGATAAACTCCTGTCCAGACTTATCAAAAAGAAAAGAGAAAGGAACCAAACAAATACATAAAATAAATAAAATCATGAATGGAAGAGGAAGGATCACAACCAGCACCAAAAAAATACAATTATAAGAACATATTATGAGCAACTATGCGCTAGCAAATTTGACAATCTGGAAGAAATGGAAACATTCCTAGAGATGTCAAACTATCAAAATTGAACCAGGAAGAAATAGAAAACCTAAACAGACCAACAGCCATAAGGAGATTGAAGCAGTCATCAAAAATCTCCCAACAAACAAGAGCCCAGGGCCAGATGGCTTCCCAGGGGAATTCTACCAAACATTTAACAAAGAATTAATGTCTATTATCCTGAAACTCTTCAAAAATATAGAAATGGAAGGAAAACTTTGAAACTCATTTTATGAGGCCAGTATTACCTTGATCCCAAAACCAGACAAAGAGCCCACCAGAAAGAATTATAGACCAATATCCTTGATGATCACAGATGTGAAAACTCTCACCAAAATACTAGCCTGTAGGATCCAAGAGTACATTAAAAGGATTACTCACCACGACCAAGTGGGATTTATTTCCTGGGCTGCAAGTTTGTTTCAACATCTCAAATCAGTCAATGTGATACAATACATTAATAAAAGAAAGGACAAGAACCATATGATCCTCTCAATAGATGCTAAAAAAGCATTTGACAAAGTACAACATCCTTTCTTAATCAAAACTTTTCAAAGTGTAGGGATAGATGGTACATACCTCAATATCATCAAAGCCATCTATGAAAAAACCACAGTCCATATCATTCTCAATGGGGAAAAACTGAGAGCTCTTCCCCTAAGGTCAGGAACATAGCAGGGATGTCCACTATCACCACTGCTATTCAATGTACTACTATCCTCAGCAATCAGACAACAAAAAGAAATAAAAGGCATCCAAATTGGCAAGGAAGTCAAACTCTCACTCTTTGCATCATTTACTTTTAAATGAAATAGATGCAATAATGATTAAGATTGGGGGTTGATGTGGAAAGTATAAGAAACAAGTTTATGATAATCCCTTCTCCTGGGAATCTAAACTTATTTTGTTAACAAGTGGACTCTTTGCCTAATTAAAATTGTCATTTAAAAATGATAAGCAAGTAGACATATTACTATAAAGGTATGTATTAAAATGTTATTTTTTAATATTTTTTTGGCTTTTTCAATGAAAGGAATTTCAGATGAGTGAGAAAGACATGTTTTACCAACATAAACTTATATTAATATACTTACCTTCACATAATTTTATTTATGTCAAGTAACCCTTAGAAACTTCACTAATTAAATACAGGTTACATTATTAGATATTTTTATTTGCTATTACAAAAATATTATCTACTTTGAATCTTGACAGTGTCCTAAAATCCGAGAGTAGCGTTACTCCTTACATATATAGCTTTTCTTCCTGGTCTAGAGAACTCTCTTTCTTGAGACCTTCAAATTTTCTCATCAAACCTACTAACGTTTTGCACTCTTTATAATTATAAAACCTTTCCCTGTATGCTAATCATTTTAAACCTGACTGAATGATTGATTAGATATTATATTAGAAATTATTTTCATTAAAGATTAAGCATTAGTTGGTTAGTCAAAAATGTAACTATTACTTTGGGAGATCAGTGAAATCTTTAATACTAATGGCAAGAACAACAAACTACACATATGAATGGTATTCTAGTTGATCAAGTACTTTTCCATGAGAATATGGGTTAACAATTTGAGATTAAAATACACATATAAATTGGGATTAAGCAAATAAGTAAATGGATGGTGGTGATGAGAACCAGGCTTATCACTGTTAGAATAGGAGTTTACAGCTAAGTAAGGGAAGGAAGACTAAACTTTTCCATGAGTTATGGATTTAGAGTTGGAGAAATTAGTTTGTTCTCATGATTAGTTTAATATAGATACAAATGGGAGTATATTAAAATATTTATAGATAGACATATATGCATATGTTGGTATACCCACATATATTTCCCTGCTGTGTCAGCTTAGAGTCCCTCGATGGATGGACACTCCATAGCAATGAGCACACCTAGTGCTTTGATCTTGGTTTCTAGTACCTTCTTTAAGATAAGGAACCAGAAATTCTTGGAGAAATAGCTGATACTAGGACTAAGGCAGGAATTACATAAAATGTGACTGGAAGATCTTCTGGTGCTAAAAGATGAAGCAAGGGAATACTCAACAAAAATATAATGGTGCTATGTAAAAAGACACAGAACCAACCAAAAGAATTTCCAATGAATAACAAAATAAAGGATATTGGATTGTAACCCAAAGTATGAAAAACATAACTATGGCCTAAGAGAAATAAATGGTTGTATTTTAAAAGGGAGAATGGACACATCTACTGTGCAAAAGTATTCCAAATTGTCTACGTAGATACTCTGTGTTCAAGGAAATAGAGGATGACTCCTTACTCCCTAAGTATGTGCTCCACACAGTGATTTCCTTCTAAAAAGTAAAGACTGAAGGGGGGGGACCTTAATTCTGGTGAAAATTGACTTACATAACCTCAACTAGGTGATGGAGTTTGACATCAATTGTGGTAAATTATGTGTATAATATACATGCTTGATATGAACTGAAAAGAATGGCTCTTTAACTCAATTTGTCTTCTTACAAAATAAAACAAATCAAAAAAATGTATAACCTTTGTCTAATCATCAGAAAAACATCAGAGAAATCCCAATAGAGAGCGATTCTACAAAATACTTAACAAGTACTCTTAAAAAGTATCAAGGTCATTGAAAACCAGGAAGGTCTGAGAAACTATTACAGCTCAGGGGACTCTAAGGAGACATGCTAGCTAAATGTAATAATGTATTTTGGAACAGAAAAAAATGACATTAGATGAAAGCTACAGAAATCTGACAGAACATATACAATGATTTATAATAATATAGCAATAATGGTTCATTAGTTATGATAAATGTATCACACTAAATAAAATAAGATGTTAGTAACACGATAAATAGGGTATGAATATATGAGAATTCTCAGGGCTATCTTTATAGATTTTCTGTAAATGTAAAACTATTACGAAATTAAGTTCATTTTGCCAAAGTCTACATAAAAATAAAAATTTAAAAAATCAACTTACTATTTCTAGGGACAAATAAGTTTTGATTTACAAAACTCCTATTTATATTCACTTTCCAAACAGGCATTTGCGTGGTTTTCAGAATGGTTTATTCCAAACTCCTAACAAACTATAAACTCTTCTTTTTTTTAAGATTTTATTTATTTATTTGAGAGAGTGTGAGAATACACGAGCAGTGAGGGTTGGGGGGGAGGAGGCAGAGGGAGAGAAAGAAGCAAATTCCTTACCCGATGGGGAGCTAGATCTCATGACCCATGAGACCATGACCTCAGCTGAAGGCAGATACTTGACCTATTAAGCCACCCAGTCACCTCCAAACTATAAATTCTTGAAAGAAAGCCTACAATCACCTTCACAAGGAGAAAAACATGAGAGAAAAACTTATTATATTTTTACTATAAAATTCAGATCCCAGCGTTAGCAGCTTAATGTTTCATTAATGTTTTAATCTTTTATGAATACATAATTGAGCTTATTAATAATATAATGCTTAGACATAATGTTTGAGAAATATGTACTTTTGATTCATAAGAAATGGGAACTATGCTGTTATTGCAAACTCTATCATGAAGAAGAGTATATACCACTTATATATAGTTTAAATAATAATAATAATAAATATGCTTGTATTTTACAATCAAGATTTTAAAAGTAGAAAACTGTTAGCTTCTTAGCATTCCTCTATTCTCTTGATTACATTTATACTATCTTTTTATGTTAATCATTCTCCCTGACTTTCTATTAAGCTGTATCTATCATGCAAGTATACTTCCAACAACATATTCTTTAGTTTTGTAAAACTAAGTACCGGACATGCACTTCCCTATTCAAGAAAAGTTTAATATTGTTGATGTTGATTGAAGGTTCCCAGCAAACATGAGCTGAATGGAGCCTTTGGCACACATTCCAAGGGTTATGAAAGCTTATAGAGGTCATTTCTGCATAATTCAGTGGGAAAAACATGAGTTATTTGAGACATAGGGCTCATCCTAATTGGGATGTGTGGGAGTGCAGCAGTATGGGCTGTGAACTGGATGTCACAGCAAGAGTGAGCTAACTTCTGTTTTCCACCTCTCACGTCCCCTTGAGCTATATCTAGCTCTCAGGAGAAGCCAAAACAAAAATTTTTCTGAGACTCTCTTCAGGTTACCCAACACAGAAGATCGTGGAAGAGAGAGCAAAAGTTTAATCAACCCATTGTAAAGACAAAGTAATGACAGAAAATAATCTGTGCTTGGTGTTTTCCAGAAGAGACCCTATATTTTACACCTCCAGGGATAAAGGTCCACACTAAGAGTGCGGGAGAGGAGGGAATGGGGAAGCGGCCCAGTGCTGTGATGGTGAGAAGGGCCTGCAGAGTCCTAAACATTTTCTAAGCAGTACTTACCCAGTCTTTGTTTTAACACTTGCCACTCCACTCCTGTTGCTATGGGTTTATGGCATGTGAGTTCTGAAGAATTTTGAGGATTTTACTCTGTCACTTAATTTCTTTTTCAATGTTCTCTTGTGCTGGGTGGGGATTTAAGTTTCTGGGTTATACTAAGTCAGTTTCCATTCAACCATCTGTTTTGCGGAATTCAAAAATTTTGCTCTGATAGCCTTTCCTATCCTCTTCATTCTTGTGATACACACACACACACACACACACACACAATCACACAATCTCACACACACACACACACACACACACACATTTTAATTAGATCCTTTGACAATAGTGTTTTTAGGGTTTCAGACCAAAACTAAACTCAATATAGGAGTCCAGTTGGTCATTTTAAACTAGAACTTCAGAGCTGAAATTTCTCTGTAAAATGATGAAGTCACAATTGACATAATCTTTTTATTTCAGTGTCGGCAAAGTGTATACTATGATTGACCAGACAGTAGTATTAAAACTGCTGAAATAGCTGATGTCTATTTGCTTATATCACTATCTCCCACTCCCTTTTAGACATATCTTAAATGTAGACCCAAATCCCAATTATAGATACATGACTATTTAGGAGAGTAAAGATTAATAATTGGATCTTTATGAATCGGATTTTCAACAACCTCTCATTCCCAATGAACAAATCTCAATAATTCATTATAGTTGTAAACTGAGAAGTTAAACATCACACTGATCCCAACCAAGATCTTGAAAAACAGAAAAGCACATTTATTTTTCTAAATAACAGTATCAACATTAACTGGCATTCAAAATGAGCCATTAGTGAACTGACAAGGAATTTAAATTTGCCAAAGTTATGGCATTAGCACTATTTAAAATTTAACAAAAAAGTTAAAGAAAGTTATACATACCAGGTACCAAATGCTTTAGGGAAATGTTGTATTACCTGACTTCTGTGGCTTGGTTATATAGAACCACTTTATCCTGAATTTTCATGTATTGTGCCATTTATTTTTTCTTCTACAAACAAGAGAGGATGGCAAGTGGGCACATGATTTTAACACCCCATGATAAGTGTTGTGGTATATGTATGCACTGTATGCTGTCTACATACAGGAGGAAGGCTGGACTGCAGGATGCAGGTGTCATGGAAGCTACAGAGAAGAGGCAAAACCTGAACTGAGTACTAAGGCATTAGTACAAGTTAGGCAGCTAAAGAAGAAAAGAAGAGCATTCCAAATAGAATAAATTAAACAAAAGCAAAGGAGCAACATTCATATGTCTAGGTAGGCTGCCTAGATCCATTGGAATTTATGGAATTTAAAATGGGAAATAGAGATGATGCTGGAGGAACACATAAGGGAGAGATTAAGAGGATCTTGCATGTCACGCTGTGGAGGGCAGCCTTATCACAAATACATGGTGAGTTATTAAACAGCTTGAAACACAAAGGTACAATGGTTAAATTGCAAATTATATGCATCACTTTGGAGGTCAGAGTAAAGGATGATTTGTGCATCTTTTAAATATACAAATTTGAACCACTTTTATCTCTTCACAAATGAACACATGTAATTTTCCATTGCCAGATACTCCTTACTGTGAAACACATTTTCTCCTTAGAATATCCCTTTGGGCCTAATTCTATGAACGTTAGAACTGAAACCCATATTTGTTGATTCTGAGATCAGAAATTGTTAGTCTGAAAACTTTTTTTTTTTTCCCCCAAGATTTTATTTACTTATTTTAGAGAGAGAGAGAGAGAGAGAACTCCAGCAGTGGGCAAGGGGCAGTGCAGAAAGAGAGGGAGAGAGAGAATCCCAAGTGGATTCTGCACTGAGCACTACTTGGGGCTTCATTCCTGAGTTCATAGCCTGAGTCGAAATCAAGAGTTAGATGCTTAACCAGCTGAACCACTCTGGCTTCTGTAATGTCTGAAATCTTGCTATTAAGTTGATAATAAAACTGATTAGTGAAATGATTTAAGGATACAGAGAGAATCAATATCCAAAATGGGAGTTTAGAGAAGAGAGAGAATGAATAATTCTGGAAAGTTAGATCTTAAATATGGTTTAACTCTATAATATTAGTGATGACAAAAGGATGTATTTCCTTTTTGGTTTTCATATTTTAAACAAGAAATTGCCATTATCAGTTATCTATTGTTTCTTCACAAACCATCCCCCAGATTAGTGGCTAAATAGAGGTACATTAGATATTACTCTGTAAGTTGCCTACTTAGCTCCTTTCTTCCACATCATATTGGTTGGGATCACATACACAACTTCCTTTATTTAGGTACTCAGCTGGGGCTACCGATGCAGAAAGGCTGTAGTGAGTAACATGTCTAGAGGCTTCCATGTGTAAACTTCTAGACCAGGACTAACTCATTTAGGATTCTAGCCCATGCTTTATATGGAGGCTGGATCCCAGGAAGGTAAAAAACAAAAACTTCCTTGATCTAGAAATTAGGTAGTGCCACTTCCATTACATTCTACTGGTACAAGAGAATTACATGGAAAACCCAAAATCAAAGAGTGGAGCAATAAATTTTATCTCCTATGGAGAACAGCATGAGTGTACAGAGGGATTGCGGGCAGACATAAATGCAAATAAGCCATCCTATTGCCTTTTTTAAATTCTAAGAAAATGGAAATACATTTTGGTGGATACTGAAGCAACCAACACACACAACTAAAATATCTCACATTTCAAAAGAAAAAAGCCATTACCATTTTGTCCAAATTTTGTAATGTTACCTATTGTATCTTCTGAGAAAATTTTTTTTATCAATTTATTTATTTTCAGAAAAACATTATTCATTATTTTTTTTTCACCACACCCAGTGCTCCATGCAAGCCATGCCCTCTATAATACCCACCCCCCCGCCACTTCAAACCCCTCAGATTGTTTTTCAGAGTCCATAGTCTCTCATGGTTCACCTCCCCTTCCAATTTACCCAAATTCCCTTCTCCTCTCTAACGCCCCTTGTGAAAATTTGATTTAAATATGGATCACAGCATAGAGTCTCACAAATATCTGAAATTCTTTTGTGGTAGGATTAATCAATGTACATTATATAAAAATGAGTTTATTAAATAAATGTATATCATATACATGACATTTCCACTGAATATATATGTTTTTAACAACCATATTTACCCTTTTTTATCAGGAATTTCAGCCATAAGAGACAAAGAAAGACACACTAAAGAGGTTAATACCAATTATAAATTTACAGCTTATTACACACTGTTCAAACTAATACAGATACAGCATCATTTAAGGTTGGAAACTGTGGCTAAAGGAATTAATCTGCTCTGCATGGAACTGGGTTTATTTAATCAATGTTACTTCCACTAGAAAAGTGGATTAAGTTTTTCTTAAGACAGAGTTAAAAGTTTTGCAGCTAATTTATTTTAATAAGCGTTCTCACTGACGGCGCCAAAAAAAAAAAAAAAAAAAAGTGGGGGAAGGGGGTAGGGCACACTAAGCCATAATGAAGCACCAGGAAAGAAAGCATGACTTAATTATTTTTCTAGGGTGGATAATGAATAAATTAGCCACACTGCCAGCTTGCCATTTGTATAGAATTTATTACTTTTTCTTTAAGAACCATATCATGACAAAGTCAATTTTTCTCCTGACTGCAAGCTGATTGATGGGGCAATGTCTGTCTGTGAAAGACTTCCTCTCCATCATTGTTTTGGTGATGTTGATAACCTAAGGAGAGTTTGAAGTTTTCTTGACTTCATGCTCTCCTATATAATTACACATGACAAGTATGTTAACTCTTTTTTACAAGCTGTCTAATCATGTAAACTACAAAGTGAATAACTTATATGTGACCGAATGCATATATGATTTTGGAGGCCAATACTTATTATTATTTTTCTTGGAAGATTGCTACAGTTATGCTGGGAAATGATATCACCGCTAGGGTTAGAGGTGAGTGGGCCTTGTATGGTATTACTTTTTTTATGTGAGATGTGACAAATCAAGTTTCTAGGCTGGAGACCGATTCATATTTTTAATTTTTTTATCATGGTAGTGACATAAATTGAAAATGAGCATGCATGCCTCTTGTTATTGCTAAACTATTCTATATCTTGTTCATTAAAAATAATTATGTGAATAATAAGATAGATATATCTATATATTGAAATTATTTTTATTAATAGATTTAACCTGGCTGCCTGCTTATCCTTAAATATCAGCTTCTGTGTTGGGTGGGTGGAAGGTATGCATAACATTGAAACAGCAAATGAAAAATGAAAATAAACAGTGATCTAAACTCAGTGTTGCAAAATGCAGAACTAAGCAATAAAAATATATATTTTGCCTTCTTGTAACTGTACTTTATTTTTTTCTTCCAACTTTTTATTTAAATTCCAGTTAGTTAATAGATGATGTAATATTAGTTTCAGGTGTAGAATTTAGTGACTCATCACTTACATACAACACCCAGTGCCCATTACAAGTGCACTCCTTAATACCCATCACCTATTTAACCCATCCCCAACCTACCTCCCTTCTGGTAACCATCAGTCTGTTCTCTATAGCTAAAAGTGTGTTTGCAAGGGTGACTGGGTAGTGAAATTGGTTAAGTGTCTGACTCTTGGTTTCAGCTTAGACCCTGATCTCAGGGTTATAAGAGTAAGCCCCACATAAGCCTTCACATCCAACATAGTGTCTGCTTGAGACTCTCTCTCCCTCTGCCCCTCCATGCATGCACTATCTCTCTAAAGTAAATAAATAAAATCTTAAAAAAAAAAATGATTCTATTTCTTGGCTTTCTCCCCACCATGTTCTTTAGTTTTGTTTCTGTAGTTTAGTTTCCTCTTCCTCCCCACCATGTTCATTAGTTTTGTTTCTTAAATTCCACATATGAATGAAGCTATATGGTATTTTTCTTTCTCTAACTTATTGTACCTAGATAGGAGTATTATAACCAAGTAATATTTTTAAGCACTCAAAAGGTCCTGATGGTTAAGAATCAAGAAAGTCTAGGAAGGAGATACACAGATAATTCTGTCTTCCCTATTTACTTATTTTTAAACAATCTGCTAAGTAGTACTTTTAATCAATTAAAATTAGAGGATACAAAATGCTGTCCCATTAGAAAGGGATCTTACTCAGGCTGTCTGGATGCCTCAGAGGGTTAAATGCCTACCTTTGGCTCAGGTCATGATCCCAGCCAGGGCCCTGGGATTGAGTCTGCTCCGCAGGGAACCTGTTTCTCCCTCTGCCTGCCGCTCCCCCTGCTTCTACTCTCACACTCTCTCACTCTGTCTCTCTCTCTGGCAAATAAATAAATAAAATATTTAAAAAAGAAAAGAAAAGAAAGTGATCTTCCTCAACTCTTTTGTCTTACAAGGGCAAACTACTGGTGGTTGTTCAATAAACCCTCTGCTAAAACTCTTCGACATAATAGAATTCTTATTAAATTTAAGAAATCTAAATCTTTTAATCCTCATAGTTATATGAACTTTTTAAGCAAATTTATTGTCTTGTAAAAATATTCTATAAAGCACTATATCTGTAAAATTTAAATTCCAAAGAAATGCACATTTTCTGTTTGTAGTTGAAAATTAGCTGCATTGTTAAAGCTCTTCCATCTTACTCCATAACAGGTAAACTATTTGGAGGTTTCTTTGATCATAAAAAAGCAATTACATATATACATACCATTTTATACACACACACACACACACACACCCCAAATACATACAAACACACAAAATTGAATTGTGAAAATTTACTATGTATCCATTTGTTTGTTTCCACTGTACTTTGTATTAACAGCAAAGCCATTTAATATGCTTGCTTTAATTGAATAATATTGATTGAGCTGCCTTTCTCTGATAATTTTGCCTTACATACAGTGATTTTCAAGTTACCTAGATATGTAATATTCTCCTTGACAATAGTAATCTCTGGCAATGTGAAAAATCTATATTAAAAATAAGCAGATATGATAAAGACATGATGGGCACTTCTTGGCCCATGTCTAATATTGGGAGCTAGACTAAGATCAGTGATGTCACCAGTACCTCAAATAACTCAATGACTAAGTTCAGTCCTTAGAAGCATCTCCATATGAGCATGGATACCAAGAATTAGTCCTTCTTTGAGGGTTAGGGAATCATTTGTAGTTCTCTCCAATATACTGTATCCTTACAACCCAGTTCATTCCCAAGTATCTGAAGTACTATAAAGTGTTAGGTTGCTTCAGTAATATTTTATTGGATTGTAGTTCTCACGGTGAATATTCTATGATCCTTGATTTTCTCTCTCCAATATGCATTCTTCTTTAAAGGAAATGCCTCCACCGTCAGGTTTACATTTGAATTTTTCTTTGTTCTCAAAGAACAAATGTTCTCAAAATGTTCTATCCCAGGATAGAGTCCCACATCAGGCTCCCTACTCAATGGGAAATCTGCTTCTCCCTCTGACCCTCCCCCATCTCATTCTCTCTCTTTCTATCTCTATTGCTCTATCAAATAAATAATTAAAAATCTTAAAAAAAATTTATCCTTTATAACTCATAATTTTTTTGTTTTGATTAGTCAGAAATGACTACATAAAAGAGTATTAGTGCAGTAGTTAAAACAATATGGAGGCCTTAAGTCTCGTAGCTAATAACATGAAGAAAAAAAATAGTAAGTTTGATTTTCTTTTCCAAAACCTCTCTTGGAAATCTGTTTTATTTTATTTAACACTGGGCCTTTGCCCACAGCTTTCTCTGTGGACTAAATCTATTTTTGCCGTTTCTTTCGTGGAACGGATACCTTTTCTTATCCATTTTCCTTCACATGGAGGCACTCCTTTGGCTTCAGTTATGAGTATAAAAAGCCTTAAATAACTTGGCTACCTCCAGGAAAATGAGACTCCTCTTAGTGCTTAAATTAGAAAGCTATGGATTTTTATATCCCAAGATCACCCACAAAAATTTGACTTTCTTTTTAGCTTCAAACTTTGGAAACAAAAAGTATAAACACACTTTCTTACATTCTAGGTAAAGGAAAAATAATTCTCTTGTCCTTTAAACTATACCATGGCCTTTAAAATGTATTATCTCCTGATATCCTAACATATTTTCTGGAAGAAAAGAAATTCCAATAATAATAATCAAGGAGATTTAAATTAAACCAAGAATGTAATTCTTATTTTAAATTCCTACAAGCTACAAGAACTGGTATGGATTTGATTTTATGAATATATTTATTTATTTATTTATTTATTTTAAGATTTTATTTATTTATTTGACAGAGAGAGATCACAAGTAGGCAGAGAGGCAGGCAGAGAGAGAGAGAGAGGAGGAAGCAGGCTCCCTGCTGAGCAGAGAGCCGGATGCAGGACTCAATCCCAGGACTCTGAGATCATGACCTGAGCCAAAGGCAGAGGCTTAACCCACTGAGCCACCCAGGCGCCCCTATTTTTTATTTTTTTAAAGATTTTTTATTTATTTGACAGAGAGGGAGATCACAAGTGGGTAGAGAGGGAGGCAGAGAGAGAGGAGGAAGCAGGCTCCCTGATGAGCAGAGAGCTGGAAGGCCTTTCGGAGCTCAATCCCAGGACCCTGAGATCAAAGCCTATACCAAAGGCAGAGTCTTACCCACTGAACCACCCAGGTGCCCTGAATATATTTATTTTTTAAAATCAAATTAGGTAAGTTAAAGTGCTAGGACCTTCTGTCTGAATTTAAAGTTGTTTAATTACTAAATAACATACCTTTTTTGTTATGAAATTCATTTAGGAAGAGATTATACCATAATCATTAAATTGTGTCATTTACGGAGACTTGGTTTGTTAAGGACCTCAACTAAATTTTAGGATTAATAGAAAAATAATGCTATTTATTTATTTATTTATTTATTTATTGTGATTTTTAAAAAGATAATATCTATTTAAGATGTCTGCTATCTATAAACAAATACTTTCTGGTACTAGAAAGCCATAATTTTAAAGGTAAGCCATCATCTTCTTTAGAAAAATAAGACTGCAAATATCATTTTTGTGATAATTTTTATTACATTTCAATATCAAACATATAAACATTGTAAGAATAGTAAAAACTACTGCTATAAATTATCCATCACTTCACATACCACAAAACAAGGATCACAATCAGAAAATCTAACATTGATAAAATTTGGTTATATAACTCCCAGTCCATATTCATTTTATCAATTTCTTTAATGATGTCCTCTTACAGATATTTTATTTCTGAAATCCAATCCAGGATCAAGCATTGCATGTAATTTTTGTGTATAATTTATTCTTTCTTGTTTCTGAAACATTTTTTCAGTCCTTTTTTATCTTCTTTGATCTTGACTCTTTGAAAACAATGCAGACTATTTTTTTTCTATAGAATGCCCTCACCTGGTGTTTATGTGGTGTTTTCTAGTAAATAAATTCAGGGTTTTTGGCAGAAATACTACAGAGTGGAATGTCTTTTTTAGAACATCATATCAGAAGTGGCAGGATGGTGATTTGTATCATTGTTGGTGATGATAATTTTGATCCCTTGATTAAAGTGGCAATGGCTTGGTTTTTCCACTATAGAATTATCACTTTTTTGGTAGTTAATAAGCAATTTATAAGAAAATACTTGGGGGCCCTATAAATAATCTGTTTATAATCAAACATTCACTTACAGTTTTAGCTTCCATTTATGATTTTCAAAATTTATATTTCATCAAGATTTTTTGATGTTTTATCATTATAGATTTTCTTTTCCCCTTTTTTGTGTATGTATAATTTATGTACCTAACAAATTATGAAAAGAAAACATTGATAACATAATGCAATATAATTAAATTGGGTAGCTCAGCAAGCATTTATTTAATATTATCACCCTAATTTAACAAACAATATTAACAACAAAATCTATTTTAAAGCTATAACAGTTTTTGTGTATAATGATAAAAAGTAATAGCCATGGACAACACTGAAAATAGAGAAGAAGAGGATGAGGCATAAGATAGAGAGAGGTAGAGAAAGAGAAAGATAAAGGGAGAAAGAACAAGGAGACAATGAGGGAAGTGGGAAAGGAGGAAAAAGATTAGGAAACTAGATAAAAGATGGTGAATGAAGCCAACTCTTTAATGTAGTTAAGATTGAAACTGTCATTAAATCATATCACTATAATATCTTGTCCAATAGTGGTACTTGTTAATATTATTCTTGGGATAGCTATTAAAAAACAAAACCAAAAACAAACCTTTCCTCTGTTTTAGTGCACTCACCTTTGAGAAGGCTACCACCACTCTTTCTACCCTGTGAACCAGCCTAAATCTCTAGAGATTACAGAGGATTGAAGAGGTAGTAGACATGGATTAATTCCATGTTTTGCCCAGTTAGAAACTACCCCTGCATCAAATTTTTGAGTGGTTGACAATTATTTTTAAGAGTACAAAAATTAAGAACATACTGGGTAAAGAATCAAATTAAGAGTTAGTCATTTCAGCTTCTGATTGAAGAATGTGTGGAAAATTGTGAGTTAATTGAATAAGTTAGGCGTTATCTCAATATACAGTCAATTGACATGACTTTTCGGAGTGAGATAAATCACAGCATATTTACACAATTCAAACCACCTAAGGAACAGGAACATAGGCCATTTGTTTATTTTTTGTTGTTGTTAGTACCTTTTATAATCTTTAAAATCTATCAGAATAGAAATTTGCATATCACTGATACAGTAAGAATAAACTCTGTACATATTTTTTTTTTAAATTTCAAAGAAGAGAGATTAGTGAAACAGTTTGGAAAATTCTCCTTCGTAGCTTCCACCCCTCAACACCCTTCAGTCCACCTTTATAGACAATCACATCTATTCCTTGAACATACTTTTAAGAAAAAGTATTCATTCACATTCTATCAATTATTATATATTTAGTTGCCCTGTCTTGCACCATTTTGTATTTTGTATTATTAATTTATGTTTTCATTAAAGAGTAATATTTATACATTGAAGAGAAAGTAGAAAATGCATATCAAGTAGAAAGGGTAAAAAAAACCAAAACACTGAAATATCAGTATCCATATTAAGCACGGTTTAATATATTAGATTGATTTTTAGTATGTTTCTTAAGGCTCCTTTTCTCTCATGAATTCATTATTATTCTCCATATTCTTATTATAATTTTTTTTATTTATCAATCATCCATTTATCAATATCTTCCTATTCCTACTTAAATAACTAATATAGGCTATTTACTTTTATTTTTAATTTTGATATGTATTTTCTTTAAATTATATTTTTGTTCTCAATAATAATATATCCTTCAGAATGGAATAGTGTTTAAAGTGTGTGACACTTTAGTGAATTCATATTTATTTTATGAAAATACCTTAATTTAGTTTTTTTGATATCTATAGTGTTTTACTTTTTACTAGTATAAAGATAGAACTACAAAATGGTCAATTGTATAAAAATCTTGCAATTTTTCCTTATAATAAGGTTTTTCCTTATAATTAAGTTATTATAATATCTATTGTAATAACTAAGAGTTAAAAATTGATGGGGAGTTGGGTGGCTCAGTTATTAAGGGTCTGCCATTGGCTCAGTTCATGATCCCAGAGTTCTGGGATCCAGACCCGCATTGGCATTGGTCTCCCTGCTCAGCGGGAAACCTGCTTCTCTCTCTCCCTCTCCCTTTGGTAGTATTGTCTCTCTTGCTCTCTCTCTCTCTCTCTCTGTCAACTAACTAAATAATATTTTAAAAAAAAACAACTAATAGTTAAAAAATTTTTCAAAAATATTGGTTTTACTTTTTTTTTCAAGTTTCTATTCAGAAAATGAACTGATAATGCATGGTATGAATAGTTTAGAATACATGGAGATGTCAGTATTTTAAGATTTTATTTTTTTTAAGTAATCCCTACACTTAACATGGGTCTCGAACCTACAACTCTGAGATCAAGAGTTGCACACTCAACTGACAGTCAGCCAGGTGCCCCAGAGATGCCAGTATTTTAGAAAAACTTTGATTCATACAAAAAGCTGTCAGTATGGTTAAATTTAATGTCATAATATAACTTTACTAACTTTACTAAATGTAACACATATAATACCTCATTTAGTACTCTAGTAACTGAAATAGGTATGTTCTATTTATCTGTAATCAATTTCTTTTATGTCTTTATGTCTTGACTCTTACAAATAAGTTCGTTAACCTATTTGCTATGAATTTGCAAGCATATGATACGATCCTGGCTTTTATTTTATTATCAAATATTTTGCAACAACATTACCAAATTTTCAATATTCTTAATTTTTGTATTTTTTATATACAATGTCTTTGCTTTCTTGCTAGTTAAATCTGCCACTCATTTAATTCATATTTTTTCTTTTCCTTTTGTTTTTGGAAATCATTTGGTTTCCCTGAGATGAGTTGAGTATCAGTCTGTTTCTTTCTGTTTACGACTTTATTTTTATGTACTCCTCAATGTAATATAATTAAATTTTATTTTTCCAAAAGTGTCATTTAGTGTGCCTCCAGTATTTGAAATGTCTTTCATCGAAACTAAAATTGTTATCAATGTGGTTCCTTTAGCTTTATATTCCATTTATTTCACTGTTATTTTTCAAGGATCACAGTGTTTTGATTAATGCTGTTAATAGTATAAGCTCATAGGCCAAAGGGAAAGCCCTTGCTTATCCATCCTTCAGTAAGTATTTATTTAGAGTTTGTTACGGGCTAGGCACTCATGTAGGAAGCTAATAATATATAATAACAAAACAGTTATGCTTTCTGCTTTTGAAGTTGATATTTAATTGGAGAGACTATGCTGCTGATAGCTGGGGAGAAACTGACCATCCACAATTATATAAATCGAATAAGTCTAGAACGAGACAAATCTGGAAGGCAGTGAAGGAGGAGGGGGAAGCAGCCTCTAGACAATGTTATGGTGAGGTGAATCCTCTGAGTAGGATAATCAGGGACTCCTCTTTAAGGAGAGATGCATCTTTGGGGATCCTAGGATCCCAGCAACAGCAACCAGCTTTGGTGAACTTTATCAGAAAAGGGAATGCGTTTGGATAGCTAACAGAATTGATGTGAATTCTGAAGAGCCGGTAATGGAGAATGGTAGGATGAAAAGAGACAAGAAAGCAGGAGATACTGCTTAAGTCCCACTGCAGGTCTGTCTGTGGCTAGGAGGCACTGCTGATAGGTAACATGGCTGCTGGATGCTTGATTCCATCTCTGCACTACTGGCACTGCAGCAAATAATCTCTAATTATTCCTGCATCTTTGTGTAACTTCTTCAGACTCAAAGTCTTAAATGCCATCTAAGTTTAATGCCCATACCCATGATATCAGTGAGCAGAGAAGAGTTATTTGTTGCTTTCCTCTTTCCCTCCATTGTGTACATTGGAGCCCAGTCACCAATCAAGATACAATATGAGATTTTGCCAAATTAAGAGTTCTCATATTGGCAGCTAAAACAAAAACATCATTTGTTGACACTTGAGCTATAACTTGGTTATAGAAAACATCATGCAGAAATTAGAAACAAACAGGAAGGCAGGAATGAGATTGAAGCGTTTGAAAACAAAAATGGAGAGTTTATGGAGCAATGTGTGATGTATATTATTTTTGAGATGTTCTTAATCATACAACAGGAAATCTTTCTAGAGCTAACATTGAAAGAGTATTTTAAATAAGAATTATATGAATGCTTGGATTAGCTTAAAGAATTATTACATTAGCTTTTTATTTGTATCAACTGCAATCATCTATTTGTTTTCATCTTTTGCCCAACAAATATGGTGATATCCATAAAATTTATTAATATTAAATTCATTTTAATATACTCAAGTTGATTCCCCATCATTTTATTCATGGATTTAAAATCTATAGTCAAAAGAAAATTTGAACTTTAATTATGTAAATGCTCTCTCACTTTTTCAGAATAATCTAGATTTGTGGAATCTTTTGAAAATATTTTTCTTCTGATCTGGAACAAATCATATAGCATGATATATATGTGTATACACACACACATATATGAATATATATTTTTTAATTTAAAAACAGTATCTCATAAAACTATCTGTGTGCAGCTTCCATATTTTAATTCACATGTCTCATCGACTACCGACTGGGAATGATTGACAAGTGTGAGCTCTGGTGACACCTTCCTACATCCCTCCAGGCAGAGCTTAAGGGAGCTTCAGATGCCTGTAGGAGTCATAGAATAAGTTTGGGAATCTCCAAACTTTCTCTACTTTTACTAATACTATTATTGCTATTGTATCAGGATTTGAATTTTTTAGAAATGGCCATATGTCTTGCTTGACCTGGATCTTTTCACTTACTTAACTTAGGTCCTTGAGAGGATTACTGCCAGCTAGATGAACTTGCTGACAACCTATTCCAAAGTTATTAGGCATTTGATTGATTCATCACTTCCTTCATTGACTGATATAATAATTCAACAACAATTTATGAAACTTTCTCCCTACTACATGAGCGTAAGTCATGGGGTCTGACTATAACAGATTGTTTCCTGGCCCTGAATGCTTACTAGTTCTGTGCCCTTGGGAAAATTACTTCATTTCACTGCATCTCAGTTTCTACATCATGAAATGATGATAATAATTTTGTCAAAACTAAAGACTTTTATTTTGTTTTTTAAACTAACATATGACAAGTTATACTTCTTTTGGTGTATTGTCCTAGGAATCTTAGGACATGTATAACAACCATGAAGAACAGAATATAGGTCAGTTCCACAACCCAGAAACACTTGCTGTTATCCATTTCTATTCATACCTCCCCCACCACAATGAACTCTTGACAACCACTGATCTTTTTCATAACCCTGTACTTTTGAGAACACTGTACAAATGGAATGATATAGTACATAAACTTTTGAGACCACCTTTTTCTTTTCACCTAGCATTTAGCTTTTGAGTTTCATGCAAGTTGTTGCATGCATCAGTAGTTCACACTTTTTCATATATGAATGTATTCCATTGCTTGGATGTACTACTTTTTTTCTTTTTCATTTATTCGTTGAAGGACATTTCATTGTTTCCATCTTTAGGAGATTTTCAGTAGTCATCCTATGAATGTTCTTGCTTAGCTTTTTGTGCAAACAGATTTACATTTTTCCAGGGAAAATATGTCTAAGAATGGGATTATTGGGTCTTATAGTATGTGTGTATTTATTGGAACTCCAAAAGTTGTTTTCTGGAGAAACTATGCCATTTTTGCATTCCTCAATGTATAGGGGAGTTGCCTTATATTCTTGTTTGTCTTTGATAATGTCATTTTTTTCCATTCTAATAAGTATAGTGATAAACCTATCAAGACTTTATTTGTATTACCTCAATGGCTAATGATATTGAATAATTTTTCATGCAGTTATTTATTATCCATATATTACCATTGGTGAAGTGTCTTTTCAAGTCCTTACTCATTTTTATTTGGGTTGTTCTATTTTCTATTTTTTTACTGTTGACTTTTTTGTTTTTGTTTTTAATAAACTTTATTTTTGAAAGTAGTTTTAAATTCACAGAAAAAAATTGAGTGGAAAGAACTGAGAGTTCCCATGTACCACATATCCCACACAGATACCACCTCTCCCACTATCAGTACTCCCCACCACAGTGGTGCATTTATTACATTTACTAAGTTATTTCTACTATTAATGAACCTGTACACACACAGAATTATCACCAATATCCACAATACACCTTAGGGTTCATTCTTGGTGTTGTACATTCTTTGGGTTTTGAAAAATATATAATGACATGTATCTACCATTGTGATATCATACAGAATATTTTAGTGTGTTAAAAATCTGTGTTCTGCCTGTTCATCTCTCCCTCTTCACTAACCCTGATAACCACTAATCTTTTTATTGACTTCATAGTTTTTCCTTTTCCAGAATGTCATATAGTTGGAATCATATAGAATGTACCCTTTTCAGATTGGTTTCATTTAATTAGTAATATGCTTTTAAGTTTCCTCTGTGTCTTTTCCTGGCTTGGCAACTCATTTCTTTTTAGTATTGAATAATATTCCATTGACTGAGTGAACCACAGTTTATTTGTATATTCTTTCATCTACTGAAGGACATTTTGGTTGCATTTTACATTAATGTATGATACATTTTACATTAATCTTGTGAAGGGTAAAGTCTATGTCTACATTAATTTTTTTTCACATGTGGATATCCAGATGTTCCAGCACTCTGTGTTAAAAAGAATATCTGTTCTTGATTGTATTGCATTTGCAATTTTATCAAATATTAACTGTATTTATATAGACTCTCTATTCTGTTTCATTGATCTATGGGTTCATTCTTTCACCAATAGTACAGTATTGATTACTACTGCTTTATTAGGTCTCAAAAATCAAATAATATCAATCCTCTAAATTTGTTATTCTTCCATATTAAGTTGGCTATCATGAGTCTTTTGTCTCTTTAGATTTAGTTTGTCAATTAGTGTTGAATTTTGAGGGTTCTTTATATATGCAGATACAGATCCATTTTTTTATTATATAATACATAAACATTTTCTCCTAGTCTATAGCTTGTCTTTCCATTCTTGTAACAGTGCATTTCTTAGAGTAAAATATTTAACTTTGGTGAAATAAAGTTTATCAGTATTTTCTTTTATGGATCATGCTTATAATGTTATGTGTAGCTTTTTCTCCTATGTTTTCTACTAACATTTACTGTTTTTTGATCTATAATTCACTTAGACTGAATGTCTCATAGGTTTTGAGAATTAGGTTAGGGTTAATTGTTTTTCATTTCAATTTCAGTTATCCCTACATTATTTGTTGAAAATATTATCCTTTACTTATTAAATTTTTCTGGCACTTTTGTTAAAAATCAGTTGTCCATATTAGTATCAGTTTATTTCTGGACTCTCTTTCTGTCCTATTGATCTATATATCTTTCTTTTTTAAATTTATTTTTTATTTATTTTCAGCATAATAGTATTCATTATTTTTTCACCACACCCAGTGCTCCATGCAATCCGTGCCCTCTATAATACCCACCACCTGGTACCCCAACCTCCCACCCCCCCCCCCGCCACTTCAAACCCTTCAGATTGTTTTTCAGAGTCCATATTCTCTCATGGTTCACCTCCCCTTCCAATTTCCCCCAACTCCCTTCTCCTCTCTAACTCTCCTTGTCCTCCATGCTATTTCTTATGCTCCACAAATAAGTGAAACCATATGATAATTGACTCTCTCTGCTTGACTTATTTCACTCAGCATACATAATCTCTTCCAGTCCCGTCCATGTTGCTACAAAAGTTGGGTATTTATCCTTTCTGATGGAGGCACAATACTCCATAGTGTATATGAATCACATCTTCCTTATCTATTCGTCTGTTGAAGGGCATCTTGGTTCTTTCCACAGTTTGGCGACCGTGGCCATTGCTGCTATAAACATTGGGGTACAGATGGCCCTTCTTTTCACGACATCTGTATCTTTGGGATAAATACCCAGGAGAGCAATGGGAGGGTCATATTTTTAATTTTTAAAATAAAAATTAAAGTTCTATTTTTAATTTCTTGAGGAATCTCCACACTGTTCTCCAAAGAGGCTGCACTAACTTGCATTCCCACCAACAGTGTAAGAGGGTTCCCCTTTCTCCACATCCCCTCTAACACATGTTGTTTCCTGTCTTGTTAATTTTGGCCATTCTAACTGTTGTAAGGTGATATCTCAACGTGGTTTTAATTTGAATCTCCCTGATGGCTAGTGATGATGAACATTTTTTCATGGGTCTGATGGCCATTTATATGTCTTCATTGGAGAATTCTCTGTTCATATCTTCTGTATATCTTTCTTTTACCAATATTACACTGACAAAAGTGCAATACATTGTGAAATCATGTGGTGGTAATCCTCCCATTTTATTTCATTGTTGTTGCTTATTTTAAAAATTGTAGGTATGCTAGATTCTTTACTTTTTCATATTAATTTTAGAATAAGATTGCCCATATTCACAAAAATCTTGCAGGGCCTTTTAAATTGAATTGCATTAAATTTGTACATCAATATGGGTTTAATTAACATATTTACTATGTCGAGTTTTCCAATTCGTGAGAATAGTATGTCTCTTACTTTACTTTAGTCTTCTAAAAAATTACTTCATTAGGTTTTGTTATATTTTGTTCTGTATTTTTCAGAATATAGATGCTGTGCATCCTCTATTAGATGTTTACCTAAGCATTTTATTTCTAAGGCTATTGTAAATGTTTTTACTTATTAATTTCAGTTTCCAATTGTTCTTTGCTAGTATATAGAAGCACAATTGATTATTGTATGTTGAACTTGTATCCTAAAACCTTGTGAGATTTACTTATTAGTTTAAGGAGGGTTTTTGTTTTTGTTTTTGTTTTTTTAACTACTTGGGATTTTCTATGTAGTTATCACATCATCTTTGCATAGGTATATTTTCTGAATTTTATGCCATTTATTTTTCTTTCCTTTATGCACAGGCTACGGTTGCATACATGATTTTAAATGGGAGTGTTGAAATTGAATATTTTTGCATTGTTCCCAATTGTTCCTCAATCTGGGGAAAATTTTATTGTTAAGTATGATTTTTTTTTTTTTTTGGTATGTAAGTAAGGTAAGGTTTTTTTTGTAGATGTTCTTTATTAAAACTTCTATTCTAAGTTTATTGAGCTTACCAGTTTTGGTAGCAGTATTATGCTGGCCTCATAAAATAAGTTGAGCAGTGCTGCCTCCTTCTGTTTTCTAGAAGAGATTATACAGGACCAATGGCACATTTTTTTAAACATATTTCATAGAATTCATCAGTAAATATTTGGCCTGTAGATGTCTTTGTTTAGAAAGCTCTTAAGTATGAATTCAAGTCCTTTAATAGTAAGACAACTATAGATTCTCCTGATATACTCCATGTCCGTTCCAATGTCCATATCTGAATTTAGAACTGTACTGATTCCAAGCCAGGGGGAAGAGAGGGGGGGAAATAAGGTAAAATCAAAAGTTTAGTTGTAACTGAAATTTTGATCTTCTTCCCTTGGCTTACTACTATTAATTTCCCAGAGTCCATAAAGAGTTACTCCATGAATTCTGCCTAGGTTTCACAGCTGCATTTAATGGAGAGACCAGGTGGAATGTACTTACTTCTCCTTACCTGATCCTGGAATCAAAATTATAGCACATTAGGAGACTGTGTTAATACAAAAATCTCTTTGACTAGTGCCTGAAACACAGTTAAGACTCAATAAATGGCAATTATCATCATTATCACTACAGTCCTGCACTGACCTAACGACTGGGATAAGTTCTCTTGTCTTCATGGCATTTATAGGTCAGAAGAAGAGATTGCTCTGAAAAAAGAGACAATTAGTTGTGATTTTTTAAAGTGTTACAAAATGAAAGTAGACAGTGATGAGTCAGCTTATCATTTTTGAGTGAACTCATTTCATGACTGTGTATACACTCATATGATTGTCGAGTATTGGGAGTCACAGCACATATTTTGGTTATTCAAGGAACTAGACACATGTGTGCTATCAGAATATTTTGGAATTATAGGCAAAGTTACAGAGCAATTGTATTTTATAAGACTTTTTCATGTTTCATTTAATAATTAAATTAATGGTCTCATTTTAATGTCTATTCTCTGCCAGGTATTGAATTAATTTTTCATTCAGGTTATCTCAAGACTTTAATTATATTACCTGATTCTCATCTTTTATCACTCTTTTGATCAAATGGCAAGATATGTTCCTGGAATGCATCCAGTCCACCAATATTAAACAATGTCTACTGCCTTTCAGAGTGCTGAGCTGGGCATGTGGGAAGGAAGGATAACAGCAGGACTCCAACGTAGCTGCTTTGGGGTGCAATGAGAAAGAAGGGCCCCATACAAGTTTAGCAAAAAAAATGCTATTAGAAGACATATGAGAAAAACTTTAGATGATATCCTGATACTGAACAAAGACAATGGCAGAAAGTTTTCTCCTCAGATATGAATGAATACACCCACAATCTGTCGACATATATCTTTTGGAAACCAAAATAGCACAATACTAGAAAGCCAAAGAGAAACTCCTTGTACATGCATTTATATGCTAATACAGATTTTCATATGGCAAAATAGTAGGACAGAGGATTTGTTCAGAGTTAATCCACTCTAATGATTATTTTGTAGGGTGAATTTTGAAAAAAATATATTTTTAATGTGTTAATATCATAGTTCCTTAAGGTAGCCATGTTTCTTTCCACTTAAGGATTTTGGACATGTTCCCACATCTTTTACCTAAGTTTTACATAAAATTGATTTTGTTATTCAAAATTCACTTCTTCGGGACAGACTTTTCTGAATGACCACCTGAGTCAGGTATTTTGCTTTTATAGATTTTTATACTTTTTAATGGTCCTTAAGCCATAATCTGTTTCACTCACTATTGTAATCCTAGTGCCTAGCACTTACTAAATGCTTATTAAATGGTTAATAAATGGTGTAATTAACCATAAGTAATTATTGAGTACTTTGTAAGCACATTGTCACAAGGATGAATGGATATGGTTTATGCTGTAGCAATGTATACAATCTAATATAGAAAGATATTCATGAGAAAAAATAAATAAGCACACTGAGTTCTATTGTTATCATTTAAACATATGAGCTGGTTGTAGTGTGACTGCAGTAAGGTGGTAGACAGAGAGAGTAAATGAAAGAGCTTGATAAGAAAGTTATCATAGAAAAACTATCATTAAATTGAAATATGAAGAAAGACTTCCTACATGTACTAGAGATAAGTATGATTTTCTGAGAACATATATACATACAAACATATATATATACACACACATATACTATATATAAATGCAAAAGTGCTTATATATTATATGCATCATGTATGTGAGCATGTAATACATGTAGTAAGTGAATAGCCATGTGTAATTTTTAAAGATTTATTTTATTGTTATAATTTTTTTATTTTTAAATTTAAATTTATTTTTTCAGTATTCCAAGATTCATTGTTTAGCACCATACCCAGTGCTCCATGCAATACATGCCCTCCTTAATACTCACCACCAGGCTCATCCATGCCCCCAACTCCCCTTTCCTCCAAAACCCTTCAGTTTGTTTCTCAGAGTCCACAGTCTCTCATGCTTCATCTCCCCCTCTGACTCCTCCCAATTCACTTTTCCTTTCCTTCACCCAATGCTCCATGTTTTTCCTTAGGCTCCACAAGTAAGTGAAACAACATGATAATTGACCTTTTCTCCTTGACTTATTTCACTCAGCATAATCTCTTCCAGTCCTATCCATGTTGATAATAAAAGTTCGATGTTCATCCTTTTTTATTTTAAAGGGAAAGTTAGAATGCACAACTGACAGGAGTGGGGAAGGACAGAGGGAGAGGGAGAAGGAGAGAAATCTCAAGCAGACTCTTTACTGAGTGTAGAGCCTGAAGTGGGGCTCCATCTCATGACCCTGAGATCATGACCTGAGCCCAAGTCAAGAGTCAGTCACTTAACTTACTGAGCCACACAGGCAACCCTATGTGTTTTTTTTTTTTTTTTTAAGATTTCACGTATTTACTTGAGAGAGAGAGAGTAGAAGAGAGAGCATGGGAGGGGAGAAGGTCAGAGGGAGAAGCAGACTCCCCGTGGAGCTGGAAGCCTGATGCAGGGCTTGATTCCAGGACTCCAGGATCATGACCTGAGCTGAAGGCAGTTGCTTAACCAATTGAGTCACCCAGGTTCCCTCCATGTGTATTTTTAATATACACATATGTAATGTAATTTTAACCCTACTGGTCTGGCAGTGTTATTATAAACCACCTCCTGCTACACAGACATGATGGTGTCATGTATCAATTAAAACATCTTCAATATATGCTTTCAGTATTATAGTAAGAGAAATGTCCCATGTATCATTTTGATTTTACCCCCAATCTAACCATGGTATAACCATGGCTTTTACTTACTATAGGCAAAAATTGTTACAATGAATTCTACAACTGAGAAAATTTCTATAAAATAAATCATTCCATGTTCTAGTAAATATTATTTTGGCACTATCTTTAGTGTTTGTCAGTCTTTTCTATAAGATAATGTGGATCTAAACTTCTAATCGTCTCCCAGAGAAAACAGAGTACCACAGTATATTATTTATGATGATTATTTAGAGAAATAACCTTGCTATTAATAGGGCATATGTTGTCTTAGACTTCAATTGTCAATCAGACTCGCATGACCTTTTTCACTATTCTAGTGTCATAGTGTCTCAACCATAATCTCAAAGTTCTTTTACTCTAATTCCATTCTCTTGCATAATGATAAGGTTTATTCAACCACTTTATAACTGAACCATTCTACATAGCACCAACTGAGAATATTTTTGTTCCTGCATCTGGGTATCACAGAAATGGAGTGACAAGACTGTGATTGAAGAAACAATGTATTTTATGTCAATGTAGCTGATTTTTACCCTGTTCGTATACTTTGACATTTTTATGGCTAAATAACGGCACCCTTCAGTCCTAAAATTTCACCTTTTCTTTTATAAAGATAACAGGAGAAATTAATTGTTGAAGTGAAAAGAAAAAAAAAATCAAATTTTTCAAAGTAGATTGTCCCAAAGGCTTTTCTCTTTTTGCCTTATTAAGCTTGAATAAATTGCAACATCTTCAAGTAAAACTGTGGGGAAGGCTGTTTGTTTGTTTGTTTGTTTCTTGTTTCGTCTGATGGTGATCCATAGGCGCAGGGAATTGCAGACACATTTAGATGAGTTCTAGCATCACACCTCTGCTGACAGAAAATGAGCTACCAGAACAGGAAAGAGGAAAATGAAAGCTCCATTCACTAAGTGGACTTTTTTTTTTTTTTTAAACATTGTTCCTTTTTTCCCCATAATTGTGTGTGTGTTGTTTTTTTTTTTTAATTTCTTTTCAGCGTAACAGTATTCATTGTTTTTGCACCACAGCAAGTGCTCCATGCAATCTGTGCCCTCCCTAATACCCACCACCTGGTTCCCCCAACCTCCCACCCCCCGCCCCTTCAAAACCCTCAGATTGTTTGTCAGAGTCCATAGTCTCTCATGGTTCATTAAGTGGACTTTTAAGCCCATGGGTTAAACTCTTTTTTCTACTCTTCCTCTTTCTCCATTTGATGATCCATATGAAGTCCTGAGTGATCAAAGACATACCTCTCCTTATCTTTGATTTAAAAGGTGTTTTTTAAAAAAAGGCTACACCTCTTGGGGACTAGATTATAAAACTATTAGCTTAAAATTACCTGTTTTAAATGGGAAGCTTGTAGGCAGATGACTAAAAAGTTTCTCCTTCATTTCTTTTAATTACTGATAGTGTCCCAACAGTTTCCTTATCAAATTTTATAAACAATACAAAGAAACTTTTATATAGCCTGTGGATATTTCAACATGTATTTCGCTTAAGCACGTAATATTTGAATAAATTATCACATTGATAATAGCTTTATAAAAAGCTATCAACTGCTACATATTAGAGGAACCAAGAAAAGAGACTGTTTCTCATTTTTCTGTGAAATGTCTAGAAGCGCACTTGGCTGAATGCTCATCTGAGAATGATTACAGTGACTTTTATTTAGAAACTCTGGTCTCTTTTCAGGGATTATCTCTTTAAATCCATTTGTTGTTTCTTAAACCACCTTTCATTGGGCAAGATGAAAGCAAATTAAACACAAGATGAAATAATAGCTTTGTATAAAGAATGTTTTTCAATGCTTATTCTATAAAAGTATTTTGTTTAGGGGCATCTGGGTGGCTCAGTGGGTTAAGTCTCTGCCTTTGGCTCAGGTCATGATCCCAGGGTCCTGGGATGGAGTCCCACATCGGGTTCTATGCACTATTTTCAGTTTACAGTATCTTTGTCAGGAAGAAATGTATTTTGTGAAAGCATGATTTTCTAACAGATGACTCAGTCTGAACACACATGTAGTCACCAGAATATTATCTTGAAGTCCACTTGGTCTAGATATTTATCTAATAATATATCTAGAGGGGTGCCTGGGTGGCTCAGTCATTTAAGTGTCCAACTCTCGATTTCACTCAAATCATGATCACAGGGTCTTGAGATCAATCCCACCCCGGGGGACTCCGTGTTGAGCATGGAGTCTGCTTGAGATTTTTTCTCTGATGCTCCCTCTGCCCCCGGAATCAATAAATATATAAATAAAACCTGTCAAAAATAACATACCTAGAGTATGTTTCCCTTAGATTTTATAAAGAAAAAATAGGTAATTGAGAAGCTTAATATACATAATAAAATTGAAAATGTATAGTAAGTACTAAAAATTACCTCACAAGTTATTATAGATCATACATAGATAATATAGATTGGATTTTGTATTAGGTTTTAAATCTTCCTTTTAAAAGAGAATTCATAAAACCTTTATGCATATGAAATATGCAGATTTATTTCTTGTTATTTCTTTGCTGCCTACCCTGCTTATCCTCATCTGTGATCCATTCTTTGCTCATCTTACTACCACCCTTTTTTATTAGAAATATCCAAACAGAAGCAGAAAGTTCTGCTTAATTTGAAAACAGATGTTCAAGGTTCACACATAAGCCCATGTCTTTTTTTACTTCTACTTCTTCTACTGTGTCATAATGTTCTGGTCATACTCTCTAATACACACACACACACACACACACACACACACACGTGTGTGTATATATATATATATATATATATATATATATATTTAATTGTATACATTCAATGATTCAGACTTTGGTCAATATTTTGAAAAGCATGCAACTTTTTGAAAAGCGTGCAATTATCCTGAAAATCACAGGTTATAATTACGAAAGTGCTTTCTTATTTTTAAAGACATTTAACATATGGAGGTTTGAGCTATTATGATTTTATATCTGCTTTACATTCATGACCAGAAATTAATTGGTAAATTCTTTCAAAGCAATAGAACTGATTCTGTCTTACAAAAACTGCCACTATCCAGTAAAATTCTGGATCTCAACCTCCTGTTTCACATAAGTGTATTTTAATCATAGACTGTTCTTCCTTTGTGAAGATTTTGTTTCTCTTCTTGTTGGAAATAATACAATTGATTTAGTATCAATCTGCTCTTCTCTCTAATACAGAAACAAAAGACAGATTTTGCTACATGTAACTCCCCTGCCGACAATTCCCAATGACAGAGACCTGTGTCCCCTTTCTTATTTCGATACAGGAGCTTTTCTGAATACATATTGCAAATTATGGCAGTTGTGATGAATTATCTAAATTTCAGATGACATGGTGGGAGTTATAAAAAGTTTTCCTTTTTCTTGCTTTTTGCACTGTTAATCCAGCTGATATATAACTATGTAAAATTTTACAGAAACCTGTTTGACTTTGGTTACCTGCCCATAGAGATTATATAGCATTTTTAATATTTCTATTCATACACATTTAAGAATCTCCACACACTCATAAAAATGCCTGGATGCATCTTGTATGCTCACTTCTCTAATGACATTTCCCACCCATCTCTTTCTAAAGACTGCAGATTGTTTTCATCATAATCCTCTACCTTCTACCAACATTCTGATTCTCAAAATTTAATATACATAAGAATCACATGGACTTATTTAAAGCAGATTCCCATGCTATGTCTACAGACATTCAGTGTTAGTTCATCTGGTTTGGAGCTCAGGAATGTAATAAAGATGCACTCAGATTAGACCACAGGCTTCTAAAGGGAAAGAAAACATTTTATGAATATATGTGTATTTCTGGTACTTGGTGCATGTATATCCAAAAGACACAGTAATTACCTGTTGAACTCAAGAGGATCAAACAAAAAAATAGCTTTGGATTATTTGTTAATACTCCCTTTTAGAAAACTATTATCTCAGTTAGAATGTGTCAGACTTTTGAGGCTAGAACTGGTGAACAAGTACACTGAGGGAGTATTCTCCTTGCCACTTTTCACATCTTATTAATTCATCTAATATCTATTGCACACCCATCTAACTCCTAAACTCTATGCTAGATGCTATGATATCAAATTGCATAAATTTAATTTGTCACCCTCAAGGAATGTATATATATATGTATGTATTTATATTATGTTATGTTACTCACCATACAGTATCAAGGAATTCACTCATTAGAAAAGAGACAGACAGGGGAACCTGAGTGTCTCAGCTGGCTAGGCATCTGCCTTTGGCTCAGGTTATGATCCCAAGTCCTGGGATCCAACCCCGAGTCAGGCTCCCTGCTCAGTGGGGAGCTTGCTTCTCCCTCTCCCACTGCTGCTCCCTCTGCTTATGTTCTCTCTCCCTCTTTTTCCCTCTCTCAAATAAATAAATAAAATCTTTAAAAGGAAAAGAAAATAGGCATACTAAGCAGTCCTAAAATAATGTAATGATTTTTTTAAAAGTAATGTAATGATTTATCATAGAGGATAAACAAAGCAGTATGGAAATATTGAGAAATGAAGGCCAAGTGCACTCAAAGACTATATATATTAAAACCTCAAGAATCAGCATACTGTCATATTGTTGATGCTAATACAAATCACTCTCTATGCCAATTCTTCAAAAAAATCTGATAGCATTAGAAATGGTCAGTGTTCTAACACTCTTTGTCATTAGAAATGAAAGCAATAAAAATGTGCACTGCGTGCCACTGTCTCTTTCCCATTTACATCCTCATGTATGTGCACTCATAAAAATTGTACCTTTGGTTTTAGCTTGCTCTAACTTTTCTTGTAAGAATTCAGGATTTCAGTTATTTACATATGTACTGGGTCATCAATTCTTTACACCAGTCTTCCTTTGATTAACCTCTCAGCTGCACTTCCTTCCTCCCTGTCCCACCCACTGGAACATTCCCTTTAAAACCAAGCTAATGTGTATCTTGGTTAAAATGTGAATCCTCTTCCTGATTACCTCCGTGCCTCTCCCGTGGATCTCTTCTTTCTCCAGTACTGTCGTCTTTACATCCTCTCAACAATAAGGAAATGTTTCCAATGGCCCTTCTTGCTAACATGTCTGACCCTAATTCCCCCCTTTGATGAAGCTTCATGGTACCTAGTTTTGTGGAAGGCAGTCATCTGCCTCCTGTGGTAGAAGCCGAAGAACAAATCCTCCCTGTTTCATCCTTTGACAGCTAAGGGACAAGCTTGTGACCTCAGTGTGGTCACCTGGATTCTTCCACTTTAGAACTCAATCTCCAGTGAGTGATGCAAAGATAAAGGGGGTTTATGGAGCATGTTGCCACATGGCAGCAACTTGACCAGATGACCCACGGAGCAGGAACTTCTGGGGGATGGTCTGTTGTTCCTGCTTGTTTCAATTTTATGAGATCAGCCTCAGAAATTACTATTTTGCTTACAACAGCTAGATGAGATTGTGTTATTGCATGTAAGAGCCCAAGTTGATTTCTAGCTAGGGAAAATAAGAATGAAAGCTTCCAGATATTTTTGAAATATGTTGGATATTTCTTGGTAAAATATGCAATTTCGTTGAAACTTAGCAATGGTTTCATAGTGCAACAAATGTGGAATTTTTTTGTTCTTGCACTATGCTAAGGTTTTAAAATAGTTATATATTATTATGTCAAATATGTTATGAATAGATAAAAATATAAGTAGACATATATTGATAATGTAGGGCTGAAGATGTACACAAACTCAGCATTTGCCTATGCCAAATAATATATATTTAAAATCACTTGTATCAATGTCAGTTTTAAAAGAATTTTATTTTGATTGCCATATAACAGTGTGGTTTATTTGCTGGTCAGTATTTATGTCTCCCATTGCTTTAAGTTGTGTTTTAATGTGCCCTTATACCGGTTTATTTATTTAAATGATAATGTTATGGCTAGCTATTTTCAGAGACCAATTTTCCCATAAAATTATTGCATTTGATGAAGAAGGCTCTGATCCAATGAAATAATTATCTATAATCATTAGAAATTCCACAAGTTATTAAATACTAAGGGGTCCATTCAGCAGTATAGTTTACGTCCTTTAGGTAGGCCACTGTAGCAATTTTCTTTCTTTTACACTCTTCATATTGCTGTGCCCAGAGAACTACACATAGATTTTTGTGAACTATACCTCTGTAGAGTTCAGTACAGCTCTAAGACTGCATCCAAGCCCCAAATGGTTAGTCCACATACATTTAACATTTATAAACCTTTTTTATGTTCTGATATGAAAGAGTCACACTAAAGATAGAATTAGGAGAAAAATATGTATATCCTGTTTCTTTTTATATTTTCCAGGGCTTATTATCTTTATAAATTTTTCACTTTGTTTCATATTTTTCTATCAATTCTTTACCTCCTGCTTCCACACATCAGGTGGAGGGTTTTCTTATTTCTACGAAATATTCTGGGCTGGTTGTTGGGAATAGATTATACAATGGGGCCTAAAAATATTTTATGGGTTGAAAGGAGGAAGTTATAGTTGTTATTCTCCTATCTACAACTGTAAAACAATATCAACCTTGAAAGAATTGTATTTATACTTTTCTGGGCAGAGAACCTTGTACATAGTCCCTACTCATGAAAGGTTAATTTCTTTTCACAAATTTATATTAAAAGAAAGATAAAAAACATAATAAAATATGTTTGTGATTTGAAACTGTTCTCAAGGAATAGGATTAAATTTCAAACATTGGGTTACTAATCAAATAGCCACATATTCACTATATGAAGCCACTCTCTTATTTGTTGTAGCAAAGTTTATGTGCTGCTCTTGATTCTTTGTTATTTCAATTTTCTGTATTTAGAGAGTAGAGTAACAGTCTTTGTAAGTAGAATGGAATAAATTCACTAATGTATGTCTGTTCAAATCTGGTAACTTATTTTTTAAAAGATTTTATTTATTTATTTACGTGACAGGAAGAAACACAGAGAGAGAGGAAACACAAGTGGGGGAGAGCTGAGCAGGGAGCTATGCCAGCTCAATCCCAGGACCCTGGGGTCATAAGGCAGATGCTTAACGACTGAGTCACCCAGACACCCCTAAATCTGATAACTTAAAGATAAGAAAATGATAAACTACAAGATATAGATTATATATGTAAGATATAAAGACAGATATAAGATATAAAGATAAAGAATAAGAATAAACAAGCATTTTCTTCTATTGTGTAATAATGGTTTGTGTTAAATTTGACAAATAGTCCATGCCTATAAAAATTAAATACTAGGGGCACCTGTTGGCTCAGTGGGTTGAGTGGCTGCCTTCAGCTCAGCTCATGATCTCAGGGTTCTGGGATCAAGTCCCACATCTGTCTCTCTGCTCGGCGGGGAGCCTGCTTCTTTCTCTCTCTCTCTGCCTGCCTTTCTGCCTACTTGTGATCTCTCTCTGTCAAATAAATAAATAAAAACTTTTAAATGGATAAAAGACCTCAACGTGAGACAGGAGTCCATCAGAATCCTAGAGGAGAACATAGGCAGTAATCTCTTTGATATCAGCCACAGCAACTTCTTTCAAGATATGTCTCCAAAGGCAAAGTAAACAAAAGCGAAAATAAACTTTTGGAACTTCATCAAAATCAAAAGCTTCTGCACATCAAAGGAAACAGTCAAAAAAATCAAAGAGGCAACCCACGGAATGGGAGAAGATATTTGCAAATGACAGTACAGACAAAAGGCTGATACCCACGATCTATAACAAACTCATCAAACTCAACACACACAAAACAGACAATCATATCAAAAAATGGGCAGAAGATATGAACAGAGACTTCTCCAATGATGACATACAAATGACTATCAGACACATGAAAAAATGTTCATCATCACTAGCCCTCAGGAGATTCAAATTAAAACCACATTGAGATAACACCTTACACCAGTTAGAATGGCCAAAATTAACAAGACAGGAAACAACACGTGTTGGAGGGGAGGTGGAGAAAGGGGAACCCTCTTACACTGTTGGTAGGAATGCAAGTTGGTGCAGCCTCTTTGGAGAACAGTGTGGAGATTCCTCAAGAAATTAAAAATAGAACTTCCCTATGACCCTGCCATTGCACTCCTGGGTATTTACCCCAAAGATACAGATGTCGTGAAAAGAAGGGCCATCTGTACCCCAATGTTTATAGCAGCAATGGCCACGGTCGCCAAACTGTGGAAAGAACCAAGATGCCCTTCAACGGACGAATGGATAAGGAAGATGTGGTCCATATACACTATGGAGTATTATGCCTCCATCAGAAAGGATGAATACCCAACTTTTGTAGCAACATGGACAGGACTGGAAGAGATTATGCTGAGTGAAATAAGTCAAGCAGAGAGAGTCAATTATCATATGGTTTCACTTATTTGTGGAGCATAACAAATAGCATGGAGGAAAAGGGGAGTTAGAGAGGAGAAGGGAGTTGGGGGAAATTGGAAGGGGAGGTGAACCATGAGAGACTATGGACTCTGAAAAACAATCTGAGGGGTTTGAAGTGGCGGGGGGGTGGGAGGTTGGGGTACCAGGTGGTGGGTATTATAGAGGGCACGGATTGCATAGAGCACTGGGTGTGGTGAATAATGAATACTGTTATGCTGAAAAAAAAAATAAATGCTATATTTATTTGAAATAAACATATGAAAATAAGACACCCAAGTTTGAAAATACCTCAAGCATCATTTTCAAAAAGTACTATATTAAGTAAAAATCAATTCTCTTTCTAATGTTTCCTGGAAAGATCTTAGAAATCTGAGATTACTAAATATTTGAAGGACCACAGATCATGCAGTAATATACAGAATTACATATAATGGACTCAGTATAATATCTTTGCTTGCACATAAATGGATGATATATCAGTACACATATGGATGATATTTTAGTACACTTTCATTTAGCATGTAAGGTTTAAGGAAACTGTAGCATTCCAGAAAGACATAATAGAGAAAAATCTTGTTTCTTTTCTTTTGTTTTTTCTTTTTTTTTTTGTCCTTTAGATGTGTTGAGCATTATTTTTGAATAGGACATTGTGCTAATTACTACAGATAAAAAGACAAACAGAACATGATCCTTACCTTTAAGAGCTTTAAAATATATTGAGGATGAGGAAATAAAGCCAACTAAGGCAGGTAAAATGGAGTATTCAGCAGTGGCAAGCGACACGAGTGGAGGTGATGAGGAAAAAGCAAAGGATTTTGCTTGACAAGGGATGGAGCACATTTTCATCACTAAGCAGGAACAGTTGGCAGAGGTTTTCATAAAAGAGAGAAGGAAGCAAAGTACACTTGAGAATGACTGAAAATCATAAGCTAATTCAGAGGGCTTTGGGGACACCCCTAGTAGAAATACAAGAAGACAGAGTGGGAAGAGAGATGGCATGAGCAAGAAGGAACTATCTTCAAAAGAGTCAAACTTTGAAGGGCATTTTAGGGAGTTATTTTTGTCTTCGTTAGGCAATGGGGAGTCTTCGCAGGTTCTTGAGGAAGGGGTGACAGATCAGTAGATGTTTTAGAAAAGTAACACTGCTATGAACAATGAGAAAGAGAGAGCCAGATAATTTTAGAGGATTGGTAATGGGGATAAGATGGAGTCAGCTGTGGTCACTAGATGTTTTTTATCTGCTGAGTGCTCCTTCTGGACTAAATGATGTCTTCTCAGCAAAAAACACATGGTGATCTTCTTCACTGCTGTGCTGGCAGGCTCTAAGTGATACCATCACCAAGATGATACAAAATTTTAATGATAGAATGTTATAAAGGCATTTGTCAAAGGTCAATCTCTTTAAGAGCAGGACACATTTACAGTATTTATAAAACTCTTTGATTTGGGGCATAAATATCAGAAGATAACAAATCGCATCTTTAGGAGAGGATGATGTCATGATGTAGAGTATAGGAAGGTAGAATGAAGAGTAATTATTAGTGAGTAGCAAAAAGAGAGTGAATGTTTTCTCCTTGCCCTATGGTGCTCTGTGGCACCTTTTATTCACGTAGCTCTCTAAGCCACTTTCCAGACAGCAGAGCACATTAAATGCATTCATGATTTGTAATTTAAAACTACAGTTGTGCGAAATTGCAGTTTAAGCTTGTATGGATCCATACCCATTGAGTTTGAATTAAGATTTACAAATATGTATTAGGTTTGATAGGACAGTCATTGAATGAAAAATACAATTTGTAGCACCAAAATGCAGCAAAAATATGAAAATTTAAAATATGTATGAAATCTTTCTCAACAATATGCTGATTAGATCTTAGGCAATGCATATAACACATCTCAGTAATCAATCAGGGTGTATATTTTGAATGCCATGATTCTAAGTTTCTTAATTTAAAAATAAATTGGAGGAACTTATTCTGGAAGTAATTATTTCAGAAAATTATCATGTCCTATAAAACTCATTCACAGTCAGGAGTCTAATAAAACAAATCAACCTTTTAAATTGTTGGTCTTAAGTGGGTATGGCTGAAAACCTAAGGTTAAAGCAGTACATTTTTGTCATAATTCTCTATCTCTTCCAGCAAAAGATAGTTCTAGAACTATTCTAGCATTCATATAAACAAGTGGGTGAGGAGCAAGGTAAAGAGGTTGAAAAAAAGTATTGCCATCATGACCAATGATACTAAAATCATATTTATTATCCTACCATGGGAAGAGTAATGAAAAGCTGGTCCAAACCCACCATCAGTGCAAGAATTAGCTCAGCAACATTGCTTCTCAGATTGTACGTTAAATAGATGTGCACAGTCATCAGCTCTAGATGACCTTATTTAGTAAGTCTATTCCTTTACAACATCACCAGGTCATTTTAATGTGCCATCATGGTTGAGTACCATTGCTTTCCCATAAAATATTCATTAAGATGAAACACCTGATTTCCCAATTTGGGGATAATTTTGATTCTAATAAACATCTTTTTTTTTTTTAAAGATTTTATTTATTTATTTATTTGACAGAAATCACAAGTAGGCAGAGAGGCAGGCAGAGAGAGAGAGAGGGAAGCAGGCTCCCTGCTGAGCAGAGAGCCCGATGCGGGACTCGATCCCAGGACTCTGAGATCATGACCTGAGCCGAAGGCAGCGGCTTAACCCACTGAGCCATCCAGGCACCCCTCTAATAAACATCTTTAATGAAGATGTGATCTGGGTTCTTAAGCTTTCATATGTTGAAATTACATCAACACTTTTTACTTCTTAAAAAAATATTTCCCTATTTTTACTTATTTCATTCTTAATAATGTATAGGTTATAGAGCTAATATGCTATTCAAATTGCTTTTATCACCATCAATAATGGCTGATATTTAATATTCATTTACTATGAAGCTGACACAGACTTAGGTCTTTATACACAATACTTTTAATCTTTTTTCAATTCTAGAGAGTAGATATTATGATCATTTCCATTGCAGATATAAGATACGTTAAGATACATTACAGATATATTAAACATATATATATATATATATATATATATACACATACAGATATATTAAACAGAGCAGATTTCAAAATATACTGCAAATTGCATGACTAGAAAGTACTGCAAAGGAGAATCTGGCCCCAACGTGTATGTTCACAACCTCTACTCTGTAGGAGAAGGCTCTTTGCAGATCTTCTGAGTTAACCAAATTACATCTGCCAATCATTTTAATATTTATAGAAAGCTGTTATTCCTCCCCAACGCTTTCAACAGCCCAAGAACTTTCACTTACTTCTGTATAACCTTGTTGTCTGCTAGGGTTCACTTGTCAGTAGGAAATCGTGTAGACTTGGCTTAAGCCCCAATCCTAACTTGCCAATACCGTCGCCTGTGAAATTTAAAATCATATCCCATGACCTTTAAGAATTCCTGGGGGCTTAGGCCTTCATGGTTTCCATCAACTGAATTGCCATTAAAAGTTTTCACTTTACTCTGAACATAAAACCCCTCTCTTCATAGGTTTATATATACATACCAAGGCAAAAAATCCACTCATACTATGCATTTCATAAATTCTGCCTTGTTTATTAAAGATTCTTGAGTCAAAGAAAGCTTTCTCTAAGTGGAGCAAAGCCTTCTGATATCTTCTGAGCTCCACTCTATCTGCCTCCTCTTTTTACCTCTGCATGTCATCCTTTGCTCATAACTTAAGCTCCCAAATCCATCAAATAGCTCTGTAGAAAAAAGCAAACAAATGGCCTGTCATAAGCAGGATCCGTGACCTGAGAGTGCAATCGGGATTATAAATACTATCTTTTATCTTTTTAATTAAGCATCAGCTTATTGTTTCATCTCTCACTGCCCTAATAACAATTTACTGAACTTCTTTCCATTGAATGTCTAGTTTATTTTTTTAATTGGCTTGCTGACCAATAGTCTATGTTTCCCAACAAATTTAAAAAAAATACTGAATCTTCCTTTTTCTGTAACTGTTTCAGTGATAGTCATAATAGAGAACAGTCCATTAATGTGCTACAGTGCTCATACTTGGAAACTATTCCAAATTCTTGCAAGTGTCTATGTACCACAGATTTTATAGCAAAATACAAGCCCCCCCCCCAAAAAATTGATAACCTAGCTTGAAAAAGAGGTTTCGAATTTGGCACCTTGGAGGGACAATAGTTTCAAGGTTTTGTTGAGTTTTGTTGTTTTTTTTTATATATATCATGTTAGAGGTGCAGTCACCTTCTAGAAAAATAATTACAGGAATTTCTGGAGTTCAGTGGATAAAATATCTAAATTATGCAACCGAATAGCAAAGATCTTATGGTAAAAGACAGAGTTTAAACAAGGTGGACCAAATGAGCTAAGCTGCTATGCAGAGTGTTAAACAGTGGGTGAGTTATATATACAATTAGTGTCTTCTTTAAAAAATGTTTCTTAAAAATATTTAATCACATTCTTGGCTTTTCCCCTTGGGTCAAGATGTGTGTGGGCATGTGTGTGCCTGTATGCATAAGTGCAATGCATGTAGTTTCTTCAAGCAGTTACCCAAAGTGTTATCAATGTCTGCTTTTGTGTCTTGCTTATATGTCTTGGCTTATACAATGATCCACAAAACTATTGGTTACTCTTGTTAGTCCTATCACTGACATGGCATTTAGTCATGGACATTTAGTCCATGTACATTTAGATACATTTAGATAGGACATTTAGTCCTATCACTAAAATTTCACATGAAATTTTTAACCTTGGGGAAGAGGGAGACCATTATAAGTTACTCTGGGAGATACCAAAAAGACATTGAGTAAATTGGGCAGGGAGTGTTGTCAGAGAAGTTTCTGTGGGTGTCTTGTCTGGATTTTCACTTACTTCATTTCTTGCCAGTGTCCAGTACTCCCCACCTGTGCCAAACTACTCTCTATTACATATTCTAACCTTAGAATGATTCAGAGCTAAGTCTTAGGAAGCTATTCTTTGTTTTCTACACCTTTCTCACTTAGGAAACTCATCCAATCCTGTGACATTAAATCTCCTTGCAATCTTTATACTATCAACAATTCTAAAATATCTATCCTTGGCTCTAACCTTTTCTTTGAACTCCAGACTAGGGGATCCAAATACAGAGATCCCAATATCTGTAATATCCATAATATCTTCTGCAGGTTTCTGCAGAAGACAGATGGAATGTTACAATTAGATAATTTGAGGAAGGTTCAATCAATGGACAATTTCAAAGGCCTGAGTAAGGTCTAAGGACACCATGAGGGAGATTGCAGGGTGCTCTGCAAGACTTGAAAGAGAGAGATGTTCCTGGAACCTGGAGTAAGAGAGGCTAAGTGCAGAGGGCTACTTTACAGGAATCATGACCTTAGGTCAAGCAAGGGAGCCAACCCATGGGAATGCTGCAGAGAAGGAGCCCAGGGAAAACATATTCCAACTTCACTCTCCTCCCTTCAAACTTTTGTCTGAGCTTCCTATTGCCGAATGCTATTAGAAGTCAGAGAGTAAGACATATAGAGAAGTTATTCTCACAATTGGTCCCCAGAGTACAAAGCAAGATGGAAAAAGTAAGTGTTAGTGGTGAAGAGTCCTGTGTGTGTATGTGTGTGTGTGTGATATATATGTATGTATGTGTGTATATATATATGTTCATATATGTATGTAAGTGTATATATGTGTTCATATATGTATGTATGTGTGTATATATACACACATACACATTTCATATATGTATGTGTGTGTGAGTGATATATATATATCACTGTATATATATATACATCACTATATATATATATCACTCACACACACATACATATATGAAATGTGTATGTGTGTATATATACACACATACATACATATATGAAAGCTATGAAAGCTACAAGAAGAAATGTCTCAGACCAGTGAGTAGTTCTATATATCTGGGACAAAGAAGTCAGAGTGACAATTTCTAAGGTGGAAGAGATAAGCAGCAGCCAGATTATAAAAGTCTTCTCAACTAAATCTAAGACTTTGGACTTAAACTTTTAAAGTAGAGGAGTGTCATGCTAATATTTATGGTGTAGAAGCCACATCCTAGCAGCTCTCTTGAGTCTGGATCAGACAGGGAGCAGGATCTGAGGCAGAACTGTGGTTAAAGGGTTGGCAGTGGGAAGGCAGGGAATGGACCAGAGGAGTGATAGGACAGAAATAAAAAGACAGATTGCTGAGAGACATAAAAGGCAGAATTGATAGGATCTGGTGATTTGTTAGATGCTGTGGATCAAGTCAGGGGGAAAGAGAAGTCAAGGATGCTGTGAGCATTTCTGACATGTATTACTAAGGGGATGGCAGTACCATTTCCAGTGACAGGAAAGGGAGTAGAAAGAAAGGGAAGAAAATGATGAGTGAGGTTTTGCACATATTTTTAGACATTAAGTTCAGGTTGCTGATGGAACATCTTAGTAGAAATGTCCAGTACAGAGGTGGACATATAGATTAGAAGCCCAGGGAAGAGAACAAAAGCATAGACGTTTGGGAAATCATTGTCATAATAAATTATTAAGGAAGTGGAATGAGTGAGGAAATTACATGACTCAGTAGAGCATCAGAATTAGGTATGGCTGACCTAAAGCTTGCATGCTTTTCAATACACCCAGCTAATGACAATGATAAAAGTTTTGTTAAAAAATAGGTATTTAATGCCAATAGATATTTAATGCTATTAATAATAGCCAGTTTCTGAAGCCCACCCTCTCAGTTCTAATTCTCTTCCTTAGAAGCTTCCTTACTTTTGTTTACTGACTGAATGCCTTACAGAAAAAAAAAAAAAAAAAACCTTTTTAAAGAAGCTATAGAGAAAACATTCCTGCAATATTATCAAGACAGAAAATTGCAGGTATCCAAATGACACAATAGACTTCAAATTTCAGAATTAGAATGCACGTGCTAGGTCATTGAGTGGTCCCAGAATCTTCACATTTTAGAAGAAAAAGCAAAGGGCCAGAGAGATAAATGGGTGGCTCACTCCAAAATTATAAAGCAAGTGAAATACTTAGATCAGGTAAATACTGCTAAGTATAGGTATGCGTTAATTGAGCTTCCCCAGTAGAACTGTATCCATGGTGTAAGGCTAATGGGGATGGGGGGGGGGCAAGAAGTTAGACAGTAGAGAGGATACATTATACATTATAGAGATTAGACACTACTTAATATCATACTGATGATCTGAGCCTCTAAAGATCTATCTCCAATGCTTCCAAGAAACTGCATAAAATACAAATGTATTTATATTTAAAGACTGAAATATGGGAAACAGCTAAAAACATGGATGCTGAAATTGCTAACATTTCATAAAAGACAAAAAAAAAGCTCCCAGCCTTAATGGAAACTGAACCAAACCCATAGAGAAGCAGATGTTTCCCTTTAGCAAACTTTCAAAGCAGCAGGAACTCGAATTCAGTCAGGAAACTGGCAGAGCCGCTGGAGCCATTTCTAAGTGGCTATGAGAGTTGAGAGAACGTCCTTGAAGACTCCTGCTCTGGGTAAAATGGAAGTGGGGGTTTTGGCAGACTGTGCTTTCGGCTGCCTGCCAGCGACTTTGAAAAGCATGACAGCTAATGTGGCTGCGCGGATAGTTCTTTGGCTGCACCTCTGACTGGAAGACATGATTCTGAAAGAACTCCATACAGGAATTCCATTTGGCAAAGTCTTACTTTTTGGCAAGGATATGGAAAGTCTTCTTGAATAAGCATTGAAGAATAAATTGTGTCTGCCCTAGGATAAAACTTCTGGGGACTAGGGAAAGAATTAGGAGGTAGATTATACAGAGGCAGAAAGTTTTCAGAATGGCAAGAGACACTAGAAATTTGCAATCAGTAAAAATGACCCGATTGCAAGGAAGAGATTGGAAGTTCTTCAAAGGATCCAGGAAAAAGGGAGCTGGCCCAGCTACTCAGTCCCAGCTCTAGATAAGGGATCCAAATAATAAAGATCACATGTGAGTCAGAAATGAGAATATGTGCATTTAATTCAAGAAAGCATTTATCTAAAGTATTAAAAATGTTTTGAATTATGTAAAAGACATTTCCTAGCATAGAAAGCTGGCACCACCCTAATTAGCAGTTCATACAATGCTGACCTAAATTTGCAAGCCTGTGTTCCTCTGTTACCTGCTGTCTGGGCTCTCTTGGGGGACCAGCCACATTGTGGTTATTAGTGTGAATCCAACATGTAACACATAGTGTTCAGCCTGCAGTGCTGGAATCCTCATAGAGCCTAACAGTGTCCACATGTGTCCCCAACACGGGAAATGTCATCAGGTCTTTGACTCCATCACTTTACATACTGCTTCCAATGTGCGAAAAGCAGCATAGTGTTTTGCCACCGATTGACAATAAAAAGGTTACACTGACTTCTTCCTTTTTCCCCCTCTTCAAAATATGTAATCGTGACTGTTTGCATCTTGTGAGAGCCAGATTGTTTCCCTCTGGTTGCCAGGTAAAAATATAAGATGCTTAGTTTAATTTGAATGTCAGATAAATAGCAACTCATTTTTTTTTTCAGTGTTTAAGTATCCATTTCTAACTAGATGTCCTATATTTTTATTTGCTAAATTGGGCAGCAAATTTTAGGGCCAGTTTTATGAGTGAGGGGGATCTCTTCATGTATTTCCATTGCTATTAAATAGATAAATTTGCTTAGGTTGAGTCCAATAATGGTGAACTTAACAGTGCATTTTACTCTCTATAAAATATTGATAGGGAAGATCTTAGGTTTATGGGTTTATTGTGGGTTTATCTGTTTTTGAAGAAATGTGTTTCATGACTTGACCTCCAGTAGGGGTGCTGAAGAGATGGCCAGAAGATACGTTGAGAGGAAAAGAGGGCCAGGAAAAGGGAGAAGGGCAGAAAGAGAAGCATGTACATTTTTGGTGATTAAGAGCTTATACCTTAGAGAAACCTATGAGGTTCAATCCCAGTTCTGCTAGTTACCTATTCTTGTAGCCTCCTCTGGTTTAAATAAAGTAAGACCTGACAATTAAGGACAGACAGTATACTTTTTCCTCAATTCACTATTGAGATTTTGAGGTTTTGGCACATAGTAGGTATACAAAAAGTATACTATCTGTGTTCTGTTAATTATTTTAAAATTATTGATATGGGAAACCTGAGAGTGAAATCCGTACCTTCTTGTCCCAAGAGCAATGCTCAAAATACACATGTTTTAAACTAGTTATCGGGAAAGAGAGACATTTGATAATAATTCAATGGAAGAATCAAGGTGCAAAATGTAATTATAATTTAAAAATTAAATAGACTGCTGCTGTTCTGCCTTTTTAGAAAGTGCTTAATCAAAAGGCAATTTTGCCCAGTAACTTGAGGATATTTGACTTCCATGGATAATTGCCTAATGTAAACTCAAAGGACATATATTTACAGTCAGCAATTTGGAGAAACAATACCACAGAGTATTAACATCTTCCTTGTGATATCCATCCTCTTCAAGTTTAGTGTAGTGAGTATAGAGGATCATTTGGCTCAGAAGATTAAATCTATGATATTATCTATTAGAATATTTGATAGCAACAATATCATAAAGTGATGTATTCATTATGAATTTATGGGAAAAAAAGGTATTTTAAGCATCTTATTTTGGCTTAATCTAAAAATATTTTCTAAGTAAATAGTTCTTATGTGCACACTGTTCCTAACAGTTCATGAACATGTCAAAGTCAGGGTCTTATCTATAGGTTACACAATGTAAAATGAACACACATTACAAAATAAGTGAATTGAGGAAAATACAAATAAACAAGTAAAATCATTAGGGAGGCAATAAAGAAAAGTCAGTTTTCAGCAACTGGAATAAAACTTATGTTGTTCATAAAAAAATGTGTGACTAGCTAGGCTGAAATTGCTGAGGTATCTCTTCCACTTGCCTTGAAAACTACGAGGCACATTTTTTACCCCAAATTTGAGAGAAATTGACTATCTCCTTATCCTATCACTTCTCTGACAAAAAATATATATAGGATATTAGAAATATTGAATAATTAAATACAGAAAAATTGAATTTCCAATTTGAGTAATTAATTTATATTTCAGTGTTGGGTTTAATAGCTGTCAGCTCAGCTTTAGTTTATTTATGACAGTCCCTGACCCATATTAGGTGCTCAGTAAATATCTGTTGATTGAATAAATGAGTAAAAATACATATATATATATATATATGTGTAAATATACATATATATGTCAGTTTTTTCACAGGAAACTTATAACAATGAAAATATATACTTTAAAGAGTTTGAAGAGCTTGCAGCATTTCTTAAATAGTTGAAATATTTATCTTCAAACTGTAAGTTTATGGGTAAGAGAGCATATTATTTTCCAACCTGTACAATGAGAATGATAGTAATACCTACTTCATGGAACAAAAGGAATTTATATTCAGAGCACTTAGAATAGGTCTGCTGCATAGTAAGCACAGTTATTGTTTTATGTTGGCTTTTATTATCATGTTAAACAAGTCAAGATTTTAGACTGAATATATGTGAAAAAGGAATAGTGTTGTAATCTGAAAAAAAATATCATCGAAGTTAGAGGATAGCCATGAAAGAAAACCGCTACTGAATTACATAACCATTAATTAATTAATTAATAGGGTGCTTGTTTATTTGTTTCAAATCAAACATTTCTTAGGACAGTCTTGGAAAGGCAAAAAAAAAAAAAAAAAACATCATAAAACAGGACGTTCATTCTGTTTAAGCCATATTGAATGGAAATACCATGACGCATGCGGATCATTCCTTGTGACCGGATACATCTGCAGGTTCTCAGGCATATATGACTTTTACTAGCCTCCACTTCCCTACCTTTAGCAATATATTTAGTGTGAGCTCAAAGTAAGAGGCTAGTGGGACAGTCAAGAGACTGCGGATTCCTCCCAATTCCATCTCCTAGAAATAAAGGTGATGCAAATATGCCTGAAGTTCCCTGACTAGGTCAATCCTCTGTCTCCTGTTCTGGTGCTGTCCAGTATAGGGATGACTAGCCACCTGTGGTTATGTAAATATAAATAAGTTAAAACTTATACAGTTAATCCTCATTTGCAATAGCCACATTTGAAGTACTCAAAGGCTAAATGTTCTAGTGAGCAGTGCATAGATTTTAAAGGGGTCTGAGATCAGGTTCCTTCACCTTTTCCCACCAATATATAAAAGAAGGTTCCATGAATGTGGCCCAATTCTCCTCTGTTCTGCTTCTCCTCTCTTTTAAAGAATGTACCCTAAGCTAAAGTGATGCAGAACAAAACCTAAATTCTTCTCATTGCCTATAATCAAAGCTGATTCAAAAAATGATTTAGAGAGGCAAAAATGACCATGCATGCTGGAGGAAGAGGAAGCATTGTCCGTGCATTGCAATTTGGTATAATTCAATTATTTATATTATCTTGTGCCTAATTCACAGAAACCAAAATGCACATAACAATGAAATGGGAGTTGATATCAGTTGTGGTCAAGAAGAGAGGTGGGTTTGTTATGAAAAGAGAAGGAAGGTAAAAGAAGACAAGGAATATAATGGGAATGGGAGAGGGAAGAGAAACAGCAGTGACTCTACAGTTTTGACAAAAGCAGGCACTTTGGCTAATAATAACAAGCAGGAGAAAAGCAGATTTTCAACAAAAGTGCTTTATGTGGACAAAATCTACTGAGCTAAATGCACCTTAAATCCCCCAGCATAAAAGCTCAAAGAGCAAACATTTTTTAATACTGACTCCTTGAGTGTGTACAATACTTCCCTTCATGCAGAAGCCAAGCACAATTGTAATAATTTAGCTCTTGTCAATCTGCTTCACTCTTTGCATCATTATGCCTAGTATAGCAAGGTGAGATCTAGGCAAATTGGGTAGGGAACAGGAAGCTGGCTCTGAGAAAATGCATACTGAAATACAGACACTTGAAGGATATTATCTCAGGGTCTAACAATGCCAAAATGTAGGTTTATGCAGGATTATTTTCCCCTCCTTGAAATTCGAAAACTGAGTGATAGAAGCAGTTGAGTAATTGGCTGGTGTTACTTCACAGGATGTGGTCATTCTATTTATCAGTGCCATATGAAAATCAGAACTTCAGGAAATATGGAATGACTCAAGTTTGTAAATGCGGAAATGACACAATATTTTAGAATGTTGAATTTGGTTTTGACAGTGGCGAAAAAAATCAGTTGTCATGGAATGGAAGAGACCCACAACATAACATAAATACATTAATGCATTTGAAGTAGAGATATTAAGAGCTATGTTGAAAAGTTAAAATAGAATGAGGGGTAAAGAATGATGTTGCCAGGTGTTCCATCTAGATGGGATAGAGAGAAAAGGTCTTTATCAGAGGGACATTTGAGAAAGGATCTAAATGGAGCAAAGGAGACTAAGCCATTAGACTTCCAGGAAGACCAGTTTCCAGAAAGAGAAGATCACTTGAAGAAGCTTGGAAAATTTACAGTACAAGGAGTCTGTTGGGGATGACTCAAATCAATCAAGAAAAAGAATATGATAAAATGAAGTTAGGGTTGCAGCCAAGAAGCTTCTAATGTAGGTTATATTTTTTAAATATACAATTAAACACCAATCATTTCTCAACATCATCACTATTCCCACACTGGCTGGAGACACTACTCTTGCTTGGTTGGATTATTTCAACAACCATCCAACTGCTCCTAACTCGCTGCTTTAGAGTCTCACCAATCCGACCCTCAATCTGTCTATATTCACTGGCCAAACTGAGTGATCCTTTACAAATGAACAAGACAACAGCACTATTTAAGACCTACATTAAGAAAAAAAAAAAAAGTTCTTATCCTAGATATTCTTACCATTTGCACAGACGTGACTATCATATCTCTTTCTTTACCTCCTGTTGAGCTGCTCTGCATTCACACTGGTCCAAACTCACTGACTTTGTTTTTGCTCTTCCAAAATACTAAGCACCGTCCCACCTCAACCTTGGCATTTAGCTTAGAGCAAGCTTTCCGCAGATACTTCAAATAGCATGTTTCTCCTTTCCATTCAGAAAACTGCTCTCATTTCACATCATCAGGGAGACCTTGTAGCAATTTTTCACCCCTTCCTGCCAGTTTCTAGGGTAACTATGTTACTTTTCTTCACAGGACTTATTAGCTCATGACCCACTATTAATAAGAGTGTTATATTTGGTTACTATTTATTTTCTGTCTCTCTGTAGGATAATAGAGGCTTCCTTAGTGTAAGATTTTTATGTTATTCATGTTTTATTGCTAAAACCTAGATCTTTAATAGGCACATTGAAGTTGGCCAGGAACTTTTTTTTTTTTTTTTTTTAATAAATGAATAAGAAACTGACAATGGCAGCAATTCAACTTGCTGATGAATTCTGGGTCAAAATGAGAATAACAGAGGGGTACAGGAGGACTCCAGGACTTTACTCCTTAGCAACAGAGTCAGTGGGAGCTCCATTCACTGATATGTGAATCGGGGGAGGGGAGGAGCTTGGAGGAAACATCCATGTTCTGGTTGGAAAGGTTAACTTTCATTATTAGAATTCAGTTTAAGGACATCTAAGGCAGAAGAGCAAAACATAATTACATTTCCTTGAAGGTGGTTTTAAAGAAGCTTAGTAGTAGGAGAGAACTGGGCTTAGTGGTGTTCTAGAGCTGGTTCATAGCAGCTTAAGAGAGCTGATTTAGTAAATTATCAGTAATTTTTGGCACCCCTCCCCGTTAAACACAGGCCTATAAACTTATAATTAAATGGCTACATCAGGCAAAAGTTAACAAACACTCTTTATCACTTTTCCCCCTACATTTTACTATTTTCTCTATTTTTGACTCTATTTCTGTCTATTGTGTCTTTTGGTATATATACTAAGTAGTGATTTGATCACAAACCATGCTTTCAAGTTCCGCATTCAATGACATCGTGACATGGTGGTGAAAGTATTTACAACATGAAAATTGTCAAATGTCATAATTGGACAGCTCTCCTTCCCCAGTCCCTTTCCCCTCCATAGCCAGAAAGTTGCTGGTTAAGCATATGCCAGTACATTGTTGCATGAAAACACTATTCCTTATCATTTCTGGAATTTGGGGTAAATCATTTAACTCCTGTCTTAACTTGGCCTGAATAATACATATAATATCATCCTCATTTGGTGATTATAGTGATTAAATTAGATAATATATATATGAATATAAATAATAAAAGACTTCCCTATAGACAGAACTACTAGTACCCCATATGGCATATTTTTGAAAATTAGAAAAAAAATCTCATATCCTTAAAATATTTGTTTTTCATAATATAATTGTAGTTACTTATTTTTATTACAATAAAATACTACTTCAATCTGCCAGAAATTGTAAAAATAATCCTCACATATCACTCTCTCAGAAAAATAATGTAAACTTTCTATTTTCAAACAACATACAAGGCATTTATTTTTTTCCTTTACTTCAATCTGTAAAGCCTCTGCTTAAATGTTGACTCACTTCTTTCTTTCTTTCTTTCTTTCTTTTTTTTTTTTTAGTTTTTATTCATTTATATTTTAGTGTGAGAAAGAGAGAGAGAGCGTGCACACAAGTGGTGGGGAAGGGCAGAGGAAGAAGCTGACTTCACACTGAGAAGAAAGCCAGATGACAGACTAGATCCTAGAACTTGATCCCAGGACCCTGGAATCATAACCGGAGTCTAAGGCAGATGCTTAACTGACTGAGCACTCCCAGGCGCCCCTTCCCATATAACTGTCTTCAAGCCCATTTTGGAGGAGGATGGGGCTGGATGGGGCAGGGTTGGAGAGTGTCAAAGACATAACAAACAAAGAACTGTGCATCTTTTTATTTTCAATGAGGAAAGGCTCCAGGCAAATCCTCTATCTGGGGCCTAAAGTTCCCCAGCAACACCCAGGAATGACTTGCTTTTCTCAGATGAAACAGATGGAATTAATAGAATAACCTTATTGTTCTTACATTATATTTCTGGTACCCTTCTAAAAGATTGCTGCATATCTGCAGGGGTGAAGAAGTATATGTCACCCTTTGGGTCTCATGTTGAAAATCAGTTTTGTCTACAAATTGTCCTTGCTTGTTCTGGTATGATGTTTGTAAGAAAATTCAGAGAATGACTTGTCAATCAGTGTCCTGAATAAGATAAAAGAAGATGGGTTTGGGGGTCATCAATTGGCTTTAAAGTTGTATTATAATATTTCCCTATCTCTGAAGAATCCCTGGTCACATTTGTAGTCTCCCAGCTGTATGAAATAGACAAATGTTCTGTTGGCTCTTCTCATTACCAAGAGAGCTCCATATCTCCAGGTGGATCAGACAGTTAGCAAGGAAACACACACACACACGTGCGCGCGCGCACACACACACACACACACACACATTTATTTATTTCCCCCTCTTTCACAAGAGGCTTGGAGTACATGCCAGTTATGTAGTTACGTCAGGCATTGAAATCAATAGGAACTAAGCAGAGGGTGAATCACTTGATTGAACTAAGTTTGGTTTTCATTGTTCTCAAAAGCAATGGGGAATTGCAAACACAAAATTCTGGATGAATGTTAATTCTGGGATAGGGAACATAGGTAGCTGCAAAAATTTGGAAATGTTCTAGCTCTTGACCTGAGTGGTAGCCTCATTATATTGTATTTTATAACATATATTTACATTAACTATAATCTTCTGAATATTATTTGACCATAAAAAAGAAAAGTAAGAGAATTAAATTATAGTCCTAATTTTTATAGACACTAGTTAGACAACATTCATGGTCTGTTGCTAAGATGAATCCTCATTGCACATATAATAGGTACATGTTGTCTCTGGCTCTAAGCTCTGTGAAAATTTTAACTCTATGATTGCTGTGAATGCATTTTATGTGATCAGAATGTTGTAATGGTTAGGAAATAATCATAAAATTCATGTATTTTCAAGAAAGCAAAATTAAAGAATTTAAAACAAGCTTTATGTTAAACATGAATGGCTTATTTGAAATGAGCATATTGAACTTAGGTAGTAAGTGTTATTTCTTCCTTTTTCTGAGAGGTGTCCTTGGGTATTGAGTACCATAAACCATTGCACATATGGGGTGAATTTTTAGAGAGAAAATCACTAACACCTGGATTGCAGTAACATTCAAAATGTCTTTTGTGTGTTTCCAGCTGGCAATATTTCTGCTCACAGAGAATATAGGTTTATAAGTTAAAGTTCTTTTTCTTTATCCAGACCATCTTATCTCCCTTATCACCTTTCTCATCCCTATCTTATGCTTCTTTAATCATAATAAAATTGATTTTACTCTAAGTTCTACACAAAGCTCCAGTGACCTATTTTTCCATTTTCTGTTTTAATTTATTTACTAAGCCTCATGCTATATACCTGAAGGCTCTCCTAACTTCCCTTTTTATGTGATGCTGAATGATACTATACTTTTCAATATAAAAATTAATGGACCAAAATTGAACTCCTTTTAAAATTTTATAATCAGAATGACAAATGTCTTCTAGAATCCACCAAGTTTTCCAATTTTAAAACACTTTCAGGAGACTAAAATATTCTGAGTTGTCTTTATAAATTCTATAAACAAATAATACAGTGCATTGTTTTTGTTTTTTGGGGTTTTGTTTGTTTTGTTTTCCCTCCAGGATTCATTCCCACAAAAGTTGGTGCATTCTTAGGGCCTAGTAGAGATCAGAACCCAATCTATTATTCCAGGAACATAAGCCCATTTCTGTTCTTCCCAGTATTGATCACTTCTGTTTTAAATTTTCTTCATTAGATTCCTCAACCTAATACATTTCTTCCACTTTCTTTCTTTCTTAAAAGATAAAACGAATGATTTTATGTCACTTCTGTTTAACTATTTTTCTTGTGGTTTAGCTTTGTTATTACTGCCAGCTCCCTAAAAATATATCTCGATGTCTTCGACTTAATAAGCACATTAAGAATTTGTTTCCATAATCATTGAAAATAGTTGCACGGTGCTACACTTGACAGACCTGATTTCTTCAATAGCATGTATAAATTAGCAGCAACAACATCTGCCTCTGGTTCTGCAAAGGGCCTGTGTTAACACGGACCCCCCAGGAGCCAGAGGGAATAATGAAGGAGAAGTGCGGGAGCAGGGGACCAAATTCCTCTGTCTCTTCTCAAATCTTTCCATTAATAATGACTTCTTTGTGGTTTAAGAACAAAAAGATGGAGCAAAGCCAGCAGTATTCTAACTGTAATAGACCATGATAATTCAAATGTGTGATTCTAAAAAAGGGCAGAAGGAAAAGTTCACAGCACATCCTCAGGAGTGTGGTTTTGAAAAACCTGCCAGAAATCCTAGGGGCATGCATGACCTTTATGTGACTACCTTGTCTCACAAACACTGCAACCCACCAGTTAAAGTCAATGAGTGGTCAGAAACAAAACTTCTTTTCAAGCAACAACCTCACACCATTCCTCTCTTTTACCTATACAAGCCTTTTAAGGGCTTTCCTCCATGTTTGTCTTGCCTGATCTTTCTAGCTGTCAGAAGATGATGTTTTATATCTTAGAAGAAACTGCAAAGTATACAGTGTCTCGGGTAGGTGATACACATTCAAAACTCACGCTATTAAATTTATGGCAATTATTTGAATCACTTTACATATAAATTATTCAGTAATTACAAATGCAATGCAGATCCATTGCAGTGTAAGTCATCAGAGAACACTTAGAGTTTATTTTAAAGAAATATCTTTTGACTTCTTCCCCAAGGAAAAAAAAAATCTGTTATTTTTTGAACTAAAAAAAAAACAAAAAACAAAAAAAAATGCAAAAAAAACTTAATAGCATTCTTTCTGACTCTCTACATAAAAGAGAATTTTTTGCCCCGAAGCGATTTCTGTCCATTTGAGTTGCTTACCAGATGACTTAAGATCTTTTACACCAGCAGCTTCGTGGCTATTTGGAAAGCTTCACTGCCACCTGCAGCTGCACCTGCTGTGAGATTTTGCTTATAGATTCCTTGGTGAGTTCAAAATCTATTGCCTAGATTAGTAAAATGAGCCTAATCCTAAAAGCAATTTGCCAGCATAGTTAAGGAGTTTCCCTGGGTAGATATGGGCCATACAGATAGGTTTTTCCTTTGCAAATGTATTGAATTAATGGATACATAGACAATAAATTGTGTTCTGGGATACAATTTTTTTCATTAACTAACATTATTGTACTAAAATTGCCTAGGTCAGAGTTTAGCATACAGTTAGTCTTCAGATACATAATGAGTTGAAGAAGGAGCAGGAGAAGAAGGAGAAGAGGGGGAGGGGTGGAGGAAAGAGAAGTGAAAAGAGGAGAAAGAAGAAAGAAGAGAAAGTAACTGAATTTGGAATTCTCCCCTTATTTCTGTTTTATAATTCCATCTGCTCCAGGCAAAACTATTTGAAAGTGTTTGTGTTTTGTGATTTTGTAACGTTGTCTTTTTCTCAAAATAGGTAATCTTTGATTTATCAAACCAGAAATGAAAAATCTGATCTTCGTACCATGTTCTTAAAGGCACTGGGTGATGGGATCCCAAGCTACAGCTTTTGTCTCACCTCCTACCACTCTTTCCAGTTCATTTCTGCTCAAGCACTGTGGTCTCTTGAAGATCTTCCAACATACTAAGAATATTCTTGTCTCAGAACCTTTAACATGCTCTTCCCTAGGTCTGAAAGTCATTCCCTAACTATCTGCACAGTGTCTGCTTCAATGTCATCCAAACGGAGAGGTCCACCCTAAAACCCCCTCAAATACCGCAGTGTCCCCTCCCCCATCATTCTCTAGAACACTACCCTGATTCCTCATTCTTCTAATTCTTGCCAATACCATAGATGTTATAGATATATTTGTATGTCTGTTCCCAAACAGTGTAAGTTCCACAAGTACAAGGACTTTGGGTATTTTGTTTCTGTGGGAAAGCCCCTTGTGCACAGTGGCATTTAACAAATATTTGTTTAGTAAATTAATAAAAGAATGATACAATGGATTCTGATATAGTTTTCAAGACCATTTTTCTTTGCTTTCAAAATTAATAAAACATGATGCTTATGACAGGTTAAATAACCAAAGGGCCTTTCTTTTGTTATGAAATTGACATTTTCAGAAATTATATAAAGTAGAAGCTAAGTTTTTACTTAATGATATTTTAATAGCTTGAAATTATGGTAAATAAGGAGACGTATTTTGGTAAAGATTTATGGAGTCCCTATCTTATTCATGATCGTATTTATATAGCCAGCATTAAAGCAGGACCTTGTCTCCAGTATTAGGAATTCTGTTTGCTAAAGTATCTAAAAAACCACTAAGTGAGAGGCTTTAAATAAGATAAAGACAGTATCAAAATCACTTAAATTCAAATTGGCATAACTTCCTTTCTTCCTTTCAAATGAGAATTGGACCACACAAATTTAAGGATATTTTCAAATTAAGATGCCCGTGGTTCCTACATTGTCAATTAACTGAAAAAGTCTGTTTTTACTCAAGATGTCAGAAAATTTTGTTTATTGAAGAGTAAACTGACTTTCTCTTTAAAAAAAAAAAAGAACCTTATCATGTTTCTCAAAATAAGCAAATATGTAGAGATCATCTGAAGACTGAATGACATAGTTTTCTTTATATAGATCACATTGAGTTTAAAAAAGGTTGTGTTATTTTTGTTGAGAATTTTCCGAGCATTGTTTTGAAACAAAATTTTTGTTTGGTAATCTCAGATGAGGAGTTGACAGAGTTTTAGTAATCTCAGATGAAGATAATATTCTTTGCCAGAAGAGTTGAATAAATAAAACAATTTGAAAACCTTACATCATTTTCAATAGTTAATGCTACATTTTGAGAACAAATGAATTACCATGTGCAAAACACCCATAGTATATCCTTAGTGGTTTATTTGTATTATTTCCCCCAGAAAGTACTTATTGAGTTAATAATGAAGCTAGCTTTAATATTTTAGATCTTAGTAACAATAATAACAAAAAAAGATAAACTCCCATAACATTGAGAAATATAGGGGCAGGAAATGACATATATAGGAAGATTAAAATATGTTACAGTGTTTCTGTGCTACTTAATAAATACACACACTCATGCACAGTGTTCTAGTATGTATGCATATGGTTGATCTGTTGTTCCCATTTCTGAATTTAGTAAGTACGAGATCCAATGCAGTTTTCATAGTTATTTTTGGCACCATTATTATGCTTTGGATGACATACAGCACATGTAATCTTTTTTTTTAATGTTGTTGGATACTTGATACCTTTTTTTTTTTTAGTTAAAAAAGTGTTATGCTATGCTAATTTTTTCAGATCTTATGTAGTATTAGCATGAATTTCACTTCTTTGTGTCAAGAAGTAAATTATTCCCAGCATCTTATTCCCTTTTTTCAAAAATAAACAATTTTCCCTCGGTCTGAAAGTCATTCAATAGGAAAGTGAATGGAAATTATCAGAAAAATATGAGTTTATTTGCTTGGCAAAATATAAACAAGCAAACAAACAACAAATCAATCCAATTAGGAAAGTAGAACCAAGTTAGTTTTTTTTTTTTTTTTTCAGTAGATTCTACCCCTAACATGGGGCTCAAACTCATGATCCAATTATCAAGGGTTACCAACTGAGCCAGCCAAGTGCCCCTAACCAAATTTTCTTTTAATCAGGTAATAGTATTACCCTATCATGGTAATCAAAGAGAAAAAAAAATTCAGAATTCTTAAGGATAAAATAATACAACGCAATTTACCCTACGCAACATTTGAAATTATGTAGAGCAAATATAAAAATTCAGCATTCACTCATTTATACATTCAGTAAGCATTATTAAGAGTTCACTCAGTGATTCACAGTCAACAAGTTAAAGTCTAGAGACAAAAATATTATACATGATTAAGATACTGCATTGGATGTAAGAGAACAATGAATGTTTTAGCTGTAAGCAACAGAAAAATCAAACTCAATGATAGTAACAATCTGTTTCTCTTCTATAATAAGAATCTAGATGTGGGTGGATGTTAGCGTGGGTTTCTTGAGTCAGTAATGTCAGGATCAGAAAGAATATCTGGTATTATCTTGGCCTTCCCGGTAATAAGAGCTACTGAATCTCTGGGCATCTCCTTTTTCAAAGCAGTACAAATAAAGAAAGAGTGGAAATCAGTTGGAAAGCATGACGTCCTAAGCCACCCCAAGAAATCCATTCACTTATATAATTCATGGGTGTTACCGTAAGCCTCTAACTATAGGCAGGCTGAAAAACTGAGTGTTTAATGTTTCCAGCCTCTTTGGTAATGGGAACAAAGGAAACAGAATTTATTGTGAACTCATGAATTATTGTGGATTTGATGTCTTTCAATACTCAACCTTTATTATTGTTTTTTTCTTTTCTATTGTCACAACTTGAGTGTAGGAACCCATTTCAGGTGATTCCCTCATATTTTTGACATGACTGCTTTGAAAAATGAAAGGCTTCCTGGTTTTCTGATATAAAAAGATATACCTAGGGTTATATGTACCTTTCCTTCCCCCAAAATAAAGTTAGCCATTTCTACAAGATATTCTAGTTTCTTTCAACAGGGAATAGGATTAAAGAACACACTCTGTCAGGATGTCTATTTCTATAGGAGGTGATAAAACTGTCAGGCAATTTTTACTAAAGTAGCAAGAATATTTATATTTATTAAATCATGAGTTTATATTTTCAACTGAATTTTATGTCTTTTATTTATAATTTTATTTATTTTTATTTGTTTTATTTTATAAAAGTTTGGAATTTATTTAGGTGGTCAATTTACTTAGAAGGTATTCCACTAATAAAGTCATTCACTATGTTGTACTCTCTCATACCTTGAAGTAAGTCTTTTCTGTGTCTGTTTTTGGGGAAAGGAAAAAATTTTCCTCCTATCCTTCTAGATTATTTGGCTGTTCTAATAAACAAATTAACATAAAAAACAGATTAACAAGAAGAGAAAAAAATAATCACATGTATATGGGGCTCCCTAAAAATAGGATATCCAAGGACAAACCTAGCTATTAAGGCTTATATGTCACCTTCAACTAAGCAATAGGACAGGGGCCTGGATCTTCAAAGGGAAGGAGGGTGATTCACAGGACAATAGGAAAAGCAGCTGTTTGGTAATTAGATATTTGTTCTTCCATACAGATAGGTCATTCAAATTAAAAAACAAAATGAAAAAAAAAATAAAACAAAACAAAAAGATCTCTTAAGAGTTTAACTTAATAGCTTACCTATCTCCATAATAACTTTCTTTCTGAGCCAGCACCCCTCCCCACCATCAGAATTATGTTGGGTAGCTTAAGGAAGAGATAAAAGTTTTTCTTGAGTCTGCTGGGTTTTGATTGTCTTTAGCTCAAAATAGTCAATATACCAAAGTGGCACATTTTGAGAAGATTTATTCTGAACCCCTTCACTACATACTGTTTGGTATAGAATAATTTTCACTTGTTTCTTTTGTTTTTCATATATGGGATTAAAAATAATCAGTGGGGGTGCCTGGGTGGCTCACTGGATTAAGCCTCTGCCTTCGGCTCAGATCATGGTCTCGGGGTCCTGGGATCAAGCCCCGCATTGGGCTCTCTGTTTAGAGGGGAGCCTGCTTCCCTCTCTTTCTCTCTCTCTGACTGCTTCTCTGCTTCCTTGTGATCTCTGTCTGTCAAATAAATAAATATATAATATTTTTAAAAAATCACATGTGGACCCTTTTAAAAAATAATCAGTGTATATACATGATTTAAAGTAAAACTGTACAAAGATATTCATAGAAAACCTTGTTTTCATTGCTGTCCTTCCACCATATTTCTTCCCCTTCCCTAATTTTCATCAGATTATTTATGATCCTTATAAATGTGTATGTGAATGTTTCGCTAATTTAGACAAAAATATGCATTGTTTATTCTCCTGAAAAGTTAATATATGATACATATTATTCTGTACTTTGCTTTCCTAACTTCTCAATATATCCTGGATTCTCTTCATATTGGTACATTATTTTTGAAGATTGCATGGTAGCCCATTGTGTAGATCTGACTTCATAAATCAGTCTTTCTGCTGGATATGTGGGTCACTTCTAATGCTTTGAGAGTATAAATAATGTCACATTAAATTGCTTTGCACATACATCATTTCATATTTTTAGTGTATATGCATCCAGTTAGATTCCTCAAATGGGCATTGCTGTGTTAAGGAGTTTGTATAATTTTTTTTTTTTTTTAATTTTGAGATAGTGACAATGCTCTTCCACATAGTTTTACAGCAACAACAACAATGTCTGGAAGTGTATCCTCAAGCTCTGCTAGCAAGTATTTGGACTTTTTCCAATAATTTGCTATGTCAAGAATATTATCTCTATGTCAAGAATGTATAGTTTTAATCTGTATTTGTTTTATATGAGAAAGGTGGAACATTTTTTCATTTGTTGGAAAGATATGTGTGGCCTTTGTGCATGTTTGCATGATACATATCTATCTTTTCTTATGAACTATTAGTATCTTTTACCATTTTCCTATTGAGTTTTTTTGTCTTGTTCTAAACAATTACTAGAAGGATATTTTCTATCGAGGAAATTAACATTTGGTGACATAAGTGACAAATGTCTTTTCTCAGTTGGTTATTTTCATTTTTATTTTCCTTATGGTATTATTTTTGTCATGCATTAATTTTCTTTATTTTTAATGTACTGAAATTTGGCAGTTTTTATTTTTCACCCCAAAGTCTCTGAGATGAAAATCCGCTCTGATGAATTTACATATGTGCCACAGCAAAAATATTAAAGTAACTCCTGAGAATTAGAGAACCTGGAATGCTCTGCTGTCATGTCTCAGATGTTGTGCCTGTAGGATCTCACCTAATGCCAGGAACGTTTATAGGTTCTAACCTTCACTAACCTTTATCCACCGTTGCTACAACAGTGCCTGGAGATTCTGTCTTTGCCATGAAATCACACCTGAGCCCTTCCTTCTTCAAGTGTAAACACCATATTTAAAAAAAATTAATGTCTTTGTATTTATTTTCCTAAGTGTTATTTGGATTTTTTTATATGTTTGCAACAAAATATTTCATGAGGTTTATTTACATGACAACTTATGTTCACTGCAATATAAAAATAAAACATAATTTGAATAGAATATCATGGAAAATCACTATACATGGAACACAAAAATACCAACTAATAAGTTCACTTCTTGTTAAACTATTAGATAATTGATGTTTCAAATGCTTTATGTTATGCAAATGTCCTAGGAGTACTGTTTTATTACCGTTTTAGAGTGTTTATTGACATTTAGGGAAATTAGCTGGAGGTTTTGGAAAGGCCGATTGTGTTATTATTATTTCCACATAATATAATGGAATATAGGCTCCCTCTATCTGAAAATTTGCCATTCAGCATGTTTTGCAGCATGGATTCAATTCAGATAACAATGTTGTCTGTACCTGTATGATTTCTTTCTCTCTCTCTCTCTCTTTCTCTTTTATACATTTAGGATTTACCCTAGTGTTTGGTATGATCTGTAGTTCCAATTTCTTTTCTTTCTCCATATGACTATCTATTTGTGGCAACTCCATTTATTAATAGCCTCCATCTTGACTGAACTTCTTTGGTATTTTGTAAGTTATATTCCCCTATGCACTTGTGTCTGTCCATCTTTTGAGCATTCTTCTTCTTCTTTAGACTCTGCTTATGCTTCCTTACCTTCTCATTCTTTTTACTATCCTTGGGAAATTTTAATCACCCTTAGAATCTTATCTTCTATGTGCTGGTGACTCTCAAATATAAGCTTCCAGGCCAGTTTTCTCTCAACCATGGTATCTGAATATCTAGTTGTATACTTGACTTTACTGTCCCAAATCAGTTCAAAATGTCCTTAACATAGTCAGACTTCTCCCTCATGCACGTCCCATATTCAGCGTCCTCTTCATCATAAATGGTGTGCCTCCTGTGAAGTTGGTCAAATATTTAGTTCCTCACTCCTCAACCACATCCATACCCAATCATTACTTATGTTTCTTTGTTATTTCTGAAAAATTGTCAAAACTCTTCAGTTCTCTCCACTGTCATTGCTACTACCCTAGCCAAGAAATTGTGAAGTGGATGTTCTCTTCCTCCACTCATTTTTGCACCACTCTACTTCTTTCCTCACACCATTTCACACAGAAAGATCATTTTAAGTAGAGATCTAATCATGCCATTTCCTGATCACAGTCCTTTAATGGCATCTACTTATCCGTATAATAAAATCTGATGTATTTTATATGGCTTTTAATGCTCTCCATGATATGTTAACCCCCTTCTCACCCATGTTATTTAAACTTCAGACTTAACAGATTTCTTTCAATCCAATGTTTTTCTACTTTAGAAACCTTGCATTTAATATCCTCATTTCTAGCAAAAGTTACTTATCCCTTGTTCATTTTCCCAGGTAACACTCTTTTTTTCAAGTCTTAAATGGCATTTCTCAAGGAAGCAGTCACCATTTCATTCCTTCAATAAATTTGTACTAAGATCTTACTATGTAGCAGACATCTTTTGAAGTATTGGGGATACAGCATTTTACAAAATCTTATGGAAACCATATTGTAGTGTGGGTGGTAGAAAACAAAAGATGTAAAAATAAGTAAATTTACAGAACAAAAGGAATAGAGAGTACTGATGCATATTCATTATGTACTGATAAGATGGTTGAAATATTCAGATCCTGTAGCAGCTACCTTGAACATTCAAGTACTTTCTTATGAACTGATTAATCCAGTTCTTCCCACTTCACTCCCAGATCATCTAATAAACAAAATGTTAATGATTGGCACAGCAAAGTTCTCCTACTCTGCCCCCTGCATTTATTTTGCTTAGTTGGTGCTAAAGCCATTTAATTCCCCAAATTCCCATGTGCTATTAATTGATCCTTTAGGAATTCTGAAGATCTCACACTTCTGACATGCATAGCCTTGTGATTCTGGTAAACCACACTTAAGCAACATTGAGAAGGTTAACTAACTGTCCAGTCTACCAAGGCTTCTGTTGATTAATTTTCCTTCATTTCTGGGTTTCCCAGGAACCTACCCAGAATCCAACAGGAGAGATAACATTGCCTTGAGACAACACTGGTAAAGGAGCAGGAATATGTATAGTACTGCTCTCCAAATCAAGGCTGTGACCATCCTGGATCACCCTCTTGTGGCTGGTTGCTGGTGGAAATTTCTGGATGGAAATAATCCAATAGATAGCGAAATGGTGATGATGGAAGAATTGCCAGAGAGATTATTTGAGTAGATTTCAGGGAATGGAACTTTATACACAAGTGTATAATCTGGCTTACAAATGCAAAAGTACTTCATACAAAGTAGCACGATAAAGGCAGGGGATGTACAAGCAATAATTTCTACCTTTCAGTAAAATAGAAAATGTGTCATTAAGTGAGAATAAGTATGTAGAAAAGATTATAGACTCCTTAGTCTATACTACATTTTTTTAGAGAGGAGAGAGAGAAGGGAAGGGAGACAGAGAGAGAAGGAAAATGAGAACCTTAAGCAGGCTCCATGCCCAGCACAGAGCCTGATACGGAGCTTGATCTCACAACACTGAGATGGTGACCTGAACCAAAATCCAGAGGAGTAGGATGCTTAAATGACTGAGCCACCCAGGCGACACTACACTAAATATTCTTGCTACATATTTTCTTACAGCTTTTTACTTACTGTTTCTTAACTCTTACATTTTTAATTTCTTATTAAACATATGTCCAGACTATACATTCTACCGTCTTATTTTCAGCTTTGTCTGACATAGTATAGCCATACAGTAAATATTGACTGAGATGAACTAAAATACATTTTAAGATATGAAATGAAATGGAAAACAATGGCATGAATCAGAGTGGGCAATATGGAATAATTTCCAGTTTGAATGACTCTGTGGTTATTTACCGAAAAAAGAATGCAGTAAAAGAAGAACGTTTATGAGGAATGATAAATTTGTTTTTGAGTATGTTGATTTTCATGCATTTAGAATCCATCCAAATGGACATATACATAAGAAGTAGGATTTACAAGTGGAGAGTTTAGGAGTGAGATCCATGCTACATACATAGTTTTGGTTATTATCAAGCTATAAGGGTATAGGTAGTACTTGAAACAATGTATTTATGTGTTTTGTCACCTAGACCAAGAATGCTTTGTAATTAGAAGCCAAGGAGGCAGAAATAAAGCCTGAGATAACACTGACATGTAAGTTCATGAATTGGATTTTACACTTGCATTTCCTTTTCGCGTTTGTCTTTAAATAATTATTCGTGATCCCCTTTCCCCCATTTTTTTTTTTAATCTTCCAGTGCCAGAATAGATTGTAACCTCATAGAAGGTAAAGTTTAAGGCTTTTATTTTCTGAACTCAAAGTGCTGATCGCATTGAGTTTGGTAATTGTCACTTCTCTAGCTATGCTGGTATTGCTAGAGGACACCCATATTAAGTTAAGGTCTAAATTTTGGAAAACTCCTTGAGAAAGCTAACTTAGATGACATAAAGTAGTAGAAAATAAAGTAATGTAAAAAATGGCAAGCAGGTATTGACCACTTAATCAGTTTTCAAAAGTTTTGACTATTGCACAACTTCTCATTTCTTTCTCTTATCTATTATTGTCACTAACCCCTGCTCATTCAAACCCTATTATGTAAAAATACATTTTATTTTTCTTTTAAAGAACTCCCATATCCTTATTCTTTATAACATAAATATAGTCCACTTTGAGACACAGGACCTAACACTTAAAGTACTGTAAGTTCTTCTCCCTTACAAGCATCAAAACCAGGGTGAGACTAATGTTGCTAAACAAATAAGCAATAAGCAAAGAGATTGAACCCTACTGAAGACCTTTTTCAATGAAAACAATCAAAAGCACATGTGTGAAAAAGAAAAACTGACACTTCAGGGTCCAAAAGGCAGAGGTGGTGGCAATTTAGCAAGGCAATAAACAGCTTTTAATAAAACTAAATTTTATTAATGAGGTAAGAATTCTGATTTTCCCCATAGGAACTACATGTTCATCAAATTCTGGGAAACAGTCTGAGTGTTGGAGGACAGAAGATGCTAGTGAACTCAGAAAACATTTCTATTGTTTTTGCTTTTTAATTTAACAAATGTTCTGCTGAAATTGGAGTAAAAGAAATAATTTGACTTATTTTCCTGATAACACCAAGAATTTTAGCCTGGACTATGATGAATTCTTATCCTTTTAGTCACATATTGAACCAGAGTTTCTAGAAATGATAAGAAGAATTCAGACTGTTAGAATTTATTTGCAAACTGATTTTTTAAATTTTTTTAAAAAACTTTTTTTAAGGACCACTGATTTTTAAGCCTGTCCCTAGATAGATCCTGTCCTCAAATCTTATTCTTACCCTGTCCTTCTAGCCATACCCATAGTGTTGTGTTTCCCCTTGCATCTAAAATTCATTGCTTCTTGTAGTCCTGGAGCTGACTCAACGGATCCACGGTCTCTGTGTAGACCCAGCCAGTGTTGTTTACTCCCCTATATACTGTATTAACCTACTGAGGTGGGTTGTGATAGAGTAAGTAAGCATGACTTCAAGGGGAGAAAATGGCATCCATATATCTGAGGGAAAACAATGCAATGCAAACTGAAGATCAGAAAAACAATGCTGTGCATAATGCACCCACAAAGTGAAAAAAATATAGACTCGGCAATTGCTATACTCCCTATGCTTGATCTTGCATGCTGTTTAGCTACCTTTGAGCATTTGGAGGGACAAAACTAAGAACAAAAGATTTAGAACACTCCAATAGGCAAATCCTTGCCTGCCTTGTCAAATTGCACATACTTACTTGACAATTTATCACAGCTGGTATTCCTGACCTGACTCCAGGCTAAGAGATTCGAGAACAGCACGCTTCTATACCTCAGCATACTCACCTAGAGAGATATTGGATAGCTTCTTTGCAGAAGTGTATCATGCTCAAAGACAAAATAACTGGGAGGTTTTAACCTCACAAGTGCTGAAATAGAATTTATTTTCTTTGCATTTATTTTTATTTTGATCATGTGCTTTGTTCCACATGTACTTTCATGTATTGCTCGGCTTGATTATGAACTCCTGTAGTGTATGGACTTCAACTACTCTGTCTAGCAAGTACCAGGTCACAGAAGCTACACCATACAACTATGGCATGTTCCATATGTGAAAAGTGGGGCTCATTTATTTGTGGATGACTTAATTTTGGATTAGCCCCTATATGCTAGAGCCTAAGCCAAATCCTCAAGAGGCAAATATGACAAAAAGGCCTCCAGGTCGTTAGAATTTGTTTCTTCTTGTCTGTTTCTGCATAAGTAATAATATATACAAGGGACTGGAGGTTAATTGGAGAATAAGACATTGTTCCTATACTTACACATTTGTGAAGCTTGTTTTCTTGTTGGGATAAAGGCAGCAACACATTGTGGATTTTTACTTTTTAAAAAGATTTTATTTATTTATTTGACACAGAGAGAGATAACAAGTAGGCAGAGAGGCAGGCAGAGGGAGAGGGGGAAGCAGGCTCTCTGCTCGCAGGCTCTCTGCTGAGCAGAGAGCCCAATGTAGGGCTCAATCTCAGGACCCTGGGATCATGACCTGAGCCAAAGGCAGAGGCTTTAACCCACTGAGCCATCCAGGCACTCCTAGATTTTTACTTTTAATTATGATTTGATAATACTGCAATCAAATATGTGAGTGTGTATCAGGGAATAAGCCCTAATCTGGAAGGTTGTATCATAATATGTTTTTGTTTGTTTGTTATTTGTTTTAAAAAGTGACATTTCAGTTGAACTTTAAAGATTGGAAGTATAAATAGGTTTTAGGAAAGGGTATGGTTCATGAAAAGATCATGAAGTAGAAAGAAGAGAAACAGAAGAATCTTTAAAAAAAATCTGTTGAGGCTGAAAGACAGAGTTTCAAGAAGAAGGTGGTTATAATGTCATAGCCATTAACAAGTATCTACAAAAATTTTGTGTTTTTTTTAAACTCTCATTTAAATCAAATAAGCTACGAGTTCGTTTTAATCATGCTGCCAACATAATTATGAGTCAGTGCTGTCAGATATTCTTGCATACCAGCTATTAGCATTCTGCCATTCTTATGAAAATATTTAGATTAAATCACACAAGAATAGACAACATGCAAAATGGGAAAAAAAAAAAACTCTTCAGAGTCACGCTGTAAATTCTCACATACTAGACTAGGTCAACCTCACACAAACACACACCTTACTAACCCCAGTGTCACTTTTCACATTGTGTCTTCTTCGGGCCCACTGAAGTAGGTATCCCCGCGGACACCTCCTTGGCTTCCTTTAACGGTCTGAACACTGTTTTATCAAAACCTTTTTGGTCCCTCTCTTAATAATGTCATAAATATTTGGAACACTGTGGCAATTGATAGCATTTGTCATAAAATTAATCTTTCATTCAAATTAGTAACAGATTAGGTTAAAGAGTAGAGTGATTGCAATAGACAGAGCTTGCTTTGATCTAAAGCTTAATGTGGTGGTCAAATCCAGCCCCCTGGAGCCCCCAGTTTACATTTGGCAAGACATTGTTATTTAATTTTCTTTGCCTTAAATATTTCATACGGAGGTGGATGGCAAAGTCTGAGGGGGATCGCTGTTTCTCTATTTTCACTGAACAAAATAACCAGTAGGTAGATTCTCTCAAAAATTACTTTCTTTTCCCCCTCACTTAGTGAGAAAGATAGAAAGAGAATCTAAATTTCCTACTTCCAATATGACTTTCTTCTACTCTTATTTAGCAACCATTAGAGATTATATACTTTTTCTCATTATCTGTATTTAGTGGACTGTTTCCATTTCATGCTTGGGTAAATTGATTTTTGATAATAACTTTTAATTAACCTTCCTTCCCTCCTCCCTAATGATTTTGTTATTTGGATTTTTATTCAGCAAAATTTGACCCTTTTGACTACTCCAACTATAATTAACTTTACATTTAGCATCCCTGCTACTGTATACTCTGAGGTTTATTATTATTATTATTATAAAAATTCGTTTTAAAATACCTGTTTAACAAACATTTATTTGTAGGTAGCATGAATTACATGAATTCATACTATAACTTCTCACAGTGTCCTACAGTAGGTTCTTGTCTTCTTCTTATTCTCTCTCCTCTTACTGCTTTTTTTCTTAATACTCAGCTTATTTGTGAATTTTTCTTCGGTAAGATGTGGTCTTCATCTATGAGTCATAAGTCATCACTTTCATGTTTACCTTGGTGTCTTCAGCACTTAAAAATTCCTGAAATATAAAAGGCACTCAGCAAATATTTAATGGGGGCACCAAGGTGGCTCAGTGGGTTAAGCCTCTGCCTCAGCTCAGGTCATGATCTCAGGGTCCTGGGATCCAACCCTGCATTGGTCTCTCTGCTCAGCCGGGAGCCTATTTCCCTCTCTCTCTCTTCCTGCCTCTCTACCTATTTGTGATCTCTGTCTGCAAAATAAAAAAATAAAATCTTTAAAAAACAAAAATATTTAATGATTCAGGGCACTTAAACATACTGAGCACCTACTATGTGCAAGCTGTCTCATGAGTGTTCTACATGTGGTATTTGACTTACTTATCAAAGTAATTCAGCTTCCATTATGTGTTAAATTTTGCATTGTTTTTAGGAAATTGAGTTTTATTTTTTTATTTAAATGTGGAAACATTTCAAAACTAATCTCTTCTGGGGTGCCTGGGTGGCTCAGTGGGTTGAGCCGCTGCCTTTGGCTCGGGTCATGATCTCAGGGTCCTGGGATCGAGTCCCGCATCGGGCTCTCTGCTCCGCAGGGAGCCTGCTTCTCTCTCTCTCTCTCTGCCTGCCTCTCCATCTACTTGTGATTTCTCTCTGTCAAATAAATAAATAAAATCTTTAAAAAAAAAAAACCTAATCTCTTCTGGATGAAAGAAAAGAAGTGAGGATAGGGGGTCTTGTTTATCTCTGTATCCCAAACCCTTAGCATTTAGCAGATGCTTAAAATAATTTATGGAACTCTACTTTTCTCAATACAATGTTTATTGATTCATCAGTTAGTATATACCAGTTATTTAAAAATATCCACCTTCAGTTTTATGCTAGCTCACAGGAGTTTAATTGCTTGGAATTTTTTTTTTAAGTCTATTTTTACTTTTAGGGAGATCTTTGGTAGAAAAAGACAGGGGACTACTTCTGTTGTTTTAGTATTTCACTCCAAGCAAAGAATAAACTCTGAAGACAGAGGACACGTGGAGGGAAGGCTACATATGCTCTAAATCAACATCCAGTACATGGTGCTGTTTCTCTGATAGCCAGGATTGAGAGGAATCGAGAGGTGGAAATAGGAAAGGCACCACTCACTGTTAGCCTTAAAGACCTACTAGTAAAATCCTGTTCCTTGTTCCCACACTGTATCCTCTGCTGGTTTAGAGATCTAAGTTCCAGAAGGAGCAATGGTTCCACCAGAAGACACACCAATAATTCCTCTAAGTTGCAAACTAAGACTGCCACCTGGCTACTTTGAGCTTCTGGGTGCTTCTGAAGCAACAGGCAAAAAAGGAAATTACTGGGTTGGCTGGAGTGATTGATCCTGACTACAAAGAGGAAATTAGATTAGATTATGGAGGGAGAGAAAGTATGTCTGAAAAAAAGATCGCTTAGGGCATCCCTTAGTGTCACTAAATAGGTTTTGGATCCAATTCCAAGGTGTTTGGGGGAGGAAGAGTTTCCCCCACGGCATGAAGCAATTCGCAGGACACCAGCTCAGTACCCTACAGTTCAACCCTAACACTTCCCAGAAATAGCATTAGATTTCACAAGTAAAAGGCTCAGTTCAACAGAACCACTGTCCACTCCAAATGTCAGTTGCAAGTCGAGGTAGTTAGTTACCTGTAATGCTGACCTGCTAGTTATAAATTAAACGTTCCCGCAGTCCCCGCTTTGGGGTTGATTAGCTTGCTGGAGTGGCTCACAGAACTCAAAAAACCTGTTTACTTAGTAGACTTTTGGTTTATTACAAAGGATATTAAAACCAGACCAACAGCCAGATGAAAAGATACATAGCATGTGGTTCTGAACAAAAGAGGTTTGTCCTCGTGGAGTTTGGGGCCCAGTGTAGTGGCTTGTGGAAGCGCTCTGGTTCCCCAACCTAGAAACTCTCCAATTGGTTGTCATTAACATAGACCCAGTTGTCTTGTAAAGGGGCTTGTTATGAATTCACCTTTGTGGCTCTGAAGCATTTTCCAGAAAGAAGGACAAGAGACAAAATATAACAAAAGATGCCCTCATTCCTCTTATCACTCAGGAAATCCCAAATGTTTTGAGAGTTAAAAGCCAGAAACCATGGACAAAGACCAAATATGTATGAGAAATATACATTGGTCATGTGAATGACCAAACACATATGTCTTATAAATCACAATGCCTCAGTTACCATGTGTGGTGATCGAGATTAGTGAAAAAAACTACAACAGTGCAATCCAGGCATGACTATCAATGACCCAGTTCTTGTGGGAATGAAGGTTTGCACCACACTGCAGGTAAGAACTGCCATCATGTGAGGTGCCTACGTAAGGCAAAAGAAATACAGATGTTCAACATCACTAATCATCAGGGAAACACAAATCCAAATCACAGTGCAATATATCACTTTACACCTGTCCAAGTGGTTAATATAAAAAAGACAAGAAATAACAAATGTTAGCAAAGTTGTGGAGAAAAGGAAGCCCTCCTGCACTATTTTTAGGAATGGAAATTGGTGCAGCCACTGTGGAAACAGTATAGAAGTTCCTCAAAAAGTCATAAATGAAAAAATCACATAATATAGTAAGTCCACTACCCAAAGAAAATGAAAACACTATTTCAAAAAGGTCTATGTGCATCTCTGTGTTTATTACAGCATCATTTATAATAGCCAGATTGAGAAACTAAGTATCCATCGATGGATGAATGAATAAAGATGATGTGCTATATATAGTATTGAGTATATATTATATATATAATATATATATATATATCTTATATACACAATGAAATACTGCTCAGCTCTAAAAATGTGATCTTGACATTTATGAAAATATAGATGGACCTAGAGGATATTATGCTAAGTGAAATAAGTTAGAGAAAGAAAAGTATATGATGTCATATGGATCTTATATGTGAAATCTTAAAAATAAAACAAATAGACAAAAAAAACACAAAAAACAAAAAAACAGACAGATAACCAGCTGATGGTTGTTGAGGGGAAGGGGGTAGGAAGACAGATAAAATGGGTGAAGTGGATAGGATACAAACTTCTGGTTATGGAATGTGTAAGTCATAGAGAAGAAAGGTAGAGAGCATCGGGAATGTTGTCAGTGGTATCACAATAGTGTTGTATGGTGATAGATAGTAGCTATACTTGTGAGCACAGTATAATATGTAGAGATATCTAAATAACAATTTTGTATGCCAGAAACAAATGTAACACTGTGTGTCAACTGTACTTCCATTAAAAAAAAAAATCACATTTAAAAAATCACATTTGCTGCAAAATCATGAAGATTTTTTTAAAAAACTGCTTTGTTTTTGGACCACATCTTCCTTATCCATTCATCCGTTGAAGGGCATCTTGGTTCTTTCCATATTATGCCTCCATCAGAAAGGATGAATACCCAACTTTTGTAGCAACATGGACGGGACTGGAAGAGATTATGCTGAGCGAAATAAGTCAAGCAGAGAGAGTCAATTATCATATGGTTTCACTTATTTGTGGAGCATAACAAATAGCATGGAGGACAAGGGGCGTTAGAAAGGAGTAGGGAATTTGGGTAAATTGGAAGGGGAGGTGAACCATGAGAGACTATGGACTCTGAAAAACAGTCTGAGGGGTTTGAAGTGGCAGGGGGGTGGGAGGTTGGGGTACCAGGTGATGGGTATTATAGAGGGCACAGCTTGCATGGAGCACTGGGTGTAGTGAAAAAATAATGAATACTGTTTTTCTGAAAATAAATAAATTGGAAAAAAAATAATGAATACTGTTTTTCTGAAAATAAATAAATTGGAAAAAAATTGCTTTGTTTTTGAATCAATCTTCAGGTTAATTATTAATGTTTTCACCGCTTGATTATTACATATAATTAAGAGTTAACGGTTTCGGAGGGCACCTGGGTGGCTCAGTGGGTTAGGCCTCTGCCTTCGGCTCAGGTCATGATCTCAGGGTCCTGGGATTGAGCCCCGCCATCGGACTCTCTGCTCAGCAGGGACCCTGCTTTCCTCCTCTCTCTCTGCCTGCCTCTCTGCCTACTTGTGATCTCTGTCTGTCAAATAAATAAATAAAATCTTTAAAAAAAAAATTAAAAAAAAAAAAAGAGTTAACAGTTTCGGGATGCCTGGGTGGCTCAGTCAGTTAAGCATCTGCCTTTAGCTCAGGTCATGATCCCAGGGTCCTGGGATAGAGTCCTGCATCAGGCTCCTTGCTCTGAGGGACACCTGCTTCTCCCTCTGCCTGCTGTTCCCACTGCTTATGCACTCTCTCTCTCTGACAAATAGTAAATAAATTATTTTAAAAAAGAAGAGTTAACTGTTTCAATTCTAGTTCCCAAAACAAATAAAATTATAAAGAATTTAACTGTTCGGTTTTACATAGCTTTAGAAATGTGTATGTTTTTGTATAATCATGCTATTATTTCTCATGAAAAGTAACTAAATAGATTAAATACAGAAGTCAGCTGTTATTCTTAAATCAACTGAAAAATATTCTGAATCACTCATTAGGGGTATATAGTAAGTGATATTAAGGACTTGTTTTATTTTAAAATACCTTGTTCCTTAAAAAGTCCCCACAATATTTTTTTTATTTACATGTAAAATATTATTTGTTTCAGAGGTACAGGTCTGTGATTCATCAGTCTTACACAACTATAGACTTACCATAGCACATACCCTCCCCAATGTCCACCACCCAGCCACCCCATCCCTCCTATTCCCCTCCCCTCCAGCAACCCTAGGTTTGTTTCCTGAGATTAAGAGTCTCTTATGGTGGGGTACCTGTGTGGCTCAGTGGGTTAAAGCCTCTGCCTTAGGCTCAGGTCATGATCTCATGGTCCTGGGATCGAGCCCCACATTGGGCTCTCTGCTCAGCAGGGAGCCTGCTTCCTCCTCTCTCTCTGCCTGCCTCTCTGCCTCCTTGTGGTCTCTGTCAAATAAATAAATAAAATCTTAAAAAATAAATAAATAAAATCAAAAATAATTTAAAAAAAAAGAGTTTCTTATGGTTTGTTTCTCTCTGGTTTCATCTTGTTTCATTTTTCCCTCCCTTCTCCTATGATCCTCTGTTTTGTTTCTCAAATTCCTCATCAGTGATTCTCTAATGATAAGATATAAGAATGGAATTTTTATTGGTTAGTTATTTAAAAATGTTAAGAATTATTAATTTTTTTGTATTTTTACCTGAAGACAATAATATAAAATGATTTATTATATAAAGTCAAATTCAGCACATTGTATCTTTTAAGAATATATTTGCTTTTAAATCATTTGTATATATAGTAGTCTTCTTTCATACTTATAACTAGTAATCTAATAACCACTTTTGGCCTTTAGACACTTTGAAGTCAAGTCTCCCTGAGGATTTTTATTTCATTTACAAGTGTAATTTGTTTGAAAATATAATGGATTTCCCTTTCCTGAAATGGCTTGTGTTAAAAAAGGACATAAATGCTAATAGGAACACAGATGGAGGCTACAGCACTGGGAAAATCAACTCTGAATACATTCATTGACAAGAATATATTACGTGTGACTTTTAGACCATATAGTCACACAATTTTTTAAGGATAAAGGGGGGCTTTGGAGGGAAGGAAGCAGTTCACAAAGCAAAAACTTTATTTTTTAGATTAGTAACATTTTTTATTTGTATGTATGTATGTTTATATTTTATGAGCTATTTGAGGTGACTAAATCAAAACATTTTGAAAATAGCCTCTTGAAGTTAGCAAAATAACCATTAAGTAGTAATCAATACCTAATTTTATTTTTTAAATTATTTCACCAGATTAGCCTTTGAAAACGAAATAACAACAGTAATTGTATTAATCAATCAGTCATTTTTATTCAACATGAAAATGTAAAGCTTGGGAAAAAAATAACCATCATGAGGCAATAGAAATATAAGGATCACTGTAAAGCAGGAATTTTCATTATAGGTGATACTGACCCCAAGGTGATAGGATTGTCCTGGGAGGGTGAAAAAAATTAAATATTAAATAGTTTTGTGGCCCATAGTTCTAACCTATGTATTCCTAGGTACTTAATATATTTTGTTAGTATCATGATAATTTTTTCTTAAAGACATCAATGAAAAACATTGAGAGTATGCTATAAAGTATGCTATATATATAATGTATGACAAAATTTTTAACTGTTTATGTGCAAATATATTGCTTTTAAATGTTACTTTTAAATGTTACTTTAAAAGCAATATATTTGCACATAAACATAAAACACGTATGTATTAAAATTACTTTTGAGTAGTTTCCACGACATATCTCAGATGTTTTCTTTTGGCTAGTTTCAAATTTGCTCCCAGTCAACAAAAAAAAAAAAAAAAAAAAAAAAAAAAAAAAAAGGAAGAAAAGTATCATGAAATGTAGTATAAGGGTAGATAGATAAATATTTAAAGGCATTATCATCTCCCCTCATCTGATTTCAGTCTAATATGTGAATTAAAATATCTACAGATAAAATATTTTTAAATCTTATTAATTCTTTAAGCCTCGAATGGATTGAACTAATTTTATTAATAAAAAAAGAAAGCTAAATAAAATAAATAGACTGAATAAAAACTCTTTTAATGAATCTTTAATCTTTTTATTTATTAATGCAAAATTCTAATATATTCTTTTTGTAAGGAATTTTGGAATCAAGTTTTTTTCTTTTTTCTTTTTTTTTTTAATAGTGGAGCAACACTGACGTCCAGTAGTTAAGTGAATCCCAGCAGCATTTTTAGTATTGATAGAAATATACAATCAGAACAGACATGCAGGGTGGCCTGGGTGGCGCAGTTGGTTGGACGACTGCCTCCGGCTCAGGGCGTGATCCTGGAGTCCCGGGATCGAGTCCCACATCAGGCTCCCAGCTCCATGGGGAGTCTGCTTCGCTCTCTGACCTTCTCCTCGCTCATGCTCTCTCTGTCTCTCTCTCTCAAATAAATAAATAAAAAATCTAAAAAAAAAAAAAAAAAAAAAGAACAGACATGCACACGTACACTCACACACATACACACTCTGAATCAATTATATTGAATAGGGCTTCCAAAATATTATTTTGCACTTTTCTTGTTCTGGTCTGAATAATTTTAGAACATAGTTTGAGTTGAAAGTTAATGCTGTCACTTGTATTATTCTAACTCTCCATATGATATTCTATATTCCAGTGAATTACTCATCATCAGTCTACTGCCAGTCTATTCCCTAAAGTTTTGTTTCCAAAGTTCAACACTATAGTGCAAACAAATCACTTTTTTGGATTTTTTAGCTCTACTCCCTAGGGAAGGGAGAGAGGCACTAGATCAGAAAATGAAATTATGAAATAAAGACTAATGGCATAAGGGAAATGTACTGTCATATTTGTCTTTGTATCTGTTCTTAGTCTTGATAATATTCTTCAATCAAACTATTTCCTTGAGTTATATATACAGAAAAATGTACATCTTATTCAGAAAATCAGTAGATTCAAAAAACATTCATCTGTGTCCTGAAGGTCATGTGTGATGCAAAAATAAACAGTATAAAATTAGGTGTTAATGCTAAGATATAAGTGCCAATTAAAACTCATGACCTGGAAAAAGTATAAGCACCCTGTGATTAAGGCATATGAAAGATAAATATGAAAAAGTAAATAAGTCACCCTGACCACAAGTAGTTACATTTAGAAAGCACTGTGCCCTTTAGAGTCCCGCTTTTTATTGGTACTTATGATAAATAGTTCTATAATCTAAATGCTTGAGAACAAAGAAGGTTTGGTCCTTAGGCAACCCTAATTTTCTGGTCTTCTTATACAATGCAATGCACTGAAACAAATCATCTTCTTCATAACCCTCTTCTTTTAAGTTTGCCTTTCCACCATACATAGCTGAGAGCTGGCCACTTGGGCCCAGGAAAGAAAGAAAATGAGAGAACTTAATGAATCCATAAGTGCATTTCAAAAAAGGTACAGAAAAGTTCTGTGCAAATGATGTATGCTTTTTTTTTTAAATGAATTTTTCCCTTAACTATAATTCATAAATGAAGTTCTGATTATTAACATTAGGTTTAATGTTCTGTGCACAACTAGAAAAATGTTTTATTTCTACCTGGAACTTGGGTCTTTATGTAGTTAGCCATCCCTTTGAAAAAAATGGCTGCCATAATATCATATACCTGGGGCAGACCGTATTGTATTTTCCAAAGAAAATTATAAGCAGCTAAATTTGTTGCTTTGAGATCATTTTAGGGGCATAAACTCTTCAAAGACATTTGCTTGCTTTGGAAATTCTTTTCCTCTCTACATGCAATTGAATGTCTTAGAATAAGCTCTTCACCACACGGGCTGCAGCCAGGAACTTGCTGTGCTTCTAATAATTACTCACCTTGCTGCTGTTCAGCTTCAGAAGGGAAAACTGCTGTGGAGAAATAGCTCTAGTAGTCTGGAATAGAGAATAAAATACATTTTTCTGACAGTAATCCTTACCTCCTTGTAAATTTTCAGTTGGCTTTCATGAAGCTTACCATGAAAAAATAAAATGGAGAAGATATGTGTAATGCATTTTTTTAAAAAATTGTTACACGAAGGAAGATCAATAAAGTCTTCCAGTTTGGTGCATGAGTGGTCCAGAGTATCACTGGACTAAAAAGACCCAAGTTGGCACCAACACTGTATAGGACAGCTGTTCCCATTTCTTCCTCCAAAGGGGTCCTGTGCATTCCTTTCCAGGCAAACAAAGAAAACTTGCACAGCCAAAAAAAAAAAAAGTATATGTTTACATGATGCCAAAATAACCAGAGAATTATGTCAAAAAATTTAATAATTCACAAAGGAAAACTGACACCACAGAATAAAATAATATACATTAAGTGGTATTGATAGTTTGTAATATAGATCACCAATTAAGTCAATAATGACAAATACATATTATGAATCTTGATACATTTCACACTCTCTCAGGCTATTCGGACAACTGTCGATTGTAAACATACTTGAAAATATGTTTCTTTTTCTCATCCCACTGTATTCTTTAGGGCTTGATAGGAAATTAACCAGTTCGTTTACTTATTCAGTGACTATTGACCTAGTGCTTATTATATTGCAGACCATTGATAAGGGTGAAGAATTTATACGTGAAAATGATTAATTTCTACCCTAAAAGATTCTTATAATTAACAATGTTCTGTGGAAGTATGACGCCCTATGTATATACCTTTTCTAGAACAATAACTCAAATTGTTTATTAACAAATCTGGTTTATTTACAATTATGGACAAGTAATCTGACATGAGTTCAGACCTCCTTTGTAGTGCATAGAATGACACTTGCTGTCTCCTAAAATTTCAATATTTATATAACAAATAAATCCTTTGTGGTGTCACCTCATCTGAACAAGACAGAACAGGGTAATAAAATAAACCCCAAAGAAACCATATCTTGGTTGATAATGGCCTAACATATTCTATCAATGTAAAGCAAGATACAAAATAATGTAAATAAAAAACAAGTGAAATTCACCCCCACTCATATATTTAGAACTAAAAACAGATAGGATACATAGAAAAATGTTGAGGTGGGCAGAATAATGCTCCCCTCTCTAAAGAAGTCTATCTTCCAATCTCCAGAATCTGTGAATATGTTAGGTTTTATGACAAAAAGGACTTCCAGTTGCAGATGTAATTAATCAGCTGACCTTAAAATAGTAAAATTATTCTGGATTATCTAAGTGGCCCATTGTGATCAGAAAGATCCCTAAAGGTAAAAGGGGATCGGGGGCAGAAGAGGGAGAATGAAAGAGATGTCCTAGGGAGATAGACTCCTCCCAATGTCACTGGCTATGAGGATGGAAGAAAGGGGCCAGGGCGGTCTCTGGAAGCTGGAAAAGACAAGGAAAAACTTTTACCCTGACAGAACATCCCTGCCAACACCATGATTTTGTCTGGCTCAGTGAGACCCATTTCAGATTACTGACTTGCAGTACTGTAAGATAATAAATGTCCTACTATAAACAATTCAGTTTTCTGAAACTCGCTATAGCAGGAATAGGAACCTAATACAGATAGATTCAACAGAGAAACACATTACTAAATTGGAGAAGCATTTGAAAAACTCTCCTAAAAGCCAATAGGGAATATTAAAAAAAAAACTTGTGAGATATAAACATGAACATGACAAAATCAAGACAAGAGACCTGGGGAACGAGGGTGTGCTGCAGAGCAAAGGAACTCAATACAGGGGAAGAAACTGAGGGTTCAAAAGGTTAAAGATGCTCTAGGTGATGTGAGGTGAAGCCAACCTGAGTCATGGGGGATCTGACTCCCACCACCAGAGATCTCTTGTGACAGCTACCTTCCTAAGGTAAAGAGCTCATCAGAGAACCAGAGCTGATCATGTCTCAGACACCTCTCCTTCCTCCTGATAGTAATCCGATTATTGACTGTGTTGTGTAAACTTTTATAGAACTTACCTGCACCTGACTTAGATCTCTCAGATATTATCTTCAATAATGTTTTCACCTCATCAAGAATGCAAACCCCTTACAATCAGAAACCTGACTCACTGCTGTATCTCCAGCACCTCAAACCATGACTGACCCACAACATTTTTTGAAAAATAATTTGTAGACTATTAACTCTGTCTAAGCCTGGAAACATTCTTCTTAGGTCACCCTCCCTGCTTATATAATGAGCATTAAAATAGACTTCAGGGAGTCCAGCTAGCAGTCAGTTTATAAGGAAACCATGGCAGGAGCAGCTGGTAATGGGACAAAGGGAAGACGAACACTTTGCTGGTGTAAAGTGAAAACAGCTGTTGAAATAAAGTGCATTCTGGTTACTGGAGGTAAGGGACTGGGGATGTTTTTCTAGGTAGTGAGACAATTTAACTCACTTCTTTCCTAAATCTAGAGATACATAGAATATTTCCTAAATTCTGCTACTGTAAATAATGAGTTAGGAGAGGGATACACCTTTAGCACTTGTGAGATCATGTGACAGAACAAACAGAAAACAATACTGCAGAATTGTAAAAATGTAATAATTAATAATGGCTGTATTTGACAGATTGAAATTTAGATAGTCACAGAAACAGAGACATGAATTTACAACAGCTAATTAGTGTTCAATCTGAACCGAGTCAATATGTAACAGGTATGGACATGGAATACAGAATTTGATCCTTGAAAATGAATCAGATTAGAAAAGAAAACAACAATATAGTATCAGGAAGGAGATACTCTCCCTGTCTCATTTTGCTCTAAGTGCCCAAATGACGAGGCATTTATAGGTAATACTAGAATTGCACAGTAATCATGCTTATATACTGTATATACTAATTTTAGTACATATGCATGTATTCCACACATATACTGTGATTAAATTTAGGAAATCAAATTATATAATCCAATATTTTTATATCAAATGTTATCATATGCATGAATAAGATAAAATTATATACAGTATATATGCATGTGTATGTATGTGTAGAGATTAATTTCAGTGGCTTCCTCCTATTTTTAAATATGTGTATATATTTATTATTTATTATGATTTATAATTATTTATTTATTTATTATATTACTTTAAAGATATATTTTAAATATAACTATAGGAATATATTTATATTTATATATTTAAGATATAAATATATTTTAGATATAATTTTTTCTCCTATTTTTCCAAACTTCTAAATTTTGTATTATTTTATTTTATTTATTTTTTTCATTATGATGTGTACTTTTTTAATCCCCATCATCTTCTTTACCCATCCCTCTACTCATCTCCCCTCTGGTCATGGTCAATTTGTTCTCTATAGTTGAGAATCTGTTTCTTGGTTTGTCTCTCTTGCTCTTTTTTTCCAATTGCTTGTTTGTTTTATTAAACTAATGAATTTGAAATAAAATAAGTAAGGCCATGATGAATAACTAGCACTGTACTTTCTTTGCCAGCCTAAGTAATTATCAAACTAATCAAAATGTATGAGGTAACTATTATCAGATAATGGCACTGCCATCTTTGAGGGAAGGGAAGCAAGCCCCAGTTTTCCCTGGTTCTTCAATAAGGCCAGTCTTCTAACCGTGGACAGTATTGGAAGCTAAAGCAAACATGGAACTTTGCTGAGCTGAGAGGAGAGAATCGTAGACTTTGGAAGTGTCGTGATGTGTGTAGACCCCCAAAGGGCAGGGAGCTACGTAGATGGGCAAGGCCCAGAAGTCTGTGTCGGGGCTCCCTATGAGTTGTTGGCTGAAGATAGGCTATATATGCCCAGGGCAAGATCTGAGAGACATACATATTTCCTGAGACTGGCTGAGGCTGAGATCAGCTGGAGATTACATGGGTGTGAGGGAAATTCCTTGTCAGCCACAATAAGGAAACCTTGCTTAGCACCTCGCACATTCAGTTGAGATTCCCAGAGAGGCCAGACTTTAGAACAAGAATTACCTTCTGGTGTAAAGGCCATGCCTTGGGAAAATTACAAAAAACAAGATTGACCTACCTTAGCAAAGAATAAAATTAAGCCTGAAAGAATTAAGACTCTCTCCCAGTAATTTAATTGTCTGCCAGGACACAATTCAATGTCCTTTAAGAGAACACAAAAGTATCAAAACCCAGTAAATTGTATCATGCAAAGTATTTTACATAAAATCAAGATTACTCATATGAATAAGCAAACAAGTATGACCTATAATTTAAAAACAAAGCAGCTAATTCAGAACATTAGTAACCCAAGAGATGAAATCAATAGTAAAGAGCTCTAAAATAATCATACATATGGCTGAAAACTTAAAAGAAAAAGATTAACATCGTCAATTAACAGCTCAATTAATGTCCCACTCTCTTGTTTCCTATATGGCTTCCTTAAAGAAATGATGTTTGGTTGGAATCATCAAAGGTAAGTAGAAATTACTGGTTCTGATTCCTCATGAACAGTTAATTTACTCATCTCTGAGCTCCAAGTGTCACACTCATGAATGTGTCTCTTGTTTACTAATATAGTTACAGTGCCTGGCCCATAGTTTGTGCCCAATCAATGAGCCTTTCATTCAGCTGGCCATAATGTAGGGAAGGGTTTTCATAAGCAGTATATAAGAACAGAATTAGCTATAGGGGAACTGTGAAGGAATGATTCTGAGGTTCACATTTCACATGTGGCTGACAAAGCATAGTTAGAGTCATGATAAACAAATATATTCACTAAATAGCCAGCACAGAATATGATCTAAAATGGCTTTCTGTTAATAGAGAATAAAGCCCATAAGTTATTCTTTCATTAAAAAAAAATCATTTTTTATTATTATGCCCAAGGAATATTATGTTGCAAAGGTATATATATTCCTGAATATTGTTATATATATGAATTATATGTGTGTGTATGTATATGTATATATTGTCCTGATAGGGAGAAAAATTTGTCCAATTTTTAAAGATTCATTCATTTATTTGAGAAAGAGAGTGTGGAGAGGAGCAGAGGGAGAGAAACTCAAGCAGACTCACCACTGACTTGGGGCTTGATTTCTCATTCAGTGAGATCATGACCTGAGTCAAAACCAAGAGTGGGGGCGCCTGGGTGGCTCAGTGGGTTAAGCCGCTGCCTTCGGCTCAGGTCATGATCTCAGAGTCCTGGGATCGAGTCCCGCATCGGGCTCTCTGCTCAGCGGGGAGCCTGCTTCCTCCTCTCTCTCTGCCTGCCTCTCTGCCTACTTGTAATCTCTCTCTGTCAAATAAATAAATAAATAATCTTAAAAAAAAAACCAAAAAAAAAAAAAACCAAGAGTGGACACTGAACCGACTGAACCACTCAGGTATCCTGAATTTTATCCATTTTCAAGGAGATTTTTAGACATGAACTTTTCCTTCAGTGTTTCCTAAAAATATTTTTAAGGGTTTTGTTGTTGTTGTTTGGGGTTTTGTTGTTTTGTTGTTTTGTTTTTCTTGTATTACTTAGCTTATTTAGCTTTATTTTAGGTAAGTTTATTATTGGTAATTACAGCTAGAAATAGCCAAGCTCTTGGTTTGTGACGACATGTAGATTATTGCTGATATAATATAACTTTGATTTTTAATGAATCTGGCAAATCTTACAAACAAGTATGCCAGGCACATCTTTTCATTACTGCCTAAGACTCATTAATGTGATTATTTTGTCAAGCATCTTGACTGACAAGTTAAATATTTCTGCCACACTCATGTAAATTGTAAGAACATAACAGTGAAGGAGGAAGTTCTCCCTCTTTGATTATAATTAAATAGGATATTATCTTACCATTGTTGTTTTCCAGACACTACATGCTTTTTGGTTTCCATAAAGCAAATGGGCAATTGAAAAATAACATGTTTCACTCCCTGGTTAAGTTCTATGGAAGGTTATCTCCTTAGGATATGCACTATCTATTCAGCCTCAGCCATATTTTAGTCAATCATATGGTCCAGAGATCTAAAGCTATATTCTTGTAAATAAACAGTTTCTGGTGTGCTGTGGTGGAGATGGCAGATAGTAACATAGTTCCAGTAAATATGAAAGCGGAGAAAGACAAATATCATATGATCTCCCTGATATGAGGAAGTGGTGATGCAACATGGGGGCTTAAGTGGGTAGGAGAAGAATCCATGAAACAAGATGGGATAGGGAGGGAGACAAACCATAAGTGACGCTTAATCTCACGAAACAAACTGTGGGTTGCTGGGGGGAGGGGGGTTGGGAGAAGGGGGCTAGGGTTATGGACATTGGGGAGGGTATGTGCTTTTGGGTAAATTGGAAGGGGAGATGAACCATGAGAGACTATGGACTCTGAAAAACAATCTGAGGGGTTTACAGTGGCGGGGGGGGTGGGAGGTTGGGGGTACCAGGTGGTGGGTATTATAGAGGGCACAGCTTGCATGGAGCACTGGGTGTGGTGAAAAAATAATGAATGCTGTTTTTCTGAAAATAAATAAATTGGAAAAAAAATAAAAATAAAAAAAATAAAAATAAAATAAAAAAAAAGAAAAGAAAATGAAGATTACGCATTGGTCAATAGAAGAATATCTATCACATTATGGTCTACAGAAAAAGTACCATTTAAGACCACTGTATATTATACAGTGTAGATGGAAGACCACTTTGGAGGGATTATCAATTCTTTCATAACCAATATAATAATGCATATTGTTAACATATTGTTTCTTCATTTAGAATTCATAAGAAAATCTGTCCTATTTAATTAGCTTCTTTGTTAAATATAAAATCATTTACATAATACGGTGAGTGGTATGAATTACATACAGATGCATGTAGGAGCTGAGTAGAATGAGCCTCAGGGATGGGTCTGTGCCTTCATGTCACTTCACAGTGGGAAACTGAGCAGAGGGGATGAAGTGACTGAACAAGATCACCCAACAAATCCTTCCTAGAACGGGAGCTGAAAGTCGCTTCTTTGTATACTTTTTGGCCATTTCTCTTTCCATTTTAGTAACAAATAAATATTGAAAGATTATTAGAAAATAAAAGTGTATAGTTTTGCTTAGTATTCAGAAGCATGAACCTGTACAGTAAAATGTAAACCCAGACCTGCTGAGTTAGTTTTACGCTATCTGCGCCAACAGAGGTCCTATGGGGCTTCGGCTGCCATCACTAGCGACCCTACACAGGCTCTGTGACACAAGGGCTGTGTTTCCTGTGCAATCAGTCCAAAACAATTCACCTCCTGCTCCCTCAGCCCTACCACACACCCATTCCCACTGCATCTCCTGTGGGAAAGCCTTGAAATGTAGCTGTTGTTTGTTGAAGGAAAATGGCCTGATCAAATGTAGCTCTGAAGGCAAGAGGGTGTTGAATCTGTGCGTTCCTTAGAACCCATCCCCTTCAGCATGCCCTATTTGCTTATGAAGATGCCTGCCTCTTGAAGTTCCCCCATCTCCTCCTGTATATCGTATGGCCCATGCAAGCTCTCTTTGGTTACAAATTAGAATTTTATTGGACTCATTCCTTTTAACAAGGCTAGTTTTATCAGTTTTGACCTCAAGAAACCAAAATAAGACAAAACAAACAAAATGGCAACTAAGTTTATATTTCTCCATCTCAGAGTGTGGGCAGAATAAATACAAAGCTCTGAAATAGGTCTAAAACAAACACCATGATAGATTTGGTTTGTGTGCTTGAAATGTATCATGTAATTAAGGCTGTGCTGTTAATCACATTCCATTACCACAATAATAGCTGATATTTATTGTCAGGTACTAGTCCAAGCATTATTTGTAGCTAGTGTTGTTTAATCATTGCAAGGACCCTGTGAAATTTTTTCACAATAGTATTATGACCCTGTCAAATGTTGTGTTTATTTAGTGCTAATAATGGTTAGTTCTTACCTATCAGTAAGAACTTCTTGATATATTAACTGTACATATGTGGGGGTACCTGTGTAGCTCAGTGGGTTAAAGCCTCTGCCTTCAGCTCAGTTCATGATCTCAGGGTCCTGGGATCGAGCCCCGCATCGGGCTATCTGCTCAGTGGGGAGCCTGCTTCCTCTTCTCTCTCTGCCTGCTTCTCTGCCTACTTGTGATCCCCATCTGTCAAATAAATAAATAAAATCTTTAAAAAACAAAACAAAAAAAAACTGTACATATGTGAAAGAAATTAATTATCAGAGAATGTTTGGAGGTAAATACTATCCCTAATTTTAACAGAGGAACCTGAGGCACAGAAGTTTATGTGGTTTGTCCAAACTCATCTAGCAAGAAAGTAGTTGAGTCAAATTGGGCTTCAAATTCCAGTACAGTAATTAGGTAATTACTCAGGAACACAGCATTAGTAAAGTACCCTAGAATGCCATAGTCAGCCATAATCCACTACCCAGCTACAATCTAGTGAAAGAGCCTAGAACTACTGCTACGGAGACTGGTAAACTTTCAATGCAGTCACGTTATAGTTGGATCACGTTCAATTAGTCACTTTCCCCACATAAAACATGGAGATCATTTTGATGAATGAATGAGATTTTCTTTTATAGGAACGAGCCCAACACAGTGTCAAGCACACAGTTTCTGCTTAACAATGATTATCAATAACATATGTTAATCAATAATATACATTTCTGCAAAAGGAAATTAAGCTATTTGGATGGACATACACACCTGTTTAGAAGAGAAGATGTTGAAGTGAGAGAGATCGTGCACATAGGAATATAAACATTAGAGACTACATTATAAAAAGCTGAATGTCTTTTTTTAAAAGATTTTATTTTGGGGCGCCTGGGTGGCTCAGTGGTTCAATCCTCTGCCTTCGGCTCGGATCATGATCTCAGGGTCCTGGGGTCGAGCCCCACATCGGGCTCTCTGCTCAGCAGGGAACCTGTTTCCTCCTCTCTCTCTGCCTGCCTCTCTGCCTACTTGTGATCTCTGCCTGTCAAATAAATAAATAAAATATTAAAAAAAAAAAAAGATTTTATTTTTTTATTTTACTTGTTTTTATTTATTTATTTTTATCTGCTATTTTTTTTAAGATTTTATTTATTTAAGAGAGAGAGAGAGAGTGAGAGAGAGCATGAGCGGGGAGAAGGTCAGAAGGAGAAGCAGAATCCCGGTAGAGCTGGGAGCCTGGTGCAGGACTCGATCCCGGGACCTGAGCCGAAGGCAGGGGCTTAACCAACTGAGCCACCCAGGTGACCCAAGAGGTCGTGTCTTCTTCATTTTAGATTGCTGCTTAGAATCCTTCTAGCAGATTAAGAGATGTCCAATAAGTTATTCTTGAAATAATAGTATCATGCATGTAGGTTTTTTTGTATATAAAATCTACCTATTTAACTAAATACGTAAATACATGTACACATGAGAACAGGCTGTTAGTCAAGGAGACTTAACGTACCTATATTGAATTCATTTTTTTCTCCTTAGAGCAGTCAGAAATATTCCTCAGTCCTCACAGAAAACTGGATTCTGGACCTAGGCAGAACTTGAACAGTAGGGCTGCTAGGGTACATGGAGAGAGGGCTCCCTGTTATCCTTCAGTGCACGATGCCAGTGTTGTCCCTGCACTGCCAGGATCAACTAACTTCTCCATAATACTTACACTTCCTTAAGAAATATCTTTCTCCCAATGCCAGGCAGAAGCTAGATATTTGTAGTCAGTCAGGGAGGAGAGAGAAGAAAGAATTCCCTTTCCTTTCTCTGTGGCCAGTTTTTTTCTCCATCTGTGTATCATTTCATTTCACAGAACTAGAAAGGAATAAATGAGCAAGTGAATTTTAAATTACTAGTTACCTTTTCCTTACACTTAACCTTTAAGAAGTTGCTTAGAACCAGTTAATTAACCCAATTCGTGATTGCAACGGTCATGCTGAGCATCCATGTAAGTACATTTTAATCTATGATTCTCTCACTAGAGGACCAATTTGTTTTTCTTGTTCAACAACTTGGCAACTAAACTACGTTTAAATATGTGGAATTTACACTTTAAAACACTTTCATTTTTTTTTCTTTAATGTTTTGTTCTTTGGAACTTTTCTCCTTTAAAATTTTGCAAAAAAAAAAAATTAAAAAAAACAACATATTCTCCTTATCAAATACATTTTCACTTCTTTATATCTTGCTTATTAGCATTTTACTTCTCAATTGTTGCCCTGATAAATATTTATTATTATGATTACCAAAAATATCAGATAGACCTAGTCCTTCCATTTTCCAGATACTTATGGCAGTGGAGTGTAAGTGATAATCGTATGCTTGGCAGGTGAGTTGTCTACTTCAATGTTTAGGTGAACAATGGCAGATCTATGATCTGACTTCACACAGCCTAACTCCTATTTCTTTCTTGAATAAAATTTATAAATAAAATGTATCAAAATAATCACTAAATTACTATATTTTAAATCTTGGAATATATATTTATTTAAAATATATGATAGAATTTAACGTTTAAGATTTGCTTGTGTTCATCATATTTTTAATTCTCTCAAAAAGAGCAAATTGTGGGACGCCTGGGTGGCTCAGTTGGTTGGACGACTGCCTTCGGCTCAGGGCGTGATCCTGGAATCCCGGGATCGAGTCCCGCATCGGGCTCCCAGCTCCATGGGGAGTCTGCTTCGCTCTCTGACCTTCTCCTCGCTCGTGCTCTCTCTCACTGTCTCTCTCTCTCTCAAATAAATAAATAAAATCTTAAAAAAAAAAAAGAGCAAATTGTAATTATCAAGAGACATGAGCAAAATATGTTCTTTGTAATTAACTCTGTACATATTCTATAATTTTACCAAGTACTTCTAAGAAAATATATCCTATGTGACTTGATGGAAATTACATTTATATATCTATATATCTATAGATATATAAATATATATACACACACACATACATATACACACACATTTATTATATGAATCCACATAAATAAATTGTTTGATGATATTGCATTAACAACATTACACACAGTAAGCACGTGTATACAAGTATCGATATCTACATCCATATCTCTCTACCTTCCAAAATTAAGCGAATAAGAATTGACAAAATTATTTTATGAGTGGTTCTGTCAAAATGTATCCAAGCATCTCCTTAATCTTGGAGATCATAAGCTCTTAGAAAATTAAGAGCTTCTTAGAAAATTATCTGACATCTCACAAATAGTCTCATTCAACATCTCTGATGAAATACTTTACAGGAAAATCTTGGAAGAACAGAAATGAAGATGGGGAAGAAGAATCATAAAATGTCAATCACAATTTTTTATTGAAAGCAGTAGTTTTATGTCTAAAAGGATTAACATCCAAAAACGTTTGCTGAGATAAATGGAAGAAGAAAGCTCAAGTCCTTCCAATAGGGTGTGTATTATTCTTTTAAAGAGAATAATTGGCGCTCCTCGGTGACTCAGTTGGTTAAGCCTCCTACCCTTGATATCTACTCAGGTCACAATCTCAGGGTTGTGAGATTGAGATGCACCTTTGGCTCCCTGCTCAGCAGGAAGTCTGCTTGGGTTTCTGTCTTCCCCTTACCTTCTGCCCCTCCCCTTTCTAAAATAAATAAATCTTTAGAAAAAAAAAAAAAAGAGGATAGTCAGGTGGGGTGATTTATTAGTATTATTGTCAGAATATTTACAGAAAAGTCAACAGGCAAACCACACTATTGGACACAACTTTTCTACTTGAAAAGAGCATATATTCCAGTTGAACTGAATGCTGTAGAGGACTTGAGTCATCTGTTCTTGTGGGGAACCTGAGGGATGTTTATTTACTTTTTTAAAAAATATTTTATTTATTTATTTGACAGAAATCACAAGTAGGCAGCAAAGCAGGCAGAGAGAGAGGAGGAAGCAGGCTCCCCACGGAGCAGAGAGCCCAATGTGGGGCTTGATCCCAGCACCCTGGGATAATGACCTTAGCCGAAGGCAGAGACTTTAACCCACTGTGCCACCCAGGCGCACTCCTGAGGGATGTTTAAAATGGCCTTTAAATAAGCTGGAAATGGCTACTATGTACTCATTTGGGAAAGATGGTACAGAACATCTTTGATCAGTACATAAGTTTACCCACAGGTGTACAATAACCATTATCCCAAATAAAAAAAAATGAAATACAATTTATTTAGTTTTGGAGTTTTAGAGACTATACTCCAGGTGATCACTGTGTTTATTGTGCCAACACACAATTGTTTTCTCTAGATCACTTTACCTTATGTTGTAGTTCTCACCTGGAAGTGTGAATAAAGTGTTCAGAGAAGAAGCAGCTAAAGCCCCTCAAAACCACATGTATTTACCTAATAATATAGCTTGAACATTTATAAAGTAAAAGTTGATGGGGACAGATGGACACACAAACATTATTAGACATTTTATCACTTCTCTAAATATCATATAGAATGAAAAGAAAAAAATAATTAATAAGGATGTTGATAAATTGATAAAATTGATAAATTGATAAAATTGATAAATTGGTAAAAAGAAAAAAAAATTAATAAGGATATTGATAAATAAGGATATTGATAAACACAACTCACTGACTTCAGCTGATCGGCCTGTATAAATTCACGTTCTTTTTAAGTACTCATGGACATTTATCAAAATACACTATATCGTAGGCAAAAACATGTTAATCATTAATCTATGATGACAGAAATTATAATAGTGGCTATTCTTAGGGGAAGTTGAAAGGGAAGGGCAAAGAAAAGCCTCTGGAATGCTATTAATGGATAGTGTTTACACAATAGTACACAAATGTAAAAATTCATGAATTTGTATAACTTTGGGTGATTATATGTATGTCATTTATACCACAATAAAAAAATAAACTAGTCTTCAAAAAATTCAGTGAGAATCTAGAGTTCAACCCACATTAAAGTAACTTCTGTGTGCTAGATACTGAAGGTTCTCCATCTTTCCCTCATCCTTAGATATCTAAGAAATAAATAAGTGAAAAATAATATAAGCTATTTTATTAATTGAAATAATTAGAATTGATTAAATTAACATATGTATATTTAATACACCATCTCCTGACCAACACTTAGCTATAGGCAGTTGTCTGTTGCACTGGCAATCCCAAATAAACCACACCTCTATGAACTCCCTTTGATTTGGTCTGAGGTTGTGATTTGCTTTAACCAACAGAAAGTGGTGTAAGAGACACTGAGCTAAGTGAAAGTTCCTGCCTTATGCCTTATGAAGGCCTGATAGCTTCCAGCTCTACGTGCTTGAGAATCCTGATAAACCAAGAAGGCTAGCTGTTCTGCTGGGGAGAACACATGCAGCAGGCATGTATGGGGTCCTACAAAGCGGGGGAGGCCCATAACCACATGGAGAGAAAGATAGAAGTCCAACTCTTCCAGGGTCCTAACTAAGCCCAGTCTCTAACCAACCCACTACCTGAATACGTTCCTTCAGTAAACCGCCAACAAGCTGGTCAGCAAAACAGCCACTCAGGTAAATCCAGCCCTTCTAGATTATAGAATCTAAAATTTATATTGTAGTATTTTAGGCAAATTAAATACTGGGTTTTTAAACCGCTAAAATTTAGGGTAGTTTACTGTGCAGGAATAGATGACCAAAACACTGTATCATTAACTTAGCTTGGGGTTTGATGTCAAGTATGATAATTAGCCAGAAGTGAAATGGAATGGGCATGAGGGTTGCCATGAGACAGAAAGACTTTAATGTTCACCTCAAGTAAGAGTATTGAAGCATATCATGGATTTTGAGTCTTTTAAAATCTAGCCTGAATTTATATCAAAAGAATTCTCTTTATCTTAATTGGAGTTGAGTTAGTATTATGTTTGCAAAATAGCCACAGGGAGGCCTACTGACCTAGCTTTTGTATAGGAAATCAAAGTGTGAATCTTAATTTCACAGGCATTGAAGAAATTCCCAGCTTGTGTGTTTGAATCCAGAGGCTGGCATATTTAAAGACCTTTTTTATTTTCTTATTAGGATAATTTCAAAAGAAAGTAAAAACAATGTGTGTTCCAGAAAGGAGAATGTTTACTTGCTTGGATAACTCAAGGAAGAAAAAACTTCAAATTGCATAAACAGGAAATAGTATCAATAGTCCAGATGAAGTATGAGGCACCCAGTTAACTATGAACTGCAGATGAACAATGAAAAAATTGTATTATAAATATGCCCTATGCAATATTTAGAACAGAACATACTTACACTAAACGTTATTTCTTATTTTATATAAAATGCAAATTTAACTAGCCTCTGGTATTTTTTTTTGCTAAATCTGGCAACACTAAATAATAGTAAAATCATCAAGTCAGGTGACAGAAGGCAGAATGGGATGGGAGGGTGAAAACTGCTAGAGAAAGAATCAGAGAAGTAGGTAGGGCAAGAATGGAGTAAGGAAATCAGAGACAAGAGGTCATAATGTAGAGGTATTGTTTTGGAAGTGGAAAAATAATCATGTTAGCAAAACATAATAGTATTTCAGGAAAGTATAAAATGTGTGGTCATGAAAGTATAAAAATACCACTCTATTATTTTCTATAACTAATCTCAACTTCCTCTTGTGTTGCCCAGGTGATGGGGAACGGAAATATAACAACTATATGGTGTCTTGCTTTTTCCTTGTAGTTTAACTTGTCTTTTTGGATGACTCAACCTATTGAGAAAGTGCTTACTCTTTCAGGTTCTACCCTGTCCCACATAACCTTCCTTGAGACAGTCAGGGCTTTAGTGGGGATGAGGGTCTGACAGTGTTGGGGGAGAGGAGAACCCATGCACTGGCTTTGAATCGAAACACCTATTTCTGTCTGTGTTTGCAGCTGCAAACTTTTCTCACCAGACTTGCTGGTGATGTAAGGAGATCTACCTGGAGAAAACATGGTCCCACTGCCACGGAGGGCAGACGCTGCTACTCTTGCCTTCACCTCCTGCTTACTCCTTCACACTGTGGGCTTCTCTAAGATACCATCCCCAGTAAGAAAAAGCAGGGACCAGCATGTATACACTCTCACATTTCAAAGGAAAAGGTTTGCCAAGAAACTTATGAAAAATATTTTTTTAAAAAGTACTTCTACTTTTACAAAATAATCTAGACTTTAAGTGGAATTATTTTGTATTCTTTATTTGAAAGCATAATAGTTCTAAGAAATAGGCACAGATCAAATATTTATAAAAATGCAGGTAATTTTTTAATATCTCCTGACAGATGGCCTCTGTAGATTCTGTATTTACTATCTGTGCTTTGCTCTTACCAATCTTCTTCATTCCATATAAACTTAGTGTTTACCTGGGGGTATATCAATAGTTTATGAGTTTGATTTTAAATAAGAATCCCTGTGTTGCAGCATAGTGAAACTTATTTTTCTGCTTTTTAAAATGTAATCAGTACCCCCAAATCAATATTGCTATTCTTTTTAAAGGCTAAGTTTTTATGTTCAGAGAAGGTTGATGCTTTATTACTCTAGGAAAAATAAAAAAGTTCCTTTTAAAACATTAAAAAACATAAACATCTTAAATATGCATTAGAAACTATTAATGCTGAAGGGAGATCTGACTGCCATAAATATTCTATACAGAGCCTCTTACATCTTTTGAAAGGCAAAGTTAATTTTTCCATGACAAATTTTTAAAAGAAAAAAATGGCTAAGTATGTATTTTGAATTTAGTAACGCTTTGTGAGTCTACACGAAATATTGCAGAATTTTAACTCTGAAACCTGAATTTTTTTTTTCAGATTCTAAGTCATTAAAATGTATTTTTTATTTGGTAGCGAACTTGTATTCTAGCCAAGCAGCTGCATCTATGGGCTGCCAGACTTACTCTTCACACTTTCAGGTTATTTAATTAAATTACTATATACATAAAAGGCTTTCCACAGAGTGATTAAAAAGTGGACAGGGATTAAGAGTCACTTATGGTTTGTCTCCCTCCCTCCGGGAGGGTATGTGCTTTTGGGTAAATTGGAAGGGGAGATGAACCATGAGAGACTATGGACTCTGAAAAACAATATGAGGGGTTTGAAGTGGTGGGGGGGTGGGAGGTTGGGGTACCAGGTGGTGGGTATTATAGAGGGCACAGCTTGCATGGAGCACTGGGTGTGGTGAAAAAATAATGAATACTGTTTTTCTGAAAATAAATAAATTGGAAAAAAAAAAGTGGACAGGGTAATGTTAATTACATTACTCTCAGAAGAGAAATTGCAAAGAGAAAAAATTTTGAGATTTTAATATATTGTTATTTTTACAACATTTGGCTCAAGGAACAAAATGAAAAGTTATAACAAAACAATAGATTATTTAAGAATGACATTACTACTTTTTAGTTGATTTCAAAGAACTTTTTGATTAGTTGTATCAGTGACCCTCACAGCAGCCATAAACTAGGAAAATGACAAGTATTTCCCCTCTTTCCTCCATGAGGTGATTGAGCCTCAGAGAAATCAACTGTATAAGTAAATGTCAAACGTAAGTGACAACATGGGCCCCTGTTTTACCCTGCTCTCTGTAGTACTCTAGAAGCTACTTTCATTTTTTTTAAATTGTTGTAGGTTTAAAGTGTTTAATGAATATTCTGGTTTTTAAATTGAAGTGTAGTTGACACACAATGTTCCGTTAGTTTCAGGTGTACAAAACATGGTGCTATTACAAGTCTGTCTGTTGTGCTGTGTTCTCCACAAGTGCAGCCGCCATCCGTCTCCTTACAGCGCTGTTAACATACCATTGACAACATTCCCAATGCTTTACCTTTTCTTCTCATGACTTATCCATCCCAGAACCCGAAGCCTGTGCCCTCCACTCCTCTTCACCCCTTTTGCCCATCCCGCACCCCCTCCTGTCTGGCAACCATCAGTTTGTTCTCTGTACTTATGTTTCTGCTAACTTTATTTTCTTTGTTTTTTAAGTTTCACCTGTAGTGTGTTGAAAGCAAGAACTATACCTAATAAATCAGTTCTAATCGCCAGCACTACACATTTGGTGAATCAGAGTTTCAACTTTAAGGCCAAGACTGAAATGGTCTCATTATAGAAATTGAAAATGAAAGTTAGAACCCTTCTGCTGTCTCCTCTTTAACTGGGGTAAGAAAGAACTACATAAGTTTGGCAGAGTATTCTTTTCAAATATAATAGCGGTCACACTAGATATCACACATAAAACATCAGCACAGGCAGAACCAATAGCCAAAAGTCACATCTTCCGAACTTGGTGAAACAACAGCTTTGTCTTTCAAATCCAAACTAAGCTCTGTAGGGGGGAAACTTATTTTATGATAAATAGAGTCCTAAAGTATTATGCAATTGGCAAAATTTACTATGCATTTATGGTATTATGAGTTTACTGTATTTGGTTTTGTTCAAATAATTTCACATATCTAGTAGAAATTGTATCTTATGTGATGATTTAATCTTACCACAGCTGCGGCAATATAAATTACACTTAAGACTATGCTGATTGATTATAATCAGTTGTAATCATGTCTTATAATTACATTGCATTCTAGAGGCAGAGGCTGTTTAAGCCTACTCAGCACTGAGCTTTATAAAGAAGATTATTTGTTACTTCTGACAGTCTCAGTCAACATTCAAAATTGCCTGCAAACAATAAGTTTTATTAAATTTATTGTCCAGACGTCAAATAACTTTCTTGATTTATCTGCAGAAGCTGAAATGGAATTGTAAGCTAGTCTAAAGCTTATTAACTACTATTTATACCAAAAATATCTTCATAAAAACATTCATAATTCAGGGCATGGGTTATATCGATGTATCATTTTTAGGTACATAAGATTTCAAAGTATATACATTTTACCTAAAAAGCAATCAAGTGAATAGGAGGGTGTATAGATGAAACAAAATTGTCAGAATATTGATAATTTATTATAGCAGGGTCATGAGTAATAACGGTTTGTTATACTCTTCTGTTTAGTGTGTATATGCTTAAATTTTCCATAATTAAAAGTTATATATGTATAACTTATATATATATATAATTTCCCCATAATAAAACTGAACCAACATTATATAAACATATAGTAATATGCACATTATATTCATATGCAGTAATGACAAAAGTATTCTTCAACATTTAAATATCTAAGTTGTTGTGTTTATTTCTCAAAAAAATACATTGCCTTTAAATTCTCAAAATCCTAAGTCACTATTTTGGAATACTTTTGATATTATGTCACCCAAAACTAAAGTCTCTGTTCTCTCTTTGTGGCCTAACCTTCCTAGTTGGTTCACATCATGAGGCACACTAGCCATCAATCTCAGTCACACAGAAAACACTGTGCTACTCCATCATCGATGCCTTATTATTAAAGATGATTATGTTTCATACAATTAACTACAGCTCCCACAAGTAACATATTAATATTATGATCAGGTTGCACGGAATTGTTAGGCAAGGCTCATTCTGATTAGAATTCTACCTATATTAGAATAGAATAAAGTTACAAAGGAAGGTTTTTGATTTAGATTTTAGATTACTTACCAAAGTAATTTCTTTAGATTTTGGCAACTTATTTAGTGATCTTAGACTAACGCTTTCATCTTTGTGCTACTGGATAAGGTGAATGTAAACCCATGGGTGTTACAGGTTTGATCAAGATAATTAACATGGATCAAATATTTGTTGTCTCTCATTTTCCAATCATACTTTGTATCTTTTTTAAAAAAATACTTACCCAATTCTTTATACACTTGAATGAGGATTTGACTATGATTTGCCGGAACCACAAATGCAGTGCTGATCTAGAACACACTTACTAACATTAACATTTTTACACTTCTTTGGACTTCCTTTTATTGCTTGTATGACAGGATGCCAAACAGGTCTTTTTCTTGATTTGACATTTTAGCTCAGGTCTCAAAACTGAAGACAATTTCAAATGCCTGCATTTTCAAAAAGGAAAAAAAAATTAAAAACCAACCAACCAAACAAAAAATGCCTATTGCCCTATGATGTTAAGAAAGAGCCCAAAGTAATTTGTCACTATAGTGTCTTATGCCCTTTCACCTTATGAAAAGAAGACCAGATTTATCAGGAAAAAGTGGATTGAGAGTGAAGAGAATCAACAGAGAGCTGCATGAATCTCCATACTCTTCTGTCGTAAGAAAAGAGAGACTCCTCCACTTCCTACTTTGAGTCACAGGAGGAGAACTTCAAGATTTGGGCCATCACAGAAACCAGTGATTGACACAGGACTGCCAAAAGCAAAGGGAGGGAAGATCGTGATATTTACCAGTGATGACAGATGGTTGGTGGTGAAAGCCGACTGAACAAGTAAAAAAAGGGTACAATTTCCTAGGATACTATAGAAAGCAAGGAAGATAGGCACAAGTGAGGAATCTTGAAAAGACCCAGCCAACAAGACTGTCCTCAGCGTAAGGAGTCTGTGTGATACAAATAGTTAGAGAAAAGGCTGATGAAGTCATGTATAGCAAAGAACTATGTCACTTAGCTGAGCAGGCACTGAGAAGTCCTCCAAAGAAGAAAAGTTGGTTGATCCCTGAAAAACAAAAACAAACAAACAAACAAAAAACACAAAAGCACAAACAGAAACAAAAACTATGAATCAAAGTTTCTGTAGAAGAAAACACTAGCATTTGGGAATGGCCACTCCAAACATCACATTTCCAGGTTACAGCAACACCCAGTACAAAAGATCACCCTTGTTAGACCAAGAAAATGTTCCATCAGGTGAGACAGGAGAGAAGGAAGAAAGCAATTCCCTTCTCCACTGTTTTTCTTTTCTTTCTTTCTTTTTTTTTTTTTAAGATTTTATCTATTTATTTGAGAGAGAATGAGTGAGAGAGAACGAGAGAGGAGAAGGTCAGAGGGAGAAGCAGACTCCCCAAGTTGCTGGAAGCCCGATGCAGGACTCGATCCTGGAAGTCCAGGATCATGACCTGAGCCAAAGGCAGCTGCTCAACCAACTGAGCCACCCAGGCGCCCTCCACTGTTTTTCTTAATCTGGGTGAGCCCTGAGCTGTAAGAAGAGGGGGCCTGGGTAAGTGTTGAGGATTGAGCTGAGGAAGAATAAAGAATTTAAACCTAAAGTGAGTCTGGTGATTCATGGCCATTTTGTAAGGCAGGGCTTCCTTTATTGCAAATTATCAATGGATACCTGGAACTATGAGGGTACCGACCTAAAAAAATGTGGAAAAATCCCTTCATTTTTTCCCTATAAGGATTTTCTTTTTCTCTCAGAAAGAACTGTGGTATTTGGAGACTTTTGAAAGAATACATAACCATGTCAAGAAAAGAGATTTGGAAGAACAAGGCATGGAAAGACAAGGGAGACCCAACTCAAATGTTTACAATAATGACCATAGTGAGTTGTTCCCTCATTTCTTCTCATCATAGTTTCAATGGCTGGGAAGAATAACCTCCCAAATTAAATTAAATTTAAAAAAAAGAGAGAGAGAGAGAGAGAAGAAAAAGCAGCTTGCAAAACTGAAGAGTTCTTCTTCAGATTCCATCTGCTCCAGATATCTGATTCTCAGAAATTCTTTAGAGACAAACTAAAGATATAAGTAATAATTTTGAGGTACGACTCTAGTATTATTGCAGTTATAGAAATATGGAAGGTATATGCTGAATTGTTAGAGCTAGTAAACAAGGCTTCTTCTGTAAAATACATTTTTTGAAAAAATTAAACCAAAAGAGCCAAGAAAAGTAAGAGTAATTGTAGTAGCATATTGAAAATAAAATATGAAATATTAAGTTATATATAGCATGTTTCAATATATTTTAACTGAATTGATCAATCATCACCCTATGACATGTCAGTCATTAAAGTGATTATCAAACTTCTTCTGTAATACATTTCTTGACTAGCTAAACCACTAAAAATAGAAATCACCATTAAGCCATGGTGGGGTGAGAGGTGGGGAGATGAGAGACTGTAGTTTTGACATTAAACTAGATTGGATTATCTAAAGACTGAAAATGGGACTGTCTGGTAATAGATTAAATTTATATGCAAATTTGGGCATCTGCAGTAGATGTCATTAGTGGGGAAGGTCAGGCTCAGGGGGTTTTAGTTGCTATTGATGCTAGCTCATTTGTAAGCCAGATGTGCACACATATTTATTCAGATCTCAGCAAAGAACTTTATAGAAAATAAAACACTTTAAAACTGATCAGGAATATGTTAATGATTAGAGAACACATTATTCAATTATTTTAATCATTAATTATAAATGATAACATGTAAAAGAGGACAATTATGAAGAACATGGTATCTGCCTTCAAGAGACTTGCAATTTGCAATCTAAGATGAGCAAACAGAAAATCCTAATTCAAAGCAGACGTTTGTAAATGTTCATATATGATCGAATTTAATTGCACAGCTATTCTACCCAGGGACAAATATATGGCTGAGTTCCCATGAGAAACCTGGACTTACAGCTTTTCAAAAAGTGAAATGCTAAGAGCCTTATAGCTTCAAGTAATTACTCATTTGCTGGTATTATTAAAGCCTAGACTTTTTTTTTCCTTTGCTATTATCTAACTATATTATTTCTATTTTGTAATATAAAGGAATGAGAAGTAAGACCTGAGTCACATCCCAATTATAGTTGATTATAATAGTGGCCTGCAGAGCTGGCCCCACATGATGCTGAATTTCATCAGGAAATAATGTCGGATCCATCAGAAATCCCCAAGACAGAAGAACAGAGCCACAAACCACAATCTCCCATCTTTGCCTGAATTACTGGACACACAGCACTTCCTTGAAGTTGTTTGTTGTTTGTTTCTTTTGTTTTTGTTTTTTTTTTTTTTCATTTTATTTTATTTCTTTTCAGTGTTCCAGCATTCATTTTTTATGTACCACACCCAGTTCTCCATGCAATATGTGCCCTCCATAATACCCACCACCAACCCAACTCCCCACCACTCCCCTCCAAAATCCTCGGTTTGTTTCTCAGAGTCCACAATCTCTCATGGTTTGTCTTTCCGTCCAATTTCCCCCAACTCACTTCTCTGCTCCATATCCCAGTCCTCCATGTTATTCCTTGTGCTCCACAAGTAAGTGAAACCATATGATACTTGATTCTCTCTGCTTGACTTATTTCACTCTGCATAATCTCTTCCAATCCCATCCATGTTGTTACAAAAGTTGGATATTCATCCTTTCTGATGGAGGCAAAGTGGCTGCACCAACTTGTATTCCCGCCAACAGTGTAAGAGGGTTCCCCTTTCTCCACATCCTCTCCAACACACGTTGTTTACTCTCTTGTTAATTTTGGTCATTCTAACTGGTGTAAGGTGGTATCTCAATGTGGTTTTGATGGCTAATGATGATGGACATTTTTTCATGTGTCTGTTAGCCATTTGTATGTCTTCTTTGGAGAAGTGTCTGTTCATGTCTTCTGCCCATTGTTTGAAGTGATTATCTATTTCATGTGTGTTGAGTTTGAGGAATTCTTTATAGATCTTGAATATCAGCCCTTTGGCTGTAGTGTCATTTGCAAATATCATCTCCCATCTTGCCTCTTTGTTTTGTTGACTGTTTCCTTTGTCATGCAGAAACTTGTGATCTTAATGAAGTCCCAAAAGTTCATTTTCACTTTTGTTTCCTTTGTCTTTGGAGACATATCCTTAAAGAAGTTGCTGTCGAGGAGGTTACTGCCTATGTTCTCCTCAAGGATTTTGATAGATTCCTGCCTCACATTGAGGTCTTTTATCCATTTCAAGTTTATCTTTGTGTATGGTGTAAGAGATTGGCGAGCTTCATTCTTCTACACATACCTGTCCAATTTTCCCAGCACCATTTACTGAGGACACTGTCTTTGTTCCACTGTGTATTTTTTCCTGCTTTGTCAAAGATTATTTGACCATAGAGTTGAGGGTCCATATCTGGGCTCTCTACTCTGTTCCACCGGTCTGTGTGTCTGTTTTAGTGCCAGTACCATGCTGTCTTGGTGATCACAGCTTTGTAGTAAAGCTTGAAATCAGGCAACGTGATGTAGCTAGTTTTGGTTTTCTTTTTCAACATTTCCTTAGCAATGTGGGGTCTCTTCTGTTTCCATACAAATTTTAGGATTGTTTGTTCCAGCTCTTTGAAAAATGCTGGTAGAATTTTGATCAGGATGACATTGAAAGTATGGATTGCTCTAGGCAGTATAGACATTTTCACAATGTTTATTCTTCCAATTCATCAGCATGGAATGCTCTTCCATCTTTTTGTGTCTTCTCCAATTTCTTTCATAAGTGTTTTGTAGTTCCTTGAGTACATATCCTTTCCCTCTAGTTTGTTTTATTCCCCGGTATCTTATGGTTCTTAGTGCTATAGTAAATGGAATTGATTTTCTAATTTACCTTTCTATATTTTCATTGTTAGTGTATAAGAAAGCAACTCATTTCTGTACATTGATTTTGTATCCTGTCACATTACTGAATTGCTCTATGACTTCCCTGAATTTTTGGAAATAGAGGCCACATTCAGATATGAAACAGGTAATTACAACCACAGCATTTCCAAATTAATGGCTTAGGGAGTTAGGGTTGCTGGAGTCCACACTTTAGAAAGAAAAAAAAAAATATATATATATATATATATATATATAACAAAACAAAAACAAAAAGAAGAACAACTTTTTTTTTGGTAACTAATCTATGGATATCTGAAAATTTAAAAACCATCATTAGGTGCTAGAAATTATATTTAACCTTACCACAGATTTACTAAGTGACTGACTGAAACTATCTTTCTGCTGCCAGAAATACCTTCATGGAAGGTCTGGGGCCAGGGTGTAGGTGGTCTGTCATGCATGGATAACACAGTCTAAGACTGCAATTTACAAATTTTTTTCTTTTTTTTTTGCACCATCTAATGAACTAAATTTAGATGCAATATATGAACTTCTTTAAATATATTCCTTAAACATACATAAATATTAATGCCATTATAGTCAAATGTTTATTAAAAGTCATTTCATTTTAATAAATGATATAGCTTGGATTCTCTCATATTTTTCAGAAGTTAAAAAGAATCACTTGAACTGAAATTAGACAAAACTAACTCTTGTCTTTTCCTTTTCCCTAAGCTCATTTGGAAACTAAAACTCCATAAGAAGTGGACAATGAAGACTAAGTTCAAAGGATAAATGTAAGTTTCTCTAATTACATTTTAATAAGACCATGTAAAACTCTTAATTGATATACATGCAGCCAGATTATCTGAGTTCCAGGCCTGGTTCTGCCATTTCCTAGGTGAGGGACCTTGGGCATGTTACTTATCCTCTCGCTTCATTTCTTTGGCTGCAAAATGTGGATATTAATACCTCATAGAGTTGTATGGGGGAATACATGGTTATTATTATATCCTAGGTGCCATACTCAGTGCCTGGCATTTAACAGGGGCTTTACTGAGGCTGAGGTCAACTATCATTATTAAAATCTATACTAGGAGAATAATATACGTACACAAAAGTACATACACACACTTGATAATGAGGTGAAAAATCACCCAATCTCCAGCAAGTATAAAAGTCTTGAGAAAAGGGAAGAAAAAAACTAGTTTAATATTTTACCACTTAAATATACACATTGCTATTACACTTTGCTGGTGCCAAAATAGTTATAACCCCAGAGCATCTATTTGAGAGGTGTTGGCAAGTATAAGCCACAGTGAGAGGGGCATGCGTGAATATGGCTGTTGGCTAGGCAGTCCATGTAGAATGCAAATAGAAGGTAATACAGTTATGTTTCAAAGACTTTTTTATATCATTGATTTTGTCTAATAATTTAATTATGGGTACTATTTATTGAAAGCATTTGCATCTTGTTCTAGACATCTGTCTCTGTTGGGCACTTCATTAGACTGCTGTGACACATTGCACTAATTACAAGTAACTGATTATGACATTTTCAGGTCGATTCTGTTCCTGAAGATGGTGGTAAAAGCTCTGTTCTGGGTTCTGTGCTTAGATCACACTATAACTGGAAAACATGCCTTTGCTGCTATCATAGACCAGTGGAGCCATGGAATCTTGTGATGTTAAGCCATCTCAACTTTCTTGCTTCCTTAGCATTGGTCCTAAAAGCAAGGTAAGGTCTTCATGGGAGCATGGGCTCTGGTATCAGGAGGACTTAGGTTAGAATTCCAGACTCCCCTCTGTCATCCTAATAGGGCGAAGTATTGAATGCAAGTAAAACGCCTTTTCCTTATCTGACTGATGGTCAAGGGGGATTCAGTGATGTGCTAAGAACTGAGAAAAGAATTACCTGATTTTCTTCTTTCATGACAGTCCTAGGAAATGATTCCCGCTTGGGTAGATCATTCAACATGATCAAATCGGCTCAGACTGCTTCACTTAAACTGAAGTGGAGAACAGAAGTAATCCTTGTAATTCAAGCAGAGAAAACACTTAGTCACAACTATTTAAATATTTCAGGCAAAAGAGTGTCTTGGGCCTGAATTATGAGTGGCTGCCCTGTGCTCCACTTTACTCACATGGGTAAACACAGCCCAAGTGTGCAGCAGCGATTTTTAATGAGCTCAGTCAGGCTAAACCCTAATGTAACAGTTGCAAGATGAAAAGCCAATAGCATTTTATCTCCAAGCCAGAGCATTGAGGGTACTGAAAAATCACCTGGGAAAGATCAGTAGAACAATTATATGGACAGAGAAATGGTACTAATTGCTAATGATCAGCAAAAATACATGTAGATGCCTGGGATATTACTGTACAAGTATGGTATTCCATTTGACATTTGTCTTAGATTTAATGTCTGACATTTGTGTAACTTCCAATTAAAACAGAATAATGATAATTAGATGAGAAAGAATGTGTTGGTTAAGCTCTGAAATTTTACTACATTCCTACATACAATAAACCACTACTTTGACATTTAACTTTTTTCTTCTGACTCTATGAAACATGTATCAACAGAAATTAATGAACTTCATTACATTCCTAATATTTTTGAGAATGAGAGTCTAGACAAAATATGAATACATATATTACTGGCCCTATATTTTAAAAACACATTAACAGGGCTGATGTGCAATTAGCATGCGCTAATATGGTTCTACCAGATTTCCAACCCTGTCCATTCTGCACCATTCTTTGTACCAGCCACATTCTGTACCACTGTCTCATTGGTTGGTGTCCACGTGGTACCAATTGGTAAAATTTCAAGTGTCACTGTTTCATGAGTATCATAAAAAAATCTCTGTGCTGGTATATATACCCTGGATTAAGAATTTGGGAATAGTTTAAAATATGATGATCAAAAACTCTTCGTATATGAAAAAAATGATTTGTGAGTGATAATATGATAAACTCTTATTCAATTGAGAATTTCTAAGTATATTGACTAATTACTATTTTTGGCTTTGTTTTCTATACATTTAATTTAATTAATAATCTAAACATTTTAAACCAAAGAAACTCTCACAATATCCACACAATGTGATTAAGTGATCGTTATTTAAAGTTGATTTCTTAATTATCCCATTTAGGTTGTATGAATACAACTGCAATGCAAACGTACACATTTCCATTTCTCTGGGTCACTTTTATTTATAATTAACATATGTTCTCATACATTTCATTTTTTCTGATTTTTATTATGTATGTTCATGCATATTTTATTATGTATGTATGCATGGTTTTTATTATGTATGTTACATTCAGAAAATCTTACTTATTCAAACTGAAAAAAAATAGAAAGAAGGTACTAATTTGATCTGTTAACACTGAAACACATTTTACGTGGTAAACATTTCTTTCTGGAAAATGTATTTGAAAAAGCAATGTCTCTAATATCTTAATGGAAATACCATTTGTTTCCCATTGGGGGTAATTTATTCCCCATCTGAGTTTATGTATATTTATCAGTCAAAACACTTCTAAAACACATTTGAGAATTTTACTGATTCATACTAGAAAAATAATTGAGAAAGAAGAAGATACAATTTGATGGTGTTTTGAAGTGAGAATCTATGTCACTTTAGCAGAGAGGAAGCTACTCTTAGATTTAGAACTGAGAGAGAAGAAGCATTCAAGACCCAAGGGGACAGTGAAGGTATATAAGTACACTTAACCTATAGTATCCATTGTCAACTGCTTAATTATGACTATACTTATTTAAGGATGAGTAAATATGTCTATGGGATGGTGGTGGGGAGAGGTGTATTATAAGTACAATATAAGTACATTAAAATTTAAAAATTTATTTGTTGGGTGCTTATGGTCTAAACAATATGTAATACATTTTATATTACTTATGTGATCATATAAAGTGGATATTATTAGTCCCATTTTATAGATAGGAAGAAGGTAAATTCTTCCCAAAGTCAAACAATTACAAATGGCAAGAACAATATTTGTTTGAGGTCTGCCTGGCTTCAAAGCACATGTTTACTAGCTGTTAGGGGAAAAACCCTGTAGATAGCATCAGATACCACAAATTAAAGGCTCAGTCCCATAAAACTGCCTCCCACATCAAATACCAATTGAAAGTACTAGATTCCCAGGTTACCCACAATTCTGTCTGATTTGGCTACAAATTGCAGTTCCCATGCTTGCCTCTTTGGGTTCTATTAATTTGCTAAAGAGGCTCACAGAACTCGGAGGAACACTTATATTTATCAGTTTATTACACAATATGAAAAATATATATATATACAAAATGACCAGATTAAAAGATACTCAGGGTAAGGTCTGGAGGTCCCAAAAGTAGGAGCTTCTGTCCCTGGGAATTTGGGGTTAAGTCAACTTCCTTGTATGTGGATGTGTTCATCAACCTGGAAGTTTTCCAAACCGCAAACTATTGGAATTTTTCTGGAGGTTTTCTCACATAGGAACAATCAATTATTTACTCCATTTCTAACCCTCCACATTCTCTGCAGAATGGGGAGTGGGATTAGAGATTCCAAGCTTCTAATCATGGCTTGAGATTTCTGATGACCAGCTCGATCCAGGAACCAACCAGGAGCCCACCCAGAATCATTTCATTAGAACGAAAGATGTCCCTAGTGCTCTTACCACTTAGGAAACCACAGGTGTTTTAGGAGTTCTGTGCTCAGACCCAGGAGCAGAAATTAAGACATCTATTTTCTTTACCTCCCACTGGTCTAATGCTTTGAACACTCTGAGAATATCACTTACTGTCATTTCTCTATAAGTAATACTAATTCAGAAACATTTTCTGGTTTTTTTTGAAGGGGTATATGAAATATATGATACATTTTCCTATAAGGAAATTCAAGAAGGAAAGAGATTAATGTGGAGACATTAATCTAAAGAATCTGTGATATAAAGAATCTAAAGAAATTCAAATGCAATAAGGTAATTAAAATTTCCATTGCAGATAATAAGGAACAGGATGTATTCTACAGAAAATGAAATCAATATATTGATTTCATTTTATATGTATCTGAAAATGCCCCCAGATCTGATTTTAGCCATTTTTTCCTGGATTCAATTTAATTTCCTCCTTCTTTCTCCTGCAGATTAAATCAGGTTTGACTAAATCGGGTTTCTTAAACTTGGCAGTACTGACATTTTGAACAAATTAATTTTTTCGGTGTGGGGGCCACATCTCTGGCATCTACCAATTTTATACCAATATCATTGCCCAACCCCTCTGCCAGTTGTGACAAAAAAAAAAAAAAAAAATTCCAGAATTGACAGATGTCCCCTAGGGGCCAAACTTGTTGACATTGAGAACCACTGGATTAGTCAATCAACAAAGAAAAATTTAACATTCTTTCATTTTGATTCACTTTGCTTGAATGAAAAAAATTTATGGAATTAAACTTTGCTTCCCCATGATGAACTGTAAAATACATAGAAGACACAAAATATATTTTTTAACACACTCAAGAGTTACTCCCAATGTTTTGTGTTTTTTATGGTTTTCCTGTCTGAAAATTCAAGTACCTGAAGAATAGAGAAATGGGAAAATTTTGCATAAGCAAACAGAGCGGGGTATAATGAGTAGGCTAATATGCAAATCTTACGATAACCAATTATGGTAAAATGTCACCCAGTGTATACTTCTTATTCAAAATCATTTGTTTTACTGGAGTCTGACAAGTGTAGAAAACTGAATATAGAGGCATTTCTAAAACCATCAACAGATCACTAATTATATGATAAGAGTCTACCTTTTTATAGAGTTAGAATGGTATTTTCCCCATTCTTTGTGTTTAAAAAACAGATATACTTGGGACAATGTGACATGGTAAGTGACAATCTTTATGCTTAAATTGCTTTATATTAAACTATTATTTGCTCAGAATGAGAGGTACCTCGGGTAATAAACATCAAACAATAACAGCAACAACAACAAAAACAAACAACCTTCACATCTACCCTTCTCCTCTCTGCCTTGTTAAAACACGTTTATTTTTCCACATCTCAATACATTCATCTCTTGTTCCGATTTTCCTGGGATAACAATGAGTTTAAGTCAACTACTGTAAGTTGTGAATATATGGTATTCAAAGGTATTTGAGGACCTGAGTTTTTGTCTATTCTTTCTACTCTATTCACACTTTTTACCTGGGAAGGTGGATTTTCATTCGGAATTAATCCCAAATTAAAGAAAATGAACTTAAGAGATTTAAAAAAATCATGAGGAAACACTGAATCTTCTTAAAGCTAAAAGAAAGGGAAAAATATTAACAGAGATTAGTTTTTGTATTATTTTTTCTGAGTATTCAAAGCAATGGTTTTAAACTAACATGTGCCCTGTATTATGATGTATGTGTAAATGATCTACTTATTCTGCCTCCCTCAAGTGAAGCAAAAAGCCTTTTAGAGTGATTCCGTAGACTAATTCTGAAGCATACATTTATTGGAATTAGCTTTATTCTAAATATGATTGAGAGCAAAATGTCACTATTATTCCCAATGTTTGTAAAATATTACCAGTTCTTATTACAATGACCAAAGATTCACATAATTTTTCATACATTCACATTTATACAACATAATCAGAAAGAAACTATTTCCTAGTAGTATTGATCATTCCCATCTCTATTCCAAAAGAGGTCATTCTCAGCAGATCACTAATATTTCTCTGTCTTTAAATGAATTCCTTCTTTTTAAATTACATTTTAAACTACATTTTAACTTAATGTATTTTGCAGAGAAGAATCCAAAGCAATCCAATTATTTCTATAAAACCATAGTGGAAAAAGCATAGTGTACCTAAGTGTGTGTGTGTGTGTGTGTGTGTGTGTGAGAGAGAGAGAGAGAGAGAGAGAGAGAGAGAGAGAGGGAGACTGGGTGCGTATGAAAGAGAAATATAGACAGACAGAGAAGAAACCCCTTTTACTTTGCTAATAGGTGGTTTTTAAAGATGTCACATCAAAGCAAGTTGATCTTTTTGGTTGGCACTCCAAGATCACATCTAGAATCTGTGAGGGTCCAACTCTATGAGGGGTAGTGAGCTATCCCTGAAGTTGTGATAAACACTGAGGGTATACCATAGAAGCAACAACTACTATTTAGATAAGAAAAAAAAAAAAAAATCATTTCAAGTCCGCTTTAACACCTGAGCCTGCTCCATTGTAGTCCTTGGGATTTGTATATTTAACCAGACCTTCCTAGACTTGGACAGTTGAAATTTTCAGGGGATAACTGAATTTTACCTGAAGAATCTATATGGGGTAATAATAGCTACCATATATTCACAACTTACTACATGTACTCAGTGCTGCATGCACTCTTTCCCACAATCCAGTTAATTACAGATACATATATTCATTTTATATACCAAAAAACCCCCTGAAGTTCAGAGAAGACAATAATCTACCCAAGATCACTCATCTAGTGAGTAACAGAGGTGGGGCACTAGCCCAGGTTCTTCTGAGTCCAAGATTTGTACTACAAAAATGAATGGTATGCAGAAATGCATAAAGGAGATATCAGTAACTTTTCAGGATATTTTCTTAAAGAACTTTTCGTTTATCTGTAACTTTGGGAATTGGTTTGAGGAAACAACAGCAACAATAATACCTAAATGTACCATGTGCCAGACTTATAAGTGATCTATATACATAAACTTACTGAATTCTCCCCCAAACCTTTTGAAGTAGGTCCCCTTTTGTTCCCCATTTTAAAGATGAGAATACTGAAAAAAAGAAAAATATCAACACTGAAATAGTAGGAATTTCTAACCTTCAAGAAAGAAGCAGAAATTTGCATTGATGTAATCAAGGTGCTATGTTTGAGTAAGATTTGGCTAAAATATTATCATGAAACAAAACATAACTATACAGCCAGTAGAATAACTGGGTCTACCTTAGGAAGACAAAGTGGTAATTAGAGCCAATAATGAAATCCCCTTGCTGTATTAGAACCTCGGCAAGAAATTAAGCTATTACAAAATAGGAGACTCTATTCCAGTTCTAATCTGATAGCAGTGTGAGCAGGTTTTCTTTGGTGGATAGAAAGTGGGAATGAAGGAGAGGAGGAGAAAAATATAAAAAGTCTGAACTCTGTGGCTTCATTTCCATTTGTCATGTTAAATTCATGTCCTGTAGTATAGACCTACAAGACTGCCTCTCCCTGAAACAAGAAAGGTGAAGATCTGAGGAGCTCCAGGGTCAACCACTACAGGTCCACATGACCTTGAGAAGAATAACCCTATGATCATAAGGATCTTAATGTTCATATCAAAGAAGGGAACGTGGACAGTGCTGGGTAATTGAAGCCATTTCTGTCTTTCATTTTTTCCGGTAACCAAGGAATGGCTCTCTTTACATTGCACATGTGCCAGATGCTAAAAAGCACTGGATTACTTGACTAATGCGAACAAATTAGGCAGATGTGAGATATAAGTCACAAAAGTTATCCTAGAAATCATTCTCCACTAGAATATAAATGTCAGGACTAACACTAGAGAAAATAACAGACGCTTTTCAGTCCAATGATTTTAAAAGGGTAGGTAAATATTGGTAGGGCCTAGTGGCTAGTCATTGAGACAGAGTAGGGATGTCTTCTCCTTTTCTTCTATTTTCTTTCTTTTTCTTTTTTTTTTTTTTTTCATTTTAAATAAGGATCTAGGAGTCATGACTAGTTAGCCAAAAAGTAACTAGAGCCATCACCAGTTAGCAAAATAATTTACCAAGTTCTAATTTACAAAGCAGTTCTTGGCACGTGAAAAGAGAATAAGGAAAAAAAGAAAAAGGCCAGAAGTGAAATACAGACAAGAATCCCAAAGATGTGAATTTCAGAGGAATCCACCTTCAGAACAAGGTAGAATATTCCAAATGCAAACAAACAACAACAAAACACAATCCCTACCTCACATTTGTGAATTATTCTCAGCAACTTGGGTCCTCTCTTCCAGTAAAAATTTACTCATAGTCTTCAGGGCCCCTTCTGGCCGCACTAAACCTCAGGGCCAGCCACAGGCAGTAGGTGTTATAAAACAGGGCAGAGATTCAACGTCCATGCGAGAGAACCAGAACTCATCTAACTCATGCTTTAAAATGCCGCCCCCCCGCCTTTTCCTCTGACTTCTCTGGAGTCTAAACTTGTGTGTTCGCACCACAACTGATTTCACAACTCAAATCTGCCTAGGGCAGTGGTACCTGTTCTCCCCTGAGTCCTCCATCAACCTCCAGAATGCAATGTTCACGTCATCCTTTCTACCCATGTGTCTTTCTATGTAGTAAGACATGATTTCCATGAAGACAGAGGTTTCTTCAAGGTGTTCAACAAATATTCATATTGATGGAACATATTCAGTCATGTATATGGGAAATACTTTTGGCACACTTAAACCCTTTGAGCTTTACTTTTTTTCCCTCCATATAAAAAGGGATATAATTGAGGTGACCCAGGGTTGTTGTGAAAATTAATAGAAATTAAATAAAGAGCTTAACACAGGTTATATCATTGTGGAACTTTGCCATTGTACAATTATCACGTGAGTTGATCAATCAAATGGGTATGGAAACCCCAAACACAACCCGCCATCTTGCTGCAGTCCCATCTCTCACGCTCACTGGTCTGTCATGCAGACCTGTAGGAAATGAGGGAAGTGGGTTGAGTCAAGGGGCTGATATCCAGCTGATAAAGGGCTGATAAAGCACCTTTATCACTGAGACAGGATTTTGTCTATTTGCTTGACTTTCTTTTTGGCCACAAGCTTAGAGGTTGAACATAGTGTCTGTGAATGCAAGAAGCAATCCCAGCGTGCTCTGCCAGGCTGAACTGGTAATTAAGAACACCTGACTCAGGTGGAGGGCAGAAATATGTGCAGAGGAAAGCAGCTGTTTCCAGCAGGCAGCCCCCAATGTTGGTAACGTGAAATTGAGCCTGGTCGAACTAGTCCTAAAGCTATTCCTGTAATGTGCCCAGTTCTCCTTCCCGCTTCATGCCGTCCTGGATTCCAGCTGTTATTTTCTACTGAATTCTTTTTGGTTTTGACTGTGTGTAAGACTAGAACAAGAGAGGAGAATTCTCACTTGGCAAAATTCATTGCTTCAGTGCTGATAACTGAGACACAAGACATTATGTTTTTGTTTTTGTTTTTGTTTTTGTTTTTCTACCCTGGCTCAGAGATCCCTACAGGATTTTGGCTTAAGCACACATTCCTGAAACCACGAGCAATTCTTTCCTGATTCCAGTTAACTCAGCTCTGCTTCACTTCCCTGTTGGGTTCAAGCCCCTGCTCTGGTTCATTCCTGTAATGCTGAGCTAGAGCAACTCACCTGCTCCATCTTGGGCTGCTCAGACAAAAATCTCAAACATTACCTTGTAGTGACACCTGCACGATCATACACAAGAATTGAGGATGACTAATTTAGTTAATGGACAAACCAAGAAATCATAGAAAGGATGTAGGGGAAGAAAGTTGAGTGTAAACAATATAAATGATGTAGACATTTACAAGATGAAAAAAATTGTATCGGTGGTTACTATGGAATTTTTAATTGCATAACAGTAATAATTACATAGGAATTCAATTTTTGCTTGGTGGAGATATTAGTATTTAGAAATGTCACTAAAACCCCCCAGAAATCTATTAAAGTAAGAAAACAAAAGAGAAAGAAGATATATTTCTTACCATCTGAGCTATGGGAAATTCTAAAAAGAGCGAAGCAAAAAGGAGTGACCTTCAACTAGCCTCTTTTAGGAGTTCTTAAGTGTGAAAATAACTTCTGCATCTCCTTCTAAATGCTTTCATATTGAGGATGAGGTGCCCCTGAGTGGAGAGAGAGTTTAAAGTCTCAGGTCTCTGATAGAGAAAGCTTTCCCCCATCTTGAGAGCTTAACCTTAGGAGCAGAATGTTATAACCCTGTGCCTCATAAAACATAAGCACTAAATGTAGTGCTCACTGGGTTTGGACAGACTCACATCCCTCCCCATCCAAGGATTTAGTCTAAAATGGAGTCCAAATTATATCTTCAGCAATTGTAGGAAATGGAAGGGAGAAAGGCTATTTGACCTGATCCTTTGAGTGAGATAGAAACAAATCTCTTCTTTCAAACTGCATTAACTCATGTCAAGTACCCAGAATCCGTTTAATAAATTGCTTTTTTTCTAGTGACCAGAAAGAGTTAAGATACTTCTAAATGGCAAGCAGTTCTTGACCTTCTGGGCAGCAGGATGTGAGATGCGTTATTAAAAGAAATATGAAGTCAGGAGTTAATAAAGAAAGGGGGTGATTATCCAACAAATTCCAGTTATGAATACCACTTCCTAAGATGTACTTATTAAAATAATAATGGACACAGATAACCACACAAAAGGATCTGGAAACATAAAACAAGAGTGAGAGTAATTATGAAAAATAAAGTGAGATCATGAGAAGAGCTCTAACAAAATCCACACGTTCATTTCCATTACAGTACAGTTGGAATTTATGCACACTCATTTCTTTGATCTTCCTTGTGATGCCCCTTCCACTCCTTTGAAATCTTATCGAGGTCAAAGGAGACCTGGAGACTGATCCTGTCTTAGGAGGAATAGAGGAAGAGAGGTCACTAATGGTCAACTCTGTGGACATAACCTAGACAGTGATTCTACCCTTTGGTGATCTTCCTCCTTCCTAATATACCTACATGATTAACTGTGATGACATTCAATTACCTTTTGAATATATCAAGTCCTTTCTACAAACCTATCTTCTTCATTAAAAGAAAAAAAAAGCAAAAAACTAAACCTCTGTTAAAAGCAATCTACAAAATAGTAATAAACTATTTTATAATATATGTTCATCATATTCATTTTCATCCCAATTAATCTAGGTAAATTTTATGTAATATGTAAACCAGATTAAAGAGAGTAAACATTATTGTATTCAGCTAAGTTAGGTTTTTGTGGTATCCTTTATATCTCAAAACAGGAAATTTACATTGTGATTAAAATATTTTTGATTAAAATATTTTTAACAATAATAATTATTTAATATTGTTACTTTAATATATTTATGCATTGCTACAAATATTTATTGAGACAATTTATAAAGGATTTCACAATGTGCTAAATATGGAACTGTATCTTCAACTGTATTATAAATGCACCATTTTTAACAAATGAGACTAATGGATGCTATTGAACACCTACTGCATAGTTTCTGGCATAAAGTACATGTTCAATAATCATAGCTCTTTCATAGGACATTTATTGGTAAGAATTATTCTTTTATTCCCTTATAGTACATAATATAGTTTTATCATATTAGTCAATTTTACACAGGTCTTTACTATTCTAAAATTTGGATGATCCTTGAGGGCAAGTGCCACCTGTATCATTCTAAAGAGTCTTTCAAATCGGGGTGCCTGGGTGGCTCAGTGGGTTAAAGCCTCTGCCTCCGGCTCAGGTCATAATCTCAGGGTCCTGGGATGGAGCCCCGCATCGGGCTCTATGCTCAGCAGGGAGTCTGCTTCTCCCTCTCTCTCTGCCTACCTCTCTGCCTACTTGTGATCTCTGTCTGTCAAATAAATAAAATCTTAAAAAAAAAAAAAAAAGAACTGCATTTTAAAAAAAGCATCTTTCAAATCTTTGGAAAAATAGTCATGCACAGGTTAAGATTTTTAATAAATGATACTTGAATTGAGTGAAGGACTCATTGAGCAGATTTCAAATGCCTAACGTTCCAGCATCATTAGCCATCATATACCCAGAAGATATCTACTGGCCCAGTATTAACTAACTGACTAATTAGAAAATATTTGAAGTCTCATAAGAGATATTGGAGTTAAAAATGTTTCAAATGATTAACCATAATCCAAAAGTATAGTTTTATTTCTGGGTATAATTTGCAAACAAAAGTACAGCTCCTTTTCCTTTGGAGTTGTATTTCACAGAAATGTAGTATCTGATATCTTTTTAAATTTACCTTTAGTTAATCTTTAAAATGTGTTTTAAATATTCACATTGTCCCAAACATGAAGCTCTGTATTAATGTTTGACTTGAAGAAGTAGGGTGAAAAAATGAAGAGCTCAGAGAATTATCATTATTATTAAAACTGTTATTATTATTTCTCTGCGCAGGAAGAAGGAAATAGCATGCATTTCCACCCAGGTAGTTATCAAAAGTTTATTCTAAAATTGGGGAGTATGAAGGAGCTACACTATGGAGGGCTGCGTTAGGTCTTTTGTTTTTTATATCTTCATATGATTATCTAAAGATGTTAATTACTATGTTTGTATGTTAATCCACCTATCCTCTAATTCCCTTTATTATGCCTTTAGCGAGTCTCGGGGACCATCTTATTTTCTTAAGTGAGCCTCTGAGTATTTGATTTGTTCGACACTGGTCCTGGAAACTGTCACCATGTTGTATAGTAGTATTAGTGAGGTATATTCCACTGTGGTGTTGTTCTGAGCTCTCCAGTAAATACTGTGGATTATTTAAGCAGTTTTTATATATTACACAGATTTGTACATTTTTATGGTGGCTATACATATTTATGTTTTTAAAAGAACCATTATGTTTACTTGTACAGTTCAAGTTTATTGGGAAATATATATTTATGAATGTTTTAAAGTGTATTATAGATTATATGAATACTCATTTAGTTACTTAGCCCCAAAGTCTTGAAAATTTCTTTGCCCCCAATCATTGTACATTTTATATATGATAACTACTTTGCAGAGATCACTTTGAACATTTTCCCTTTTCAAATAACAATAATAAGAATCGCTAAGGGATAATTATATTTTGTTTTTAGAAATCATTTGGGAACTTTCTAAAAAAAAGCACATAAGATGGTGATAAAATAATTTCTAATTAGAAGTAATTCAAAACTACTGGAAGGCAAGAACTTCCAAGATGTTCTATCTACTCTTTAAAACATAAGCAGAATGCTGAGTTCATTTGGTCACACGAATATTTATTTCGTGCCTACTTTGCTGCAGCTAACTGTGCTGGACAAAATGGGGATACAAAACTGAAAATTATATTTATCATTCTCTTATTGTCTACATTTAAATATCATTGAAATTACCTATTAAAATCATTCTTATCAGTTACATCATAACACATGTTAAGTTATGACATCTATAAACACTCTATTATTTACAATATTTCATTATGATTTGGCAAGGTCTAGAGGAATGTGCCCCTCCAGCTAATATTCTATTTTTTCTCTTGTTCATAGCCAAAATTTTAAATGGGTTCTCATTACTATTTTCATTGCCTCACCTCCCGTTTACAAGTCAATATACTATTATCTGAGTTCCACTTAACACTTCATCAAAAAACTTGAACTAAAGTTTCCAAGAAATAGGTTACTTAACCCAATGGACATTTACCATGTCCTATCTGCCTCAGCGTATCAGCAGCCTTTGGTACAACTTCTTGAAACATTATCTTCCCCTGGCTTCTATCACATCACCCCATCCACTTTTTCTTTCCTTTCCTTTAAATGATAGTACATGTTTGCTTTGCATTTTGCATACCATGTTCTCCCAACTGCTGAAATGGCCATGTTCCTCAAGGCTCAGTCAGAGGTAGGTCCTTTTCATTTTTTCATCAACATCATTGTCTCCTTCATTTTTATGACTCACTTGCAAATCAATCTGTAGATCAAGAACTGAGTATTACCCCTACATCATTCCACTCCAAAACCGGTCATCTTCCTGTTTGTTTTTGTTTGTTTGTTTGTTTTACCCTTGGAAATGGCACTGTCATCCATCCAGTTGCCTTTTACTTAGAAATCTATGAGCCAACAGACACATGAAAAGATGCTCAATGTTACTTATCATCAGGAAAATACAAATCCAAACTACAATGAAATACCACCTCACACCAGCATGGATGCAGAGATGGGGGAACACTCTTACACTGTTGGTGGAAATGAAAACTGGTGTAGCCACTCTGAGAAACAGTATGGAGGTTCTTCAAAAAGGTAAAAATAGAACTGCCTTATGATCTAGCAATTACACTACTAGGTATTTACCCAAAGGACACAAAGATACTAATTCACAGGGATACATGCATCTCAATGTTTATATCAGTATTATCAACGATAGCCAAATTATGGAAGCAGCTCAAGTGCCCATTGAGAAATGAATGGATAAAGAAGATGCATGTGTACACACACACACACACACAAACACACACAAACACACACACACACAGTGGACTATTACTTAGCCATAAGAAGAATTAAATATTGCCATTTGCATCAAAATGCATGGAGCTAGAGAGTGTTATTCTAAGGAAAAAAAGTGAGCCAGAGGAATAGGAATACCATATTATTTCATTCATATGTAGAATTTAAGAAACAAAACTAATGAGCATATGAGGGAAAAAAGAAAGAGAGAGAGGCAAAACAAAAAACAGATTCTTAACTGTAGAGAATACACTGTTGGTTACCAGAGGGGAGTTGGATGGGAGAATAGGTGAAATTGGTGATGGGGATTAAGGAATGCACTTGGGATAAGAACAGAGTGATGTATAGAAGTGTTGAATCACTCTATTGCATACCAGAATCTAATATTAAACTATCCATTCACTAATTGACAGTAAAATAAAAACTTTAAAAAAAGAATTATTGAGCCTTTCTTATCACCTAACTCTCCCTCACTCTTATTTCTAACTCATCTTCAAATCCTAAAATGGAATATCACTAAATATTAGAGTATCTCTAAACTGACTACTTTCCCCCATCTTCAGCATGACCACCTTAATAAACACTGACATTATCTCTCATCATAACTACTATAATGCTCTACCATGTGATTTCCCCATATCACATCTTCTGAACCCTCTCCCATTTTAGACAAAATAATCTTTCTAAAAAGCATTCTGAACATGTGTCATTTCCTTGTATTTACACTGTCCCTCACTCTCCACAGAGAATTAAAACTTGTCAGTTACTTCCTGATGATCTTTGGATAAAGATCAAAATCTTTAACCCAACCCACAAAGCAGAGCTTGGTCCTTATTTCTGTCTTCAGTGTCATCTGGAACACACTCTCCTTCCTTATCTGTTATCTCTGAGTTATCTATCACCCTGTAGGTGCGGCCTTATTTCTTCTCACTGCAGGGCCTTCAAATCTACCACTCACTGTGTTCTGAATGCCTTTCACAATTTCTTTCTCCTGTTAAATTTTTCCTACAGATGACTCTTCCTTAAGGCACACTCTAGAATAGTTTCTTTGTTAAATATTCTCAGAGAGCTATGTTCCTTTTCCTAAGGCCATTATTTCAGTTTGTCTGATTGTATTGGATCCTGGCTCTGTCCCTGATTTATTGTGTGATCATGAGCAAGTTACTTAACTTCTTTTCCCTATGTTTTCTCTATTCTAAAATAGATAATGATGATAACATCTTTTTTACCACCATGTTTTAGAGATTAAACAAGATAATATATTTAAAAACACTTAATAAACTTCCTGACACACAAGAGTTTGATATATTTGTAATAGTTCTTATTTGTTTTCACATTCATTATTGTGATTATTGGATCAACATCTCAAGTGCCCTCAAGTGCTCTCTATATAGGTATGTTAAGTATATAGGTATGTAGGTATATGAGATAAGAATCATATTATATCCCTTAAAAATGACTATTATTTTTGACATATAAGAATCACTCAATATAGAGTTGTTGAGTGAATGGATTAAAAGAGCTGCTAATGATAATAATAGAGTAAATAGACTCAAAATGCAAAAATGAAATGGTCATGCAAGAACATGCATATACTACATTTAAATATGCACATATATATGTTGCATACTTATATACATATACATAAACACATGTGTTTGATGTATCTACATGCATACACTAAGAAACTATATCAATCTAAGAGAAAATCTTAGATATGTTTTCACAAAATTCAGAAACAAGACTACCAACTAACAATTAGATCACTTAACATGTTTTTGAAAGTTCTTGATGATGTACTTTGCAAATGAAATTGGAAAAAAAATGAAGAAAGAGGATAAAATATTTGCTGATGATATTTTCTTAAAACTAACCATTAAATGCCCCTTGAAAAAATTATAATATACAGAATTTCCCTCAATTCCAAGATGCAAAGTTTCTTTTTATACATTGATGCTTTCAAAACTGGAAATATTTCAAATGGCTCCATAATTGCAATGTGCCTTAAAATTTATGTGTAATTATGATCCAATAGATTTTTTTTCTTCATGTTTAAATGTTTCTCATAAAAGTAGTTATCAAACCAATAGTGCACCTTAAAAGGTATAACTTTACTTTAAAATAACTGTACTTTAAAAGGTATAGTGTCTTAAATATAGGATATACGATTGTTTTGTAAGATAACTGATTACAAAACAAATCATATTCAATAGTTTTTATCTATATCAAGAAAAACCAACTAACAAATATAGCAAAACCCCCCAATATCCAATTTCCATAATTCAATTATATAAAACAAATTAGAATAAAATTAATAAAAAATGGTATATTACAAGTATAATGGAAACCACATATCTTTACACAAGAGAAAAATATTGTAGTAAGTGAGGAGATGTCATAAAAATCCTGGTTAAAGTAAAAAGAAATTTTAAAAATTCAGAATATCTCAAGTAAACCAGTTAATATAATGGCTTCAGGAAGAAACGCAACAGGAATCTTCTCTCAATTTCATATCCCATTGTATATTCCTAGATATAATCATCCTTTAGAATTATAGCTTGTGCTTAGTTTCTCAATTTCTTTGAGTTTCTCAAATAAAGATTATGTGCTATATTACAATTTAAAGTACACATATTCAGAGAGAAAAAGTAAGAGAGTGAAGGAATGAGTTAAGGAATGAGAAGGAATTCACTGTAACTTTTAAAAGGTCACTTGATGTATGTATGCAAATGTACATTCTTAGGCCTCGTCCCAACATCTTAACACATCTTAAGTTTTTCTGTTTTTGTTTTGCTTTGTTTTGTTTTAATTTTATTATCTTATATCTAGCGAATCTGCTCTTTGGGAAGCTAACAAACAGTTTTAGGAAATTAGCCTAGATGGGTATATAGATTTGTGTTCCCTCATTTTAAAGTTAATTTAATGCATCATGTGAGCCTAAAGTGATTTCTAGCCAGATCTAAACATATCATTATTCTATAAACTTATAGATGTTCATGTAAGCTATGCTAATTAAAGTCATTTGATATTGATGAGATTTTTTTAATTGGCCATCTTGATGAAAAAAATTTAGATAGTCTAAAATCATACTACTCAGTTCCTATTAGCTGGATGAGAAAATCTTGAATATTGTAATATAATTCATTTCATAAAAGGAGGAGAGTAGAGTATTTCAGAAGTCTTAGGATATCATTGGTTTTGCCTGATTTCCTGTTTAAAGTGGGCACAGAACAGTGATGCTTAAGAAAACAATGTGTAATCATTTTGTTATGAAACCTGGACTGGGTTACCTGATGGAAGAAGCAAGCAGCAATTGGAGACTTTGGAGGATCAGAGCTTTATTTAACACCGGTGGGCTCAGGCAAGAGTGATCTCCAGTGGTCTGGGCTCTGAGCACAAGCAAGCAGGGGTAATTTATACACTTCTGTTTCCGCATACTTGTCACTTTTGGCACATGAGGGAAGCAGAGCAGGGAGAAGAACCTGAAAAATCCCTGCAGCAGGGACTGGGGCTCCCCTGTAAGCTTGGTCAGTCATCTTAGGACACAGATTTTTCCTCTTCAGTTTATTTGGGGTTTGGGAGGAAATAGCCATCGAACCTTCTCCCTTTTACTTGCTGCTACCTCTAATGCCTTTAAAACTTGCAAAATAAAATGCAGAAAACACAAAATTAAGTATGTGGCTTAATGAATTATTATTATACCTTTTTATTTACCATCCAAATCAAGAAATAGAATTTTGCCAATCATTCCAAAAGTGTCTTGCAAGTAGTACCTGGTTCCAATTGCAAAGTGCCTTAATCTCTCCTCTCCCTAAGTGATCACCATTTATAACAATGACCTCCTTACATTACTTTATAGTTTTATTGCCCAAAATTTCTTGCTTGGAAACCATTGCTTAACCTTTATCATAAAAACAAAACAAAACAAACCCAAAATGTATAAATTAATGTATTTTAGGTCCGTTTCTACAAATTCCCTTTTTCTCCCTTTCTTGTGCATACAGTAGCAAGCTAAACATTTAACTTTTTTTTTAAGATTTTGTTTATTTATTTGAGAGAGAGATTAACAAAGAGAACAGAGAGAGTATGAGAAAGGGGAGGGTCAGAGGGAGAAGCAGACTCCCTGCTGAGTAGGGAGCTGGATGTGGGACTTGATCCAGGGTCTCCAGGATCATGACCCAAACGGAAGGCATTTGACCAACCAACTGAGCCACCCAGGTGCCCCAACATTTAACTTTTTATCAAGTGATAGACTCAAGTCATTTGACCTTCTGGATTCTATTGATTCTTTTACTCTGTGTTCATCTGCCCTGATCATTTTTCTCAAATTGGCAGCTGAATCCAGAGTCTTGATAGAACTAATATTCTCACCATTTGGCAAGATTCTAGATGGTATTGTGTTCTTTCAACAGAAAGTGTATAGAAAGCACTACATGTTTTTGTGCACTAGTGTTTTTGTGATGTTTACTGGTACTGATGGTTAATACCAAGATCCATTATTTTACTGGGGATTATAAAATGGTGATATTTTAATTCTGTATTTCTTTTTCATTTATTAGCTGGAATCTTTTATAAGCATTTATTTTTCTCATTTACTATCTGCTTACCAAAGGATAGAGTTGATACAAGAGAACAGTAGGAAAAAGCCTGATTCTTTCCTGCAATTGCCAGTTTTCAAGATAATGATCTAGCTCCCTATCCCTACTAAGCACATTTCAACTCATTTTTATGAACTCACAAATTTAAATATAGCATTGCAATTGTTTTTATTCTTGAAGTTCAAATTGTCCTATCATTGGCCAGTGAAGCCTCAAGATGTCATGAATCCTTCTGACATGACCCTAATAGCATTTGAAACCTTCCTTATTATCTAGCAGCACATGACCTTCTCCAAGATTAGCATATCTTCTGCCCCAGATCTAGAACCAACAATTTCTCTAAGAAGCTGTAATTACTTTTAGTGCAATATGATATTTTAAGATCACAATCTTTCCACTAAGGGTGTTCCCCATTACTAAGCTGGTCATTGTGTCTAGACTTTTTCAGTAAGTAGAACAAGGGTTGATATACATCCAAGATGGAATCCCTTATGAGCTCCTACCGACACCGCTATTTCAAATAGAGTTTTTGCTTAGCCTATTTATTCTTTAACATATCTGTAACTCCTTCTTCCAATATCCTACCACTGATATTATTACTGGAAATGTTAAAAAAAATGCCTGTTTTCTCCATTCTCACTCGCCTTTTTTATACTGTACTCTCTATATAGTTAGACTATAATCATTATGCACTTTACTAGTACATGGTAAGTATGCTCTGTACTATTTCTCTCTTAACACTTGCTTATTTATATTCTACAGGGAACTACATAGTTAATGCTCACCACCTGTCCTCTTGTATACGTCTGTAGTCATTTTGCTTTTATGAATACCATTCTTTAGTAGATTTTTCAGGAAGGAAATAAAATATTCTGAGTTCTTGTATGTTGTAGCAGTTTATCTCTTCCCTTTTTAAACCTTGCTTACAGATTCTTTCCTTAGAAATTTTAATGTGCTACTCATTTTATTCCAGTGATGTCTTGTCATGTTATAATCATGTGATTTGTTTAGTTTTGAGATCTATTTTTTTTTCCTTTAAGGTGCACTGACTTTATCATAATATGTCTTGGTTTTGTTTATCTGGGGTCACAAACTTGGGTTTATAGCATAATCTTTCAATTTGCAGGTTTGTTTTTTTTTTAAAGTATATTTTAGGTATAGTTTTTAGAATTTTTTGTTTTACTTTGATGATTTTATTTTCTTTCTCAGGGATTCCCTTTATCAGTATTTTGGATCATTTTTTGCCTGTCTTTAGCATTTGCCACTTTCCAAGCTTGCAAATTTTTCCTTCAGTTTTTTCATTCTATTAATTTTTCCCTCATTTGAAATTTTTATCTGATATATCTCATAAGGTATAATCTCATTGTTTATTCCTTTTGTTTTTCCTTCTAATTTGTTTTTCATTTCCAGAATAATTTCTCTTTATTTCTAATTATTTCCTGAATTACAGTTATAATTATATAATTATCTCCATTTATTCATGTCTTATATCCCTGTTTTGGTTTGAATTGTATCTACTCAAGATATTTTGAATCCTAACCCCTGGAACTTATGAATAGGATTTTTTTTTAATATTTTTATTTATTTATTTGACAGACAGATCACAAGCGGTCAGAGAGGCAGGCAGAGAGAGAGAGGAGGAAGCAGGCTCTCCATTGAGCAGAGAGACTGATGTGGGGCTTGGTCACAAGACCCTGAGACCATGACCTGAGCCGAAGGCAGAGGCTTTAACCCACTGAGCCACCCAGGCACCCCTATGAATAGGATCTTAATTGGGGATAGTATCTTTGCAGATATATTCAAGTTAAGATAAGGTTACACTGGATTTGAGTGGGCCCAAATCCAACAACTGGTGTTCTTATAAGGAGAAAATTTGGACAAAGACTTATATAGAGCAGAGAACACCATGTGAAGACATAGAAATAGAGACACACAGAGAAAATGCAAAGGGAAGATCAGGGGAGAGATTACAGTGATGCGCCTACAAGCCAAAGATAGTAAGCAACCATCAGAACCTAGAAAAGGCAAGAAAGAATTCTTCCTTAGAGCTTTTAAAGTCATAAACCTGCTAATACCTTGACATTACACTTACTAGTCTTCAAAATGGTGAGAATAAATCTGGGTGTTTTAAGCCACCTGTTTGTGGTATTTAGTTATATCAGCCCCACTAGGTTACAGTTTTGATTGTTTTGTGGGTATATCTTTTGGGGGGGTATTTTTATTGTTATAGTTGGGTTATTCTGTTTTATGTCATTTTAATTTACTTTTTCTTGAATTTTTGGAGTTGATATTCAAGATTTTTTATGCCCGCCCCACTCTTTTCACAGCATTCTCATCTATTGCTTTTGAACAGTGTTCCAATATATGGTAGCCTTTTCTCCTGGATTTTCTGAGTTCTCTTCTCCCATTTTAGTCTGGAGTTTCCTTTTCTTCATCTTTGTTGTCCCTATCTTCTACAATTTTGATTCCATTCTCAGAGTTTCTCCTCAGATGTGGAGCCTTGAAACATAAAATAGGCTTGACTCATAAGTTTTGACGGTGCTTCAGCTGCTTCGGACTTTCTTACTCTCTGCCCCTTGCACTCATCTGCTACTTAGCATGGGGAAAACGCCTCTGAGTTTTGATGGCTTTTCATGTAAATCTACTGTGATCTCCAGCAAATATGTATTAGCTTTTTGGGACTCTCCTTTGCCAGGACAGTCAGTTATCATCTGGTGCTTTCTTTTTTTCCTCCTGAGTAGACATCAATAACATGTAGGTCATGCAATGATGGGTGATTTGTCCTCACTCTCTTGTGTTTTAAGATCCAGTGGGACACACTGCCACCTAGTTTTGTTGTTAATGCTGTCTAAGAGCATTGGCTTTAAAATTCCAAAAATGAGAATCCACGCTGCCACCATTATCTTCTTAGAATCTGTACCTGGTACCTTTCTCAATAGTCACTGACTAATATTTTCTGTGCAGTTTCTATATGTCTATCACCCGGCTAAGCTATTTACCAACATTTTCTCATTTAGTTCTCACAGTGGCCTTTTCAAACCAGTACTGTTACCAGTTGAATTTTACTGATCATTATACAAACATGCCAGCAATAAATTATTTACCAAATGTCACACAGCTACAGGTATCTAAAGCTGACTTCTAACTTAGAAAGTCTGATCCCAGACTTCATACTCCTAGCAACTGTAAGATGGAAACAAATAAACATATAAACATAAAATAAAAGGATAAACCCTTGAAGCTAAAGTAATGAAAAAGTCAAGACAACTGCTCAAAATAGCATACAAGTGGAAGTACCTAATTAAAAAAAAAAAAAAGATTCCTATGGACTCCTGAGGGATCTAATTTAATGGCCTAGAAGAGCATTAAGACACAGAGCACAGGAAAAATACAAATGAGGAAGAAACAGTGAATGCCAAGTAAGTTCACTTCTTCCTTTTGTGACAGACACATCGGTCCCTATCCTACAAGACCTTGTAACTGAGATAGAGAACCAAAACTTCAACAAAGAAAACACAAAGTATACTGCAAATATAAATTCCAACAGCCGACCTTTCGGGAACAGTTGTGCTGACTAGAAGAGTCACTGTGTCCTGTGCTATACAAGGAGGGATCACTCGTTTGGCATATTTCTTTCCCTCAGAGATGTTTCAATTTAGTAAGGAAGATAAGATGGGTTCATGAATAATTTAAGATAGTAAAAACTAAGAACCATTTATTGCTACAAATAATAAAAGCTTTAGGAGTTTAGAAGACGGACAGAGCACATGCGACTCCAGTAGTAATGGGCATGTAAATCAGAGCTCAGAGGTTAAGTGAGACCTAAAAAGAAAATTAGTACCAGGATGAAAGGCATAAATAGAACAGGGTTGGAACTAAGAGATGATAGTAGTGATTGGATGTCTTCAGGAATTTAAAAAAAAAAAAAAAAAAAGAGAAAGGAAAAGAAAAAAGAAAAAAAAAAGATCCTACAGGACTTGTTAAGTATTTTAAACAGGTTATCTTGATTTCATAGATCAGGAAACAGATGTTCTGAGGGGGGAAAAAAAAAAGATAAAGGCTGTTACTTACATTTAGGAGTGAAGAAGTCTGAGGAGGAAAAGGGAGGAAAAAAAAAAGACAAAAAGATTAGTAGAATACTGTGGACAGTAGCTACCCGGAGGCTGGGATGGTGAATAGTCATAGTCATATGGTGCATAGAAGCTCTGGAGGGTATACCCAGGGGCTGGATAGATTACACCCATTTGCATATTCATAGGAATTATGAAAAGAGATGAATTAGATTTCCAGACGTTCGCAGTGACCTAAGTGTTCCTTAAGCTTCCCCATAGAACAAGATTTCCAGTGTCCTTTAGCAAACTCTTCTTTACTAATCATCTGCCACCGATTATATCTGAGGCCAAGCTGCCCTGGGGGTTACTCTTTGAGGTATATTAATCAGAGCTGGTATCAGATAAGAGGGATTGACAGTTCTGAATCTCAGAAATGGCCTCAGTAATAGAGACATAAAGCTCCATTTTAATGCTAATAAACACAATTCTGCTGTCATAAATCTCAGAAAAGTTATAAAAGAAAGGATTCAGGTTACTGAAAGAATGAATGATATCAGATCCAGGAAGGTAACCCTAGACCCCATTTTAATATCATTTTGCACAGGAAACAATTCTACAAGGTAGAAAAGTCAAATGTTGCCTTCAAGTGAAAGAAAAAGGGGAAAATGATGCTTATGCTGTTATTTCAACTGGAAGCTTGAGCTATTTTGACCATAGATACTAACCACAGAAAACACGTCCTCAGTCTCTCTAATTTAACGAATGGTTCAGTCTCTGGAAAGTTAAAATGAATTATTTTTTAAAAAGGTATTTTAAAGTTTACATTTTCATAAAAAGCAGTTATAGTGATCCAAGAGTGACCGTTTATACAGACTTTTGCACATTTCATTGTGTATTTGTTGAAATGCATGAATGGGTACACATTTTATATACTCTTTAAATACTATTAAGGCAAATGTAGAAACTACTCAGAACCTTAAAATTCGTTTTATATTTAGTAACTGACCAAAAAAGGAAAATGTCAATCATGTTTTCTAGCTGTATGCTATAATTCCAATCAAAAGAAATTGCTGTTTCACAATTTGATTTTAGGAGAGTGCTAGATCAATGTTATTGACTTAAGAGATTCATTCATTATTTATTTTAAACTTTGTTTATTACCAAAGTTTCATATAGAGACTAATTATTTAGATGGCAAACTGCAACTGTCTAAATTAATATTAAGAAAATTGAACATTTACCCTGAGGCAGCAAAATTGGACTTTGTCAGGGAGCCGATCTGAAGAGGTAGTATGCTACAAAATGCTTAAAATTGGCCATTAAAGGGAAAGAGTCTACGCCATTATTTCTCACTAGAGCATAATTAAATGCAAATAATAAGGCTTGTATTGTCTCTTAAGTTTCACATTTTCCATTTGCAGAAAATGGATCCATGAATGGCAGCTGTCAGAGGGGTTTGGCTTACTAAGACCTACCGCTGGAAGAGTTCTAATTGTGTAGTCCTAAAGAAATGGAACCTTTTATGATGGGATCACCTTTGATGAAAGCACAGGATTCTATGACCACGGCCAGTGGTAACTTAACAAAAATGCAGCTTTGAAATGGAACTAGATAAACAAAGACTCTGGACAAAAAAGATCGTATTAAGAACAAGATCTCTTTTCATTCATTCTCAGTACTGCTAAAACAAACTCAGCAGAGAGTTCATACCCATCCCTTTGATAATTAGCTTGGAGGGCTGGTGGGTCACATAAGGATAATCACTCAAAAAATTTTGACAGCACCTCTCATTAGTAAAATCTTTTCCTATTATTATGCTGACATTTACGAATTCATCTAATGCTCCAAAAAATCTTCCAGGTATTTTTTTTTTTTTTTCTCACATCCTATTCAAAGCATGGGAGCAGATAGATTTGAGCCCAAAGTTGAAATAACAATGTGGTACAGAGTCAGTTGAGCTGGCTAATAACTCTAATACATGTAAACCCATTCTTTTACTCCATGTGAAAATATATTATTTGGACTGTATTCTACATCCCAGATATTGTATTAGGTGTTGCATATAGTATATGTTATACATATATAATACCAGTTTTGCCCCTATATTCATGGTCTTCAAGAGAATCAAATGGATATATATGTCCTACTGAATACTTAACTGCACTTTTGTGAATCCTATGAATGGTGTATGGCTAGGCTTCTCTATAACCCTACAGAGCCATGGAATTGAGAAAAAATAATAGAGGATAGGCATTACAAATTAAAGAATATCAGGAGTAAACATCAATATCAAAAATTTATGTAATTATAACAAATGATGGTTACATAGAGAGTTTATGTATTGCTCATCATTAAAAATATAATAGTTGGGACCAAAATTTATATACCAGAATGGAATGCTGTCATGATAGACTTCATCTTTTTCATCCCTCCCTTCCTGCTTCCCTGCCTCCCTCTTTACATTTCCTTCCATCTCCATCTTTTGGTAGGATTGGTAAGATGGCTTTCACTAAATCTTACATGAGACTTAGTTTTATTCACATATCATACATTATTTCATAATTTTTTTGGTTTCTAGAAATAAATTTAAAATAACAGAACTTTTAATAAATGCAATATAAATATGTAAGAATATATTAGAAAGGCATAATGCATTTAATATACATTCATGAAGATATTCTTTATGTCATAAGAAATATTTTAACTATGTTAATTTAAAGAGAAAACTGTCATTGAAGATGCTCTTATCCACTGGGATACATCTGATTTCATACCATGTATATGAATATACAGGCCAATGGCACAACTAGATTGGAAACAGATGAGCTATATATTTTCTATATACGTTTAAACTGTTTTCTCCCTCCCAGGAGGTATGTAGTCCTTGCCACATGATAGCATCAAAGAGCTGCTCTACCATAATGCACATTCCAGCTGTTTTTCACACTCTAGTTTTCTTCCTCATTTTATCCCTCGTTGCTCTTGTTGCCCCTGCTGACCCTACATCCCCTTTTCTGTACACATAAAAAATATTACTATGTGAAAAACCAAATACATATATTATGAAACAATCTGAAATGTTTCTCAGGTCAGGATTCTTACAACCATGTAAAGCATATCATTATGTAACCCGTTCTCTCTCTAAGACATTTGGATCTTAAAATTTGATTTCTTCCTTCTAAAGAAGGTTTCCTTGAATGGGTTTCTTACAATTTTAAAGAGGCCCATTCTATTTTTGGCAAATTCCTCCTTTTTCTTAATGTGCATGCCATTTCCTCTAGAGCTGAACTGTAAATTCAACATGGGCATAAAAAATTTAGGGTCACATTTAGTAGAAAATTCTAGTTTCACAGGTGCCAGGTGTAGGGGCTCACCAACATCCACACATTAATGCTCACTAACTGATCCAGACTTAGACAAAAACCCCCCGTTTGCTCTTGCTTGCATGCCTAGCAGCAGCCGAGAACCTCTGTAAAACACAGAAATAGCATTCCAACCTGAGATGACCAAGGTAGAGGAGGATCTGACATCATTAGATAGGATTTTGTAAAGCCTTGTCAACTTATTTTAATAATCTATCCCAAATCTATAGAGCACTCTGAAAGAATTAACATGGTATAACAGATACAGTAAAAGCCAGAGGGTGACCTTCTCTTAACCAAATCTGTCTTGGATACATCTTATGCTCAGGGTGCAATGGTATTGGGTACCAAGCTCACATTAAGCAAATAAACAAAATATTCAAACTTTATCTTTCATTTCACAAGCATACAAACCTAAAAGCTTACCAAAATCAAGGCATATATGAGCATGGCCATGTGAACAATGAGGCAAAGAGTACCATAGGTTAGAGCAGTCAGAGAAGGTATGGGCAGAGTACTGATTTTCTGTTACAAGTGATCTTTAAGGAAAAACAAGTGGGACTCTTAACAGAATTATATATTGTCCTATAACCTAATAATTGTCACCATCAGATGTACTTTAAGAAATGTTCTAACAAGTTGATCAGTGATTGACAGAAAATATTTAAAAACCTCAAAACTATGAAAGTATTGTAAATAATTTTTAACGTGTTGGATATCTGAAATGAATTTCCAAGTTCTTACAACAGATTTTCAACTTTTATATTAGGTTTTTAAAAAATAGGGCAAATTGGAAAAAATAAAAACAAAAACATTTTTAAAAAAGCTCTTTCCAGTAGTTTTTAGGTCAATGGAATGTAGATTTCAACTAAATAGGCTCCATTCTCCCAGTAGAAAATGATAGATTCTTTGACGGCTGAATGATAACAAATAGCGTATCTAATTACTCTTTGCCTTCTTTGGAATTTTAATGAAGAGTTCTAGTAAATGATTATAAGTCAAAGGAATTTGGAAGGCAACTTGATCAATGTGATTGGCCAATGTATTTGACATTCATTCTCTACAAATATTCTGCAGTAGCAATTAAAATGGCATCAGCCATAAAAACAAATCCATAATTTTGAAATAAATCCAAAAGCAGGCATTTTTCTGAATAGCAGTAATGACTTCAGTGAAGGACATTTCCTGGGGATTACTGACTGCTACAGCTTTATTGGATTCAGCTTTTGCAAAACCCTCAGATTTTCCCAAGCAGTCATTATAACCTGAAATTGCCCTCTGTATTCATTATTTTTACTTAATTAAGTTTCTATACTGGGAGAAAATCATAAACAGTAAGGATGTAATAATATATAGAATAGAATTAATTTTTCACCTCATGTTGTTTTTCCTTCCTTGAGGTTATCAAATGATACACAATAGAAATTCCTTTCCTAATAATTCTGAAGCAGAAGAAAGGAAACTAGTGTCCTTTAGAAACTGATATGATAGCATTTAAACCATTATGCCTACTGCTTCTCAAAAATTGCCAGAAACGGGGCGCCTGGATGGTTCAGTGGGTTAAAGATTCTGTTTTCGGCTCCGTTTATGATCCCAGGGTCCTGGGATCCAGCCCACATTGGCCTCTCTGCTCAGCAGGGAGCCTGCTTCCTCCTCTCTCTGCCTGCCTCTCTGCCTGTCTGTGATCTCTGTCAAATAAGTAAATAAACAATCTTTTTAAAAAAATCGCCAGAAACTTCGGCGTGGCATATTATAATGGTTACTTCTTATATAAAGTATTTAGCCTCCATATACACTGAAAAAAATGACCGCCCTCTATCCCATGTGATTAAAATGGAAAGACTGCCAAATCATAAGATATATGTAAAGATTCCCAACAATTCCAAGGTATGCCAAAGTGACTACCTGATACTTTAAAGCACACACACACACACACACACAATTTTAATTTTAATTTTAAATATATATGATAAATATATATGCTATCACATATATAGCTCTCAAATAATGTATTCATTCAAAAGTTTGTGCTTTGTTGGCTATTTTTGGTAGGAGCCCTCAGCAAGTACTTAGCCAACCTGTTCAGTAGACAAAAATAATGTAGAATGAGCAACCCAAAGAAACACATACATGTCATATGTTTCCCATCACCTTTTCATTGTTGATACAACAGCTGTGATTTTCTTACCAGTAGCCAGTTTTCAATTACAAATAGTGACACTAAGGTGTAGTGGTTAAGAAGACTGCAAGCTTGATAGATGAAAAGAAAACGTACAACTTTGTTCCTCAATTTACTAGCTGCACAACCTTGTGCCTTATTCAGTTTTCTCACCTGGAAAATGGGAATAGTAATCTACCTACTTTAGAGGGTGTCTTATGGTTACATGAATCATGCATGTGAAGGATTTAGAACACTCTGATATAGAGAAAGTGCTCCAAGGACGCTAGGCATTATAATGACAACACCCAAACATATATTCTCAAAACCAGAAAATTCCTGTCACCACTGCTCCTGATGATTTAGTGAATTCAAATGAAGCACAGGATAAACTACAGTTATACCCAAATTTCGGAGAAACTTCCACTCTGCTCCAGAGAGGGACTCCTAATTAGCAGCTGATGTCATCTCAGTAATAATGGGTACAGCAGACAGAGGTTGTCATAGCCACAGGATCAGAGGAAAATACATATTTGAGCCATGATGTGGGTCTGCTCTCCGTTGCCATCGTCTACTGCAGCAGCCACCTTGTCTTGTGGGGTGAGCAATATCGAGAAAGCTACTTTTGAGCCCAAGGCCGACAAAGGCAAGCTTCTCCCAAGGGTTTTGTAGCTGACTCGATAGCCCCAAGTGTTGCAGCTGCACACATTACAGCTAACTCCTGGGCCTCCCAACCTGAGGGGATGGCTGCAGCTGGGGCCGCTCTGTTCCAGGCCCCCACCAGACTCTGGGCCTCAGGGCCCACAGATCACCGGTCCTTTTGGCACCATGCTTGAAAGAGCCTGGGAGGAAGTGGAATGACTAGTCATTTCTTTTGCTGACAGAAGTCTTATTTCATCTTACAATGGTTGTGCTTACATTCAAACACTGTCATCATTCCAACTGTGGAGTCAGAGAAAAAGTGAAAAGCCTTTTGTTAACATTCTTTCGTCGAAATTTGTTTCTAGCAAATTAACTTTATAAAAATTTGTGAAGCTTTTGATTGCACTCAGAGTTCATGTTTATTCAGCGCTTTGCATAAAATAAAGGCATGTTGTTTTGAACTGACAAAATATTATTCTCAATTTCTTTCAGTGCCTCAGAGTAGTTATTGGCTTGTTTGTTTGGGAATACATGGTAGATGTTTGATGTATTTCCTTCCCTGGTATTTATTGTTTTCTGTTGAAAATAAAATGCATCATCTCATTCTAGCTCATGATTCTCCCTTTATCCATACTATTGTTTCCTCTCACAGGCCGCTACTCTTCTCAGTCTGAAGCACAAAGCTAACAACCAGTAATAATCAGGTGTATTTCGATAAGGCTTACAGCTTACAAAGTCCTCCACATACCTGCTCTTATTTCGGTTTTATAAGCACCATGAGGTGGGCAGAATAAGGAATAGTATCTATATCTTAAAGCTAAGGAATCTGAGTTGAAGAGACTTGCCAAAGACCAGTAAGGGGGAAATGGCTTATAGGATCTGGAATCCCAATCATCTGCCATTCCACTCTTGGTTTCTAGGCAGTGTGGCCTAATTGAATAAGCCTGGGCTTCAAGTAAGAAATACTTGTGTTTTGGGGTTTTATTTTTTGTTGTTGTTGTTATTGTTTTTTAAGATTTTATTTATTTATTTGGCAGACAGATTACAAGTAGGCAGAGAGGCAGGCAGAGAGACGAGAGGCAGGCAGAGAGAGAGAGAGAGGTTAGGAAGCAGGCTCCCTGCTGAGCAGAGAGCCCCATGTGGGGCTCGATCCCCGGACCCCAGAGTCATGACCTGAGCCGAAGGCAGAGGCTTTAACCCACTGAGCCACCCAGGCACCCCAATACCTGGGTTTTGGATCCTGTGCCACCTCTTTAACTAGTTTTATTACTTAGGGAGGCCAACTGCCTTATTTTACCTAAAAGTAAAAAACCCAGATAGTTCAGCAGAGATGGGGTTTAATGAAATATGAGCCACAAAAACAAAACAAAACAAAACAAAAATACAAAATAACCAGGGCTTTGGGTGATTGGTAGGAGTAAGTAGCCGTTATTGGCTTAACTATATTAAAACTGCAAAGTTTCAAAGAGTAAATGGTCAAGTATCATCAATTCCATACGGTTCCATCTAATTCTTACAGTGACTTGAAGCTGTCATCTTCTCTACTGCTTTCATGGTGTTTGGATTTTGTTTTCTGTTTTGGTTTTGATAGCTATGTAATGTTTTTTGTTGTTGTTGGGTTTTTTTGGCTTTTTGGTTTTGGTTTTGGTTTTACTTTAATGGATAGATTTCATATGCATATCTTAGAAAAAAATTAAAAGGTTCAAAACAGCATTGTACAGGAAAAATTAAGTCCCTCACTCATCACTGGTCTCTAGTCACCACCTCCTCCTTCAGAAGCAATCACTGACTGAAGGAGCCATACTTTCCAAAGGTGCTTTGTTCATTGACAAGAAAAAAAAAAAAAAAATCAGTTCTCTCTCTCTCTCTTTTTTTAAACCATATGTTTGTCTAATTCATACATTTTACCTCTTGACCAAACAAGGGCAAAAAACCCTGATAGATAGTCCCTACAGATGCATGTAGTAGGTGAAGGGAATTAATTACCCAGTAGAAAACTGATACAGTGCTCTTAAAGAAGAGAGAAGGGACACCATGCAATCAAAAACAACAGATACTTACTAACCAAAGGCCCCAGGCTGAGATGGTAGGACCAAATCAGTATTTCCAGGGCCTCTTTGAAAGCAAGTATGCATAAAAAGCTACATGTATAATGGATTCTCCCACTAGACTCTGAGCTCTCCGAGGGCAAGAACTTGAATTTGTTCAACCTTATCCCACAACATTGCAGACTTAGTTCTTGACAGATAGAAGGCATAAATACATTTTGATGTCATAAACAAATATTTTGCTACTTAGTGAAATTTTTCTCAAGTTTTTCAGTAAGGTCTATTTAACATTGTCACAATATTACCATCTACTGTTTATCTTTTCTCAGCAGATGTTTTCCCATGTGTAACTTACCTGTTTTGCAATTCTTCTAATTTCTATAAATCTCAGTAAACCCTCTAAATTTCATGTCCTTAAATTAGAAGACTGCAGTGGTTATTTCTTTTAAATATATGCTACTGGCAATAAAGGCTTCAGCCAGCACCAAACATATGTTGGACTTTGTTAGCATAGCAGAAATGGGAATGGGACATGAAGTCTGGATGACTGTTCGGTTCACTCATTGAGTGATAGATACGGTAATCCATTCAAAAGAGAGCACCACAAAGTATGGGGTAAACTGTACTTTTTAATGTAAAAACATTTAAAAGAACCCACAGGAGTCTTTTCTGTCTCTAGCAAATATAGGTACAATATAAGTACAATGTCTATCATAAAACTGACACCCAGTTGTCATCCTGTATCTGAGTCATTAGCACAGACCTGAGTATCACTGAAGTTCAAAAAAAATCACAGAGAACCAAAACATCAAGAAGGGATGGGTAAACCAGCTTCCCTTCATGGGATAGGAATACAATGTCCAGCTTCCCTTCATGGGACAAGAATAAATTCTTTCCCCAGGACAGTATAGTAGTTTGGAACACTGAAGTTCAATTCAAGAGGAGTACATAAAACAGCAAGTGAAGAAGTGCTTCAGCACTATCCAGGGCTGATGGACAGACAAAGGCTTTCTGTTCCAGCAAGGCCAAGTGTGCAGAACCCCAATATCGGGGACTGGCTGAAAAAAAGGAGCTACGGAAAAAGGGGACTAAAAGAGACGTTTACTAGAGGCTAGCAAGAGAGAAAGAAAGAAAGAGAGAAAGAAGGAAGGCAGGAAGGAAGGAAAGAAAGAAAGAAAGAAAGAAAGAAAGAGAAAGAAAGAAAAAAAAAAGAAAGAAAGAAAGGGGAAGGAAGGAAGGAAAGAAGGAAGGAAGGAAGAAGGAGGGAAGGAGGGGAGGGAAGGGAAGGGAGGGGAGGGGAGAGGAGGATAAGGGGGAGGGAAAGGAAAAAGAACGGGAAAATGAAAACAAATGTCCTCAGCTTCATCTATACATGGCAGTTAAAGGTTTAATTCAAATTGCTGTTAGACTCAATAGTTACATCTATAAACTTCAAATTGTTACTAGGATTAAATGAAGCTTTATAAACTAAAAAGACTATTATTTTGCTTTCCCCAGTATCTATTACATGCATTGTACGGATGAGTGTTCTCAAATGTTGTGGGTTGAATAATATAAAACTTAGATTCTTGTTATCTTAGAATTGAAAGCCTTCCGGCTTAAACTTTCTTACCTACAGTTTATGTGTTCAAATGGACATGGAATTTTAAAGTGACAGATATTTAATGGATGAGGAGTTTTTTGTTTTTTTTTTTGTTTTTTTGTTTGTTTTTTTGTTTTTTGTTTTATTTTTAAATGTGGACTCATTGTAACATAAACTGAACTGGATCGCCTCACATTAGAACCAAGCAATGCTTGGAGATCTTGGAGGATAGGAGATTTATTTAATGCTGTTGGACTCAGAGGAGAATGACTTCCAAAGTTCTGAACCCTGAGCACAAACTAAATGGGTAATTTACATGCTTTAACTTTCCCTATATGTGGCATTACTCGCCTAAAGCAGGCGGGGCAGGAGGGAAAACTTGGAATGGATCTAGGGCCAGGACTGGGATTCCCCTGCTTGGTTGGTGGGTTGCCTTAGAACACAGATTTCCCTTCTCACCATCATGTTTAAGGTATGTAGCTCTCAGCTAGATCTTGTCCATCTCATTGAAAACTCATTCTCAGTGCCTAATGTGGTCCCTTTCACGCAGTCAAGATAAATATCTTTTGAATGAGTGTTTGAATTAATAATAGTGGATGTAATTATAAGTAAGAAATCAATTATTAGTCAAAATCTTGCAGAGCAGACTGTAAGTATGTAGTGTCTCGAAATCAAACTGAGCCAGTATCTCTGGCTATTTCAAGCCCAACCGCTGTGAAACAACAGTAATAGAAACCAAAGTGTCCTATTTCATGATGAGAAAAAGCCAAACGCTAAACTAGACTTTGTGATCGGAATAGCAGCCTTGCAGTTGCGTGTGTATCTATAATATTTACAGAGTTTCTTCTTCTGTTCGGGTTGAATTTGCCCTGCACAGTACTCAGCACTTAAAAAAAAAAAAAAAAAAGTCTTCTATTGGTTGAATTAAAAGACAATCACAGGGCGCCCGTAAGTGGGTTAAGCCGCTGACTCGAGTTCAACTCAGGTCATGATATCGGGGTCCTCAAGTGTTACTTCAGGCTCCCGGCTCCCCGCTGAGCACAAAGCTGGCTTAAGACTCTGTCTCCCTCCCTCTGCACCTCCCTCCGCCTTTTTTTCTCAAATAAATAAATCTTTAAAAATGCATATATAATACAGGTGTATATATACTTGCTATATAGTTTTACTTATATAAATATTTGTATATAAATATATAAAATTTATATAAATATATGATCTATAAATATATAAGCTCAATCCGTTGAGTGCTGACTCTTGGTTTTGGCTCAGGTTATGATCTCAGGGTTGTGAGATGAAGCTCCATCACTCGTTCCACATTCAGCCGGGAGTCTTCTTGAGAGTCCATCTCCCTCTCCCCCAGTCCCCTTAAATACATAAATCCTTAAAAATAAAATAAAATGAAATAAAAAAGTAAAAGAGAATAAATGACAATCTCAGAAGCCCACCTATAGCTATTGCTGGGAGTTACGATTTGCCTACTCTGTAATGTCAGTAAGGTATCTGGTTCCTACCCTGTCACTTTCCCTTAGGGTTTCTAAAGATTTTATTTATTTATTTGACAGAGAGAGATCACAAGTAGGCAGAGAGGCAGGCAGAGAGAGAGAGGAGAGGAAGCAGGCTCCCTGTTGAGCAGAGAGCCTGATGCGGGATTCGATCCCAGGACCCTGAGATCATGACCTGAGCCGAAGGCAGCGGCTTAACCCACTGAGCCACCCAGGCGCCCCCCTTAGGGTTTCTAAATGAAAGCTATAGAGGACAAAGTGGGGTCGTTGTATATGTGGCTGGAATAAGAAGTACACTGTATAGGTTCTGAAACATATTTCAGCAATTTCATAAATGGCCTGTAATTCAATCATAACCATCAAAACTTTATTAGTTTCATTTTGGTTGAGCTATAAATCAGTTTGTTTCCTACTTAATCATCATTCATATTTTCCACTATTTTACTGGTAGTTATTATAATGATGATGGTTTTTATAACAGTTATATTAGAGAAGTTCAACCATTCTAGTAACTAATTAACTTTTTTTTTACATAAGAATTTATTTCTTTTCAAACAAGCTTCCTTTTAAAAATATGTTGCTTTGCATTCTTCTGTTTTTGTTAACCTCCCAGATTAGCAGATCCATTATTCATGGGTCCATTAATACAGAACTGTCAGCACATAGCTCCTAAGTAATGTGCCCTCCTCCTTCTCACACACACACAGTTATGATATAGTTTGATATGTTTATTGATTATATTTAAAAAAATATAGGAAGGAAAGTTTAAAACTGTTAGCAGTATAGCTTAATTGACTTAAAAGATTAAAGAAAAAGGGCAAAGCTAGTATTGAGTTTAGGACTACATTCTTTGTTGACTTTAAGCTTATTTGTTTACTAAATAATATTTACCTTCAGGGCTGTGCATATTTGTGATTTGTAGTACATAGAAAATTATTTCTAATGGAAAACCCATTTTATTCTTTAAAGACAAGAATAACAGGTGTTTCTTTGGTATCCCTGTATAATATATAATAATTTAAGAAGTACTGTCAGATTTTTAAGGAATGATATAATATAGATATCATAAACTGACCAATATACATACTTATATTTATTTGTTTTTCTGTCCGCGTATACCAGTGATGGTAAAACAAAACAAAACAAAACAAACCCCACATTTTTTAAATAAACCTCCAAGCCCTTGAACAATAAGCAGGAACTTATTTTGACATGTCATTTATCAAGCTGTGAGACTTCTGCTATTATAAACAAAACAAGACAAAAATAAAGAAAAACACACACACAAAAAAAAATGAATAATAAGACAGCAATCTTGGGGAAATTTCCTTGAACAAAATGTGAACTGGGTTTTTTTTTTTTTTATTGATATAGTCTGTAAAGCTGACCTAACCTATATAATTTAGCCTTTTTGTTTTTTAGTTAAATAATTGAAAAACAGTAATTGGACATTGTTGCATTATTTTCACTAAATGTGAGGGAAATCAGCTTTGGACCATGTATTTCTTTTGGTAAATCCTTTCAAAATACTGATATTTTTCATAAACCTCTGAAATTAATCCTTAATACTTCAGAGTGCTAAGGCGAGATTGGCATAGGATTTGAAACAGAAGGAAATTTAGCTGATTTTGAAAGGATTATTTTCTACAGCCTATATTAATGTTTACCACACCAAGTATTTTCTTGATGGTGTTTATCCCTCTGAGCTTCATAGTCTGTCTTCTGGTTAAATAATCACAATTGAAAAAAAAGAAAATATTTTAAATGATTCAAACCAACAGTGGTGACTCTTAATTTGGATCGTGTCACTGTAGTGGGAGGATTTAGTGGAAGGGTAGGATTCTAACCTTGGTTTAGGGTTCTAACCTTGGTTTTGTTTATTTTCTTCTTTTTTTTTTTGATTCGAGTTCTAGCTTCATTATCAAAATGTTGCCCTAATCTCTATGAATTTCCTCGCTTTTCTAAATAACAATTAAAATGGAAAGCTAGGACTCTTGGTGAAGTATCAGTTGGAGACTATCAGCCTTAGAGAATTGATTTCTCATTTCTCAGTAATTCAATCTTTGCTCTCCTTTAGGAAAAGCACAAATAAACTAGCACTTTATGAAAGTATTTTGTGGATCTGGAGGCTTTTTACTCAATGTATTAATCTTTTGTTTAAAATCACATTCTAATTATGGAAGCTCACGTAATATCCAAAGGTCCCCACATAGTCATTTAGAATGTTTTGGTGAGCCTGCTAATTTTAAGAACTTAATGGTCCATGATATTTTCTTCAAATCATAGCATGAGTGTTCCGGAAAGACTATTTTTTTTGCCCTTCCATTCTTTGGAATCAGCGTAGCCAACACCTGACAAACCCAAACACTAGGTGGTACAGCCACTTTTAATTCAATAAAATAACACTCTTGGGTTATTCAGATTTCAAATTCAGGTTAGATTTGTATGGATGGAGAGGCGAGAATAAATTGACCCCGCTATTAGACATGGAAGTGCTTCAGGACTTTCTCCTGATATGGCCTATTTGTATGCAGTTCTAGATGTAAATCTTGACCTAATGAATGCAGCTCTTTGGAGAAGCTGCAAGACCACCAGCCTGTGCTGTGCCCCAAGCAAATGTTAGCAAGCTCTCCAAAGAGCTGTGGAACTTACCCTTCACCAAATGTATTAAATGCAAAAAATAGAAGCAGTGGACCACCAAAAACAACTTCTCCACTCTGTAACTGGGGATGGGTGTGCACGTTATGTGTATGAGTCTGTATTTATTATTTCCTGTTTACATATATCTATGCTAGAGACGTGGGCGTGTCCCTGTGGGTGGACACATCAGCATTCCCTACCGAAACACACAGAAGTCAAATGCACATATCCCTGCATCTTCTTTTTCAGAGAATTTCATTTTTTTGCAAGTTATTCTAAGTGAGCATCAGGCGTTTGTGGCATGGAATCTGGCACAACGTAATTCCTTATTTAATAGAAGAATGGAGAGCACTTACAGGAAAATATTCATAAATTGTCAGCACATCTGTTGTTACTGCCCTCAGGGCCACATTCATTTAAGCCTCCTGTTTTCCAGACATTTTTCTATTTTCAAATATACGCTGTACTTGGATCTGGCACAGGACCAATCAAGCTGCTTTTTATAACCTGGCTACACCTGTTTCTGCAGGTGTGGTAATGGAGAGAAGGCATTTTTAGGATGGAGGGAAAGGACTACCTGGGATTCATTTTGAGCTAGGCATTTCCTCACTGTGGCCCAGCAAGCAACTTCTGGGAATTTCTCATGAAGCACATGAGTAGGATTTTTCTCTTTCATATCAGTATGGCTTCACTTAGAGCGAGAACGTCTCCTCTAACATGTTTTTCAAATGAGAACAGGTATTTTGAAATAATTTTCTTTTTTTCTTTTATGTAATATTTTGACTTTATTTTACCCCTTTTTGTTAACACTGTCATATGTGAATTTGCATGTTAGTGTTGTGTGTTGCCAAAAGACTTTTATATTACTACATTATCTTGTGTCATTTTTACTTCATCCATTTATTTATTTATTTGACTTGTGCTGATGGTGCACGATTGACAATAACACTCATAATGTAGTAGGGCTCATTTTACCCCGCCTTCATTTGATCTGTTCCCCCAAGATCAGGCACATTTCTTTCTTTTGTCAAGCATACTTTCAGGTGTTCAAACACACTGGATATCTGCAGCCATTTCACTGCCCCTCTCTGTGATTGAGCTTCTACCAGTTGAGCTGTATGTTTTCCAAGAGTTAGAATCGTTACTTCAAACCATTTATACCAATGGAACTTTCTATCACGATTAGGTAAACATATTAATTACTGCATGAACTTAAAAGAAAAAAAAAAAAGAATGTGAAGTATTTGGTTATTTTTGCCCATTAAAAAACTCAAATGTTTTCTAATAGCCCAGCCATTCACACAATGCCCCATATGTTATTTAATTTAGGTATGAACAATGAAATAATAAACTATTTGATGTGGAGGAGGATGAGTTGGGAACATTCAAATCAATACAATAGCCACTAGCCATATAGAACTCTCCATATTCAAATTTAAATTAATTAGAATGAAATGAAATTAAAAATTGAGTTCCTTAGTTGCTGTGTATTCAATAGCCACATGCAGCTTGTGGTTACCAAATTGAACAACACAGACAGAACATTTCCATTACCATTGAAAGTTCTATTGGGTAGCACCAAAGGGAGACTCTACATTAAGATAAATCTGCAAGTGTCTAATTCCTTGCTCCAAATGAAAGAACTCAAAACCAAAAATTGTAGATGAATAATATCTCTTGTGGTTTAGGCAAGAAATGATTCCTAACTTGGGACAACTTGGTGTCTCAGTCAGTTATATGTCTGTCTTCTGCTCAGGTCATGATCCCAGAGTCCTGGGATCCAGTTCCGCATCAGGCTCCTTGCTCAGCAGGGAGCCTGCTTCTCCCTCTGCCTGCTGCTCCCCCTGCTTGTTGTCTCTCTGACAAATAAAATCTTAAAAAAAATAATAAAAGAAATGATTCATAACTCTAAAAGATTGGCAAAGTATACGTGTATATATTTTAGGTTTAAGAATGTGAATTTTTGTATATGATTTTCCATTTTAACCCATGTTTTAATTAATTTGCTATTCATTCCCCATGCTACTACCAGATAAAGCATTTTTACTCGGATGTATGGGATAATGATGAAGCGTATCTGCTCCAGAGAGTGGTGATTGTACTACTTTCACCAAGGCCGTGTGGCACTTTCGGAAGGTTTGTTTCCAAGCTTTTATTTTTTTTATTTTATTTATTTATTTATTTATTTATTTATTTTTTTAAAGATTTTATTTATTTATTTGAGAGAGAGACAGTGAGAGAGAGCATGAGTGAGGAGAAGGTCAGAGAGAGAAGCAGACTCCCCATGGAGCTGGGAGCTCCAAGCTTTTATTTCTTTACCCACAAAACAGGAATCTTCATAAAACTTACGTGATGAGTTTTTTTAAAAACTAAATGAATTAATGATGGTAAAATGCTTCTGTCTGTGACTATTGTAGACAGGGGAATGAATAACTGAAGAGATGTGAACAATTTGCAAAATGTCTATGTACATTATTTCACTTAATTCTCAATTAATTTATTAATTAATTGTTGTAGGTAAGAAAGAGGTCCTGCAGACCTTGAGTGAACTGCTAAGTTTGATGTTTGGTAATTTATTTCTCTGACTTCAAAACTTACATCACTATGTTTTTCTTATGGAACACTTTCCCTCATGAACTACTTGAAAAAACAAGCATGCTACTAAATTATTTTCATTTGAATAAAGACTTCTGGTTTATGTTCATTTACAGATTTTATCAGTAACAGCCATGATAGCAAAGTGCTGTGATTTGGGACCTAGAAGCCTAGTAGATCTATTTCACTTGATGTTGTTTAGTCAATAGAGCAACTCAGTTGTGTTTTGAAACAGAGAGAATAGCAAAATTATTTTCCTCCTGCTGAGCATTCATCAATGAGTTTATGTAAACCTATTTTACAACAGTAGAAAACAAAGAGAGTTTGAATCCATACTTACCTTAATTTTAAGTCATATACTAGCTCTAGTATAAGGTTTTTTATACCAAATCACCTAGATCTTTGCTGATGGAGACAGATTTCTACTATGATCCAGGTTAATATTACAATAAAGGACAAAGACAAGTTCTGTAAGTGGTAACATTTGAATGTTCACTTCCTAGCTAATATTGAAAAATGTATTTAATCCCTAATGTTCATGGTTTATACTAGTTGTCTCCCTTCCAGAAGTCTACAGACTCGTGAAAAGAGATAGGACTTTCAAAAACTACTGTAATACAAAGAAAAATATGCTAATACAGTAAGACATGTGTATGGTACTACAGGGAGTTTATACAACATTGAGTTTGCATTATTAGAGGCACAGGATTCAACTTCATGGGAGAAGTGGCCTTCAATGTAAGTATAAAGGAGAAATAAAGTGTGAACTGGAAGACATAAGAAAAAAGCCATTCCCTATCGTTTGGGTGAGTTAAATTCTCTTTTGGTATCTTTGCATCATTTTTGACATTTTCCACATTTCTCCTGTGTTTCTGAATGTGAGAAACTGAACTTCTCAGATCTCCTTGCCACCGAAGTTCTTGTTTAAATTCTAACAAGGGGAGACCATGGCATGCAATTAGAAGGCAGAAGGTACCCTTTTCCCTACGTTAGTACCAGTGGCTGCAGTCGGCAGGCCCCGTTTGTGCTCATACAGCAGTAAAAGCAACAAACTAGACTCCCTTAGCTGCTCGGTGTTGACTTCTAACATGGCAGCCACCAAGGAACGCAGAGACAGGCAGAAGCACACATAGCTTCCTATGGCTCCAGACCTCAGTAATGCCTCCCCACCTTATTACTCTTCCCAGCAGTTTAATATCCTAGTTCCCTTTCTGTTTGAACTGCTTAGGCAGATTCCTGTTTTGCTGGTGGAACACTCTGTGAGAGAGTTAGGAAAAACCAAAGCAAAACAAAACAACAACAAAAACAAAAGCAAAATCCATGCAGGTAAAAAAAGTTGGGACAGGTTTTGGGAAAGGAAGCCTTTCTGGTTTTCCTAGCAATTAGACTAGAACTGCACTTCAGAACTGTGTTAAACAGATCGTCACGCTCAACTGCTGAGTTTGTGATTTAGTAGTTTTTGGTCCTACCTCTCTGCCATTCCTTTTTAGAGGAAGTCCTTTATATACTCACGTAAGCCTCATTTTTGTTAGGTTTGAAAAAAAAAAATGAGAACTCATTAAATCCAAGGTAACTCTAAAAATCTTCAAAGAAATATATTCATAGGGACACCTGGGTGGCTCAGTGGGTTAAGCCTCTGTCTTTGGCTTAGGTCATGATCTCAGGGTCCTGGGATTGAGCCCCACATCGGGCTCTCTGCTCCGCAGGGAGCCTGCTTCCTCCTCTCTCTGCCTGCCTCTCTGCCTACTTGTGATCTCTCTCTCTCTCTCTCTCTGTGTCAAATAAATAAATTAAAAAAAAAAGAAATGTATTCATAAAAACAACTGATAAGATAATAAATTAATGCCTATGAGTTAGCTCACTGAGTTTATATGCTACTGTGGACACAGTGGGACTGGCATAGAGTCATATGAAAATTGAGTCCCAGAGATGTAAAGTAAATCTGTGTGTATTGTTTCTAATAATATACAATGAATCCCCCTGGTAATATGTACAGTGTTTTGTGGGGTGGGTACGGCAAAAAGCCAAAGTAAGTAAAAACATGCCACAAAACTTGTCTTGGTAAGAGACAGCTATAGATACTCATTAACAGTTGACATTTGAAAAATACAAGCTGAAGTAAGTGTGTTATGGAATATAAAATAAGAGATTAGAAGAAGAAGGTATACCATTCAAACTATTAGAATGAAAAATCAATTCAAAGAGCAACAAAACATAGGCAGGAAGCTAAGCCATAAAAATAAGACATAGCAAATAGGAAACACAAAGTATGTATCAGCTGGGATAAAGATATATTATCAGTACTTAATACCACTGTTAATGGTGGTATTAAGCATTTAAACAAACAAAAATCCACAACCAAATTCAAAGCAAAATGGCCTCATTCTGTAAAGGGATATAATTTATACTGATAGAAATAGCAACATACTAAGACAATACAATAGTCACAAATATTCATGCCCCTGAGGAAAAAAAATATATATATATATCTTTAAAATTACTTTAAAATTTAAAAAGTGACAACTAAGATGAAAAATTGAAATCTTTAGGAACATATTTTATTGCATCTTTCTCAGAAACCAATAGATCAAAGAGAATAAAAAAAAGAAGCAGCATATCAAATATTTCAATAAAACAATTGAGTTGTTTACCCCACTAAGTGAATAAGTGTCATTTCAAAACAAATAGAAATTTCACACTTTTTAAAAACATCAGAGAACATTGATAAGGTAACTACTTGTTGATTCTTTTCAATTAACAACGGTCTATTGATTTGACAGATAGTTACCCGGTATGTTCTATGTAACACAGTCTGCTCTCTTTCTGGGGAAAATAAATTGTAGTAAGATGACAAATGCCAGGGTAAAAAGATTGGAAAAATGGGACTTACTTTACATTTCAAAAGGATCAGTCTGCTGCAGTGAATCATAAACATAATTTTAACTTTAAAAAGTTCCACAAAATTTTTTAATTGTTTACATATAAAATAGAAGACTAGAAAATTTAGTGCCTATCCCTTAGCTCAATTAGCTTGTATCACAGGCAAGAGATAAAATGCTTCTGACAGACTTACTAGAAGAAAAAGAAAGAAAAAACAAAACAATGTACTGTCCTTGATTTTTCCCTTAGAACTAAAGACATGGGACCGCCTGGATGGCTCAGTCGGTTAAGTGTCTGCCTGCAGCTCAGGTCATGATCCAGGGATCTTTGGATCCTGCCCCACATGGAACTCTTTGCTCAGTGGGAAGCCTGTTTCTCCCTTTCCCTCTGCCTTCTGCCCCCCAACCCCCTTCTTGGTCTCTCTCTCTTTATTTATTTATCAAATAAATAGATAAAATGTTAAAAAAAAAACACACACACACAAAGAAACTAAGAACTGGTAAATAATACTTTAAACAAATAGATTAAAGGTAACTTAGAAACACTGATAAAAATTTCTGTGGTGTTGTAGATAGAGAAGACAATACATTTTTAGAGGTAAATGTTCTTTTATACATTATTTTCCCTCTTCCATGATGACTTTAGAATTTAACTCTCAAAAATGTCAAAATATTATATTTGTTTTCATATTTACCAGTGAGGCTAACTGCTTATGTGCATAGAAAAAAGAGCTCCTTTAGAAGGCAACTAAAATGTATATTTTCTTATTTACCTGCATGACCGAGCAATTCCAATTCTTGATATTTACCCTAGATATATGCTCATAAATAGAAGACAGGGAAATATTTGTGAGAAAGATCATTCTAGCATTATTTATAATGAAAAATTGGAAGCAGGCTAAATGCTTCTTAATAGATGAATGCTTATACAAGTTATGGCATTTTCTTATCATAGACCACGATGTCACAGTTAAGAATGAGGAATAAAATGGAAAGGTCTTCGTGACATATAGAGCAGTCTGTTTCACATAGTTTACCACTGTTTAAGTTAACATAGGCACATATGGATATGTGTAAATGCATGAAAATGTTACAGTGCATAAACACCAAACTAGTAACAGTAGTTACATTTGGGATGTGATCTGGTAGAGAGGCGTAAGGTAGGTTTAGAGCAGAGTCAGGGTTGGGGTGGGGGGAGGATTTACACTTTATATAGATTTAGGCTTATTTAGAATATTTTATTTTCTCAAAGGAGAATTCATTCTCATATGAATGAGGCATTCACAGTGTAGAAGGAAATAGAACACTGAATTGTCAAAGTATAGTTTCAAAGATTAAAAACATGGCTCTCCTACAAATATAGGATGGATACATGTCAGCTCTTTTATCAAATTCATTAATTAATAAAAAATGAATATGATAAAGTTGGTTACAGAAATCCTTTGCGGACTGAGTTTTATATAGCCTTCAGAAAATATATATTTTTTAAATGGACATTAAAATAAAGTTGTTAAATTTTATTCAAAACTGATTAATATCCTACAGGGCACTAATTAAAATCACATCTTTTGAAATTATGTTTTCTACTGGATAGAAATCTACAAATAACATATAAGTGCTGTCAAAGAGCAAAACCAAATACAAATATATTCACTAGGAAAATGAAACAATTCTTAGGTGTCCTTGTAAAATAATAAACCAGTATAACATTAAAAGTATGTGCCACACCCTCTTTTTGCTTATTTCCAAGTATTGTATAACTTCTTAATGAAATAAAGAAAAATAATAAGACATGGCACGGTAAATAATGATGGTTGAAACAGACATTATTTTGATTCTGTATTAGGGAAATGTGATTAATTTCAGGAAACAATCATGATAGAAGTATCCAAATACAGATGGTGGAGTTGTATCAATATGAAAAATATTATTAATTGTAGAAAGAGAAAATCAAAATTCACTGCAGTTGATGTGTAAGATCTGATACTAGAAAATATCCACTCAAATGCCAACAAGGACATAACAGAAAGAGAGAAAAGGTTTCAGATTAGACCAGAAGAGATTGCCATTATCTACATGTCGCTCCTTTATTCCCAGTAAGTGATATTTATTGTCCTTTTTTAATCTATTCTGTATGTTATTTTTAGTTTACATATTTTCACATCAAAACTGAATACATAGTAAATTCACTTAGGTCATTCTACACTTTGTGTTTGTATGTTTTACACATTTTTCTGCTGTAATCAGAACATGAAAAATGTCTCCAGGTACAAAGCTGGAAAACTAATTCTCAATTACAACCAAGATTCAGGTGACCACTTTGAGTTCTGCACACAAAGAATTATAAACTAAAAAATTTACTCTGTGCTCGGTGTGCCATATATCATATAAATGTAAAACATTTGTTTAAAGAAGTTTTTGCATAATTTACATAAACCACTATTTTCAAATATTAGGCTTAAATCAGGATTAGCCTAGTGAGATACTTCCTTGTACATTTTTATTAAGCTAATTTTATCTTAATTATTTGAAGAGATTTTGCTTAATAGACTCTAATACAAATAAAGGTTGACTGACTACGAGAAGATATAAAAGAACCCTGGGGGTCCTTAATAATAAGGAAATATGAGTATCTTTACATTTCAAGATCTTAGCTGAACTTTCCAATATGCTTCTCCTGTCTCCTGGAAATCTAGCAAGAGAGGCTACCAAAGTCAATTAATAAAAGCAGAGCATCAGATTCTATCCTAAAATTGAGAAAAAACTGAAACTTGCCTCCTATGAAAGTTAGTTAGAGGGTTTAGAGTTATTGTTATGAGATTACCTAAAGTATGCAAGGAGATTCTTTCCCAGTAGTATTGGAAAACCAAAGGAAAACTCCAAGATAAAGAATCTTGAAACCCTATCTCTTTCAAGGACTCTAGGTCACACATATTTATATTGCTTTACATTAAAAAAAAAAAAAAAAAAAAAAAAAAAAAAAAAAAAAAAAACCTCCACCAAACATTGATTTACATAAATTTGCATATACTACTTAAGCATGTAAAACTAAGTCCTACAACTGGAAACAATGTATTCAAGATTCACATTTCAGGTCATTCAAAGAACTGAGGCCATCTAAAGTTTGCAAATTAGGAAATCTGACTCCAGCAGGATGTTTCTCCCAAAGCAGGGATCATTTTCAAAGAGCTTTGCTTAATAGTCAAGGGCTTCCAAGATGGTGACTCTGTAAAAACAAATGTCTACTTCCCAGTGTTAAAGTAGGAATTCCCCTAAACATTTTTAGTGTGTTGGGGCTGCTAATCTCATGGACTCCCTCTTGTCTTGAGATGGCATGTTACATCCTCCTGCCTGGCAGCTGAGGAGGCTAAGTGAGCTGCCTTGAATGGATCAAGCCCTGATAGGAAGCATTCAGTGCTCTAAAAATGGCAGACAACCCCAAAGAAAGTCTAAAATGGTCAGCTCCTCTTTTAAACCTTAGAGGCTTAAGCTATTTATAAAGGGTCCCTAACTAAGAAAGTTTTCTGTTTTAAATAGATAACCTACAAAGTTTTAAAGGGTGCAACATTTGGAGCATTATATTTTCCTTCCCTGAGTTATGAGGGAACTTTAATAAAACGTGTCCGTAATCTCAAATCCATTTAAACTTGCTTCCTGGGATGTACTGATTTACTGTGCCATGATCTGCCAGTGATGGATCATAGCTGATCAGGTCATTTGCTGATAAACATATTTCAGAGGATTTTCCTTTCCATTTTCTGTTGAAATTCTTACACTGTAATGGCATGTCCTTGTAGTCTGACCTGACTCCCAACTTTTCTTCTTTCAAGAAAATTCTATTTTCTGGAAATATAGCTTACCCTTGCTATTTATTTACTATCTGGGCCCTGTTAAGTAAATAAAGTGCTAAATACTGAGCTACAAAGTACATTTAATCAAATTTTTTGAGCTCATTGATGCTGGTTTTAGATGTTTAAAACCATTAAGGTACTTAGCTGGAACTTACTCTTTGCCAAAGGATGATTTTTTTTTGTTTGTTTTTGTTTTCCTTGACCTGGAATCTAAGCATATGTTTTCTGATTTTCTGATTATTTATTTATTTATTTTTTTAAGTGGACTTCTTTCTCAGGACTACTACCAAAATGTTGCATTTATCTTGCTACAATGCCATTCAAAAACTTTTAGAGACAACTATCCGTTATTGCAGGGGAGGAAAATATTTCCTTCGGCCATCTTAGGGTCTCTGGCAAGGTCAGAAAATTAAAATGATAGACACATATTAATACAACAAAACATAAAAAGCTACTTAATATAATTTTTCACAACATGAGAGCCTTTATAAGGATATCAAGATCTAAAGAAACTGTTAAACCTGATTACTTTTAATGCCAGGTTTGATGAAGAGTGGATAGTGTTGGAGAAATATAATAGGGCAGAGTATGAGCAGGTGTAGTGAGCTGTGGAAAATTAGCAATGCCTGTTTGTTCATTCAGATTCTTCTGGGCATCCCTTTGTCTTTAGAGATAAGGATGCTCTTTTCCTGGAATAAAGGGAGGGCACATCTCACAGGAAGGTTTTATAACCTTTTTTCAGGGAAGAAGGGCGGGGAGAGGGAAAGTCAGGGTGACCTTCCCATTTCTGCCATTTTGTCAAAATCATTCATTCACTTAAAATACTTAATATGCTGTTTAGCCTATTTTGAGGTATCATGTCCTGAACCCCATCACTACCCGAAGAATCCAAACTCCACTGTCTGGCATTAGGAGGCCTGCGTCTTCTGTCCCTGTCAATCTTTCTTTCAGATTTGACTTTGAGGTTTCCACAGTCTAAAATACCTTCACTGGTTCCCCTCCTTTTCCAATTCTTACTTATTTGTTTTTGGATGCAACCTACTTCCCACTTTCTATAAAAAAGACTCCCATGGCCATTTTATTTCATCTTGATCTTAACCATCTCTCAAGTCCCAGCTCATATTCTTCCTCCTTAATAAAAGACACCTCTGACTTCCCTTCCTGAAGCTGTATTATTACCTATAATAATATGGTCTCCTATTTATTGTACATGGATCATATGATTTTATAGATAAGACTCTAAGATATAGGGAGGTTAAGAAGATTGCTCAAAGTAACAAAGCTGGGATTCTTGGCTGTTTTGTTTTGTTTGACTCTCTACAAAGCCCTTGCTTGTAATTACAATAAATCTATTGACTTCTGAAATAGTATTCATTCATTTCACTTTTCTTAATACATTATTTTTATCATCTAATAAAATATCTTATTTTGTTTAGTAGCACTTGTGCATTCATGAAATGTTTAATATATTTTATGTGGGGTGCCTGGGCGGCTCAATGGGTTAAAGCCTCTGCCTTTGGCTCAGGTCATGATCCCAGGGTCCTGGGATCAAACCCCACATCCACATCCTGCTCTCTGCTCAGCGGGGAGCCTGCTTCCTCTTCTCTCTCTCTTTCTCTCTGCCTACTTGTGATCTCTGTCTTTCAAATAAATACACACACACAAACACACACACATATGTATACATATATATGTGTGTGTATATATATTTTATGCTTCTTTTTGTTTTCTAAAACTTAGACACACAGTGACCAAATGAAACATTAATACACTTCTAATCTTAGCTGCATTGCAGTCATTTCAAACTAGTGATATGTCCAATATTAGAAAATAAATAGTAGAGTATTAGGGCATCTTATAAACTATGAAAAATTTTTACTGAATTTTCTTATTTCTTAGATACCACTAATTATAAAGTGAATCATAAATTTAATAATATTTTGAAAAAAAATCCTGGAGCATTATAAAAACACTTTGGTAATAAAATACACACATAGACACATATTTTCCAGAACATTTGGCCATTAGTGCTTAGAAAAATGGAAACTTTTCTCGATTTTCTATAAGTTATTTTGACTTATGTGAAGATTTTTAAAAATTAAACACAAAATTTCCCCCCAAATTCTGTGTGCTGTTCATGAATAACATATCAAACTCAAAGTTCTCTGATTATTCCTGACTCTGGGCATTTCATGCATTCTTAACTGTCATTAAGTATTGTAATGAAGGACTGTATCTGACTTGTCTAATTCTCCTCAATTTCATGTAGATAATATTGGCTTCATCTTCTTCTGATGTTTATAAGAATATTAACTTCTGGATTCTAGAGACAAAATCCTAAGAGGACAATGAGCTGCAAAAGAAAATTTTATCTTGATATTTCTGGGACCCTGTGTCTTTTTTAATCCTTTTGGTTTCTTTCTCTATCTTCACTCTTTTTCTTTATTACTTAACTTAATTTTGTTTATTATTTTAAAAGTTTTTATTTTAATTCCGGTTAGTTCCATATAGTGTTATATAAGTGTCAGATTTACAACATCATGATTCAGCACTTCCCTACATAACCCAGGGTTTTTCATGACAAGTGTACTCATTAATCCTTATCTCCCATTTAACCCATCGTCCTACCTCACCTTAACTCATTTTAATTTTATTTTTTTAGAAAGATAGAGCATGTGTGTGCAAGTGGGAGGCAGAGGGACAGAGAGAGAAGGAGAGAGAGAATCTAAAGCAGGCCACACACCCAGCACAGAGCCGGATGTGAGGCTCAATCTCACGACTCTGAGATCATGACTTGAACAGAAATCAAGAGTTAGACCCTTAACCGACTGAGCCACCCAGATGCACCACTAATTTTATTTTTAAATTAAGATTCAACAATCCTATTTTTTCTCTTAATTATTAACTTAGAGCACCACTAAGAAAATATTTGGAAACTATGACAAAGAAATATTATCTTAACTATGGAAAGAACTCTGAAAACTCAGTAAAGAGCAAACAATCCAATTATAGCATGAGCAAAAGACATGAATAACTACTTCACTGAAAAACAAGGTAAATAAAGCACAGGAAAAAGTATTCAACACCTCTAGTCATCAGGAAAATATAAATTAAAACTACAATGAAATATCATTAATTGCCCACTAGAATGACCAAAATTAATTGCCCACTAGAATTGCCCAATAGAATGACCAAAATTAAAAACAGAGATAATACCAAATGCTACTGAGGATGCAGAGAAACTGGATCATTCATATCACTGTCAATATTGTAAAATAGTACCACCACTCTGGAAAATAATTTGGCAGTTTCTTAAAAAGCTAAATATTGAATTATCATATGACATAATTATTCCACTCCTGTGCATTGGTCCCACAGAAAGAAAAACACATTCATACACACAAAAATGAATAATCCAATTTAAAGATGGGCAGGAGACATGAATAGACCTTTTTCCAAAGAGACACAGATGGCCAACAGACACATGAAAAGATGCTCAACATCACTCACCATCAGGGAAATGCAGATCAAAACTACAATGAGATGTCATCTCACACCTGTCAAAATGGCTAAAATCAAAAACAAGAAACAACAGATGTTGGCGAGGATATGTAGAAAACGGGACCCTCAGGCACTGTTGGTGGGAATGCAAACTGGTGCAGCCACTTTGGAAAAGCAGATAGAGGTTCCTCAAAAATTTAAAAATAGAACTACCTTATAATCCACAATTGTACGAGTAAGTATTTACCCAAAGAATACAAAAATACTAACTCAAAGAGATAGATGCACACTGACATTTTTAACAGAATTATCTACAATAGCTACATTACATAGCCCAAGTGTCCAAGAAGATGTGGTATATGTAGGCAATAGAATTTGCTCAGCCATAAGAAGGAATGAAATCTTGCCATTTGCAACCACATGGTTGAGGCTAGAGAGTATTCCACAATGCGGAATTAGTCAGTCAAATAAAGGTGAATATCATCTGGTTTTACTCAGATGTAGAATTTATGAGCGAAATAAATGAGCAAAAGGAAAAAGAAGGAGAGAAAAAACAAACCAAGAAACAGACCCTTAACATAGAGAACTGATGGTTACCAGTACCATCTGGAGGTGGGTGGGGAGATGGGTTAAATAGATGATTGGGATTAAGGTGTATACCTGTGATGAGCACTGGGTGCTGTATGGAAGTGTCAAGTCAGTATATTGTGCACCAGAAACTAATATTACACTGTCTATTGGCTAACTGGAATTTTTAAAATTCAAAAAAAAAAAAAAAAAAAAACCAATCCCCCAAATCACACATTCACACAAAAAAACCTGTATGTAAATATTCATACAGCTTTTGTGTGTATGATAGCCAAGAATTATAAACAGTCCAGATACCTTTCAAAATGATGCACAGTTAAACTGTGGCACTTAAACACCATGGAATACTACTCAAAAATAAAAAAGAATGGATATTGATATGCAGAAGAGAGAATTATGCTGAGCGAAAACAGCTATTCCCTTAAGACAATTATACTGCATGATTCCATTTATATAACATTTTGATATGATAATATTTTGGAAATTTAGAAAAGATTATGTTTGCCAGGGCTTAGGGAGTGGGCAGGGTTGGAAGGAGGAAGTTCCGTTCATAAAAATCAACATGAGAGATTCTTGTGGTGATTGAAATAATCCAGTATCCTGACTGTGTTGGTGGAGGCATAGACCTATACCTGTGATAAAGTTGTATACATTTAAATATACACTGTCACATCCCTCATGCATGCACATACAGACATTCATGAGTACATGTGAAACTGGGAAAATATAATTAAAATCTATGGATTGCATCAATGCTGAGCTCTTGGTTTTATATCTTACCATTGGGTAAAGGGTTCATGGGATCTCTAGTCTATATATATATTTTTATAACTGCATGTGTATCCACAATTATTTCAATAAAATTTTTAATTAAAATAGTAAAATAAAGGTCTTTTACTTTATATAATATTGAATAAATGAAAGTGTAAAAATGAATAAGTAAAATCATCAAATAATCATAATTCCGTGAGTCATTCTCCCTACATAGATACTGGTATTTAGTAATAGGAACACATATACAGATATCCATTTTATAGGGCTTGGGCCAGTATTAAATTGGAGAATGAATTTGAAAGTATTGCCCCGTCAAATACATGTATTGTGCAGGAGTAAGAAGAGAAAATGTTTGGGGTAAAGAGGCAAAATGTGTCAAGTGACTCACTAAGAAATCTATAGGTCAGTGGCTCCAAAACTTTATTGTGCCCAAAAACTACTTGGAAAACTTGCTAAATATGCAAATGCCAAGATACAACCCCAGAGGTCTTGAGTCAGTAGATCTGGGATGGGGATCTAGTGTCAACCATGGTGATCTTGACGTCAGTTCACAGATGACAATTTACAAAAAATTAATCACAAGATAATAGAGAATGTTCTTTTTCATGATATAGAGATATATAGAAAGTTCTAAAATAAATGAGTTTAACAACAATTGAAAACTGAAATTTGAATTGAAAGAAATCTGTAATTTATTTACTTATTTTAATTTTTTTAAAAAAGTTTTTATTTCTTTTTTGACAGAGAGAGAGACAGCGAGAGAGAGAACACAAGCAGGGGGAATGGGAGAGGAAGAAGCAGGCTCCCTACCCAGATGTGGGGCTTGATCCCAGGGATCATGACCTGATCTGAAGGCAGATGTTTAATTACTGAGCCACCCACATGCCCCCGAAATCTGTAATTTAAAGACATATCGTTTCTGTGACTAGAGTATCATATCTACTGATTGCATTAGAGGAGAAGCATAAGACTCTATCTTTACATTAGAAATGCTTTTGTTTTTTATGAATTTAAAATAGTTTTCTCTGTCTAGAAGAGTATGAAATTTTAATGGCTGGTGTCATAAAAATATAATTGATAAATACTCAGTTGATGCTGATTCTGAAAAATCCAGATATTATAGTAGTTGATAGACTAATTTATTTCTTATGATGATTTTCTTGACCAGATTCTTAACCAATCAGTAGACTTGTTATATAAACAAAGTAAGCACAGAGTACTCATGTACAAAGTACATGGATATCTTTTTCTATTTTTCAGAATTTTATAGGTTGTTTTTTTTTTTTGCAACTACATTCATTTTTGAATGTAGATGTGTCCATTAGACTTTCTTTTAGCAGCTACCCTCACTGTAATACTGAATAACAAATACACCTAAATAGAGTGGTTTACATTTATTATTGTGTTTATAGGTTGCAAGTGATCTGGGATGGTGCCAACCTGGGCAGTTCTGCTTCAAGATGCTGATAGGTGGGTAGATTAGAACAAATCTTCTCCACATGTCTCACTTTAGAACTAAGTCTGGAAACACAGGGAATATTTTTCTCATGACAGTAACAGAAGCATAAGAGGACAAGGCCAACCATATAAACACATTTTAAGCATTTATTCACCTCATTTCTGCTAATATCTCATGGATCAAAATGAATAACATGACCAAGTTCAAAGTCACAGAGCATGGAAGTTTGCTTCATCTACAATGACGCTATGGCAGGAGTAAAGATGTATAGTTCTATTCCTAGGAAGTATAAATTTAGGTGAGATCATTAACTCAAATGATCAAAGGATCACTTTCTTAGTAAGTAAGCAATATTGCCATTTACACACAGCTTGTTTGGGAATTATAAGAGATACTATATTTATCTCAATTGTCTGTCAGGTGATTTTTATAATTAGCTCTTTAAAAATATTAATTTTAACTAATAACAACTTTGAGCTTCTTACTCCACTCCATCTTTCACCTATGGAATACTTGCCTTCTAAAATAACATTTGTATCAGTTATCCTTTGCAATGTAACAAATCATCCAATAGTTCGTGACTTAAAATATCAATGTTTTATATGCTTATGATTTTGATTTGGACTCTGCTCAGCTTGGAAACCCTGCTCCTCTAGGCCCTCCACTGGGATGGCTAAGATGTCTTGGAAGACTGGATCCTTTTCTCCAAATGTCTCTCATCCTCAGAAAGTCTAGGCAAGACTTGTGTTTCTGGCAACAGTGATCCAAAAGGACAAGAGTAGAAAATGCAGACACCATGGCTCCTAGAATCAGAACTCACACAATGACACATCCATTACATTTTATTAACCAAAGCAAGTTACAAGGCCATTCCTGAGATAGAGAATGAACAGTTACAGTCCCTTATATTAAATATAAACTAGGTGCTAAAATAAACTATGTGATTTTGATAAATGAAGTCTATGAAGTGACCTTATGTCTTGTACTTTTTCAGCCTTCTTGAGCTAGCATAACATTGTTAAAATGCTCCATTCTTCAAATTTTCACCAGTGGACTTTTTTCTATACTTCACACCTAGAGCTGGATCTTTGATCAGAGATGTCTAAAAATTTTTAATCACGTTTAACATCAGAATTCTTTTGACTGTCATCCTAAACAAAATATGTGATACATTTAATAACTAAATATTACCAGTAAGTCATATTTTAAATGACAGTAAAGTTTTCTTTCTTTTAAATTAGTAAAAAACTTGGGAAATTTTATTACATTTTTTCATTCCATATCAACAGATTATTTTGCTCATCCCTAGCACTGTTTTAGATTATTGGGCAGCTTTCCTAATAAGTTAATTCTTATAATGAATAGTTATATTATTCTGAATAGACTAAGTATGGTTAACAGTGAATCTGAAAGTATGGGTACTTAACACAATAGAATTTTGTTCTAACTTACATAAGTAGTACTGGTGGTTGGCAGGTGGTCTATCTAACGACGCCAAGATCAGGCTCCTTCTATATTACTGCTCTGTCCTCTTCTAGGTCATTGTGGTACTTTATGTTCATCCAGTGCATGAATTAAGGTTGGGGGGAAGATACTTACATGGGAGATAGTCAAGGTCTGGAAATAGTAAATATCCCTTGTTCCTGAAGCCCATTGGCAGGAATTAATTTACACAGTCCCATATAAATGCAAAGAAGGCTGATAAATGTGTTCCAGCTATATGCCAAGAGTAAAAGGACGTGGGCTTTGGTGAAGGCATGGCATACTCTGCCATAGTGGAAAATAAGTGGCAAATTATCCTTTACTCTTTTACTAGTAATCAGTGATGTGTAAAGCTATTATTACGTCCTTGAATTTTGTCTGATTGTTCAACTCAATGAGCAGAACTTTTTAGAGACAAGGCAGGATATAAGTCTAGCCACAAAGAATTCCCCTCTATGTATGTTTCCCGGGACTTGTTAAAACAGACCCCAGCTGCTATTCTTTAGACTATAAAGTAAGTTTCTCATTAATTCTGCACCTTTAGCAGCTGACAGGCAATTTGACTGCTTGGAAAACACACTGGGTTTTTATGACCCACACGTAAGTAATCATAACCAGCCATATGTAAAACCACAAAGCATAAATTGATGGAACTAATACAATTTTAACCAATAATATTACAGGTTATATTTTAGCACTACAAAGTCCCTTTTAACATTTCAGTGTCGTCCTATAGAGGTGCATTGGATTTTGTTTTCCTCTTAGAAAAATACATAGTTTTACTAAAATTGTTCATTTCTTCAGTTTAACTTTTATCTTCGCCTTGCAAATGTTGTATTTTTAGATTGTTGTGTAGTATATTTTGAGACTTTGTGTTAAAAATATAATAATTAGCATAAACATTTTAAGAGCTATTTCAGAGGGGAATAATTAATAAACAAATTCACTTCCCTGTTTTCTGTCCAAGGACTATGCGTTTTTCACCTATTGTTTTAAGAAAAAGTAAGTCAAATATTTCACAAATATCTTGGTTTAAAATAACTGACTTTGAGAACAAGGGGTTATTCACAGTAGGGTCATAGAGGATTATGCTATACAGGTATATGTATAGACACACACACGTGCGTCTATATATATATATGTGTGTGTGTGTGTATATATACACACATACACAGGTGTGTGTGTGTGTGTGTGTGTGTATGGGATTGAATTGTGTGTCCCCAAATTCATATTTTGAAGTCTCAACCACCAGTATCTCAAAATGTGTATACACACAAACACACACACACACATTCACACACATACACACAGGTAATTGTGTGTGTGTGTGTGTGTGTGTGTTTATGGGATTGAATTGTGTGTTCCCAGATTCATATTTTGAAGCCTCAACAACCAATATCTCAAAATGTGATTGTTTTTGGAGATACAGCCTTTAAGGAGGTGATTAAATTAAAATGAAGCTATTAGAGTGGACTCTAGGGGCGCCTGGGTGGCTCAGTGGGTTAAGCCGCTGCCTTCGGCTCAGGTCATGATCTCAGGGTCCTGGGATCGAGTCCCGCATCGGGCTCTCTGCTCAGCAGGGAGCCTGCTTCCCTCTCTCTCTCTCTCTGCCTGCCTCTCCATCTACTTGTGATTTCTCTCTGTCAAATAAATACATAAAATCTTAAAAAAAAAAAAAAAAAAAGAGTGGACTCTAATCCAATCTTGTAAGAAGCAGCTTGAACACAGAGACACCAGTGATGAAGACACAGGGAAATGACAATGTGAGGACACAGCAAGCCACCATCTACAAACAAACTGAGGAGGTCTCATAAGAAACTACGTCTGCAGATACCTTCATCTTGGACTTAGAGCCTCCAGATCTGTGAGCAAATTTTCGCTGTGTAAACACAGAAAAAACATAGAAAACACAGAAAAAAATGTGGAAAAAACTGTGTAAACACAGAAAAAAATTTCTGCTGCATAAACGACCTAAACTGCAGTATTTTGTTATGGCAGCTCTAGTTAACTAACAGTAATAACATATGCTAATAATTTATATAAATATATACATATATATGAAGAGAGAAAGAGATTCTATAAGAAAAAAAAGCAGTGCTAAATATAACAAATACCTAATAGCTGTGTTATATATAACAAATATTTAGTAGCTGAAGGCCAATTCGTTTTCATAATACCTTTTGAGTATTAAGTATTTTCAAGTTATATTAAAGTTCATTATTTAGTAGCTAAAGTTAGTAATAAGCTTAGTCACACCACAGAAAAGAAATGAAGAAATTTAATGAGATGTCTAATATTATCACAGATGTATAAAATTGTTGGTATTTTTCAGAGCAAATTGTTGCTGATCCACAGTATGTCCAACCTAACAGGAAAAAAAATCAAAGAAAAATATAAAATCCAAATTTTATAAGGGTTTTATTGCTATTCCAATTTTAAGACTTGACCAGTATTTAGAATTAACTCCTTCATGTACACAGCAGAAAGTAGCTCTATAAAAACAAACACTTTGGTGGAAAAAGATAAACCACTTATATATCCATTCCTAATTCCATCTCTAGAGACCTGTGACCCTTTCGGTTAATAAATTTTATAGGAACTCTGCTCAAATATCACCTATCCAAAGAGACTGCCTGTCCATCACATCATAACTTCATCCTTATTCAAACTAGCTTCCTTATTGTATTTATTTATTTCTATGCAATTTACTTGACAGTGTATTATATACTTGTTTGTTTGTGTAATATTTGTCTCCCACACTAAAGGAAAACAAAAATTTGTGATTACCTTACTCCTACATCCTTAACCTCTGAAAAGATTTCTAGCACATAGAAAATGTTCAATGACTACCGACTGGAGAGATTAATTAGTATTTACCCATTGTTGTTTATGCTTATTTAAGTCACTATCATTGTAATAGTCACAGAGTTTCATAACTAAACCTCACATGAACCATGAAGATCATGATCTAATTGGCAAGATTAGAGGATGAATGAAATAGGATAATTCAATTTTTAAGCGGTATCCTAAGTATTCATAGTCACTATGGAAAATGGCAATTCCTTCAGTATTAAAATATAACTACCATATGATCCAGCATATATCCAGAAGAAATGAAAACAGGGGCCCAAACAGAAATATGCACAACATGTTTATGGTAACATGATTTACAAGAGTCAAAATGTGGAAGACACACATGTGTCCATCAACAGATAACGGATAAACACAATGGTATACACATACAATGGAATATTGTTTAGCCTTGGAAGGAGAATCTGACACATGCTACAAGCTGGATGAAACTCAAAGACATTATTTTAACTGAAATAAGCTGGTTATAAAGGGACAAATATATATGACTCCACTTATACTAGTTCTTTATACTCTTCAAACTCTAATCGGACAGGAAGTAGAATGGTGGAGCCAGGATTTGAGAGGAGAGACAAATGAAGAGTTCTTAATTAGTGGATATAGAGTTTCAGTGTCGCACGATGAAAAGTTCTGGAGATTGGTTGCACAACTATATGAATCTACTTAACACTATTGAATAATAAAGTAACTGGGTAAGATGGTAAATATTATATGTATTTTTCCACAATTAAAAAAAAACGTGTGCTGCCCAAAAATGAATCTATGTAGTTCTTAAAAGAGCAAAATACTTCTGCCATTTCCTCTTAAATAAAAGAGTGGGAATAAAGATCTTATAAATATAATACATTCATTCCATTCAAGTGTCTATATTATGATCCAAGAATACCATAAGTTTTCATATCCTCTACTGGATTATGATTCCAATACAAAAAGAAAAATGAGGTTGAATGACTCATAAACAAACCCATTTTGCATCTCCTAAAAACAATTGAGTTTAGTAAAATATTGGAGACTATTACGTTTGAGTTTTTCAAAATTACATGGATGAGTAAAGTAAGGCCCAAACTCTAAAGTCAGTTGAGATGAAGCTTAAAAGCTAGTCTCCAGACTCATAGGTTGTTTCTACTATAGATTACCTTTTTCTTAACAATATAATAAAAAAAGAGTTGGAATTTCATATACATAATTTCATATGTATTTGAAATTTACAATTTGATTATTAATACTTTCATAATTATAAATTTTTTTTTGTTTTTCAAAGACACTACTAGACAGTATATTAAGACCAAGTCTAAACTACTTCTAGATGTATTTATGGTTTTATCATGGAGTTATTGAAGTTGAAATTTTCAATTAATGGCTTATTTGAAATAATAACAGTAATATTAATAATAACAATAAAACATATCTAAATATAATCATTGTCATTGTTAGATTTCATTTATTCATTAGACTTCTAATGAATAAATAACATTTCAATAGATAGCATGCCATTACACATGGTTTTTCCTCTTAGGTCAATAAAAACACTTGAATATTACCATCCCACATAAAAGTATACTAACAGATTACATATTTTGCTATTCTATTCTATTTTTGAATAGATATTTTTCATTTTAAAATCTCTAGGAAGTGGGGTGCCTGGCTGGTTCAGTTGCTAGAGCATGCAACTCATGATTGTGGGATTTTGAGTTCAAGCCCTACACTCGGTGTAGAGATTACTTAAGAATAACATTTTTAAAAAATCTCCAGGAAGAATAAAGTTATTAGGGGTCTTATTAGAAAAGAAGTGTAAGTATAAATATACACTGTCATTGTGAATATATAATCATGTTGTGTAGGGAAAAGACCAAGTCACAGGCTCAGTGTTTGAGCCCAAATTTGTCCTATTTGATTGTAAAAGTCTCTGACCTAAAATCTGCCCCTATGATAAGGCCTTTGCCTTTGTATTAGAGACAGAATATCCAGCTTCAATCCAGAACTCCCCTAGGTTTTCTCTGCCTTTATCTCCACTCTTAAGAAAATTCATATGGGAACATTCTGAAGGATGACCCAATGACAATGTGCTTGCGTTCTGGGAGAACCTGGGTTCAAATAGGTTTCCGTTATCAAGATTGAGTGTTGCAAAGATTTCCTAATGCAAAACTGCTAGGACTCTGAAAACTGCCAGGACAAGTGCTAAGTAGCATCTTCCCTGAACATGTTTTGAAGACACTGGGCCCATTTGGCTAGTGGAAACATCTCCCCCTCTTTTCATAATGTCACTACAAATAGTGTTTTCTTAATCAAGGCCTATGTTTTATTATGATGAAAAAAGTTATAACTGAGTCAAGTAAATTGTGACAGCAGGAAAGAAAAACAATCACCCTGGGGACCAAGAGTTTCAAAATCTATGCCAGTTTTCACTTATTCAGTCTGAGGAGTATCCCATCTTTCTCCTTCTCATGTTTTTCCTTTTCTCCATCTCCCTGATGATTCACCATCATCATCATCAACATCAACAACAGGAAAAAACTTGAGCAGAAGAGGGAGGAAAAGTAGCTAAAGGCAGCTCTTAAAATAGAATGACTCACTCAAAAGCATTTACTCAAGTTTAAGTACTTGAAATAACAAGTGGTAAAGCTCCTAAATAATAGATAATGTCAGCCCAGAGTGCTGGTGCACAGGCAACACAAACTACCAAGCAATGATAAGTCTTACTGGGAGTATTCTGTATTACCAGAACTTAAGATTTATGCATTGATCTCAGTATATAGAGAGATTATAACATAGTATACAGATAGATCTACAGATAGTAAACATATACAGCATGGTGTACATATAGGTTAAATGTTTCGAACATAACTAACAGTAAGGGTCATTTTACATAGTAACTCACTACACATACACATACACATAGCATCCATGTACATTAATGTAATAGTTCATGGATGTTTTTATGCTAAATATAGCCAATGCAATTTGATCTTTACCCCTTAATTTTTTTTAAATGTTGATGGAGAGCTACTAAATAGCTCTATGGTTCACTAATATATTGCCACAGTAGTTTGGAAATAATAATGTATATGCAGTAACATGAATCAAATATGATTTCCCCTGCTAAGTTGCTTTTAAATCATTTTCAACTTATTATGAGATTATGAGGAATACATCGCTTGATATTAAAATGTTATGCGAAAACTTCATTAAGACATTATTTCAATCCTAAATTCTACCAAATTAAGATTTCATCTACTCTATTCATCCTTCCCTATATCCGCAATCAAAAGTACTCTTTGCATCATAAAATTCAAGAGTGGTATAATGGGCTTTTCTCATTCAGTGGCCACTTAAAGGTCTGTCTTTTAATAAATCAACAAGTATATTTGCCTTTCTCATTAGATGGTAAGCTCTTTAGGACTTTATACACTTTGTGTAACTCAACTTTGTATTCCTCATGGTACTAACATGATGATTTCCATGCAAGCACTTAAAAAAATGTTCAGTGAATTCAATTTTGAAAGCAAGAAAAGAGCAAATGGTGAATGGTCATATAGGGATTTCAGAAAGTTATGATAGGTACGACTGAATTTTTAAAGGTCAGAAGTAAGATATCATTTTTCTCCATTTTAATTACTTGTAAAATGTTCTATCTGAAGAGTTTTTACAATTGCTCTGTATGTGAACATACTTTTAGGTCCTTCCTCATAATTCACATTGCATTACTAGTTCTACATCTATATTATTCACATACGAGCTCATACTATTTAGTTGTTTGTTTGCTTGTTTGAATCCCTACCACAGTAACCTGATCCTCCTCTACTGCTTCTCCACTATATGAATGGCACCTCCATTGTATGGAGAGCCTCTACCTATCTTTTCAACCTGCATCTCATGGAGATATGATGTCAGTCTTTTTGGTTTCAAATAGTAACTCATAATACAGGTATTAACTGATGGGTTGAGTCAAAGATAGATCTATAAATGCTAAAAAGTCCACATACAATCAGCTTATTTCCAAAATAATTTAATTCTTTTTGATTACACAACATAGTGACACAAACTGGGAGAAAAAAGGATAGTTTAAATAATCAAATATGTTCTGAATTTACTGTATCTGTTTGTTTTACTGATCTGCATTTCCAGGTAGAATATGTGAGTATTCTGGTTAAATTGATTTATATGCTTAATTCATTTTAGGAGTCAAACTATGTCAGACCCTTAGGTTCTAACAAACATAGTATGTGCACAGGGTGAACTCCAACCTGACATCCAAACCTCAGTGATTGAAGTGGGTTATGAGAAAATTATGCCAGGCATCAAAAGTAATTTAAAAGGGAAAAAAAAATTAAAAGGAAAAGACACATTAGGCATTAAACCCAAAACTAAACAAAACAGAAGAGAAGATGGGTCCTTAACTCTGATCCATGAAGACAGAAACAACTATTTCGGGAAAATTTGCCATGAGATGCAAAGTAATAAGGGAGTTATATGACATCCTTTAAGATTAATCAGGGAAAAAAAATCCCTACATCTATTTCAAGTAGGAAGGGGTTTAATATAGAAAATAATGTTTCAACATGTAATGAAACATGTAATGTTTCAACATGTAAGGAAAAATAGAGAACTATAAATCTGAATGGGGTACGAGTCAAGGTCCCTCTATGGTCCAGGGAGATGGAAAGTTTCAGTTGTCACCTAAAGGTCAGGAACCTACAGAAAATTGCAGCTGACATCACAGCAACTCAATTATGCATGACCTTCAGAGTATAGAAATTGAGTCAGCAACTGAATAAAACTCACATCTATCCAAATATCTGCCACATCTTTCAGAAAGAAAAAAAAAAAAAAGGATTTCTACCTCCCCTCTGTCTTCTAAGTATCTCGTTAGTACATTTCATGTTTAGCAGAACCTGAAAGGTATCAGGACTTCCACAGGAAATTGGAGCTAGAGGGCCATCAAGCAAACAGAGGCCATTGATAGAGAGCATATACAAGAAGCCTATTGGTGAAAAGTCAGAAAGGCAGAGGGGACCCTCACTTGCCCTGGAATTCTAAAGGTAGCGCACACTAGTGGGGCAGGAACAAATGTCAGATTTTAAGGAAGAGACTGAAACTTCAGCTGTGGGGGTTTTGTTAGAGACTCGGTTAGGCAAATAATGGCAAGATGAGAGACGAGGAAGTAATCGCAGTGTGATGGGTCAGAATCTTAGTTGTGATCTCATCCTTTTAGCTCAGCATACATGGGACTGAATGCACTAACCTCTCCCCTGGTATGATTGGGAGACTGTGTTGCATGCATTGTGACTGCAGTTACAAAACTTGTTGAACTAATGACATGATTCGTTATTTTATCATGACTGAGCGAGGATGAGCTCTCCTCCTGATGTAACTAAGGGAACTGTAGTCCAAGAATTCAATTGACCAAGACAGTGCTTTAATTATTAGAGGAGAGCAGCCGGCTTCCATGAAATCAAATCTTTGTGTGTCTTGGACAAATTCACGTTGTGCTCCTTCACTATGCTCTTCTCCTTCCAACCTATATCTGTGAAGACTTGTTTTAGAAGCAGATTGACATTTTCTTTACATAAGATAGCATTATCATGCAAATGCTATAACTTAAGCATATTGGTTCCAAATCTTCCATCCCTACCGATTACAGAAGTCTTCATTCATACCTTGTGACCTATAATTGTACCTCCTGTTAGGATAGCCAAAGTATATTTTTTGCTATTATTGATTTTGAACTTGGCCATATGACTTGCTTTGACCTGTAGAATGTTGGCAGACATGACATAATTAGGAGCTTTAAATATGATTGGTTATCTGTGGTTTGACATAAGAAGATCATATTCTAGGGGAATAACTTGCTATCCTTTCAGCCTTTTTTCAGAAAACTCAAGAGAAGACCCACACCCTTCCAGAACTATGGATTCGGCCTTCTTCAGTTGAATTTAGTCCCAATTAGCCTAATCTCAGAAGACTTAAATACCAGTGAACATGTGAGTGTGGCGTTTGTTTTTGTTAGCCACTGAATTCTTGTGTTTGTTTTTGTTCTTGTTCTGTTGTTACATAGCAAAAGCTAATACAGTTTTGTTGGTCGTACTGACTACTTTAGTCTCAATTATATTCACCTTTATTTTTCCTCTGAATATGATAAAAGGCATTCTTAGAGGTTCTTTTTTGAGTATCTGGCTGAGTACTTCTTCCTATATAGCAGTAATCTTATTTGTCCAAAATAATAAGGATTAATTATTTCAACCAGTATTTTTTTTTCCCTATTGGTCCAGTGCCATGAAAAGTCCAAAAATTTTCAGTCTCTTTCTACTTCAGTGGGAGCATTGCTGTGTCTTCTGGTGGAATCATTCATCTCTTGTAGATGATGGTCTTTGTGGCAGAGAATATTAGGGCCAACAACCATTAACATCCTTCCTTGAAGTTGATTTAGGGCCATGTGGTTGAGTTCTGGCCTATGGGAATGTGATTGGAGTCTTATAACATCTGGTCTGTGGCACTTTAGAGATGACATGTATTCTTCATTTTCTTTCCCTGCCAAGTGCTGGAAGCCATGTATTAAGAAAGAAGTTCTATAAAAAGGTTAAAGCCAGTCCTTCCACATAATAAGATAAACGAGAGATTCCACCAAATTTTACATGAGCAAGAAATAAAACTTTGTGGAGTTAAACCATTGGCATTTTGGAGGTTGTTTGCTATATGACCAAAACTAATAAATGTGATTACTATAAAATCTAAACTAGCAAAATCCAAAGTTTTGAGGACAGTGAGCGAAAAATTCTTTAATGAGTTATACACCATAGCTCTACTGACTTCCATGCTTTGGCACCCCGGAAAATATACTCTAGCTATAAGAAAAAGATCACCATATGTTAGTTACTCCTTTAGACATATTTAGAATGGCATCTGAACTTCCAATGTTTTTCTCCTAATTAGACAGTACCTGAGTCTTCAATAAGCTTATTTCAATACTCTTTAGGGCCAGCTACATCTCAATAATAGAGTAAGTCTTAAAACCTATACGCTGTGTAGGGTGAAATGATTGCTTCATTTATTTTGCTCTAAAATCAGCAGAAGCAGAATTTTTCATGTGAAACTATAATGATGAACTATGTCTATAGATGTTTGTGCCAACAAAAACTTTACAGGAAGAAAAGGCAAATATACATCCAGAATAATTTTCTTTTATAGTGAGGCATAGAAATTCCTGCTATGATTAAAGAGGTCAATTTAAATTAACTTGGTTACCATATGGTTACTTAGTTCCAATGTTTAGAGAGAAGGTAGCAGCTAATCCAGTGCAAGTGTTGATTTGCCCAATTTTATTACTCATTGGCTCTTTGAAGAGATTAATAGTTAATAAAATAATCATCAAAGTTTATTCCACCTTGATTATCCAGTATTTATTTTGGGAAATCAAGATTATTGGGTTTATGTCCTTGGTGGATATCTTATTAACTGAATGTGGCAGAAATAGATTAGCTACTTCTAACAAATCTGTTTCTTGCTAGGCACATAGCTACATTACTGTGGCAAGTTGCATTTTCTAAAGATGAAACCAAAAGTACCTTCTAATGCCCATGCTCTCATTCATCGTGATCTTGTCACTCTCCGGTTGAAGAAATGGTATATATTTCTCTAATATTGCCAATAAAATATGGTAATTTCATAATTTTATATTGAACAGGCAGTTTCCTTTTCTTAGCTTCTTGGAATACTTGCTTTTAGAAATTTCCTCTACAAACTCAGCTGTCATCTTGTAAGAATCCTGTATGACATGAAAAGGCTTCTTGGGGATGTTCTGGTCAACAACCAGAGCTGTACTACCACTAAACAGTCGGTATCAATTGCCAATTAGGTGAGGGTGCTATGTTGAATTTGAAGATCCTTGTCTAGACTTTTACGGTTACTAAGCCAGCCAACATCAAACTGCAACCACAAATGGCCCTACATGAAAACCATCTATCTGAGTCTGGTTAACTTTCAGAATAATGAGAGAGAAGATGGAATCCTCCTTAGAAGGCATTAAGATTTAGGGAAGTTTGTTAAGCAGTAATAGATAACCACAACAAGAACCTTTCCAACGATTTACATGGTTAGGACTGTGTTCTGGCCAATGAAATATGCATTGGAGATGTTAGGTACTATTTTTAGACTTGGCCCATAAAAAAACTGCCACGTAATCCAATACTCTCTCTCCTTCTGGAAGTTGGTACACAAGATAAATCTGGAAACCACATGGTGAAGAAGTCAGAGTCTAAGTCATATTGGGGCTTTGAAGAACTACGTAAAGCAGAGACCCCACAACCAGCACAAATGAAGCTTGGACTAGCTTAACAAAGCAGTACATATTTGTGAGGTTAAACAGTTAATATTTGAGGGCATATGTTAGAGCAGAGTTATATTAACTTATATTATGTGATATCCTGGCATGCCCCTTAATTTCCATGTCTGCAGAATAGGAATAGGAAGCCCTGACCCTCATGCCTCACTGGCTTCTTATATATAACCGATTGTATACCAGTTCTTAAGATGTTTTTTAAAATAAAAAATAGAATAAAATAGCAATCATATTGATAGTTATGGCTCTCTCTTGAAACAAAGTCTTTTAGAAAGGCTACCACATGGACTTTGGAATCAAATGTATTTGATCCATCAGTCCTTATTGTATGACTTGGGAAGTTATTTGGGCTTTTTGTGAAACTATAATAAAATTGTAATGTATAATTTTCTGTAAGTAGAACCTATTAGCACTCAATGTACAAGGATGCCCTTCTTAAAAGTAAATAGGTCAATAACTGAAAAGAAACATAATTAGTACCCATGCTTCTAATGGCAGAAATCCTGGTTAACTACCAGCTTCAGAACTTAAAACTGCTCTGAGAAATCCTTTTTTTTTTCTTAGCTCAATTCCTTCTTTTTTATTGGTAATTACTCAAAAATAAATTATTATCAATTTTGCTTTCAATTTAACACTTCTGTAAACTGAGGGAGAAAACAAGAAAACAATAATTCACTCTTATCTTAGCAAAAACAGTATGATATTCTTCTTCACCAATCTAACAAGTAATTAAAGAATTATGTATAAACAGAAAATACAGGTAAATGAGGGAGAGCAATTCTTATGAGGGTGGCAAGGCTGGAGAGATCAGCATTCCTCTGTCAAACGTGATCCATAAGGAAGAAAAGAAGAGAGTTCTAATTTGGGAAATGCATTCTAGAATACAAACTGGGAAAAAAAAGTTACGTAAAATAAAGACATTTACTTCAGAAAACATATGCAGTTAAAGGATATGATTTTGAAATAAAGAAAGAAATACAATGTTTGGGATTTCAAGGAGAACGAATCATGAGTTATTGACTCATTAAAATGACTGGAGGTTCACATCAACACTGCTTAATCTACAATATGACAAATTTTCCAGCTTATAAATATTTAACAACAATTTAAGCGATCATTATAAAGACTATGGCCAATTAAAAGTGCTATAGACTGTATAATACAGAATGCAGCAACTTTTTTTTTTCAGTTTGAAGTAATAGTATATTGCCAATAGTTTGTGACTCTACCTGAATAAAACATTTAAGCATTTTGTGTTATTTCACATATAATTAGGGAAATGAACACTCGCTCTTGATGTGTGGAGCAGTATAGAAACCATTTTCTATGTGTAGTCTCCTAAAATATTTTTAATTGGAAAGATACTTTACAGATTTAATATCTCTCCATCTCTGTTTCATAATTAACTTGAAAATGGGAGTCCATATGGCAGATGAGGAACATTTAATAAAAATAGCTGCCTTGCTTGCCAGAAACGGTGGTGTTATAGTGAAAAGATTTGCACATTACATAATTCATGATTTTTATGGGAGACATAGGGTTAGTCATAAGAACCGCTTTGAGTTTAGAACCTAACCAAGATATACCACCGTTTCAATAATGAATAATGCAGATAACACCTACCCTCCATGAACTACAGAGCACAGAAAGCAGCTTCCTACAACATCTCATTAGGAAAAATAAATAAATAAATGTGGAGAACATCTAGCTTGATGGAACTTGATGGAAATCTGAAAAGATGTTTTTGTTTTCTGTTCTTGAGTAATTTGTAAAAACAAGTCTGCCCATCCAGTTAGTAAAGTCTTTGGCAAACTAAAGGCTAATCAAGCAGAATGATCTTTTTTCCCCTTCTTTTCAGATGAACTGGTGCAATATTTTATCATGAAGTTTTATTCGTGTGACTCATGCAGGTTATCAACATGATAAGCCTTTAAAAATAAATAAATAAAAAGCTCATGCCTGGAAAGGCACAAGGAGCCCAACTCATTACCAGTGCCTTTCCAGCCCCAGACGGCAGTTTGCGTCCTGTCAGCATTTCCAGGACTCCTGCTTCTGCTGATTACACAAATGGAATTACAAAGATTCGTTTCAGATTCCAACTCAGACTTCAATAAATAAAGTGTACTTTTTTGGTCAACTTCTTGGGAAATTCAGAATATGAAGAATTCTCTTCTTACTAAAAATTTGAGAAAGCACAATTCTGCAGTCTAAAAAAAAAAAGGGCTTCCCCCACTGCTTTTAACCATAGCTTCAAGAAGAAAAAATTTATTTTTCTCTATAGTTTTATTTATTGTGTCACATTTGTTAGTGTAATTATATGTTTATACAGAAAAAAAATAAACAAATGGCATATCAGTCACTGTCTAAAAATCTCTGTTGACAGTTGTTTGAACATGGGTTAAAAATCCAGACGTGACAGATAGATATCAAAAGCTGTCTTCCCTCACTCCATACTTTTCCAAAAAAGTAAAAGTGTTGACCGACAAATCTATGTTCATCTTTGCAGAAGAACTTTGGATATACATAAAAGGAATCACACTGGGTGCATTATTAGTCCACATCTTGCTTTTTTCATTTAAGTGCCTATTGTTTTCATCCTTTTGTGCCAGTATGTATATAACTATGCGACACTTTTTAATGGCTACATAATATTCTGTTGGGTGGATATGTCAAAATTAATCAACCAGTACTATCCAGATGGCTAATTTATGTAGTTACTGCTCCTTTTGTCACTATAAACAATTATTTGTTGACCATACTTAGATATCATACTACCTTCTGATTAAGATGTGAACTCTTCAGCTCATTAACACATATTGTATTAAAGTACCTTATCTTCCTTGTTAACCTTTATCTTATCATCTGAAAGAATATTTCTGTTAATAGGTGAACTTCAATAAACATTATATATTAGTAATAAATACATTTACATAATTTGTGTGAATACTAGTTGAGGAAATTTTTAGCAGTGGAATCTAAATCAGTTGGTATACATATGTTTAATTTTGATAGATATTGCCAAATTTTCCTCCAAATAGCTGGCGCCAATAGTAGTTGAAACTATATATTTCTCCATTCCTTCACAAGCTCCAAATATTATCAAACATTTGCATGTTTCTGCATCTATTTGGTAAAAAATAAATAATAAAAGTTGTATCTAATTTTTATTTGATTTCATTAAATTTAAATAAGAAGGAAATATTTTCTAATGCTTACTGAGCATTTTTAATTTCTTTTTATTCAATATGTCTGTCTTTCTGGGATGCTACTTTTCTTGAATCCATTGTAAACTAAAGAAATAAGCTCTTTGGGGTGCCTGGGTGGCTCAGTGGGTTGAGCCGCTGCCTTCGGCTCAGGTCATGATCTCGGGGTCCTGGGATCGAGTCCCGTATCGGGCTCTCTGCTCAGCAGGGAGCCTGCTTCTCTCTCTCTCTCTGCCTGCCCCTCCATCTACTTGTGATTTTTCTCTGTCAAATAAATAAATAAAATCTTTAAAAAAAAAAAAAAGCCAGTGGTTTAAAACAACAGAAATGTATTGTCTCTCAGTTTGGAGGCCAGGAGTTCAAAGCTGTGGTGTCAATAGGGTTGACTCCATCTGAAAGTTCCAAGGGAGAATCTGCTCCTCGTCTCTCCAGTTTCTGGTGGTTGGCCATCCTTAGGATTCCTTGGCTTGTAGGTGCATCACTCTGTTCTCTAACTCTGTTATCACACTGCCTTCTCTCTGTCTCTTCACATGACTGTCTTACTGCAACAACAGTTCTAAGATTTACAGCCTACCCTAATACGGTATGACTCATCTTAACTAATTACATCTGAAAAGGCGCTATTTCTAAATAAGGTTACATTCTGAAGTTCCAGATGGTCATGAATTTTAGAGGGACATTGTTCACCAGCACACCAGGCGTTGTACTCAAGTTTCTTTTTCTGTCTCTGTGTGCCTCTTTTCAGTGAAAGCCACTACCTCTGCCCTAGAAACCACAAGTTTGCTTCATGGCACTATAGATTAGGATTTTCTCTTCTAGAATTTCATACAAATATTTCTTATTTTGTGTCTGGGCTTCTTTAACATTTTCTGCAATTCATTCATGTCACTGGGTGTATCAGTGCTCCATTCCTTGCTAATGTCGAAAAGTGCCCCATTGTACTGATATGCCACAATTTATTTCTTCATTCATGATCTGAGGAATATTTGTGCTATTTCTAATGTTTATATATTATTAATGAAATTGTGGAAATATTCATGCATCAATCTACAGGTGGGCTTAGGTTTTCATTTTTCTTCAGAAAATTAAGGTTGATAGTTATATAAGTATGTTTTACATTATAAGAAACTACCAGACTGTTTTTTGAAATTGTTGCCTGATTTTACATTCTTCCCAGCAATATGTTACAGGTCTATTGATGCTGCATACTTTTTTAACCCTAGGAATTACCATAATCTATAGTTGTATACATAATTCTATAATTATCTCCATGATGTTTGTAAGTTTTATAAAGGAAAAATGATTGTCTATTTTTTATTAAGTAAAATCCAAGATGTATTGCAGGCACATAATAATTGTTAATACAGAATGAGTCAAATCTAAATAGTGACCTAGAAGTTGATGTGAGAATAAGTTTTCAGATTTTAAAAATAATAGTCAAATCTCTTAGGTTTGATGTTTTTCACAGAAAGTGAAAAAGGCTAGTGTTGTCTAAACTGCATTTCTAAGCCAAACTTACGGCTTTAATTGCTAATCTAAGGATACTTGATTGTACATTCAGTGTGTAGAGTCTCATTTGGATAACCCTGTTTTCTTTTGGCCATAACAACATGTCCAAACACAAAGATAGCCATAATCAGCAGAGGTATTGATTTCAAAAGTAGAAAATTATGTGAACATTTAGAGATAATGAATTCAATCCAGGAGACTGCCACTTAAAGTGCCTTGAAATGCTTATGATAATGGCAATTTTAAGGGGAATATTACTAAGAAAAATGATAAATTCACTAATTGAACTAGTATTTATACCAGAATATGAGAGGTGTATGGCAAACAGCTAAATAGTGATTTTGGAGTCAGCATTCCACTGAAAACCTTCTTAGTTTAGCGGTCTTTTTTCCTACAAAACAGTTTTTCTTAGGGGAAAAAAGTGCAAATGTTTATTGAATAGAATTGTGTTTTACATGATGTTTTTTATACCCATGGCAACACTGAACAATTCAAGAAGTGACTTACTGAATAAAAATAGCCATGATTATCTGCTTAGTCACAGGACAGAAACAGCATTAAACATTATAAAAAATGTGTTTGAAGAGATGAAACCCTCTAAGAATGCTTAAATCATTAATAATGCTATCAGGAGCTACTTTATTAAGTGTATGGCATGGCACTGGTGTTACTCACATTATTTCTTTATGTACCATGAGATCTTTAATATCTGCCTAGAGAATCATAGTAAACTATCATCAATTTACTGTCATATATTAAGGCCAAATCTTGAAACAAAGCAGAACTTTTCTTCTTTTCATCTCTAATAGACATGAATTCATGGCTTAACATGAATTTCAAAGAAGGAAATAAAATTCCTAAAGAATGGCAGCATTCTTTGTAATTCAGGGTGTGTGTGTGTGTGTGTGTTGTGTATGTGTGTGTGTGTGTGTGTGTGTGTAATTGTTTCCTTTCTCTCTTTTTTTTTTTTTAAGATTTTATTTATTTATTTGACAGAAGAGATCACAAGTAGGCAGAGAGGCAGGCAGAGAAAGAGAAGGAAGCAGGCTCGCTGCTGATCAGAGAGCCCAGTGTGGGGCTTGATCCCAGCACCCTGGGATCATGACCTGAGCTGAAGGCAGAGGCTTTAACCCACTGAGCCACCCAGGCGCCCCACCTTTCTTTTTTTCTTAAGATTTTATTTATTTATTAGAGAAAGAGAACACAAGCAGGTGGAGTGACAGAGGGAGGAGAAGTAGGCTCCCCTCTGAGCAGGAACCCTGACGCGATGCAGGACTAGATCCCAGGATCTTGGGATCATGACCTAAGCCAAAGGCAGACCCTTAAGTGTCTGAGCCACCCAGGTGTCCCTATTTGTTACCTTTCTATTAGTGATTTTAAAGAGGAAATATGCTATTTTAAAATTTTTACAGTATGGGGGCGCCTGGGTGGCTCAGTGGGTTAAGCCTCTGCCTTGGGCTCAGATCATGATCTCAGGGTCCTGGGATCGAGCCCCGCATTGGGCTCTCTGCTCAGCGGCGAGCCTGCTTCCCTTTCTCTCTGCCTCTCTGCCCTACTTGTGATCTTTGTCAAGTAAATAAATAAAATCTTGGGGAAAAAATTACAGTATGGTCACAAAGGATAGTCAATAAACTAAATGTTTTAGTACACATGCTAAAGAGAATAACTTGATTGATTAAAAAAAAAAAGATCTTGGTTTTTTTTTAGGAATTGATAGTTAATTGGTAATCTGTTGAGTTTTATGCCCATTGGAAAAAAACTGGATACCCATGATTTAGATTAAGAGGTCTGTGTCTGTAGACATAGAAGATTTATGTATTCATTTTTTTTTAATTTACTTTTCTCCCTCATGAGATTTTTTTTCATCTTTAGTAACAGAAACCAGATAAAAAACAGACATTGGGTACATTCAAAATATAGGAAATGAAACAAAAGAGATAAAAGAAAGAAAAACTGGATTCTAACATTCTAAGTATTTTAATTCATATACAGAGATATAAATTCAGGACAGAAGTTATAAAAGGTAAAGCAATTTTTTATCTGTGTAATTTTATATGCTAATATTCAGGTGCTCTGAAGGGATGTTTACATTTAAAGATAATTTTTTTAATGCTTTACCAATCAGTTGTCTTGAGCAACAGAAAAAAAAAAAAATGCCTAATGGTTACAAGATAGTTTAGGGAATAGAGAATTATAGATGAATAGGACTGAGGCATATATTAGATGTAAAAGGAAAGTGCCTTGAATTAGTCTGGAGAGAAGAAGAGAAGAGTGACCAATTTCCAGTTATGGTGGTGATAGTTATAGTTTTTCAATGATATTTCAATACCCTATATATTTAGTGTGAGCTTTCTACTGTAAAGATCCAGGTGTACTGAGACACATTACCAACAGCAGTAGTGTTGCATTTAAATGTGTATTTTTAAAGGCAATGAATTAACTTTCTCAGTTTATTTTTTTTTCTCCTAAAGTATTGTTAAATAATACTGAATTGTTTTGTGACCTAACATGTGACCTATTCTGGAGAATGTCCTATGTACACTCAAAACAATTCTCCAAAAATTTAAGAAGATTGAAGTCACTTTATGCATCTTTCATGGCCACAATGTTATAAAATTAGAAATCAATCACAAGAAAAAAATCTAGAAAAAGCACAAATATATGGAGGTTAAATAATATGCTACTAAATAATGAATAGGTCAACCAAAGAATCAAAGAAGAAATCAAAAATTAAATGAAAACAAATGAAAATGAAATAAATGGTTCAAAACTTCAGGATTCATCAAAAGCTGTTCTAAGAGGGAAGTTTATAGCAATACAGGCCTATGTCAAGAAAGAAGAAAAATCTCAAATAATTAACATAAACTTGCACCTAAAGGAGCTAGAATATTGGAACAAATAAAATCCAAAACAAGCAAGAAGAAGAAAATAATAAAGATTAAGGGAGAAATAAATGATACAGAAACTAAAAAAGAAAAGAATAAATACATATATGCATACATACATACATAAAAATAAAGCAAACAATAGAATAGATCAATGAAACCAGGTGCTGGTTTTCTGAAAAGATTAACAAAATTGATAAACCTCTAGCCAGATTCATCAAAAACAAACAAAACAAAAATGAGAGAAGACTCAAATTAACAAAATCACAAATGAAAGAGGAGAAACAATAACCACTACAAAAGAAATTTAAAAATTGTAAGAAAATATTATGAAAAACTGCATGCTAACAGATTGGACAATATAGAAGAAGTGGATAAATTTTTAAAAAATATATAACCTATCAAAACTGAATCAGGAAGTAATAGAAAATTTAAACAGACTGATTATCAGCAATAAAATTGAAACATGTAATAAAACAATTTCCACCAAATAAAAGTCCAGAACCAGACAGCTTCACAGGCAAATACTATGGAACATTTGAAGAACAGTTAATATCTACTCTTCTCAAAGTAAGAGGAAGGAACACTTCTAAATTCATTCTATGAGGCCAATATTACCCTGATACTAAGATCAGATAAACCACAAAGAGAAATACAGGCCAATGTCTCTGATAAATGTAGATACAAAAATCCTCAACAAAATACTAGCAAATCAAACTCAACAACACATTTAAAAAAAACCTTCCCAATGGTCAAATAGGATGTATTCCTGTGATGCAAGTTTGGCTTAATATTCACAAATCAATTGATGTGATACATCACAATAATAAGAGAAAATATAAGAATTATATGATCTTTTCAATAGATGCAGAAAAAGCATTCTACAAAGTAAAACATTCATGTAATAAAAATCCTCAACAAAGTAGCTTTAGAGGGAAAATACCACAACATAAGAAAAGCCATATATGTAAAACCCACAGTAAACATCATAGTTAATGAGAAAAACTGAGAATTTTTCTTCTAAAATCAGTAACAGGAAAACGATGCCAGTCTTGCCACTTATCTCAACATGTTCTAGAAGTCTTAACCATAGCAAAGAGACAACAAAAAGAAATAAAAGGCATCCGAATTGGTAAAGAAGAATTAAAACTTTCACTATTTGCAGATGACAAGGTACTATATATAGAAAATCCTGACAATTCCACCAAATATCTAGCACTGACAAATGAATTCAGTGAAATCAGGATACAAAATAAATGTACAGAAATACATAGCATTTCCATACACTAATAATGAAACAGCAGAATGAGAAATTAAGAAAACAATGTCATTTACAATTGCACCAAAAATAAGATACTTAGGAATAAACTTAACCAAAGAGGTGAAAGACCTATACTGGGAAAACCATAAAACACTGATGGAAAAAAAAAAAAAAAACTTACAGATAACACAAATAAATGGAAAGATATTCCATGCTCATGGATTGGAAGAACAAATATTGTTAAAATGTCTATGCTACCTAAAGCAATCTACAGACTTAATGCAGTTCCTATCAAAATACCAAGAGTATTTTTTCACAGAACTAGGACAAACAACCCTGAAATTTGTGTGCAACCACAGGAGACCCCTAAAATAAAAAGCAATCTTGAAAAAGAAAACCAAACCAGAGGTATCACAGTTTCAGACTTCAAGTTATACTACAAAGCTGTGGTGATGTAAACATTATGGAAACGGCACAAAAGGAGACACATAGATCAATGGAACAGAATAGAAAACCCAGAAATAAACCCACAACTGTATGGTCAATTAATCTTTGACAAAGGAGGCAAGAACATGCACTGGGAGAAAGACAGTCTCTTCAAGAAAAGGTGCTGGGGAAACTAGACGGTTACAGGTAAAAGAGTGAAATCTGACCACTTTCTTACATTTTATACAAAAATAACTCAAAATAGATTAAAGACCTAAGTGTGAGACCTGAAGTCATAAAAATCCTGAAGGAGGAACAGGCAGTAATTTTTCTGACATTGACCTTAACAACATTTTTCTAGATAGGTCTCCTGAGGCAAGGAAAATAGAAGCAAAAATAAACTGTTGAGACTACATCAAAATAAAAATCTTTTGCACAGAGAAGGAAATAATAAACAAAACTGAAAGGCAACCTACTGAGCAGGAGAAGATATTTGCAAATCATGTATTTGATAAAGGATTAGCATGGAAATATATATAAAGAACATATAATACTCAACACCCAAAAAACAAATAATACAATTGAAAAATGGGCAGAGGATATGGACAGACATTTCTTCAAAGAAGATATCTAGATGACCAACAGACACATGAAAATATGTTCAACATCATTTGTTATCAGGGAAATGCAAGTCAAAACCCAATGAGATATTTCTTCACACATGTCAGAATAGCTAAAATAAAAAGCCAAGAAACAATAGGTGTTGGCAAGGATGCAGAGAAAAAACGATCCTTGTGCAGTGTTGGTAGGAATGCAAATTGGTGCAGCCACTCTGGAAAATGGTATGGGGATTCCTCAAAAAGTTAAAAATAGAACTGTCCTATGATCCAGCATTTGCACTACTAAGTATTTACCCAAAAGATACAGAAATACTAATTCAAAGGGATATACAAACCCCAATATTTATAGTAGCATTATCTACAATAGTCAAATTATGGAAACAGCCCCAGTGTCCATCAACTGATGGCTAGATAAGGAAGATGTGCTATATATACAGGATGGAATATTATTCAGCCACGAAAGAAGAATGAAACCCTCCTATTTGTAAGGAAATGAATGGAGTTAGAGAGTATAATGTTAAGTGAAATAAGTCAGCCAGAGAAAGACAAATAATATATGATTTCATTCATATTGGAATTTAAGAAACAAACAAATGAGCCTAGAGAAAAAGGCAAACCAAGAAATAGATCCTTAACCATGGAGAGCACACTGATGGCTACCAGAAGGGAGGTAGGTAGGAGAACGTGTGAAATAGGTGATGGGGATTAAGGATTACACTTACCGTGATGAGTACTGACTATTGTACAGAATTGTTGAATCACTAAATTGTACACCTGAAGCTCATATAACACGGTATGTTAACTATACTGGGATTAAAGTTTAAAAACCAAACAAAAAATTAAAACATACACAAATAATATCTTGTTCTGTTTTCAGATAATATTATTAAGACTAGATCTAACCTATATGTACCCCAATGTTCATAGCAGCAATGGCCACAATTGCCAAACTGTGGAAAGAGCCAAGGTGCCCTTCAACAGACGAATGGATAAATAAGATATGGTCTATATATACAATAGACTATTATGCCTCCATCAGAAAGGATGAATACCCAACTTTTGTATCAACATGGACTGGACTGGAGGAGATTATGCTGAGTGAAATAAGTCATGCAGAGAGAGTCAATTATTATATGGTTTCACCTACTTGTGGAGCATAAGGAATAACATGGAGGACATTGGGAGAAGGAAAGGAAAAGTGAATTGGGGATAATCGGAGGGGGAGACAAAGCATGAGAGATGTGGACTCTGAGAAACAAACTGAGGGTTTGGGAGGGGTAGGGGTAGGACAATAGGTGAGCCTGTTGGTGGATATAAAGGAGGATACTTATTGCATGGAGCGCTGGGTGTGGTGCATAAACAATGAATCTTGGAACACTGAAAAAAATAAAATTAGATTAAAAGAAAGACTAGATATCACCCAATTTTTTACATATGAAAAATAAATTTAATGAGTAACATGCATTCTTCCTTAAATAAATTCTATGGTCGTGTTTGAAAATTTTAACCCTATAACTTTTAAAATAGCAATTCCTTTTCTGGATAAGATCTTTCTGACCATGTTGTGGATGAATATCCTAATTAACTATAGAGTATGGTCTTTTCGTTACATCTAATGAAATGATTTATCAGCCAAAACTTAGTAGTGTTTGGGACAGGGTGAGAGGGAGACGGTTTTGAGCTAGGAGAATTGTTAAAGCCAAGATGAAGTTCTTGAGGACAGGATTTTGTTTGAAACAAATAGTTGGAAAATAAAGAAATCAAATGAATGCTGGATGGTGATAAGATTGATAGACTATAAAATAAAGACTCACCTAACTTTAGAATTTAAAATCTCTCCCATATTTTCTTTGTTCACAATGTTAATACTTAACATTGCAGCATATTTCTCTCATTTCTTTATTTGCTTAACAAAACTATGCAATTGCATTATAAATTATTCCCATTCGCAGTTCAGTGAATATGTCCTTTGTATTGCTTACCCTTGAGCCATGGTAAATTCCTAAGTATATGGATTTTTCTATTTCTTAAGTTGTATTTCCCAGATGCATTAGCTATATGCTTAAATGAGCACACATACAAGAAATATTTCTTGATTATAAATACCAGCATCTGGTTTTTAGAAGGCAGAGAAAAATAACCTCTCAATGTCTCAAGTCGTGCCACCAAACAGGAGAAGTTAATCAATTTTGGATTTGGCACCTGACTATTGTTTTGCTTTTTAATAACTTTTCTTCTTGAGGTCTGAAATTATTTCAATTGAGTAATAAGAATTTACTTAAATACTACTGTACATCTGGAAATACACACAAAAAATATCATGACGTTACATCACAAAGATGTATTACAATTTGGCTATACAAAAAGAGGCTATCTACATAAAAATATAACTTCCTCAGAGTTCCTTACCTCTAACCTCAATCTCTCTGAGCCTTCTTATTCATCACTGATAAATGAGAATTCTTAAAACAGAGATCCAGTCACAACAACTCCCTGCTCAAAGATCTTCAAGGTCTATATTGAGTATAAATCCAATTAAGTGTAAGTATTGCCTTTGGGAATTAAAACCTTCGACAATGTGATCCAACATATTTTCTATGTAATTTCCCTCTCTTCCCTATACAAAACTAAGAATGTAGGTAAAGTAGGGTTTTCTTATTCTTCCAACATTCTCAGTAAAATCTCGCTTCTCTGCTTCATTCTGTTTCTTTCCTTTTTTCCCCCCAAGTGCCCTTGTCTCTATCACTTCTTGTAAAATCCCCAATCTTTCAAAGTGTTCAAATACCACATTTTTTTGAATCTCTATTTCCTTGCAATGAATATAATACTATTTCTTTACTCTGACCTGCAATGCCACTATTTTTACTTTCTTGTAGCCATCTTCTTCCTTTTTTGAAATTATTTTATCACATATCCTAGAGCATCAGAGATGAACATACTGATTTTCATACTCAAATTAAGCAATTGATAAGGTTAAGTATGTAACGTGAAGTATCAAATTAATGTTCCACTCAGAAAGAGAACATGATAACTAAAAGAAAAAAAAAGATTCCTTCAAGACAAAATTGTCACATAAAAAGCACCCCCTCACATGGTTCTTTAACCATGTATATGGTATTAATTGTTGGAAAGTTATGGTTAGTTAAAGACCACATATATACGTTTGCAAAAAAGAAAAGCAGAAGGCAAATTTGTGTGGTAATGAGAACCTGATACTATCTGAATGGTTGGGAGGAAACAGACAATTGTCAAATATTTTTTGGGTAGCGAGTCAAATTTGTTACATCATTGTGTTGAATTTAACTGCCTTTTGGAGTGAACAGTGAACAGGGAACAAATATGTAATATTGTCAAACTAGAAATGTTGATTTGGAGAGGAGTCAATGTCATGATGTGCTCTCTTAAGAAGAGGTAGCTGATGGACAAAATTATTATTTTTTACCACACATAAAAGAAGTTTAGAGATAAAATTTCCAAGCTATAGTGATTACATGAAATTATGAAGACTTGAGTCTTCTTTCAGGCTGTTCCACATTCTCTTGACTCCACATCAGAATCCAAAACTCCAACCATTATGTTTATCCAGCAAATATCAAGCAAGAAGTGCTGAAGCAGAGTGTGACCTCCTCTCCTCTGAAAGAAATGTCTTAGAAATTTGTCAAGTAATTTCTAATTAAATACCATTGGCTATATCCAATGAGATAATAAGTTCTATGTTCACCCTTAATTAAAAGGGAATTGGAAAGGGCACATGATATGAGTACTGGGTGATAGTCTCAACTAATGAATCAATGAACATTATATCAAAAACCAATGATGTACTACACCTTGGCTATTGAATTTAAATTAAAAGAAAACATGAAAAGGGGAAAACAAGGAATTGAGACATGTGTGTATTTTAGGTTGTCATATACCTAACTGAAAATTAGGAATTTTCTTTGTTTTGAAAGAGAGAGCATATATTAAGGAATATTTTGCAGTCTGTCAGAAAAAGTCCCTGGATCTTATAAGAAATATCTTTTGATAATCATTGAGAGGATGTTTTTAGTAGAATGATAAAAATAAAACTACGGAGATATTAAAGAGAGAATAGTCAGGAAAAATGAGATATTATATCCTCTATCAGAGAAGGCATTTGTCTATGAAAGAATAGTAAGAAAGAGGAAGGTTTCTAGGAGGGCCTCGAGGGTAAGGGAAGAGAGGGAAGTTTGGTTGGAGATGTGAGGTACAGTTGGAAACCCGGCATGAGAAAAAAATCTGAGAAATACCTCCTGTGGATACATTTGAAATTACACATCTACAGATTAATGCCTGTTGAAAGGAGGAGAATGATAGTTTGGTAGATTCTATCAGATAACCAATAACTTTTCAGTTTAACAAAAGCATAAGTCATGCATTATAAGTGAGGGGAAAGGGAAGTAAAGTAGTCCAGGTGGTGAGTAGACAATGCTTGAAATACAGAAGTTGAATAAACTAAAATTATCGGGCATGCCTCTGAATATCTGCAGCTCTTCTGGTAAGAATTGCCTCACCTAGTCTTCGAAGGAAATTCACATACCTATTAAGAAAGTCCTTTATTGAAGATCTTACCTAACTTGAGTTGCAGGGATATCGCACAACTTAAAGAAATAAGCTCTCTCAGTAGCCATAGAAAAGATATAAATTTTACAAAACTGCAGTTGGCTTCCTATAGGCACTGTTACTGTTTAATTACGGATTTCTCAAAAAAAAAAAAAAGTCTCCTTGAAAATCTTGCTGTCAGAGACAAATTTTTAGCTGGTTTTGCAATGTAATGTTGGCTTCCCAAGCATAAAGTTAGTTACATGAAGTGCTGAAAATTCACCACTAGCTTTTTCATTAAAACTATAAATAGCATCTATATTTTGACTTGGAAAAACAAGCATGGCTACAAAACTTGATTAAAAGTTATTGTTCCCCTTTAACTTCTATGTAGTCATCTATAAGCCAAAACTCATAACTTATGTTTTATCCTTAGCAGATAAAGATGAAAGTAATTGGTCTGTCTGACTGTGTATCCATGTCCAAAGTAGTAACGCAAAATATATTTGGAGGTAGGCTGAGAAAACTTTTAAAAGTTTAGGTGACAATATCTCTTTTGGATTAATCTTTAAATAAGGTTAAAGGTCCAGTTTTTAAATAACATTCTCCGAATTTTTATGTTTGCTGATCACTCTCTAACTATTTATAAAACAGGAATCTGATTTGTTGTCATGTATACTATTCTCCTGCAGGTATTAAAAGAAATATGTCCTTTAAATAACCTGTCCCAGACAGGATGAGCATATTGTTTAAGTAAAATGACATACTTCATTTTATAATTGGTCAAAAACACCAGAGAAATAGCTGTTCAGTTTTTAAAGGTATATGAGTGAATAAATAGTAAATTCCTAAGTATATGGATTTTTCTATTTCTTAAGTTGTATTTCCCAGATGCATTAGCTATATGCTTAAATGAGCACACATACAAGAAATATTTCTTGATTATAAATACCAGCATCTGGTTTTTAGAAGGCAGAGAAAAATAACCTCTTTTTTTAAAAATTTTTAAAAATTTGCTTATATTTTTTAAAAAATTATCGTTTTAAAAAAATTATCACAATGCACTATTTCTCTGATTCAAAGTTTATCATAAATAATTTAAATCAACATAGGAATGGAATATTTGTGTATGAGATGAAAAAGAAAGACAAAGGGGAATACAATTATAATTACAAAACCTCAAGCAATAAGACTTGTTTTAATGGATTATCTTTTCTCTTACCCACTCCCACTTATATCCAATAAACCTATTGGGGGAAAAAAAAAAAGCCTCTTGATTCCTTTAATATATTTTTCTTTTGAATTTAATGGACTTAAATTCACTCTATATATTTCTGACCCAAATCCCAGAAAACCTAATCAGAAAGAATCCATTCCCTCAAGAATATGGGAGCAAATATCTGGTTTTCTTAGAGCTCATATAAAAAGGTGCAGTCAGCACAATACATCATATCCTCACCAAAGGCTCATTCAGAATGAATTTGGAGCAACTGATGTAGAGGGAGAAGGCAGCTGTGCTTGGAAGAGACTGGAATCTCGACTCTTTTGAAATAGCAAAAGAGGTGAAAGGAAATAAGCCAGACTTTTGTCGGGAGTATGCGATATGGTCTTTGAAGTGTCATTACCTTATTATAGAACTAGCTGTTCCATTTTCTAATTTTGTTGTTGCTGTAGAGATTTATGCTAGGACGTGCTTGAGGAACTTGAGCTCAGTTTTTAGATAGACAGCAAAGTTTTATCATGGCAATTACTAAGAAAAAGAGAGCTTAAAAGATAATTATTTTTACATTATTTGGGAATTCTGAAAGGAGCTGGGCCTGGGTACATTAATAAATTAAAAATAAACTTACAGTTTCAGAATGCATTATTATACCAAGTATCATTCTGAATTGCAATTATTTACTTACATTTCTTTTTCATTCAGACTTAGATCGTAAGAGAAAATAATGCGCTCTACTCAATTTTTTAATCCCCAACCTGATACAAAAATGCTTGTCAAAAATATTTGTGTAATAAACTAAACTGACTGCATTTACCATGTTATCTTCCACTCTTTTTTCTTTCTTGCTCACTTTCTTTCTTTCTTTCTTCTGTATAGGCACTTTCTCTTATAATTCACTATTCTTAATCAGATTTTTACTTTTAGTGAATTTAAGTATATGTTTCATTTTATGAAAGTCTTTAGAAAGTATAGAATTTATATAGCAGGAGTTAAAGAATGAGAATAGATTTAAAAACTGCTTCTTATGAGAACACAGTACACAAATGAGTCCAGTCAATGCAGTGGCAGGACATGAATGAATGGTCTTCGAATTCTTGAAGGGCTGTATTATGAAAGAACAGAGTCTGCATCTCTTAGCAAAAGACACATTCATAGGGGAGTTTAAATCAATAGAACAGTTGTCCAAATATGCAACAGTTGCCATTTAAGGTGTGAGATTCCTATCCTGGTGGGGTAAAATGGAGAATAGATTGTCTGTTTATAGGGATATTCTCAAGAGCATTCCTTCCTGGAATGGAGGAAAGAATTTGTTGATTCTTTTACCCCATTCCTCTTAGGTATAATAGTTACCTCATCACTAGACCAACTGCTAGCCACCTCATGACAATGTTTATGAATGGATCTCTGACACAATTAACAAACTGTTGTCATTCACTCCATATGTAGTTTTATTTGGGGGGAGGGGTGCAGACATCTTTCTTTTTTGATGAGTTGTAAAGGATCTAGATACAAGTACCTTGTCAGATATCTCTCTTGGAAATCTTTTTCTCTCATTTTCTAGGTCATCCTTTCACTTTAAAACAATATCCTGTATAGTTAATATACAGTTTTATATTAGTTTCAGGGATACATATAGTGATTCAACAATTCAAAGCGTTACTCAGTGCTATTTATATGTACTTTTGACAACTGTTGTGCTGTCTTGAGGGAACACAAAGATTAATGAAGACATTTTTCCCTCTGGAAGCCCATAGTTTACAGTTGGAAGAAAGGTAAAAAACATAACTTGTGATGTAATGGGTATAATATAAGCAAATTTGTCATCTTTTTTTTTCTCTCTTCTGAATACTATGTCTGCCAAAAATATTGTTGTTTTGCAAATATAATTGGAAAATGCACATATCTATTCCTTGCTGACCTCCTGGGTTTTTCTGTATTCTGTTTCCAGGAAAGAAAACCCTTGTTGGAATGTTGTTGTGAAAAAGGACTTTTGGATAACCAGACAATATGTTCATGTTCACATAAGGAATCAGACTTCACTTCCATAAAGATCCAATGAGTTTTCTAAGATCTGCTTGTTGAGTTTTGTGGAATCTACAATCTAGTACTACATCTGGGATGCAGAAGGTAATTCAACCAAGGCAGAAAAATGATGTGGCAAAATTAGGCAACAAAATCATTACAAATTTATTAGCTAAGTGACACCTTGTTTGTTTAGGGAAGTCAAAGATATATGTTATTTTCCTATTATTGTAATTTAAACTTGATGTCCCGCAGTTCAGTATTCCCTATCATATTTTAATACATTTTTCAGTGTGCAAAACTCTCTTTCAGCTTCTGGACTTTGCATTTGTAATGCTGTTTAGAAGTTCTATCCCTCCCCAATTCTTTGCAGATATAACTCATCAGAACTTAACTTTCCCTGTCCCTCATAAATTAAGCCTGATCTCTACTAGTTATATAGTTTCATTGCTGTAGATATTGTTTCTTTTCATGATTTTCAAATATACACATATATGCATGTGCACACAGTTGGTTATAGTCATTTATAATTAATTTATTAATTAGTGTTTTCTGCTTTATTATATTATAGACCGTTTTAGTTCAGAGCTTCTAACCTTTTTGTTTACTTTGGTGGGCCGAATCCTCAGGAGAATATTTGGAAAATAGATTTTGAGATGCTGAAAGGAAGTTTTATAGCTTACTAAAGACTAATTGTATTAGCAAAAAATAAAATTTAGAGGCTAGCCAGCCTTCCATTCAACAATAGCCAGCTTTTTTTTTCATTTATTAATTATTGCTCAAAAGTAGAGTTTTCCTAACCTTCTATAATAGAATGATTCTACTTTCTCCTAAAATTCTCAGAGTTCTATAAATGAATAAATAATAGATTATTTCTAATATTTTTCTGCACTGGTTATGCTTATAAGATTTACAAATATGGTGATTATCAAGTATTTGAGTGGAATTAATATTTACATATTTATATATAATTATGTTTACATGGAATTAATATTTACATGCTGTGTCACTTTAAGTGTACTATACAGGTGTACATTTAATTTGATTAGCCATCAATATACAATATATGCAAAGGAAAGGGACTTCTGCCAATCACAATAGTTTTTATTTTGAAAAAGATTGTTCTACTCAATGTTTAACTTATTAATAATATGAGATAGAAAGATATATGTTTATTTTTAGTTTTATCTTGAAAAACCTATTACATTTAGCAAGTGATTAATCCTCCATTTGATAGCTAAATTAAAACAAATTCATTACAGGTAAACTGATTTACTCTCATAAGCACTGTTAGCATTGCTCATTTCAGTTACAGAGACTGTATTTTCTCATCTTTACAAAGAGGTGCTTTGACTAATGAGCCCTAGTTTCTTGCCTGGTTTACCATTCTATGTTACTACAAATTTTAGTAAGCTAATTTTATGTTTCATCTAAGAAGATGAAACATAAATTTTTTTTAAAAGAAGATAAATTTTATGTTTCATGTTAAGAAGATCATAACAGAGAAATAACACTCTAGTTAATTGTATTCTTTGGCTATTTACAGTTCTCTGTTAACAAGAATGAAGGTAAATGATGGAGATATCAACTCTTACATCTATTCTATGTTAGTAATCAGAAAAAGAAAATCTACATTCTCAAATAATAAAACATTAGCATTTTGCTGGAAGACTTAATTTCTTACAAATATAGGTTCTCTTTTTTGAATAGCTTTTATCAAGCTTGCTATTTTATGATCGCAAGATCATCCACTCTTCTCACTGAGTATCATGAGATCTTATCTCCCTTGCCTGACTGTAGTAAGGGACCGCTTCCCCTATTGGCCACAAGACAATTCTTGCAGTGGGACTTGAGTTATCACAAAGTATAAAAAAGAAACCCTTATATCTTTGTGTTAAGTATCTGAAGTAGGGTCATGTTCAGGATCTAGTTTATGAATACTCCCCATCTTTTCTTCATGAGCCACAAATGTTAATAAACAAATAAAGGGTGGTTTAGAAATCGAGATCTCTAGTCTTATTTGTCATCACACACTCCAAATGTTTTCTATTTTACTTTCATGTATGAAGATAAGTTGATTAGGCCAGGTAATAAACTTTATTCTGTGAAGGTAATAACTCATTGATCGCAAAGAGTGTAGAGAATATCAAGTCATGTTGCAAATGATTGTCTTATTATTTCATAACTTCTGGCCTAGATTCTTTGTGGTTTGGAACTGCAATAAATCTTTCTCACATATGTTATGAAATCAGAAATGATCTCTTTCAAAAGTCTAGGTAATATATATTCTTTCTCTGCATGTATTTCAAGTCCCATATATTACATTCTCCCTAACTCAATAGGTGTATTCAAAATTTCCATTTATTTGGGGAGATAATTTAAATGTTTAGCAAGGAAACAGCTTTGATCATCTTGACATTTTGGCTGTAGCACTTTAGAAAAAAAATGAAATCTAGAATATTTTCAATCCTGATAATTTTGAAAACTTTCTAAGAATTCTGACAATATAGATTGGCTTTAATTTCTAAAAATCCACCTTGTTTGGTATTTTTCAAGAGATTTTCTCTAGAAAAACTTCAAATAAATTCAAGAGCATTGTGTTGCTAGTATTGCCCTACTTGTTGAATCAAGAAAAATTAATATCTGTTAATCAGATTGGGATTATTTTTACAGATTTATCCCCTAGAAGTTGTGTTTCTGGACCAAAAAAGATTAGTTAATGTCAAGGGAAGAAAATACCAAAAATCTTATTTAATTTAGTTCTTTTTCAATGACACATTCTGATCACATTTCTCCTAGATCATTTCTTGCCCCTAATTTATATTACTCTATTCACATAAAGGCAGCCATATGATTATATTTTAATTATTTTATGGTATCAGTAATGATGAAAACACATTGTGCATTAACAACATGTTCCTCAAAATTGAAGCTTATATCAGTTTTGAAAACATGTTGCAATACTTTCTATAATGTTCGTGTTATAAACTCTTCATTTATTTCAGAAGCAATTACACAACAATCTAATAATGTTAGAGTATATACATTTGTGTGGGCTTACTGAGAGCATGATAAGTTCTGTAAAAGGTAAAGAATGTTTGTTTATAATCATGTTCTATACTTTAACCCGTTATTGATTAAAGTGAAATCAAGAAGTGACAGTAATCTTTTACACAATACACTTCCCAGAATAAGAAAGAAGATGAATAAATTAGTCTTTCTAACCCCCAGTAAAATTCAAGCAAGATTGATTTCATCTAAAATTTTTAGAGGCAAGATTTTTTTATACAAGTTCAATTACAATATTGTCATTTTCTTGTAGTGCATATTGTATTTACAAAATGAATATTATGAATATTTCAAATAAAACATAAGCAGTAATACAATTTATATGCAACATTATATTTTACTTGCAAAACTGTCAGGCACTTTCACAATGCTATGAAAATATCTGATGAATATACTTTGTATTATTTAAAGTTGGTGGTAAAAATGAGTGATGGTCATTTGATTATATTTTAGTGTTAAGATGAATGAATATTAAACACAAATTTTTATGCATCGGAGAATTAGGTTTAGAAAACTCTAGTTCTTATACTAAACTGCCTGTAAAAGTGTTAAATGTTGAGTTTAGATCAAAACATGACTTTTTAGGGCACCTGGGTGGCTTAGTGGGTTAAGCCTCTGCCTTTGGTTCAAGTCATGCTCTCAGGGTCCTGGGATCTAGCCCTACATCAGGCTCTCTGCTCAGCGGGGAGCATGCTTCCCCCTCTCTCTCTGCCTGCCTCTGCCTACTTGTGTGCTCTCTCGCTCCTCTCTCTCTTTCTGTCAAATAAATAATAAAATATTAAAAAAAAAACATGACTTTTGAAGTACACTTTTTTCATTTATTCAATTATTTAAATCTGAAGAGTTTTAAAAGCAGGTAGAATCCAGATTTACCATACTTTTTTATGAGTTTTACTTGTTTCATAATGGCTATCAAGAAAATAAAAATGGCAACCAAGTTGAAAAGTAATGTTTTAAACATTTCATAAAGCCCACACTTCCTCAGAAGAGTCAAATGCAGAAACATTTCTGCTTAAAAAGAAAGGGGTGTAGGGGAGAGGGAGACAAAGAGAAACAAAACCACAAACATAATCTTTTAATTTAATTCAATAAATCTCAATTTGCACTTACTTTGGAGTATCAGAGAATCATATATCTTTGTCAGACTTCTTGGTAAGGTGATGATTATGTTCATGAAACAATATGAAGAAAAAAAAAGCATCCCATTAAGAGTGTAATCAAATGTCAAAAGGATATCAGAGCAGATATTGGTAGGTAGACAAATCTATCAAACAACACCCACTTATGGAGATTCTACTACATACTAGTTACAGTGCATGTGATCGTAAGTGTTTCTAATCTCCACACTGATACTCATGAGGGTCCCCTCTTTTTTTTTTTTTTAAAGATTGTTTATTTATTTATTTGACAGAGAGATCACAGATGGGCAGAGAGGCAGGCAGAGAGAGAGGAGGAAGCAGGCTCCTTGCTGAGCAGAGAGCCCGATGCAGGGCTCAATCCCAGGACTCTGGGATCATGACCTGAGCTGAAAGCAGAGACTTAACCCACTGAGCCACCCAGGTGCCCATGAAGGTCCCACCTTAACCATCATCTAGGAGCTCATTCATCCAGCAAATATTTATTATCAGGTACAGTGCTATTTAATGTGGATACAATAATGATTAAACACACACACACACACACACAGACTCGTTCTCTGCATGCCCTGAATTCACATTCTACTCTGGTAACATATACTTACCAATAAATCACACAAAAGTAAATTTATACTGTGAGAAAGAGATGAGAGAAAGCAATGCATCATGCTAGAAGACTGTAAATTAGAAAAGCTAATGTATTTAAGGAGATAGGGAAAGCTTTCTTTAAATATATTACATTGCCTTGGTTCAAAAATAAAAGTCAATCAAATGAACAAAGCTTAGGAGCTGAGAAAAGCCATCTGAAGAGAAGAATATGTAAAAACTCTTGCAGAAAGAAAGTCAGAACTTCTCCCAATATCGGTAACAAGAAGCCACCTAACCCTATGCTGGAAAGGGTAAAAAAACCAAAACACACTAACTTGTTAGCTAAGGTTGGCAAACCCTTGAGTAATGTTAGTGGTTAAATAGTTCTCTTTGACATTATGGTAACTTTACTATCCAATGGCACCAAAGGAAATAAGATTAAAGTTCAAGCTGAGATCACCAGCGTTGGAAATCACATTTAACACTACCCAACTACAATTGACATTGTGATATGGGTTCTTACCATCTAGTCATGTCTGGAAATTGCTAATTAAAAATAACATTATTAAACTACAGAAGGATTTAGGATATAATGAATTATTTATCAATATATTTTCTGCATATTCTTACCAACTAAGCATGTTTCTAAATAATTTTGTTTATTTAAGGGAACTTTCATAAATTTATTTAGTTGAAGAGTCAGTCATAATTCAAAACTTTATTGGGAGAGTAGCAAATTTTTTATTGATGTCTCACTTTAAGGATGTTAAAAACATTACCAAGATTTCTGCTGGTGGTTGTTTCCTTCTAAGTCTGAGTCCAAAAGCAAGCTCTATGCCAGGCACAAGTATGGACTGGTCTCAAAATATCCTCTCAAGGATATTTTTTTTAACATATCCTTGGCATGGGAACTCCCAGAATAGGCTCAACTTCACTTTTGACATAAATAATCCATTGTCATCCTCTTGAACAGAGTAGCTTGGGAGGGTAAGTAACAAGATGCTTCAAGGCAGACTACCTTCAATGATATCCATTCTATCCAACACAATTTCACATGCACCTGTTGCTCCCTGTGGGAGAGTGTGTGCTTCCCCTTACCACACTCCCCACTGGCTCTGCGCATTTGCTTCTTTGTTTTGCTACTATCCAAAGTCTAGTCGAAGCAAATGTATGTACTAGGCAAGTGAAGAGCTCAACAGAAGAGTGATGATTAGAAGACATCCAGATGGCCAACAGACACATGAGAAAGTGCTCCATATCAATCGGCATCAGGGAAATACAAATCAAAATCACAATGAGATATCACCTCACACCAGTCAGAATGGCTAAAATCAACAAGTCAGGAAATGACAGATGCTGGCGAGGATGCGGAGAAAGGGGAACCCTCCTACACTGTTGGTGGGAATGCAAGCTGGTGCAACGACTCTGGAAAACAGCATGGAGGTTCCTCAAAATGTTGAAAATAGAACTGCCCTATGACCCAGCAATTGCACTACTGGGAATTTACCCTAAAGATACAAACGTAGTGATCCAAAGGGGCACGTGCACCCGAATGTTTATAGCAGCAATGTTCACAATAGCCAAACTATGGAAAGAACCTAGATGTCCATCAACAGATGAATGGATCAAGAAGATGTGGTATATATACACAATGGAATACTATGCAGCCATCAAAAGAAACGAAATCTTGCCATTTGCGACAACATGGATGGAACTAGAGTGTATCATGCTTAGCGAAATAAGTCAAGCGGAGAAAGACAACTATCATATGATCTCCCTGATATGAGGGAGTGGTGATGCAACATGGGGGCTTAAGTGGGTAGGAGAAGAATCCATGAAACAAGATGGGATAGGGAGGGAGACAAACCATAAGTGACTCTTAATCCCACGAAACAAACTGTGGGTTGCTGGGGGGAGGGGGTTGGGAGAAGGGGGGTAGGGTTATGGACATTGGGGAGGGTATGTGCTTTTGGGTAAATTGGAAGGGGAGATGAACCATGAGAGACTATGGACTCTGAAAAACAATCTGAGGGGTTTGAAGTGGCGGGGGGGGGTGGGAGGTTGGGGTACCAGGTGGTGGGTATTATAGAGGGCACAGCTTGCATGGAGCACTGGGTGTGGTGAAAAAATAATGAATACTGTTTTTCTGAAAATAAATAAATTGAAAAAAAAAAAAAGAAGTCTGAAATCACGAAGGAGGATGAAATGGTTAGTTTTGTTGCTCTTGTTGTTCGTTTTGCTGTGGCAAAATATAAATAATATTAAATTTATTATGTTTTCATTTTTAAGAGTACAGTTTGTGGGCAAATTGGGCCACTGAGGCTTATATGCTATTTTGAACTAGGGAATGGGATAGAGGCATGAGTCTTTGAAGAGGAGGGGCACAGTTCACAACACTATAAGAAAAACAGACTTTATTCTTTCTTTCTGAAATTTCACTATGTATTCTAAGGATTATGGTGTTAAAAACCAAATTTAGCTTCTCTTCAAAGTTTCCATAGTATGTTATGTTTGAAGGTTATCACCGTGGACAGTTAAGACTGAACATAATAAAATGGATACCCCTGTTTCTCTCCCTTTCCCCATTTTTCTCCACTTCTCTGTACCTACTACACTATAGGTTCTCAATAAATCTTTGTTGGATAAATTAACAGATGAATGGGTGATCTAAGGAAAACCTCCAAAATTTAAAATGAAAATTTGTGAAGGTGAAAAAAAAAAAGAAAAAAAGAAAAAACAGACATTTGGGAATTAGATCATACAAATATGTCATTCAGGGACACCTGGGTGGCTTGGTGGGTTCATCCTCTGCCTTCAGCTCAGGTCATGATCCTGGGGTCCTGGGATCGAGCCTCGCATCGGGCTCTCTGCTTAGCAGGGAGCCTGCTTCCCTCTCTCTCTGCCTGTCTCTCTGCCTACTTGTGATCTCTCTCTCTGTCAAATAAATAAATAAAATAAAAATATGTCATTCAGATAAAAGTTATGTCTGGTAATAGGTCTTAGAGTAGCCCCCCACCCCATCTAAATTATTTTAGGTAGTTAAGGGATAGGTGAAATTATTCTTGAGTCTGCTAGGTCTTGATGGCTTTCAGCTCAAAATAAACCCCATGTCAAAGTAGTATATTATGGGGTCAAGTCTTCTGCTCACGTTTACCAGAAGGTTAATAGGTGACAAAACACACACACACACACACACATTGCTGTGGGTATGTCACAATGTCAAAGGGATGCAGGAGCCAAATAATAGATCTCCCAATGCCTAAAACTGAACAATTTGATCAACAAAATAAAGTAGTAGTAGATTACAATCCAAAGTATAAACTGTGTAGGAAAGCCCCTTGGTAATACAGGTTAATTAGCATTGACATTGATTGTTATGTTGATAGTACGTACTCTTGATATGTCATGATGGAAATGACAGTTTATTTTGGGGATCTTCTTGTCAAAAATGTACAACTCCCGTCTAATCATGAGGGAAACATAAGACAAATCCCAACTGAAGGACATTTTACAAAAAAGAAATGAACCGATAAGATGACTAGTACTCAAAGCTGTCAAGGTCATTAAAAACAAGAAGTCTGAGAAAGTGTTACAACCAAGAAGACCCTTAGGAGACATAGTGATTAATTTAATGTATTCTGGGTGGGATCCTGGGACAGTAAAAGAATGTCACATAAAAACTAAAGAAAGGATTTTGGTTAATAATAATGAAGTTTTATTAATTGTGACAAATGTATCATCTTAATGTAAGATTTTAATGATATAGGAAACTGAGTGTTGGGATATATGGGAATTCTCTATACTGTTTTCACAATTTTACTGTAAATCTGATTTTTTAAAGAAGTTTTAAAAACCCACTATTTTTTTAAAAGATTTTATTTATTTATTTGATACAGAGAGAGAGATCACGAGTAGGCAGAGAGGCAGGCAGAGAGAGAGGGAAGCAGGCTCCCTGCCAAGCAGACAGCCTGATGTGGGGCTTGATCCCAGGACCCTGAGATCATGACCTGAGCCGAGGGCAGAGGCTTAACCCACTGAGCCACCCAGGTGCCCCCAAAACCCCACTATTTTAATAAGAATCTATACAAATATCACTTTATGGACGTTTCCTCCTGTAAAGATCACTATAACCCTTTGAATCACCACTACAAAATATTTCAGTAGTAAAGTTAGGCCACAAGTCCGCAGTTGGCAGTCTTTATACATTTTCAAGCAATAGTCTCATTTAAAAAATAAACTTAAAGCACTCATTTACATTTGATTTCCCTGGTAAATCAAAGCATTACAATCCCCCTGTTAGAGTGATAACTTCAGAGATGAATGGTCAGAGTGAGTGCTAACATTTATGTGGTGTCAACCTGAAAATACAGAGCCACAAGAAGAGGTAAGTGAGCATTTATCTGGTATCAAAGAATTGCAATTCGGGGAGCACAGATTCAGGTGTAAACTCAAAAAATGTCTAGCTTGTAATGTAACATCATAAGGCTTTGCTGAGGGAAAAGGATGGGTGGAACCACAATTAGATGAGTTAAGAAGAGAGAAAGGGACGCCTGGGTGGCTCAGTGGGTTAAGCCTCTGCCTTCGGCTCAGGTCGTGGTCCCAGGGTCCTGGGATCGAGCCCTGCATCGGGCCCTCTGCTGAGCGGGGAGCCTGCATCCCCCTCTCTCTCTGCCTGCCTCTCCGCCTACTTGTGGTCTCTGTCTGTTAAATAAATTTAAAAAAAAAAATTAAAAAAAAAAAAAAGAAGAGAGAAAAAAAACACAAGAGCTTTAACAACTAACCTATTCTGGATTATACCTTGATTAACTACTTATTCTCTCTTCAGAAAGTCCACACTCTTCAGTTGTAGGGTCAGGATGCCCTGTTTACTTCTCAAGTTATTGCCAAAAACAATTATCATTTTCCCCAATCCAAAGATTTGGTCCCAGTTTCTCCGCAGTGGCCAGTCTGGCTCAGTTTAAAGCGGCACTATCCATGTCAGTTTCTCAGGGTGGGAACTAGGAGAAATGAGTTCTTCTTTTCCATTAGGTCTGAATCTGAGGCACTGAGGCTACTACGACTACACACATCTTTCACCACAATGGAACAGGAAAAAAAAAAAAAAATAACCAAAAGCAAAAGCACAGGCAGAGGAAAGAAATATCACCGATTAAGAAGAAAATGGCTCTAATTATATTGTTTATGCCCCAATGTGAGATCATATATGAAGTTTATCCCTAGGCTTGTTGTTCATGTGGACTGATATATTACTTTAAGTTTGCAAAAATTAGCTTGGGCATATGTCTATACAGGAGTCTTAACTTGGGGTGCCTGGGTGCCTCAGGCAGTTAGGTGTCTGCCTTTGGCTCCAGTCATGATCTTGGGGCCTGAGATTAAACCCCTTGAGATCCAGCCCAGCCTCTGGCTCCTTGCTCTGCAGGGAGTCTGCTTCCTCTCCCTCAGGCCCTGCTCCTGCTCACTCTCTTTCAAATAAACACACAAACTCTTTTTTTTTTTTTTTTTTAAGATTTTATTTATTTGTCAGAGAGAGAGAGAGGGAGAGAGAGAGCGAGCACAGGCATACAGAATGGCAGGCAGAGGCAGAGGGAGAAGCAGGCTCCCTGCCGAGCAGGGAGCCCGATGTGGGACTCGATCCCGGGACGCTGGGATCATGACCTGAGCCGAAGGCAGCTGCTTAACCAACTGAGCCACACAGGCGTCCCAAACACACAAACTCTTAAAAAAAAAATACAAAACAAGAGTCTTAACTGATACAGAGGGATTTATAGTTGAGCAAAAGAAAGATGCTCAAGTCATTGTTCAAATTTTTTTTTTGTTGTTTTAAGATTTTATCTATTTACTTGACACAATACAAGCAGGGATAGTGGGAGAGGAAGAAGCAGACATCCTGCCCAGCAGGGAGCCCAAAAGCAGGGCTCGGTCCCAGGACCCTGGGATCATGACCCAGGCCGAAGGCAGACGCTTAATGACTGAGCCACCCAGGTGCCCCCTCTGCTATTTTTATCTCATCTTCTACTTCATGCAGCTTACTTACTTTTTTGAAGACAGAAACAAAACAAAGCAAAACAAAACAACCCAGAGTTATGTGAAAGGAATTCTGGTGACAACAATTAAGGTACTACATTTTTCACCCACTTCTTAATACACATTGTTGTTGACTTATTTATATTCATTTATATCCACCAATAAACTCCTTTAGAGCAAAGTCTCTTTCATATCTGAGTTTTATTATCAATCTAGAGCATAACATATTGCCTGATAAATAAACAATACTTGGGGGTTATACATTATTGTCTGAGAGCAGACAAATAAATAATAATGTATAGTGAAAAGGTATCTGAACAGACTTGATTTTGCTGTGATGTTACCGTCCTTTATTTATGTAAAATAAAGTAATCCATTTTTAGGCACCTGGGTTGCTCAGTTGGTTAAGCAACAGTGTTTGGCTCAGGGCGTGATCCTGGAGTCCCAGGATTGAGTCCCACATCAGGCTCCCAGCTCCACGGGGAGTTCTGCTTCTCCCTCTGAACTTTTCCCCTCTCATACTCTCTATCTCTCTCTCTCTCAAATAAATAAATAAAATATTTTTTAATCCATTTTCTTCTTTTATGAAATAAAATATTCAAGCAAAAAAATTTTAACTACTATAATTCTAAAACCTATGGATCCAAAAGCCTTTTCAGGCAGCTTCAACTACATTAGCTACAATATGGTGACTACAGTTTTATGCAAGCCAAAATATTCCATTTTCCTCTAATCACCATTGTCCTAGGGATTCCAAGAGTATTCTTAGAACAGCATATGCAGTACTATTCACTTGCTAGTTCTAATTTTCCTAGAGCCAACATAGAAAATGGAAACACAATCAATCTTGCCATATAGTTTCTATAAGATCAAAATAAAAATAATTATTCAGGAAAAGCATTATTCTTACTGATATTGAAGTCAAAGTTCATTTTGTTTCAGGCCTCCCTCTGGAAGGTGGTAAGGTCCTTCTAGTTAGAGTGAGAATCAAATTGACATCAGAAAGACTAACAGGATAAGATCAAATTTAATAGCATATGTACAGGGAATCCATGTAGATATGGAAATTTCAAAGACAGGCAAAATGAGATACAGATGTCATTCTGAGCCAAGGAGAAAGAGGTAGGAGGCTGGGACTTACAAGGATGGGAATAGAATTCAAAAGAACACGGAAAACGGTAAAGATTTGGTAAACAAATATTTGTGGGACACTGGAAAACACAGGACAGAGGTTTTTGATCAACCTTAGTAGGTTCCTCCCTGTCTATTTATCATACCTAGTTTATTTCACAATGTATGTATGGTACTAGCTCTTTTCTTGGAGCACATTATCTGAATCGCTTTAAGACGGTGTAGGGGGACTGGGATAGAGCTTTCCCTGAATCTGCAGAGTTTACATTGCTTTTTTTTTTTTTTTTTTTTTTAAAGATTTTATTTATTTATTTGACAGAGAGAGATCACAAGTAGGCAGAGAAGCAGGCAGAGAGAGAGAGAGGAGGAAGCAGGCTCCCTGCTGAGCAGAGAGCCCGATGCGGGACTCGATCCCAGGATCCCGAGATCATGACCTGAGCTGAAGGCAGCGGCTTAACCCACTGAGCCACCCAGGTGCCCCTACATTGCTTTTTAACTCAAAAAAAATCTTCATACCAAAGTGGCCCATTTGGGATATCCTGCCCTTGGCCCTATACTGGGTAGAAAGATATGGGGTAATTTATTGAGTATTTACTATTAGCATTCATAGACTATTTAAAAAATATATAGCAACAGAAAATAATCTGCTGGTACCCAAATGAACAAACAAGTAAAAAGAAATGACAGTAATACATTTGATTTGCATTTTTTAATGCGTGAGATTTTTAAATTCCCATTTTTTATCTACAAAATGGGAAAAAGAACTGTACCTTCTAGTTTTACTGGAGAAAGTTAAGTACTTAGAGTATGGCCTGGTTAATTGTTAGGGTTCAAAGCCTGTTAGCTAGTACAAGATGATTAAGAACAAGCACCTGGATTCTGAATGATTTGATTTTACACCAAAGTAAATGTTTTAAATGCCTGGAATAATGTTTACTGTATCTAGAAATAACTTCTTTATTTTGCTGGTTGCTAAATTCTCAGAGCCTTTAATGTACTAATGTGCTGTTGGAGAGATAAAATAAAATTTTCTCTCTACACTTCTAAGTTCTTGTATGAGATGCACCTGTTTAAAAAAAAAATAGCAGAAAAACAAACAGGATTTTAATAATGTATATACCACCCCTATATGGGAGATAGTTAGGAAAACCGAATAACTCTCCCAAGTGTTCCAAACTGCCACCTTAAATAACATCTTCAGCTAAAGGCAAAGGAAGATATTGGAGGTGAGGAGTCAGTTATGAGAGGTTAGCAGGAAAAGCACAGTAAATAAAGGCAAGGCTGTTATGCAGATTTAAGTCATTGCCTGCTCCACAGATAAGAGTTTTAGAAATTTAGAGTCATTTTTCTCTTCATGCCACAGAGGAGACACCTCACAGATGGAGATTGTACATTTCCCTATACATGTAAATGTCTCGTACAAAAGGGTAGCTTCTCAGTTTTTAGATCTTTTCCTACATCAGCTGTTTCTTTAAAAAAAATCAGCTTAAAATGGTGTTTATGTCAAAGAGGCATATTTTGGGGGTGATTATATTCTGCTCCCCTTCATTTCCTAGATCTTCTGACATATGAAATACATATACACAGATTTCCTGCACGTGTCTGTTCAAAACCCATTTTATTCAGAGCATCCAAGAATTCCTTAGAATACGTTTAGGGCATTCTCACTAGAGAAATGGGTAGATAGTACATTCTTCCTAAAATCCATCAAAGATCTTATTTCTCTCAGCCAATTTTTAAAAATTGAATTACAGTGAATTCGAGATCACACTTCATTTAACAGGAGCTCACATAGCCCATCTGGTATTTGAACATTTAATGATATACTGTATTAATCAGTACAATTTTAGGTAGGATAACCATTCTCTTGTGAAAAATCAAGGGTCTAGTAAGCTGCCTCACTTCTTTAAAAATAAGAACCAAAGTAGTATCCATAAACAGGGCTACAGTTTGTTTCATAAAATAATTTAGACTTCACTCCCACAAGAAAAAAAAATCATCAATGGCAAAATGTCCACATCAAGAACAAAATTATAGAGTAAGTAAAACTAAGATATGTCGTAACATTAGATGTGGAAGATGAAGAATTGGTATAAAAATGATCCTGAGTAAATTTTATACATTTCAGTACCTGACCTAGTTTATAAAACTGGCCAAAATGTCTTAATACTTTTCTCCTTCCTTAGTGTATACAAATATTGGAACTCTTCATAACCAGAGTTTCATGCTTTAATGGTCTCTTGCAGATGGCGTGTCAATTCAAGTTTAGCTTACAGTATCACCCATTTTTATTTCAATTCCTCCTAAATGATCTACCTCATAAAGTGATTGGAATTGAAAATAGGTTATGGATTGAATCCACGTTGCTACTCAATGGTGATCCATGGTATAGCAACATTAACCCCACCTAGAAGCCTATTACAAATGCTGAATCTTTGACCCCCTCCTCAGAAATACTGAGTCATAATCTACGTTTACAACATATCTAAGTGAGGCGTATGTACACTGAAGTCTGAGAAGCACCACTGTATTAACAATACAGATTCCTGAGTTGCATATTCAGAGATTTCTTTCAGTAAGCTCCCAGTAGTGTCCAGGAATTTGCAACTAATTGCCCTAGTTGATGAGAACTGTGGTGGTCCAGAGACAACACTTTCAGAAACATGAGCTTATTGTGAGGATCATTCTGGGTGTATTAAAATAAATATGTGGAGGATTCTAGAAACTCAGCTTTTTAAGCCAAGCTAATGCATTTCAGATGGTATGCACAGTACTCCCAGAGCTGGGGGGAATGGTTTTGGCTGAGGTTGTTTTCTTTAATGTTCTACACTTCTAGCATCGATACAGAAAGCCAGTGGACATTGTAGGCCCAGGCCCCGTCTGACCAAATGTACAATCTACTTCGATGGAATGCCTCATGAGCATTTTGTTCAATGAAAAGAACAGCTCGTGGGCAAAATAAGAAAGAAGCTTATAATAACATTCAGTTAAATAACAGTTCCATTTTGGGGGCTCACCTCTGTATCTAATCTGATCTTGTTTTCTCTTCTACTCTTTCCTTCAGCCAATCTATGAGGAACCCAGAAAAGTTCTCTGTTGTTTTGAGTTAGAAGTGCCTGATTTGATACTTCCCTTATAATAAAAAAAACATGTAGTCATAAAAGTAACACAGAGGTAAGGGAGTAAAATTCACCTCAAGTGCTGTAAAAATGTGATACTATTAATTCCCAGTCCCAACCCCACCCCAAAGCAAATTAAAATCCTAGTGTCCGTTTGCTTCTGGCAGGAACATAAATTGGTACAATCTTTCTGAAAAGCAATTTGGCATTATGTTTCAAAAACTTTTAAAATGTTCATACTCTTTCAACTAGCAATTCTCTCTCAAGTAATTTTTCCTAAGGTGATGCCAGCAAAGATTTATGTACAGAGACCTTCATAGCTATGTTATTTGTAGGAACAAAAAATGAGACATTACCTTATATGCAATAATAGGGGAATGGTTAAATATTGTGGTAGACATATGGTGGGGGCATGAACAATTATGATAATTGATCTTTGACAGACTTGGTAATTAGCAAAAAGTTGGACCAGTGTCTTCTCTAAATGGGGGAACAAAAGCTTACATGGATATGGATTGGATTGGGCAGAAAGCTAGTGGAAAGAACACTGGATTTGAGTCAAGAACTATGTTCTAGTCTAGGCTCCAGGATGTACAAACTGTGTGACTAAATCTAGTAATTTATCAACTTCAAGATTCATTTTTTTTTTACTTGAATCATGTGAATGTTTTTATGTGGCTGAACCTGTGAACTGACTGAACATCTTCCATACATGAAAGTTTACTTTAGCTACAGTATTATGTAAATGTTAGTTGAATGATAATGCTTATGAAGATCTGGAACTCAGAGTGAAAACTTTAGGTTGGGAGAATTTATAGGATACAAGAGTTCTGCAAGTGATATTGGGAAAACTTGACAAAGTGTAAATTTAGTAAAGAGATCTATTTATTACAATATTTCTACACTTACCAGGGCCACTGATAGTAGCAAGAACTCTGTCCCTGAACAGGATATAAAACTGTTCAGAAGAAATGTGCCCATTTTCTCCACTTTTGGTCCGTGTTCCTGTGTTATAGCTGATTCTAAGTGCAACATTCAAAGAGGAGGTATGATTTAGGCCTGGCCCAGATTACACGTGACTATAGTTAACAATATTGTATTGCGTATCTGAAAAGTGTTAAAAGAGTAAATCTTAAATGTTCTCTCCCTACACACACACACAGACACACACACGCACACACACATGCACACACACACAAATGATAACTATGTGAGCTGTTGAATATGTTAACTGACCTCATTGTGGTAATAATTTCACAATATGTACATGTATCAAATCATCATACACTGTACACCTTAAACTTATACAATGTTATATATCAATTATATCTCAATAAAGCTGGGGGAAAAAGGAAAATGTTGCGGGTTGCGCACCTGACCCAGCCAGAGAAATTAGTTTATGATGACTCTTTTGTTTAGGTTGTTGAAAAAAAAGATTGCCAGCCTTCTGCCGCTAGGCTTAAATTTTGAAGCACAGGGGCACCTGGGTGGCTCAGTGGGTTAAGCCGCTGCCTTCAGCTCAGGTCATGATCTCAGGGTCCTGGGACTGAGTCCCGCATCGGGCTCTGCTCGGCAGGGAGTCTGCTTCCTCCTCTCTTTCTCTGCCTGCCTCTCTGCCTACTTGTGATCTCTCTCTGTCAAATAAATAAATAAAATCTTTTAAAAAAAAATTTTTTTGAAGCACATACTTTGAGCCCCTCTCAGCCGGTTTGCTTTCATGTAGCCCCTAGACCTAAAACCAATGAGGGGAGAGCTTTGTCAAAAGATGGAGGGAGATGGATTCTTATGACTTCATTTGAATTAAAACTTCCTTCTAACTTCATCCTAGGTACTCTGGGTGTTTGAATAACCCAGTAAAAATTTTTCTATCACTGGTCAGTTTGAGTTTGTTTTTCAACCCACCAAGTGTCTTAACTGATAATTATAAATACCAGTTATTATTAAATGCATTGTTTTCATGCCACATAAATATAAAATGACATTCCTTTTAAAAATATAATATCTGTTACTATAATGAATGATTTGATGATCGTTTGAGGAACATAGAAATATAAATTCATTAGCAAGCACTTTTTAAAAATAAATATCCAGAAAAGCCCACTATAACAGCACATGAAAAGTTATAAAATGACTGAAGACAATAATTTTGCTTACATTTAAGAAATCTATAAAAATTCTCAAAAAGAGTTAAAGAAAATAAGAGAAAACAAAGGATAAGTTAACTTAGTGACTATATTAGAAATCACTTGGAAGACTCTCCAGCCCACCAGGAAGGTTTATAACTACTTCTGTTGCAAGCAAATCAACATCTCTGAACATGTTTTGCTATTTGAAATCAGGTGATAATTAAAGTTGTCCTCAGTGTTTGAGTTTGTTCACATGAAGTGCAGAGGGCAATACCAAGCACACATGGCAGCAGCTACTGTTAGGTACTCAGTGAGTCTTAATCTTCTCATCTCTTTCCAGCTGTGCTGTAAACATGTGACATTTGGAGGAAATCTTAGAACTCGTTTACTCTTCTATTAATTCTGTATCTTCTCCCAATCCGGCACTTACACAATATTCTAAAAGGATAAAAAAATTCAATATATACTTGTAGAAAGAACTTTCACATTAGAAATTCACTAAAAATGTATTGACAGCTCACATAGAACTGGTAGAATTTACTTATGGATAAATGTGGATTAAGCTATTTGAAATGAGGAGTGTATATTTCTCCAGAGGAAACAACTTCATAGCAGGGTGCTCAAGATGCTCATAGTAGGCATAGGGAAGTTAAGTTCTATGAGTGATCTGGAGGATATAGTAGATAGTGAGGTGTTAAATTTCTGCTGATCACCACAAATTATATAGGTTAGTGAAAAAACATGCGGGATTATGAGGAAATCCAGAAGGATCTAATTAAACCGGGCGATTGGGCAACGTGTTGACAGATTAAATTTAGTGCAGATAAGTGCAAGGTAATGCATATTGGGGAACATAATTTAAACTTTCCATGCACACTGATGGGTTCTGAATTAGCCTGAACCTCTTAGGGAAAGCATTTAGAAGTCATTATGGATAGTTCAATGAGAAAGCTGCTCAATGTGCAAGAGCATTTAAAGTAGCCAATAGAACACTTGTAGGTATTAATTTGAGCATGTGGAATAATATGAAAACTATTAACATGAAATCACATAAATCAATGGGAGTCTCATACTTAGCTATATTTATTTCAGGTACTTTGTCAGAAAACACTTGGGAACAACTGACAGTGTGTTCAATTGTTAAATTAAAAGTGGACAAATAGATTGTGTATTTGTTTAGGAATACAATAGCAGCAAGACACAGATTTAATAGGCTCAAAAATAATGAGTGGTTCAGCAAAAATCTTTGGAACATTTCTTTTCAATAAGTACTAAAACATGAGGATAAGATGACATTGGGGAAACTAAAATCTACATTTTAACAGAAATACCTTTAATATGACTCAGAATCAATCTGTAATTCACTATTGAAGTAAATCATTGAGGCAAATAGCTCTGCAAGATTTGCAGGGATTAGATATTTATATGACTATGAATAACATTTGCAGCCACGAGCTACACCAGGTCCAGATGCCACAGAATACATCACTCCCTTTGCTCCACAGTTAAAGAAATTATCTCAGAGGCTCAGGGGAGATATGTTTTTCTTAGTTTAATAATGTAATTCATAAATGACTGGAAAAACAATGTAACAATGGGTCATTACGTCATTTATTTTAAAGAAAACTATTTTAGGTGTTATTCCATATGAATTTATATTTTTAAAAAATAACTCGGTGCAGTCATGTATTTATAATCATGTGAAATTTATAATTTATAATTATATTATAATTTATAATTTATAATTATATATAAATTTATAATTATAAATTATAATCAGCAATTTATAAATATGCTGATGTAGGTATTGCCCACCTTGTTACAGGGATATGGCAAAAATTTCAATTAAAAATAACTAAATAAATATAAATGTACAACTTGTATTGGCATTATTGTTATGGTTCATTCATTTGATAAATATCCATTAAGCTTACACTTTATTCCAGGAACTATTGAAATTACTAAATACATAAAATAAATATTTTACATATCATAAAGTGGACAATAAGCAAAACTTTAAAATAGGTGCAGGTTTACATTACAGGACCAGTGATAAAATATTTACAGTTTGGGCATAGTAAAGGGACTCATCCAACCTACTTCTGAGAAAAAATAATTTTTGAGGCAAGAGCTGAAAGATAGAGTTTTTTGTCAAGAGAGGAAAAAGGATATTCAGGTCAGAGAAAGTGGTCTGAGACAAACCAGAAATTGGTGTTGGAGGTTTTGAATACCTGTGTACATCAGTAGACTGGCTCATCCAGTCCAAGTCTTAATACTTGGCTGTTTTCTGATAAAACTTAATTTGGAAAGACTGGTTTCAGATAAAACCACTAAAAATCAAGTGTGTTAATTAAGAGTTAGTTTAGAAGTTTGCTGTTCTAGTCCCCCCAAAAGATCTACTATTGATACACTTTTGGTGAAAAAATATACTTTTGGTGATATAATTTTGGTGAAAAAATATTGGTCAAGGATGTATATTTCTTAGACCTTTTGTCTGGTGTTGGCCTGGGGGCCACTTTGGAAGTCATTACTAGGGTTTTCTAAACTTGAATAGTAGTTGCCTGGGGAATCCTGTATCCCAGGTTGACTTTAAAAGTCAGTACATCCAGAGTGAGAGACCAGTATTTATCACAGGTGTCACAAGGAATTCCTTCACTGACAACTATGGAAATTTCTCCTCTAGTGTTTTCCAGACTACTGTTTACATATGGCTATTTCCATTCCTGAAAATAAAATGTTTTGTAAAATTATGCTATTAGGAAGCCAGTTTCCCTTTAAAGAAATAACATTTATGTCAATCACAAATCTAAATATGGAAGAAATGTGTCATAAATTACCTATATATTTGCATAAATAACCACATTGGGAAATGAAATCCTTAAAACAACCACTTGCTGATTACCAAAAAATAATATGGTTGTTAAGGAATTGTTGACTTTTATACTGTGATGTCTTCTTTTTCATTATAATGGCTTTTCTCATTCATTTTGCTTCATTCTCCAATATTTTCTCCCACTGTTACCAGATATTTTGTATTATCTGTTCAAAACCAGGTAACATCAAGAGCCAAACATTAAAGGCATTACAGAAATGTGTTCCAGAAAAGCACATGCAGACAGGATAGCTGACAGGGCATGACATTGAGGACTCTGAGCCATTTTTGTAACATGTCCAAGCAAAAATGACATTCTACCAACTGCATCTGTCATGTAATTGGAAACTTACCTTTGCACATCCTTTTGTTGTAACATTCATGGGTGTAAATGTGGCCATATATTCATGGGCTAAAATAGTGGTATTGAAAAATATGTGTCCTCTGTAAAATTTGGCTATTAAAACTCAAGAGGTATTGGAGAGAATGGACAAATGTTCCTTTCAGAAGAACCCTTTAATGTGTGGGCTGCACATAGTGCCTTCCTTCCAAAGAGCACATAGGGAAAGAAGGAAAACATCATAATTTTATAGTGGAGAAACTTTGCAAACACTACCTCAGCCAGGTGACCTGGTCAATGTCAACAGCGATAATATGAATGTTGGCAGCATGAGCCCTTAATGTGATATGATGAAACTGCTGTTTTACCTCTGTGGCCTTCCTCCCTAAAACCTGTAACACAGTGTCATCATGAAAAAGATATCAGAGAGACCCCAGGTGAGCAACATTCTTCAAAATATTTTGCCCATATTCCTCAAAATGGAGTCCATCAAAAACAAGGAAAGCGTGACAAACTGTTGGGGTCTAGGAATTAAGGCAATATGGCTACTAGATTTAGTGTGGTATCCTGAGTGGGATTCTGGCACAGGAAAATCACAGTAGACAAAAACTGAATGAATTTGAAAGCAGTATGAAATTTAGTTGATAATAATTTATTATTATTGCTTTGTGAGGACAAGCCCCATAGTAATGTAAGATAATAATAGGAGGAACTGGGTGTGAGATAGAGGAACACTCTCTTTGCAACCTTTCTGTGACTCTGAAACTATTCTGAAATAAGAGGTTTATTTTAAAAAAGTAGATGTGGTCCATATACACATGGAGTATTATGCCGCCATCAGAAAGGATGAATACCCAACTTTTATAGCAACATGGACGGGACTGGAAGAGATTATGCTGAGTGAAATAAGTCAAGCAGAGAGAGTCAATTATCATATGGTTTCACTTATTTGTGGAGCATAACAAATATCATGGAGGACAAGGAGTGTTAGAGAGGAGAAGGGAGTTGGGGGAAATTGGAAGGGGAGGTGAACCATGAGAGACTATGGACTCTGAAAAACAATCTGAGGGTTTTGAAGGGGTGGGGGGGTGGGAGGTTGGGGGAACCAGGTGGTGGGTATTGGAGAGGGCACAGATTGCATGGAGCACTGGGTGTGGTGCAAAAACAATGAATACTGTTACGCTGAAAATAAATTTAAAAATTAAAAAAAAAAAAGTAAAGAGACAAATTACAGGTTTGTACAATTTGGTTTGGTATTTCTGTGCATCTCAAGCATCTTTGACCTATAGCCCACCTAAAAGGTTCACATGAGGAAGTGAACAAGGCTAAGTGTGTGTGATGGAGGGGAGTTGTCGGGGGTGATGAGCAATGTGGTTGGAGAAAATCCAGTTGTGCAAAATCAACACTAGGTCACACATTGCACCTTTTCTTCACCTCAAACTTCTGTGAGTTTAGCTAGAAGATACAATCTGAAAGCCAAAAACAACATTACTTCCTAAACTAAAATTATCATGACTTTCCAGTTGTTCAAATTAGCCTTTTTTCTACAAAATCCGGACTCTACTAATTTGGAGCAACTCTTTTGTATACAAGCATAAAGGCTAGACATTAAAAGTTAAGACCTGAATTCACTTAAACACATTCATTTGTTAAAGCTTTCATACTGGAACTTAAACCTCTTAAGGTTTGCTTAACCTCTTAATCTCTTAAACCTCAATTTCTTCACCTGTAAAAATAAGGATGACATGCATTTCTAATTTAGTTATGAAGATCAATCATGGAGAAGTTGTTAAATTCTTAGTGCATTGCTCTATGTTTAAGACAAATAAGTTAAATAGTGCTTGCTCTACTAATTTTTATTGTCTGCTTTTTGACATTAATTTAACCTATATTCCCAAATCTCTAATGCTTATTTGAGGGGTCTAAGGTATAACATGAGAATACTTTTTCCACCCCCTGGTTTTACACATTAACTTATTTTAAAAAACTGTTAATGGGTACTTATATCCATATAAGTAAACCTAAATCAAGATATCCATATATGTATAGAGTTGCATCTTTGCATAAATCACAGAGGAAGACATTAACACCCCATATAATTATTTTCTTAAAATAATAACAATAATAATAATAATGGTTAAATAATCTCTGTATTTACTTCTTCCATGTCCTAAAATATAACTTTGAGTCTGGAGGAACTTGCTGTTCTAATGGAATTATGTAATCACAGATCTGCATAATTGGAAAGGTCTATAAAATCAACCAATTTGATCTATTAATAATAATAATAGCTACTTTTTTTTTCAGAGCTAACTATCTGTAGTCATTGTGATAATTATTTCACAGTCTCTCACTGAATTTCACTTAAGCCTCCCAATACCCACAAAGGTCATTAACTTCATTTTTTTGGTAGAGGAATTTGAAGCTCAGAGATGTTGAGTATCTAGCTCAAGGTCACATAGCTACAAAATGTCTTAACTTGAACTTCAATATAAGTCTGTCTGTCTCTGAGTCTTTCTCAAAATGGTGGTCTTAATCACAATGTTTCCTGTTCCCTGACAGTTTTTCTCTATAACACAGACATCAAACAGGATTCCTTCTGATTTCCTTCCATCCTGCAGGGTTGCAAAACTCGTTACTCGTAGAGACAGTTCATTCTATCTTTGGACACTTTTGTTCTTGTGCTGGGATTGTCTTCTTGTCATTTATAATAATGGGTTCCGGTTCTACCCTGGAAGAGATCATTCACTATACCATTCCTTGTAAGTCAACTTAAAATATTTGGTGAATGGCCACAGTTAAGAAAAATGTTCTTAAAAATTTACAAACAATAAAAGAATATATTCCTGTTTTAAAAGTTCTCTTTGGAAAGCTTCTCCAGCTAGGAGCAAATGCTTGAAGTGTAGAAATTTGAAAATATGTTTCAGTGTTAATCTGAAGAGAGGGACAAGGTTGAGTTAGCCATAAATATGCAGTAAACATGAGTTGCAGAGGTACTAAGATAAATGTGAACTAGATTACAGGAGACATGCTGGGAAAGGAAGATTATCAAGGTAGTAAAGTTGTATACATTCAGAGGGAAAAAGCAATGACGAGAACACAAAAATAAGCTCTAGCTTAGATGGTGAAGGGAAATAACACAAAAGTTTCTTTAAGGAGAGCAGCTCAGAACGGGGTAATACTGTTTTATTAAGAACACTAGGGGAAATATCTAAGAAATGTAAAACAATAGTGCTGAACTCTCGGATTACAAATTAAGCATCATAAGTAACATGAAAATCACAGCTATGAAAGAAAGAATAATATTAAAAATCAACAATAGGACAAAATATGCTTGCAAGTTCTGCTTCCAGTATACTTGATAACCCATATTTATACAAAAAATGTTGTAGTTAAACTGTTCTTCATGAAAAGTGACAACTGTCATACATGACCATGTAATTTGTTGTAAGTATAGATAAAATATATATATATTAAATAAAATACATAAGTGATAAAGATTACATATAATATATAGCATATATGTATACATATATAATGTAAATTTTATATATGTTATTTTATCAGTTAGGGTCCAAACATATAAAAAGAAACTATTCTAACTACTTCAAATAGAAGGAATTTAATTCAACCATAGTACCTCTCCTCCTCTGTAGTCTTATCCAAATGCATGGCTTAGAATATTTAACATGCAAATTTCTCACTGAAGCCTAGACTCTGCCTTGAAATGCAAACTCATATACCAAACTAGCACCCAATAGCTCCACTTGGTTGTCCCAAATATAAATTGTTCTAAAATTAACTTGTTCTACCTAAAGAGAGCATTTTATACTTCTATCTCCAAATAGGCTTCTTGTAGTCTCTTCCAATCCCATTCATTTGGGTTTTTCTCTACATCTCAAAAATCAAACACTCAACCATAATTCTTTGTTCTTAACATACTGCAACAAATCTATTAATTAACATCGCCTTTCAGCTCTACTCCTGAGCTATATGTAGAATATAAGCATTTTCACCTCTGTTTCTCCCAATCTTAGTCAAAACCCCCTCATCCATTCAGTGTTATAAGTAACTGGTGAATCACTAAATTCTACTCCTGACAACAATATTATACTATATGGTAACTAACTAGAATTTAAGTAAAAGTTTGAAAAAAGAAAAAACACACACACACACACAAAAACCCCTCATCTCTCACTAGGATCAGTGCAATAGCTTTGTACTAATCCATTTCCATTCTTGTCTCTTCACAGATCATCCTTCACATAGAGTCAGAGTAATCTCTAATATGCAGTTAAGATTATGTAACACTACTTACTGTTCATGGCTTTCTATTGCACATAGCATAAAATGCAACTTTTTAATATGACCCATAAAAAAGCATACAGAGATCATAGCCTATAGATAGTTTTTCCCTAATCAGATTATTTTTTCTGGATGTAGAAATAATAAATCACTAAATTTATTTATCCATATATAGGTCTCTTGAACTAAAGGCCTCTATTATCTTCTTAAACTCAGTATTTTTTTTAAAGATAACTTTTTAAGAAATCCAAAGCACTTCAAAGGCAAGCACTGCAGCCCATATCTTAAATTCCTGGAGACAGAGCCCAGCAGTGGAACTTGAACCAACTCTCCATTAACAGAGATATGCCTTTATGAGAAGCAAAAAATTAAGTTTGTTGGTTTTCCGGCTATCATTTTCAGCACCTAATGATGCAATTCCAAGGACTTTGGGCCCAAAAGCAATCTCACCCCCAACCCTATATGAAAAGCTAAGAAATATCAAATGGAGATGAGAGAATTACATGAAAGATTACCTGTGACTGTGGCCTGCTGCCACTTGGTAGGACAATCAACATGCATGGGGGATTAAGCTATATAAACTCAGTTGAATTGAATCAGCTGTCTTAATGGGCCAGAAAATCAACCAGTCTGAGTGAAAAATTCACTTGAAATGGTCCACTGGCACTAGTTGAAGAAGCAACTGAAATTTGTAGACTCCTTAAAATGCCCTAAACTAAGAGAAAAAAAAAAACCACAAAAACATATATATATATGCTTTGTTTTGTTTTGTTTTTCCCCCCCAATTTCCTTCTGAGTGCTTGCCATAGTCTAGACATATCCTTGGAGGTTCTAAACCAAAACACACACACACGCACATACACACACATTCACACACACACACACATACACACACACACAGCAATTGCATCTCCTTAGTCTCTAAACATATCCTTTAAATTCTCAGTGATACCCATCACCATGTAAACAAAGGCAGGTTGATCATTACTCTGAACAACTTATGTTGTTACTTCATGAAGAATTTACTCAATGGTCTTATATATTTCTAAGTATCTTCCTTTCTTATAATGATACATATTACTAAAACACTTTGCTTTGTATATTGAGTTTTCACATGCAATATCCCCAAACTTCTTAAATTAGACATGGTTATCAGAAGAGAAACCAGATGCTCAGACATGATAAATATTTATTCAAAACCATGCACATGTAGAATGATGAAACTGGGATTCAAACCAAAGCCTTTAGTAAATCTATCAGGTCACATTTTTTTTCTTCAAAACTCCCATTCTTAATAACCAGAAACTGTGATAGTTTCTCAACTGTCTGCCTACAAATAATTAAAGCTAGACTGTAATGCCCATCTATTAAGCAGACCTCACCATAAGAATCCATTCATTTATTAAGTGACTTGAAAAAGTAACTACGATTTTAAAGTCCAAGAAATTCTAAGCCCATATTTACCATGACTTAATAAAACCAAAAAAAAAAAAAAAAAAAGGAAGAAAAGCCCTTGTGCATGTAGGTGATTTTTTCCTAAATTATGCATTTGTATATAGATAAAATTCTTACAGCTGCCACAGTCTTTCATTCTGAAAGGCCACAAAATGCTTTGCAAGGAATCACGTTCCATCTTGAATAGAGTAAATAAATAGTTCATTTTAGTAGAAACTGTATTGTCACTACATCAGCAATTCACATTTTAAAAATGTGCATTACTTATTCAGCTATTTGAAAGATGGTATTAAAGAGGAGCTATTTTGTCATTTTTTTCATCTATAAGTCTTCATTTTTAAACCTGTAACGTTTTGTGTTTTTAAGATATCAATTACCATTTTAAAATGTGCCAGTCTATCTTGAGTTTCTCAGCAAGTTTCTAGGCCAAAGAAAACACTAATCCTTTCAATTTATTGGGAATCAATGTTTAATCCTCTTTTTTGTTCTCATACTTATTACAAATCATAAAGAATTCTGAGTGTCAGTTTAAGAAGTGAAAGCCTTATGTAATATTCCTATTGCTTATTGATCATTTTAAATTAAAAATTTTAGTACTTTCTATTTGAAAAGTAAAACAAAAAATTATGTTTCACATAGAAATGCTTCCAAAACATAATAAGAAGAGTGTGCTTATGGGAATGTTTCATACTTTATTTTAAAATCCATAAAAATGAAGTTTCCATTATTAGCTAAATTCATGATGATTACTTTAAACTTTTATAATAGGCAAAGCAACCTTTACTTAGCTTTACTAGGAATGAAGAACCTGGAGACTATGCTGTTGGATATTTGGAAGCAAACTCTAAAATAGTAAAAACATTCTAATTTTATACATAGCCCTTTAAAACTCTAAAGTTCCATTAACCCTTTTAAAACTTCAGATAACAATAATTTCTTCATATGGTTCCAGATCTCTCAAAAGTTCCAAAGTAATCCATTTTCTTATATTTCTGTGAAATACTAAACTATCATAACATATCTTCCTGAGATTAATATATTTCAAGTGTATTGAAATTACAGGAGATTCTGAATAGACATTCATTTTTAACTTTATTATTTTTAAAGGTTTTATTTATTTATTTGACAGAGATCACAAGTAGGCAGAGAGGCAGGCAGAAAGAAAGGAGGAAGCGGGCTCCCCGCCGAGTGGAGAGTCCAATGTGAGGCTTGATCCCAGGAACTTGGGATCATGACCTGAACCGAAGGCAGAGGCTTTAACCCACTGAGCCACCCAGGCGCCCTTATTTTATTTTTAATATTTCCTTATACACATGCATTTATTTTTATGATGGTACATACATTAGATCATATTATCTCTTTGTTTATTCTCTAAACACTTACTAATTACCAGCCATATGTCAGGCATGGTTTAACATCAGAGGACAAAGTGTACAAAAATGCCTCCTCCCCCTTTAACCGCCATTCTAGAACAGACAGCAGACAGAAACCAAAAGGAAAAATATAAGTTGTGTTTATGCTAATAAAAACGCTGTAGATAAAAATAAAGTAGGGAAGGGTGAAGATAATGAGACACAAGACTAAAAACCAATGTGAGGATCTTGGCTTTTGCACTTATGCAGGGGATTAAGCAGAGAGAGACATATCTGACAACTCCATCCATTGTGTTACAGACAGAACTGAAGTGTGGAAAAGCAAACAAGACTTTTTTTTTTTTTTTTTTCCCAGACAGGACTTTTTTTTACCAATGTTGCTCACTATTGATTTCTCCTACAAGTCTGGTGGTAATGGAAATATGGAAAGTGGTCAGATTATGAATGTATATTGAAAGCAGAATATATAAGATTTACTAATGATTAAATAGGGATATAAGGAGAAAACAAGCAAAAGCAAGGATAAAATGATGTCATTGTCAAGACTGCGATAGAGAAGTTGTTTTAAGCCTCAGGCCTAGGTGGGATAACCAAGAGAACAGACAGCAGCAGACAACACGGAAGGTAGAACATTTTAGTCTCGAACTCTCTGACATTGCAAGTTCAGTCAAATGCGGAAAAAGAAATTGCCGGATCCAAAGACAATCTATTAGTAAGAATTCAGTCCTGAAGCCAAGGGGAAAAAAAGGTGTTTGGAAAAAAGAAAGGAAATTACCTAATAAGTTAAATAGTATTAATTGATCAAGTAAGAGGAAAATGGAAGATTGGCCATTGGATTTATCAATATGAAGGTTATTCTGAATTTAAGAGCATATTTGGTGATCTGCTATAGAACATGAATAGCGCTTTGTGGAGTTTTGCTCTGAGTGGGGATAGGGTATGGCTGAAGGTAGCAATAGTCTCAAAAGAGTCTGGAAAAAGGAAAAAAATGATGAAGACTAAAGAAGGAAAATTGACAGGGTGCTTTTGTTACAGGGTTCTTATCTCACAGAGTCAAAGGTTGAATCTCAGGGGCACAAAAGGGTGAAGTGATAGTTTATTAAGTGAAAGTGAGAACACAAAGAAAAAGCTCTAGAGTAAGAGGAATCCCGAATGGGTTGCCACTGTGAGCTTTTATGACCCACAGTGTTTTATTGAGAACTGACTAGGAAGCTTGTGGCTGGAAATTCTTGTGACATCTTGGTTTGAGCAAGGCTATTGATAACATCCTTAATGGCTTTCTTCTTCTTCCTCCTCCTCCTCTTCTTCTTCTTCTTCTTCTTCTACTTCCAGATGTTATTTATTTATTTGACAGAGAGAGAAAGAGGCATTGAGAGAGGGAATACAAGCAAGGCGAGTAGGAGAGGGAGAAACAGGCTTCCTGCTGAACAGGGAGCTCAATGCAAGGACCTAGGACCCTGGGATGATGAGGTGAACCAATGGCAGATGCTTAATGACTGAGCCACCCAGGTGCCCCATGGCTTACTTTTTTGAGGTCTGGTCATTTTCTGTGGTTACAATGTAACAGCCATTAATAATATCCCCTGACTTCCAGGACAGGGTTGTCTGATTCATTGCCCTTATCTCTTGTTTTGCTCTGTTTCAGCATCTCTGCATGACAAGAACAGTTCCAGAGCTGGTCAGGGGCCTCCTACCTCTCCCTGCCTATACCCTAACCCTTCCCTACTCACTTTTAGTTTTTGAAAGAAGATAGACTTTGTGGACAAAGAGAAATTGGCTATTGCTAGGAAGATGGATAAGACAACAAACAGATAATAAGAGCATAAGCATATATGCTTGACAGGTTTTGGTATGTGTGTGTCTTTATTATACGTTTTTTGAAAATTTTAAAATTTATTTTAAGGAAAGAAAGAGAAAGAGAGTATGACTGGGGAGAGGAGCAGAGAGAGAGGGAGAGAGATACTCTCAAGCAGACTCCCACTGAGCCCTGAGCCCTATGTGGGGTTTGATTCCAGGACCCTGAGATCATGACATGACTGAAATCAAGAGTCAGATAATTAACCTACTGAGCCACCCAGTCACCATGGGTCTTTATTATATTTTATTGTTCTTTGTTTAATTTTGTTTCATGTAACTTTTATCATTAGCTGCTCACTATCAATTTTCTTCTTTTCCACTTACATCAAGACAGGAGCAACCCTCCTCCTTCTAATTTGTATATTGAAATACACACACACACACACACACACACACACATATATATATATATTCATAAAAAGACATAAACTCAATAATTATTTTTTTACCAGAAATAGAGTCATTTCTATACAAGTTTATGAAACTTAATTTTTTCCCTAAACATTTCATGTAACTACCATTGTTCAATTCATTCTTTTCATGGTATTTTAATATTCCCTGGAGTTGTACCAAAATTTAATAATTTTCAGCTAAAACGTAAACTCATTTTTAGTGTTTTGTCATTTCAAACAATACTTCTATAAAAAAAATAATTTCATGTATACTCATTTGTGCTTACATCTCCGTATCTGAAGACTGAATATCTTCCAATCCCCAGAATGAGATTGTGATATAAGAAATACTTTTTATTTTATCATTACTGTTTCTTTAAAGACTATTTTCCACTCTAAAGTGCACATATACCAGCAATGCTTTAATTATTTTAGACATTCGGATTAGTATACAATGATATCATTTACTTTATTTTGCCTTTTCTTAAATACTGTCAAATTTGAACAATTACTTAAATTTTGTATCCTTTTGGGTTTGCTCTTCAGTACATTACCTATACTTCACTGAACAAATCATGTTTATTTTTCTATTATATAATTTGTCTTTCTTTGGCCACTAAATAATTTCCTATATTAAAGATATTAACCTGTTACCATTAGTGTTAAATATTTTTCTAAGATGAGTCATTTATGTCTTAATATTTAGAATTTTCCCATATACATATATCTATATACATATACATATATGTACATATATATACACATACATATATCTATATACATATACATATACATATACATATACATATACATATAATCACATAGGTGTCCCAACCTCAGGGAGGTGGATCAGTCAACATTTCAACTCCATTTGTGTCACTAAGAAAATTAGACCTGTTCATAGAAGCTTTATGCCAATACATTCCTCATTACTATATCTCTTTTTTAAAGGTTTTGATTTATTTATTTGACAGAGAGAGAGAGATCACAAGTAGGTAGAAAGGCAGGCAGAGAGAAAGGGGGAATCAGGCTCCCCACCAAGCAGAGAGCCTGATTTGGGACTTGATCCCAGGATCAAGGCACAGGCTTAACGCACTGAGCCACTCAGGTGCCCCTCCTTATTACTCTATCTTTGAAGAATGTCTTCCTGTGTTTCCCCTCTTTTATGTTCTACTCAGGTGTCCAGAGGTTCCTCCTAGGTCTTTGCCCAGCACAAAGAAAAAAGAGAGGAAATCTCACCAAATTTCCTTTTTAAGAACCCAAAGTATTTCTTGAATGCAGCTGGTCTTGGTTGCTGGGAGCTATTGCAATTCAGTGAAAGAGACTGAAATGAAGATTGGGGTATGTAGCTGGATTCAAGCTACCATAATCAGGTAATTTCTCTACATACCTATTGTTTAAAATATGTATTTCTTTACGCCACACATAGAGACTTACTTTTGAGAAACTTTATCTGTCATATACTTATTATTATGCTCACAATTCCTATGTCTTAAGGAAAAAAGCTGACTTAAAGTTTATTTTTTTAATGTCTTTTTCCAATTGGTTAAGAGTTCTGGATAGGCAAGCAACTGAAAATATAATGTAATATGCTTTTTCTGGGATTACTTCTGGTGGAAATCCTCAAATTAAAGCATCTGAAACCTAAAGTTAAGGCACAGATGCCTCACAAAGTGTGATATCACTATAAGATTTTTTAGATTTCCTATCTTGATTTATTTCTTCTCTTATTAATTCATTCAATAAGCACTCTGAATACCACCTTTAAGCAAAAACCAAAACCTAACCAAAACAAAAAACAAAAAACTGTTCTAGACTTTAGGTATACAGAATTACAGACCCTAGGTATACAGCCCATTGGAAGAGATAGACATTATACAAATAAACACATAAGTATAAATGTAAAATAAAAGTATAAAGATAATTGTAAGAGTGATAAGTGTTAATGAATTAAAAAGGTCATTTGACAGAGATAAACTGATCTTGCAAAAAAAGTAAGCATTTAAATTAAAGTAAAATTAAGCATTTAGATTATCTAAAGGATAATCTAAAAAAAATGCAAGAACATTTGCAAATCTTGATCCCCTTTTACCTGAAAGCTAAATGCATATTTTATTATTATCATTGGTTTCATACTTGTTTACAATTGTGCTGTTGGTAATTATGTAGAGAGAGAAATAGATTAATATAGACACAGATATATATATATAATATACACCCATACATACACATATACAAAAATATATATGTAATAGATAAATAATATATATATGCACACACATATATATACATATATATTATGTTGTTAAAATATATGTTTACTTACATAAATATTTGTGGTTACAGCAAGGATTAAATCAAATAATATAAATAAATAATAGCTAAGTGCTTAAAGCAGTGTCTAGCACAGAGTAAGCACCTTGTGGACATTTTAAATATAAACAGAGAAGTAACAATTTGTTATGGTTCAATTAGAAATCAAAAGCAAAAAAATGAGAGGAATGCTGAAAATAAGCAAAAAGGTACCCAACTGCCTATGAAAAATTTATTAAAAACATTTATTATCCTTTACAAAAAATTCTAACTTATGTGTGTTTAAATGCATCACTACATTTCATTTACCTAATGTGCAAATATCAGATAGCTTTTATGCAATAATAACTGGTAGAGCAAATAGGTGAGTGAAAATGCTGTCTTAGGCACATTTCTAGTCATTTTTTTTTTAAACAAAACACATAAACAGAAAAGTTTTTAAAGCTTTAGCATACAACTTGATAAATCTGCAAAGTAAGCATATTTGTGGATCACTACCCAGGCAAGAAATAGAATATGAACAAAGTTTCAGAAACCTCATTCCTGCTCCTCTTAGTCTTTATCTCCCGGTGGCACCACTCTTCTGGCTTCTATTACCAGGGATCACCCTTGTCTGTTTCTGAGCAGGGTGGGAATGGAGGCATCATGTAATTACTCTTTTGTGTCTACCTTCTTCAGTTTAGCATTAGGTCTGTGAGTTTCTTCCATGTTGTTGCATATAGAAAAAGCTCATTCATTTTCATTGCATGGTAGTATTTCATTATATGAATATGTAAGAATTATTTATCTATTATTTTATTGATGATTATTTGGGTTGTTTACAGTTTGGTTGGGATTGCTCTAATGATTCCACTATGAACATCTACATCTTGTTCACATGAACATAAGAAACGTATGAACATATGAAACATATCTTGTTCACGTATGAAAGCGATTTTGTTGGATACTGCTATAAAGATTTTTCCAAAGTGGTATGTCTTATTTATTTATTTTTTTTAATTTTTTTTAGTTTTTTAATTTTTTATAAACATATATTTTTATCCCCAGGGGTACAGGTCTGTGAATCACCAGGTTTACACACTTCACAGCACTCACCAAAGCACATACCCTCCCCAATGTCCATAACCCCATCCCCCTTCTCCCAACCCCCCTCCCCCAGCAACCCTCAGTTTGTGTGAGATTAAGAGTCACTTATGGTTTGTCTCCCTCCCAATCCCATCTTGTTTCATTTATTCTCTGTCTTATTTATTTTTAAAGTAAATGTGCTGAGAATTGATATGTAATATTGTAGAGGCTCAGGAAGATATTATCTACTGCCAGACAAGATTCAACTTCTTTAGCCCCTTAATTTGAATGAGAGCAAATCAAGTTGAGTGGGGAGTTACTGTTAAATGGATACAGAGCTTTGGTTTTATAAGATAAAAAGAGTTACGGAGATGGGTTTTGGCGATGGTTGCACACTGTGATGAATGCATTTAATACCATTGAAATGTACACATAAAGTCTTATGATGGTAAATTTTATATTATGTATATTTTGCTAAAATAAAAATAAATGAAATAAAAAAGCAGGTCAAGTTGACTTGGTCAAAGGGATAGACAGTAAAATTTTAAGCCTTCTGAGGGATTGTTTGTTTGTCTGGTTTGGTATTACTCCCAGAACATCACCTTTTAGGGGTCACAACTGAAAGTCTGATATTTTTACCAGAGCTACTTTTTAAAATAGTCCCTGAATTCCAATTTCTCTTTCCTTCAGTTCAGGAGTCTGGAAAATCCTGCTTATTTTGCTCGTTTGTTTGTTTTTGTTTGTTTATTCCCCTCAAAATTACTTTCTATTTAGTTTCTTTGCCTCAGACTACAGTTCAGTTTAAGAATTCACAATAAGGGGCGCCTGGGTGGCTCAGTGGGTTAAGCCACTGCCTTCTGCTCGGGTCATGATCTCAGGGTCCTAGGATCGAGTCCCGCATTGGGCTCCCTGCTCAGCAGGGAGTCTGCTTCCTCCTCTCTCTCTCTCTGCCTGCCTCTCTGCCTACTTGTGATCTCTCTCTGTCAAATAAATAAATAAAATCTTTAAAAAAAAAGAATTCACAATAAGGCTGCTAAAATCTGTAAACTTTCACTTTTTTTTTTTAAAGGTTTATATATTTATTTCACAGAGAGAGAAAAGAGAGTGAGCAGGGGGGAGGGTCAGACGGAGTAGGAGAGAAGCAGACTCCACACTGAGCTCGAGCCTGATGCACCCAAATCAAGAGTCAGACACTTAACTGATTGAGTCTCCCAGGTTTTCCTGTAAATTTCACTCTTTGCATGGTTTCCAAAGTTCAAGTTGGGAATCAGCAATTTCTTCAATTAGAGAAATGGTGGAGAGGGTTAGACTCACCTCTGTGTATTACATTCTTCTTTGGAAAATAATCTCTCAGGTCCTTCCTACCTTGGCTTTTCTCCAGTGTTCTTCAATTTCTAAAGAAATGTTATCTAGCTTTAAAATAGTCCGGCTTATATGATACAAAGTATTTTACCATACCCAGAAACAGAAGTCCTAAGTTAAACTTTTTTACTTATCATGGGTTAATGATTTTAAAGGTATCAAAATATATAAAGGGAATATTTAAACATTGTTAAATTCAAGTATCTTCACAGATTTCAGAGAGCTACATGCTTTGGGTCCTCATAAATGCTGTTTAATTGTAATTTAATGGATATTTCTTTAGTCTTACTGTGTATAAGTACTACTAAATACAGATGGCTAGAGATTATAGTCACAGTATTAACAGTATCTAGAAAGACAATGTTTACTGCTCATGGATAATCAGAATTGGATTTTCATTTTCACATTTTTCATCTAAATATAATATACCAGAATTAAATATATTATTCTAAATTAATAGTAAACTTCAAGGGATCTCATTACTGCGATAATACAGTCTTTAAAACTAAAATTAACATTACTGACTGTAAAACACCTCCACAAACACTATTTCATTTAATCTCATAACCCAGTGAATTGAATGGTATAGTATTGTCTTCCTGGTACTATGGGAGAACAATGAAGGTTTATAGAGACGAATTTCATGTCCAAATGATATGGTTTATTAATCTGAGGCTGAGAATCAATCTCCCTTCACTCTCCAGATTCTCAGATGGATTCTTCTACTGACTAAAACCCACTGGAAAATTAAAACATCCAAAATTAAAACATCTTTATATGAATAACCCAACCCCATTGAGGGCCTCAAAATCAGTAGGTATAAAACTGATCATCTTTCCTCAGTTCAGTTTCCCATCACAGTTAATGGAAAGATGGCCTTGAGGGTCACATTGCCTCTAGTTTCCCTTTCGTTCCTCCTTGACATCAAATCATATTTTCATTCTCAAAATGACTCTTTATCTTTGATTCTCTATCAGGATGAAGACAACACACAGTGACTTAATACTAGATTTATGTGTTCACTAGGATGAAACAATAATAACTAGAACTTTCAGGCACGATTAATAATTACGATAGGAAGTGACGTGGCGGGGGGGTGGGAGGTTGGGGTACCAGGTGGTGGGTATTATAGAGGGCACGGCTTGCATGGAGCACTGGGTGTGGTGAAAAAATAATGAATACTGTTTTTCTGAAAATAAATAAATTGGAAAAAAAATATTTAAAAAAAAATAATAATTACGATAGGAAATAAGAAAACTGGATCTGTGTCAGCAGACCCGAATGTCTGATCACTACATTGAGCATGCATCTGGCTTGGATTATGGTCCTGAAGTACATCCGTATTTGTCATTACTGACTCTGGATAGTTTGAAGAGTTGGCAATAAGAAAAGAATTATAATGCTTAAGAATTTGAGACACGATGTTAAGATCATCCTAGGTTTATAACCTGGTTCTACCATATAATAGCTGTGAAACCATGAGCAAATATTAACTTCCTTGGACTGATTTGCTATTCTGACTTTACAAACTTGCCCAAAATATCATGCTTTAAAACTGCAATACTCTATTGTAATTAATGTATCTTGAGGCCAGCTAGAGTTTATCTGATTTAGACTGACTTTAGCTGAAAATCCCTGTTTCAGTCTATAATAGCTAAGCAGCTCTGTTTCTCACTGCAGGTCTGTGTATCAGCTGGGGCAGATTTGACCCATTTTTTTTTTCCTTACTGATTTTGGACTAGCAGGCAAGCTAAGATGTGCACTTTATATTGCAATAGCAATGGTGCAAGAAGTGGAAACACACCAGTCCTTATAAAGCCTAGACTTAAAATTTCACACATTCTATTTTCCAAAGGGAGTCATCCTCAATCAAAGAATAGAAAAATATACGCCACTTCTTTTTTCAAAGAAACTGTCCCAAGACAAAGTTCATAGGTACAGGAAGTCTCAAGGAATTAACGATAATGATACAATTTACCATTCAGTCTGAAACTTGGTTTCTTTACCTATAAATACCTATATAATAATAGTCCTTTGAAGGCTGTGTGTTTTATATATAATATAATGTAGTCCCTTGAGGGCAACTTGGCTACTATTTGTTGGAGTCTTTGAGACCACGTCCATAAAATATCTAGTTCATAGTAGATGCTTGATACCAGAAAGCTATTTCTCTAGTTTTATTATTATTTTTAAGAGAGTAAGATGTGATGATAAGGGTTATTTAGGGAAAACAATTAACATCAACAATTACTTTTAAGTATCTTTTTTGGCCTTTCTACCTGTGTTCTTGGTAGAGATCAAGGAAAATTGTGCTCAGAGCTCAGTGCTATTCATCAAAGGAGTTTCAAAATCCTAACATTTTATATTTAAAGTTGTAGAAAAAATGATGTTTTATCCTTGTCTTAGCATTTTTTGTGATTAAAATTTCATAGAACCTAAAATCAAATGCATTTATAGAACATTTGCTCTTCTGTTAATTTACTTTTGATGAAACAGGTAAAACTGTATCTAAAATGTAATTATAGAAACACCAAAAATTCAGAGCATTTAAGTAATCTAACAGAAAAGTAGAAGCAGTTTTATTCAGAATGCTGGAGGTTGAAGCATTTAACTTTATAGCTGAATTCATATAGATTTTTCATTTCTAGAATTGACTTTAAAAACTTTACTTTGAATTACTAAATCATGACACACATAAGATGCATTTAATTAATATGAATAATGTCAATATTTTCCATCAAAATGTAATCTGCCATGGTGCTGGTAAATACAAAAAGTACTTATTTTTTCTTTTACACTCATTACTTTGGTTTTGCTACATCTGGAGACATTCCAACTGCTTTTGTCTTCCTAATGTATACTTTAAGAGGATTATTACCTTTTAAAAGTTAACTTCATTTGGTACTTGAAACAACAGTATTAAGATCACGCTACAAGAAGTAATAAATGCGTTTATCTTCAATATAATCGGATTCATAGCATATCGGAAGCAATGAAACGGAGTGTCGATTTGTTGGGATGATTTAACACCAGGCAATGCCAGGTAATAAGGTACCAGTAATTAATTAGGGAAAATATTTTTATACTGATCTGCTGGTTTGCTGGTAGTTCATACCATATTGATGTTTTCAAGTAAAGAAAATGGGGTGAGAGTTATCATCACTTTTGATTGATGAACCTCAAAAATGGTAACTGATTCCAAATGCCAGCTCCAATTAGTCTGAACATAAGGCCCAGGTTAAATATATGCTCCAAGAGTAATAAAACTGTTTCTACTTACTCAGTTCTCTTTCCTGGGGTCATTGCTCTTTATTATTTTTTAAATAATAAGACTACCTTTTTTTAGTCTAAACTTGGATTGAAATATATCTCATTCATTTATTTAAGATTTTTTATTTTTTTGAGCCTCTATAGTATGGGAAGTTACTACCTTTGGTGCTGGGATACTACAATAAATAAGAGATGAGGAAAAAAGAAAAGACCTGTCCAATCCAAAGGGAAGTGATACACGTAAAATAAAATAGCATACCTTGTTCATGAGACAGCCGTAAGTTTGATGGAAAAAATGATGCGAGTTGGAAATATTAGGAGAATCCATCTTGGTGGCAGTTTGCATGGTCAAAGAGCTTTTGACTGAGTAGGTGGCTCTGAATAAAGGCTTAAAGAAGATGAAAAAGCATAGCCATGTGAACACCTGGGACAGAAGTGTTTCATGAAGAAAGAGCTCCAAACGCAATGGCCTGGAGGCTGGACCTCACATGCTGTGACTAAAGCAAATCAAGGAAATCTATACAAGTATATAAGGACAAGGGGTGAAGACAAACAGGTGGGAAAAGTGAGGTGGTGGTGGTGGTAGTGGTGGTGGTGGTGATGGTGATGGCAATGGTGGTGATGGTGATGGTGGTGGTGATGGCAATGGTGGTGGTGGTGGTGGTGATGGTGATGGTGGTGGTGATGGCAATGGTGATGGCAGTGGTGGTGGTGGTGGTGGTGATGGTGATGGTGCTGGTGAGGGTGACACAGATTGTACGGACTCAGGAGGCCACTATATTGTTATGTGCTGAGTGTGATAGAAAGTCATTGGAAGGCTTTAAACAACATGACATGACTTCATTTTCAAAAGGTGATTCTGAATTTTATATTAATAGTCGACTCTACAGGGACAAGAATTGTCAAGAAGGCCACCAACTAGTGGCTAGTATGATGAACTGAGGTGACAAGAGATCACTACTTGAGGAGAGTGGTAGTAGCAGAGGTGGGGAGAAGTGGTCAGACACTACATTTTTAAGTAGATCCAATAAGAATTCCTCACACATTAGGTGGGGAGTGTAGAAGAATGAAGTTGAGTGTGAAATGAAAGCTTTGTTGGCCTCTGCTACTGGAAGGATGAGATAGATATTTCCTGACATGGGAGTAAAGATGGAGAAGCTGGATTTAAAGATTAACTTTGAACGGTCCTTAAGACATGGAGATGGGCATGTCAAGGGCATAACTGGATATCCTGGAATCTGGAGGAGAGGTCTGTATAAAAAGTAAAAATGTGGGCATTGGCAGTTAGAGCTAGTTCTATAAAGTCACAGCAGTGTTGTATCACCAGAAAAGTGAATTCAGATGAGAGAAGAGGTGCAGGAACCGAACTCAAAGCATTCCAATATTTAAAAGATGAAGAGAAAGGAAGTAGCAAAGGAAACTAGTAAAAAGTAAGGGAGATGGACGAAATTAAATATATCCACATTCTGAAAGCCAAAAGAAGGCATTTCATGTGTCAGATACTGTAGGTACAAGCAGTAAAATGAGAACCAAAAATCCCCCATTGGATTTTTAACACATGATCACTGGTAAAACTGATAATAAGATTTTCAACTGGAGTTGCATGGATGAAAGCCTAATTAGAGAAGGTTAGAGAGAGACCAGGAAAATGATGCCTAGATACAGAACAGAGACAACTACTGTATTTAATCAGTTCTAAGATAGGTATTATTTCATATTTTAAATTTCTGAAATTGAGATATATATTAAAATGAACAACACTTTGTGCTTATTACTACCTAGGCAGCTATTCTGATGCAGTTGTCATCGCCTACTTATTCAAGAGCTTTGTTACAGTTGTTTAAATTTTCATTACTGCTACTTAAATAAAAACTAAAAATATATTCCAATATACATAAAATAAAAATTCTAAGTGATATGAAAGCTTTGATCATAGATTAATTACCATTTTCCTTAGTGGTACAAACATTAACTGCATGTTATAATCAATGTGACTCAAATATAATAAATATGATTATCATGGAGTTTAGCCATAAGAAGAAAAAAGAATGAAGTGAAATGATAGAAGGGATTAGGAGGTCAAGAGCAGGTTTCCTTATTTATTTAGGGATTTTGTTTATTTAACATGGTCAAAATCTGGAGGTGTTTGCATGCTGATGGGAATAAGCTTATAGAAAGTAAAACTTTGATGCAGCATGATATACTTGAAGTATGTGTTCTCTATATTTCTGATTGAGAAAATATGGTTGCAATAGAGCTTATCTCTCAGTGGTGTTTTCCTGAAATCACTTAAGATCTCCATTTTGGAGTGCTTGGATGGCTCAGTGGGTTAAGCGACTGTCTTTGGATCAGGTCATCATCCTCTCTCTCTCTCTCTCAAATAAATAAATAAAATCTTCTTTTAAGAAAAAGATTGACTATTTATTTATTTATTTATTTGACAGAGAGAGAGGGAGAACACTAGTGGGAGAGGAAGAGGGAGAAGCAGGCTCCCTGAGGACCAGGGAGCTCCACATGGGACTTGATCCCAGAATTCCGGGATCATGACCTGAGGCAAAGGCAGACACTTAATGACTGAGCCACCCAGGCACCCCAATAAATAAAATCTTTAAAAAAAGAAAACATCTCCCTTTTGTATTCACAAATTAGAGGTTGCTCTAAAATCCTCTGTATGTTTACAGATATAAGGATCAAACCCAATGAAAACTATATTCTCATGTATTTGAGAAATATCAACCACTGATAATAAATAAACATTAACTTACAACAGTTCTGTACAACTGCTTACATCTATACTCATTCAATATCTTATATAATTCTTACAAATAGGTAATTAAGTTATAAAAGGACTTCAGAAGTCAATACTTCTATTTCTTTTTTACAAGGGTAAAAATTATCTTCAATTAGTATGCTGATTTTAGGGGCACCTGGGTGGCTCAGTCCATTAAGGATCTGCCTTCGGCTCTGGTCATGATCTCAGGTGCTGGGATCAAGCTCCACATTGCACTCCTTGCTCAGCAGGAAGCCTACTTCTCCCTCTCCCTCTGCCTGGCTCGTTGCCTACTTGTGATTTCTCTCTCTGTCAAATAAAGAAAGAAAATCTTTAAGAAAAAAAGGTATGCTGATTTTATATACATACACTTATTTTACCTGAAAACCTCCATATTATATACCCAATGCACAGGTAATAAAGTGCTTTCCAATTTACAAACAGGCTTACATAAACCATAAAAAATGATAATAAAAGTATTTCTGGAGAAATTAATATTATTTGAAACTGTGATAAATGGTATATAGGACTTCCTACAATGCTAAACACTTGAAAAATAAGTATTATAAAATAACTGATTTTACTGATAATGAGCTTGAAATAAATGTAGAGCCTATTTCTTTCTTTTTCTTAAAGATTTTATTTATGTATTTGATAGACTGAGACTATTTATTTATTTGACAGACTGCGGGGGTGGGGTGGGGAGCAGTGTCCCCGCTGAGCAGAGAGCCTGATGCAGGGCTCAATCTCAGGACCCTAAGATCATGACCTGAGCCAAAGGTGGAGGCTTAACCCACTGAGTGATCCAGGCACCCCGAGCCTATTTCTTTAGAATAACAATAGTATATAAGTGGTGGCTAGGTCTTAATTGTCTATGTTTTCTTGATTTAGTAATTTATGGTTCATTTGCATTGATCCATCTAATATAGTTATTTTCCAGTTTCTGTTGCTGGATAGTCAGTACTTCTGGGAAGTCTAATAGATGTTTCCAAAAAGAGTTTCCATATTTTATAATTTAAAAAAAGGTATGAAAAGTATAACTGATTGTTAAAAAAAATATATTATAATTGTAAAAGCCAGGTATGGCATAATGTGTAATTTTTCATTCATGAATAAGTAAGATTAAAACTCTGGGTATAGAGGTGCCTGGATAGCTCAGTGGGTTAAAGCCTCTGCCTTCGGCTCAGGTCATGATCCCAGGGTTCTGGGATCAAGCCCCGCATCGGGCCCTCTGCTCGGCAGGGAGCCTGCTTCCTCCTCTCTCTCTCTGCCTGCCTCTCCGCCTACTTGTGATTTCTGTCTGTCAAATAAATAAAATCTTAAAAAAAAAAAAAAAACTCTGGGCATAAATTCACATTCACATTTTATCTAAAAACTACCATTTTAAAGGACCTTGGTTTCTTGATGGTCTGTTGTTATTTTTTCTTATAGCTCTATTTTGACATTTTTTTTGTTCTTAATAAAATGGCTATGATTTAATTTATTTCAAATACTATTTTTGATTTTTATAAACATGTAAAAGATGAAAATCACATTTTGACTATTCTTGGCAGCAATTATCCTGTGCTCATTTTTCTTGTCCTGTGTATCTTATCACATTAGGTATTTTATGAGAGCATGTTGTTGTCCTGCCAGTATACAACATACTGTTAAATACTCTGCAAAATACATTCAAGGAAATCTCTTGTTGTTGACCTATGCTTGCTCAGAATCCTTCTGTTCATCAAGCTATATACTCTTTCAGATTGATGTGGTTTGCCAAAGATAATAATTGTCTATAATGGTATTAGGTCCAGGAGAAAACATGTTCTTATACTACTGTCAATATTGAGTGGATTATACATCCTTCTCCTCCTCCTCACTAGCTGTGTACGATGGATGCCACAGAAGTAGTGCCAGAGAGGGGGCATAGGACCGTGTTTAGAAATACAGGTTCTGCAAGTCTGCATAGGTACCAATGGTAACTAGTTATGAGATCATAGGAGAGTCCTTTGACTTCTCTCAGCTTCACTTTTTACAGTTGTAAAGCAAAAGTTATAATGGCTTCTGTATGATAGGCATTTGAAATTTAAATAATAACGCATTGCTTGGCATACAGTTAATGTCTAATAAATGTCAATAGAACAAATACAGAGATGGATATAGTCATCTGGGGCATATATTACCTTATTCCAAAAATATTCAGATGACTAAAAACTCTTAGATTAATAATTTTAAGTGAATATTGAATATATATATTTGCTGTGTATATAGATATTCATATAAATTAATATATGTAAATTGAGTTTGTTTTTAATATTTGTATTTCTAAAGAAAATTAAGAATTCCATTGTAGCTCTATGTGCATATTAACCACCACAAATCTAAACATTATCACTAATTGACTACATTAAATTCTAGTAGAAAAGCATATTTTACACAGAATTATTGAGATATATTACAAACAGTAATCTATTTTATGCATTTCTAGTGTGAGATGAGGTATATAATTTTCCCTTAATGACTCTATTTAGTGAATAAAAAAGTTTGGTTATAGATTCTCAAATAATTAAAGGTCTTAAATAAGCTACCTATGAAGTGTTCTTATTTGAGTTTGAACAGTCACTGTGTATTACTTTGCTAAACTGTGCAGTTTTATATGACAAATTTATAGAAGCCGGTTTGTAATATACTAATGTACTAATGAAATTGAGTGTTAATGTTCTACAACGTGAAAACATGTGCCGCCTACCAGAATAAGCATTCTGAAAAAGAAGCACTTCGTGTAAATCTTCTTGAAACTCAATGTTTTGCTACATAACTCATGCAGCAAGAAGGTCACCAACTATGAGCACCTTCATTTCCTTCATTTCCATCAACTTGATATTGTTTCTAGTTTGTGCTTGCTTATTTTTATTTTTATTTTTACTTTTGCTTTGTGGTTAAGCAGATTCTGGGATCTCTGGTTGAGATTAGTGAAATCTTTGATTTTTGTGAAGTTCACCAGGTACCCAGATGGTCATAGGCAAAGGAAATTTCACACAAATGATTTAGGCATCTTTGTGCCGGATCTACGATAACACTTGAACTACGCCGTGTGTGTGTGTGTGTGTGTGTGTGTGTGTGTGTGTGTGTGTGTCTCGTCGCCTGTCTCACTCAATCTCCTTTTTGGAAAAAGGGCTTTTAGAAGTCACCCCTTTTCTTTCACCCAGGCTCATTGTATCACTTTTGCCCAAAACTCTGTAGGTGCAAGACTTCTCTTAGATTCTAGCAAATAGGGAACTTCTTACTCAATATCTGATTAAAGCTACAATTTACTGAGCATCAGACATACCAGTTTATATATATTTATTCCCAATCCCTAAAATAATCCTAGAAGATAGGTATAATTTTCTCCCTTTTTATTGATGTTGAATTTAAGAAGAACAGCCAAAGCCATAGGGCTGGTATTTGCCATATTTGGACTACAAATTCAGTTATACTTGGATCTGAAGATTATACAGGATTAATGCTGGCTTGATGGGTAATCTGAGAGGTTAGTTTCTACAAAATGATCAATAACTAATAATGACTTCACAAAATGACTCCCTCAGATCATAGTTTTACTTTTCTTATGGGGAAACAATTGTCTAAACAGAGAACATGACCAGGGCCTAGAGTACAAAGCTGAATAAAGAAAAGTGTTTAAATCATCTAGCTGAAAGTTTGCTTACTTATGAGTTGATGTGGGAAAAAAAAATGTGACAACTACCAGAAACTATGTATATGAGACTCAAATATTTTGACCAAGTAAGAATTAGCAGGGGTTTTAGATAGGTTGGTTGGTTGGTGTTGATTTTTTTTTAATATTTTATTTATTTATTTGACAGAGATCACAAGTAGGCAGAGAGGCAGGCAGAGAGAGAGGAGGAAGCAGGCTCCCCGTGGAGTAGAGAGCCCCATGTGGGACTCGATCCCAGGACCCTGGGACCATGACCTGAGCTGAAGGCGGAGGCTTAACCCACTGAGCCACCCAGGTGCCCCGATTTTTTTTAATGAAGAATGGAGAGGATGACTTTTAAAGGGGACCTACATTGCTTGACACAAACAAAATCATAATGAGATAGAAAAATCACTGACCTCAAAGCAAACCTATTGCTTATTTACTGGGTTATATGTTTTTTTCATGCATTCATGATTCAATTTCTTCTCAGAAATACAGATATTTTATTTCTGAAGTCCTTTGAAATAAAATTTAAGAGTTTACACAAAATTATCATAATCTTATAAATGATTTCTAATAGTACAATTCAGTGAAACATCCTTAATTTTTCTTGTACCTTTTGAACAATCAGCTGACTTGTTTCTATGACTCAAGAGCAACATAGCCATCATTCATCAGGAGTAAGATAAATTGATCAAGATGTTTGTGCTATTACTTTGGGGTTAAAATAAATTTCAGGTTACAAGGTGCTAAACTCTAACCTAGACATAAACAAGCAGTGTGCTTTCTACCACAGATTTCATCACTCAAACTGAATCAATATGGTTAGTGTGGTAAGTGTTACTAAATGGGCAGAACTTGGGATATAAAATACTTAACTGTCTTGAGGTATACTGTTTTATTGACTTCTGTTATCTAGTATTACAAGCGGAAACTCCAATCATACATTCAAAATCAGTAAAATATACAGTGCAATAAAGAAAAACAATCTTTAGTCTGATTTCCACTTACTATACCCACAGCATTCAGATGATTTGAAAGCATCCGCAGTTGAATTTGTTGGGACAGTTCAATTCCAGTGAACGAGTTCCCCAGAGAGAAAGGGAGAGTTATGACACTGGTTACATTTCTACCTCCTTAAAAAAATTTGCCCTCTAAACTTGTATTTTCAGTTTCCATGTAAAACTAAAATATGCTCCTATACAACAAGCTCAAGCATTTTACTTTTATTATCTTACTTCTTAAAAAACTGAAATCTCTGGTTCAGATTTCTTTAGTGACATTTTAATATTGAATGAATCAAATCCCTAGTCTCCAGAGCATTGTATGTCTTGTATTTTGAAGTTGTGCCATATAAACAAATTGTTTTTCTAATCCTTTTATATTTTTTAAAGTATATGAAAAGTTTAACCTAATTTGTACAACATCATCAAATTTTTATTTCCTAACTCTTATTTTATTTGTAAGCAAAACTCAATTTCCAAAGATATGGATTGTTATTTATATAACTGGATTATGGACTACAAATCAATACATTTGATTTTATTACAGTTAACGTTTCAGAAAATTGTGTCATGAATGGCACTATGCATTAGTCTTATTTTTATTCTTTTTAATAATTCAGTTTTAGTTCTAATATATTTTTATTTTGAAGTAATTTTTCTAAGTATGAGGAAATGACAGGGTGAATTATAATGTGACAAATCATATAAAATAATTTATCTACCTGGCTAAGTTGTGTTTTTGTCCAGTATTAGTTTTTATAATGTCAGTATTCATTTACCCTTCAAAAAATGAAGACTCATTGTAAAAACTGTTTTGTTTCACCTACTTGCAAAAGTCAGAAATGATTCTTTTTTTTTAATTTTGAATTTTTTGAATTTAAATTCAACTAGCCAACTTAATTTCAGATGCACTGTTCAATAATTTATTGTCTTGAAATGATTCTTAAAAATGCAGAAAAGTCACTGTTTGATAATTAATTATAATTTCTTATTAAGCACTCCTCCATACATTATCTCATTAAAACAACTCTATAGTGTAGGTGATAACATCATTTTATAGATTAGGAAAGGAAGTCTCACAGGCTTCCAAGCCAACACCTTACATCTAGTTGATCTGAGGTTCAAATATATTAATCCAACTACAAGAATAATATTTCTTCTGCTGTATTAAGCCACTAAGATCCAACATTTATTGTTCACCTGTTGTTTACTTTGTTATAAAGGCTTTGGGGTCTTAAATCAAACCTCATCCTCTCTCTCCCTTTCTTGCTCTCTCTCTCCTTCCCTCTTTCTCTATTTCTTATACACATACACACACACACACACACACACACACAGAGGCATATCATTTTAAAGATGAAATTAAGCCACAGAGAAATTAAATAGCTAACTTGTTGCTGTAGCTAATAACCTAGTATGTGATGTAGTATTACAGCATAGTATTTCAAGCTCAGGCTATAAAGGAAAGAATGCCGAAACTCATCTGTGATTAACCATATGATTCCTGTTTGGTGTTCTAAGGATGAAAGTCAATGTTTCAAAGTGCTTGTCTGGTGGTTTAACTCCCTTTCTAGTTTATTGACTGTGATTTATTATACTGATTCTTCCCCTTTTTTTTTTTTTTTTACATTTCATTAAGTTCTGGTCATTTCTTTACTAGTTGCTTTCTATCTCAATCTTTAGTTTTAATCATGTATTTTTCTAACTACTAGAGTTGACACACAGCAGACCTGCATTTAGATATTCTTGTCTTTTCTTACACTAAAAGTGTTTCCTAATCACAGGGAACATTTTTCAAGATCACAAGGTAAGCCACAAAATAAGACTTAACAATTTCAAAGCAGATTGAAACTATATCAAATACCTTTTCCAACCAAAATGGAACAAAGGTAGAATTCAATGGCTAAGGAAAATGGAAAGTTTACAAATGTGTGGAAATCAAACAACAACTCTCAAACAATGATTGGGTCAAAGAGAAATGCAAAAATGAAATTAGAGTATCTCGAGTCAGATAAAAATGAAAACAAAATATACCAAAATAAACGGGATTCAGAAAAAAAAAAAAAGTTCTAAGAGAAAAGTTTATGGTGGGAAGCCCCTAAAAGAAAGATCTCAAATCAACAATCTTAACATCTCAAAGAACTAGAACAAAATAATCCCAAAGTAGAATATTATAGAAGGAAGTCAGTATTAAAAATTAGAGCAGAAATAAATGAAATAGATAATAGAAAACATCATTAAAAGTAAGATTTCATTTATTGACAAAATGAACAAAATTGGCAAACCCTCAGCTAGCCTAAAAGAGAGCGAGAGAGAGAAGACTCAAATAACAAAAACAGAACAAGAAAGGGGAAACATTATATCTATGTCCCAGAAATAAAAAGAATTCTAAGAGACTAAACAATTATAAGCCAACAAATTGAATAATATAGAAGAAATGGATAAATTACTAGAAACCTACAACCCACAATGACTAAATCACGAAGAAATAAACAACCAGAACAGATATATCATTAATTGAAAACAGGAAATACACATGCCACTTGTCATATATGTTATTGTTTATACATGATAAATTATATTTCTCTTACACTATTTTCCTCTAAAGTAGAGAATATGTATATATATGTATATATACATATATACACACACATGCATATACAAATATATATATATTTAAGATTTTATATTTATTTGACAGAGAGAGAAATCACAAGTAAGCAGAGAGGAGGCAGGCAGAAAGACAGGGGGAAGCAGGCTCCCTGCTGAGCAGAGAGCCCAATGCGGGGCTCGATCCCAGGACCCTGAGATCATGACCTGAGCCAGAGGCAGAGGCCCACTGAGCCACCCAGGCGCCCCCAAACATATATTTTTATATATAGAACAGTTTTTAAATTATAGGTTGTATTTTTATTTGTTCAATGAATGTTTCTGTTCTTTAAAGCTATAATGGAATCAGAGTGCTCCTCTTTTTTTTTTTTTTTAAGATTTTATTTATTTTATTTGACAGAGAGAGATCACAAGTAGGCAGAGAGGCAGGCAGAGACAGAGGGGGAAGCAGGCTCTCTGCTGAGCAGAGAGCCCGATGCGGGGCTTGATCCCAGGATCCTGAGATCGTGACCTGAGCCGAGGCAGCAGCTTAACCCACTGAGCCACCCAGGTGCCCCCAGAGTGCTCCTCTTAATACTCATCCCTTTTGTTCTTTCCTGATAACTTCTGGAACTTTCTTGATACCTTCTAGATTTTGTCTTTTAATTCACTAGACTTCTCTTTTAGAGTGGGCAGGTGGATTGTCTTTCCCAATTCTCTGCTCCCTCCCTATAATTAGGTTAGATATCCACATCCTTTGTCAAGTGGCTTAGCAATGCCTATATCGAAAATAGGCAAAATTTATAACACAGACATACTAACTTTCAGTTTAGCCCAGAAATTTTCTGTGACCTTGGAATGTGAGTAGATGTGAAGTAAGCAGAATTGAGCTGAACTTGCTTGTTAGACTTCTTCATTTGTGATTCTACTGACTACATTGAGAATAGTCTAGAATTAACAGATACAAGTGTAAGAAAAATAAATTTCAATTGCTTTTAGCCTAAAATTCTGATATTTTTCAAAAAGTATAATAATTGACAATTACTAAACCCACCAATTAAGTTATTTTATAATTGTCTTTTTATATAAAATGTTTAGCACATGCAAAAATGTGTATGTTACAAAATATAATAAGATGGTCACTATCGGTAACTCACTACCCCACTTCAGAAATAATTCATTGCCAAAGCCACTGAAACTCCCTATTTACTCCTTCCTTTGGTCTCTTCTATTCTGGATTTTGTGCTTATCATTCTACTGTTTAACTATATAACATATATATTAATATGTCTCCATACAATTATTAGATTTAACCATATTACTGTGAGTGTATTTCTTAGATTTTATTCACAGATTTATGATCAATTAATTTTTTAAAGATTTTATTTATTTATTTGACAGAAAGAGAGGCAGTGAGAGAGGGAACACAAGCAGGGGGAGTGGGAGAGGGGGAAGCAGGTTTCCCGCTGAGTAGGGAGCCTGATGAAGGGCTCCATCCCAGGACCCTGGGATCATAACCAGAGCTGAAGGCAGAAGCCTAAGGGCTGAGCCACCCAAGAGTCCCCGATCAATTGATTTTTTTTGACAGCACTTGTACTGGTTGCTGAGTGTAGCTCTAAAAGCCATCAATCTCCTCTCTATACTCTGTATTGAGATGTGGAAAATAAACTAATTCCTCAGTCTCAACATGCCCAGAATAAGTAGCCAAAAAGGAACTTTCATTTAAGATTCTCCTTAAAGTGTTATTCTTTTGATATCAGGATTTAGGATTTTAATGGCCTAACTGATTATAATTACAGACATTTATTCCATAATACTCATAAATGATGAATGATTAAAAAGGCAGTCTATTGAATTCATATTTTTCTAATCTATTTTTAAATTAGAAAACTCTGAGGCAGTAATTTAGAGTAACAAAGCAAAGATTGTTTTATGGTCCCAGACTTCTCCTTTATTTAATTAAAATTGCCTTAAAAAATAATTATTGGGAATAAGGTGTTTTGTTTAACAGGATATTAGAGTGTAACACCTTACCAAGTATACTTTTGAAAGATGTAATGCTAGTTTTCTCAAAATTATAAGTGGAAGTTTGCATAGAGGATGCACATTTCCAAATAAGAATTATACATTATTTTTCTTTGGTCTATGGTACTGTAAATATACAGTTGGCTTTCAGGGTATTGGTAGATGGAACATGTCAACTTCAAATCAAAATGAAATTCATTTTGTGAGACAGTTTTCTTTCTTTTTTTTAAAGTTAAAAAAATTATCACACCATATCACCAAATTAATTTCTTCAACATTATCTCTTTTAATTGCAACATATAGTGTATGTTTAAACATGATACATACCATGTGTGTTATATGTTATAGTGTATAATATGTTTTATAAGGAAGCATGTTTACCTGTAACATATGAGAACATATGCTAAATGATGAGGATCCTTATTGTATTTGCATTGAGATAGGAATGTTCAACTGATTAAGAACAGTTCAGTGTTCTTTGTAGTTTCAGAATGCCTCTTGGAGCTAATTATTGGCGGCGCATTAGTGTGTGTGTAGCTTAACATCAGCCGCAGAGAAGATGGTAATGAACACAGTTTAATACTTGAAACTTGCAAATACCCTTTGAAAGGGAGTAGGGGTTCATCACTGCTTGTTACTTTATTTGGACCTTCTTTGGGTTTTCATTCCAGGTAGTACTACAAGATACAGGGATGTTCAAAATATTTATTACCTTATTAAGGTAAACTGTCTTCCCTGCTGGTAGATGATATTTTATAGAAAAAATACAAAATCCTATAAACTTCATGGTCAGAGTCCTGCCACTTTTTAGCTGACAACACTGTAGTCATTACTTTTATTCTGATTTTAAGGACAGTAGTAGCAGCACTTCAATTAACCAATTAATCAAAATAATATTCAAGTCTCTGCACATCTCGTTCATAAAGACTCCCCCTATTGCACATTATTTCAAAAGGATGCCACCTCCTGCTACGGTGGGTGTTCAGCTGTCCTAGAAAAGCACAGAAGTGAGCCCTTTTCATTGCAGTGAAAGAAGTTAACAACACTGACACTTAAGTGACCGTAATTAGTCCATTGAGATGGATGTGGGAACTTTGTACCTCCCTAGTGTCATTGTCACAGACTTATGACACCCTCTAAATTGCAGTAGTTCATTGGTTCATTTTCCAAATGGTTTTCTCACTTAGAATGCCTAGAAGCCCCCAATTTTTTTTTTTTTTTAATAAAGGTCTTGGGTACTCTAGAAAACAACTTCAATAGAAGAAAGTCTAAAGGGAGACCTTATGCCTTTCAAACTGCTGTGTTTTCTCAGTGTTTATATATATGAGAAAGACACATCAAATGATCATATAGAAAAACCAAATCCTTATAATTGATAACATTAAACATTTAGCAGAGCAAGTGTGAAAGTTGAGAGATGAGTTTTCCATGAATACAAGTTAAAAATCACAAAAGAGTAATAAGAAGGTACATCCCGCCCTATTCAAACTAGTTCTTCCAAAGGTTTGACATGCTTTATGAAATTAAGTTTATAATAATAACAAGACACAAAATATGTTTTCAGGTGACAGATCATGCAACAACTAACATGCCAATTTTATTTTAATGCCTTTGCGCAGTAGTAGAGAACAATATACTAGTGTGTAGTAGTTTTTTATATGAATGTTCCTATAAATGGTCTATTTTTATTTTTTCTTAAGATTTTATTTATTCATTTGACAGAGAGAGAGAGCACATAAGCAAGGGCAGAGGAATAGGGAGAGGGAGAAGTAGGCTCCCAGCTGAGCAGGGATCTCAGTGCAGGGCTTGACCCAGGACTTTGGGGTCATGACCTCAGCCCAAGGCAGATGCTTAACAAACTGAGCCACCCAGGCACCCCAAATAGTCCATTTTTTAAATGCAAATGTATCTTAAAACTGCTTTAGATAAACTTCCCTCAAAAATTAGGGAATGCAAAGTAAACTATCAACAATACACCTGAAAATTCATAAGCAAATTCTTGTTGGACTATAGAGGAAAGCAAAAAAACAGAAAAAAGGATGAGACAGAATTGTAGCACACTGTAGTATGAAAGGAGTGAAATACTGACTAACAGAATTACATTTACTAACTGTTCCCTTTCTCCTTTGAACCAGCATGGAAAGCAAAAAAAAGCTATTAGAAATCAGACGAGTTGCCCATAGAGTGAAGAAATGGGTGAGTTGCTTGATTTTCCAAAGCAGTGATATTATTATTTGTAAGGACTCCACCAGTTATTACGGGAACCCAAAAGTTTTAGATAGATTCAGGAACATAATATCTGACGCATACTTTCAGAATGTGTTGCTTCATATCGCAAGGACACTTTAGTATGCGGCTGATTGAAGAGATCCTGGGGCCCAAGCAATGTCATCAAAGATCTCTCGCTCCTTCTTTCAGTTCTGTGTATCTCTGAAAATAATCTGACTACAGTAAATTTCCAACCCTCAGAAAAGATAACCACCCTCACTCTCAAATTAGTCACCCCAGTAAAGATGCAAGCTGTTTGTTCCCTCAGTAACCTCAAAAGAAAGAGATAATAGTTTCATTTTTTTCAAAGTTCAGCAATGACCAGCTTTTGTGGTGAATCTATTCTAGAGTAGTTAGGCAGGCCAGTCACAAAAGCGTTCTTGGAAAAATTCCACCCAAAACACAGAGTATCGATTCCATCATGAAAAAAATAAGATCTTTTACCAGAAAAATGATGAAAGAGGTGCGGAATCATTGAATACAGAAGTCAGATAATCATCTCATACAATGAGAGGGATTCTGGACACTAAAAACACATGAGGTTGCTACTGGTCTTATGCAAGATTTTCATACAGATTACCTTACAGGTGTTTTGCGGACATTAAAAAAAATCAGAAATAATTAAGAGAAGTCATTAAGTGTTCACTGAAATGAAAAAAATAAGACATATCAAATATCTTCATTTATACTTTTGATAGGATGTCCAGATTGGTAAATGAAAAAGACCTTAGAGATACACTATTGATTTTTTAAAAAAATAAACTACTGAATAACAAAATGAAACTTGGAGTTAACTATCTTAATAATGGTAAGTTCTTAAACAAACTTTCCAGAAAATGTTCATTAAGGGGTCAATATTAAGGTGAAAGAAAGAGAGGTGCATGGGTGGCTCAGTCAGTTAAGTCTGCCTTCTACTCAGGTTCTGATCACAGGGTTCCTAAATAGAGCCCCTTTGTGGAACTCCCTGCTCATGGGTGAGTCTACTTCTCCCGCTCTCTCTGTCCTCCCCCTGGCTCATGCTCTCTTTCTGTCTTCCAAATAAATAAATAAAATCTTTAAAATAAGTGAAATGAAAGAAAGAGTTTAAGGTTTTGTTCTTAATCCTAATTCAAATTATTTTTTCAGCATTTTGGATGAGGACATGGAAATAGATGAGTAACATGTGTGGGTTATAGAAAGCTTGGAGGGAAATGTCATATCTAAGATCTCAAAAATATCTCAACATAATAGATAAATAAAGTAAACCTGAGGAGCTAGAAGTTAAGCTAAATCCTTAAGTTATTTTTTTTTTACTTATGCCATGAATCAAGCTTAGAAATAAACAATGAGGATTAATAAGAATCTTTATCAAAAAACTAAAGGAGAGACACCTGGGTGACTCAATTGGATAAGTAGTGGACTCTTGGTTTTGTCTCAAGTCATGATTTCACAGTGGTGAGATCAAACCCTTGCGGGGCTCTGCGCAGAGCCCTCGCATACTGGCCTATGCATGGAGTCAGCTTCAGATTCTCTTTCCCTCCAGCTTGTGTGGGTGCACTTTCTCTCTCAAATAAATAAATAAATCTTAAAAAAAGAAAGACCAAAGGACATTAACTTGAAACAACCTCAACACACATTAATAATCTTATATTTTCTGCTAAAATGCATTAAAATTATTATTGGGTATGTTAACAAAATTTTTTTGTAATAATAATAGGTGGCATGATCATAATCTGAGAGATGTACAGATAAATATGAGTGTTTCCAAGGATGAATTATTAACACAAAAAACGATGTGAGAATATCAAATTAGAGGAAAGAATATTTAACAGAATAGTATAAAAAACGCTTCAAAATGCTTGAAAGACTCACGCAGACTTACTCTGTGCTTCCAAAAGTTATACCCAGAACTTGTATTTGGATTGTATAAGTCAGATCTACAATCAAGGACACTTTATTTTTTTCTCCCAAATTGTGCATTTTTACTGTTGGTTTTGAAAGTATATATATATATATATATATATATATATGTATACAGACACACACACACATATACATATAATTATGTTTTATTAATTACTGAATTTTCTACAATAATATGGTTCAATATGAGAGTCAATATGATTCTTTTATTTATTTGAGAGAGATCACAAGCAGGCAGAGAGAGAGAGAGAGAGAGAGAGAGAGAGGAGGAGCAGGCTCCCGGCTGAGCAGAGAGCCTGATGCGGGGCTCGATCCCAGGACTCAGAGTTCATGACCTGAGCTGAAGGCAGCGGCTTCACCCGCTGAGCCACCCAGGCGCCCCGAGAGTCAATATGATTCAATAATGACATCTTCCAGTGTCATTTCAAGGCAAGTCCACACAAAAAGTATATGGTTAGACCAGATAACTTTGAATCCCAGTTCAAAATATTAATGCTTTGGATTTCTATAAAATTATTCATGGCTGAGGAAGCAGGATATTGGAAGTATCTGGTTGAAAGAGTAGTTTTCAAGGTAGGTCACAGAGAAATGGCCTGTCTAGCTGGCAGTAAGAATTTGTGATCATTCCACAAAGAAATATATACCTAAGACTGAAAAGATCAGACTCCTTGGAGGTTTATGAGATAAGAAAGAAATTCCCTTTCTAGAAATTGTTTTAGGAAATTCCACTATGTAGATATTCTTAAAAAAAAAAAAAAGCAGCTATGAAGGACAATGAAAGTAAAGATTAACAGTTTGAATTAAGGTTAATAGCAATTAGGAATTGTTTTCTTCTTGCTAACGGATACTTAGCATATTGGAATCGAGTATGTAGGTGAGTTGAAAGTATTAAAAAATAATGAGATAATATTTCACACTTACTTATTACATGAAACATACATTAAATCCCTGTATGCTCTATTTCAATTATATCTCCCATTTCACAGCACAGAAAATCACTATTCTTAATTATATATCTAACTTCCCTTTGGTTGTGTATATTGGCTTTTATGTGGGTTTTTTTTTTTTTTAAGACTTCATTTATTCACTTGAGAGTGAGCACAAATGGGGAGAGGGGCAGAGGCAGGGGGAGATGCAGACCCCCCACTGAGCAGCAAACAAGACACTAGGCTAGATTCCAGGTACTGGGATCATGACCTGAGCTGAAGGCAGAAACTCAACCGGCTGAGTCACCCAGAAGCTCCTTATGTACTGTTTTGCTAAAACATTTGTGTGTGTGTATGTGTTTTGCATGCTTCCACATCTATACAAATTGATTTTTATATACATAGTACATATATTAACATATACTCTTCTGCTACTTGCTTTTTTAGCTTAGAGATTCATGCATGTTGTATAGCTGTAGTTCTTGTGCTGTCACTATGACACTATATTTCAATGTATTTTATGTATTTACTCTTTTCCTGATGGAAATGTGTTTGTTTCCATTTTTGTGTATGACTTTAAAAATTGCACAGATACAGTGCAAAATACATTGTTTTGACTGACCAGCAACATCATCTGGGAACTTGTTAGATATGCAAATTCACCATCCCTACTCTATACCTGACAAAATTAGCAAATCTGGGGAGCAGTAGGACCTGCAATCTTCAAGCAATCTGTGCAGGTGAATCTGATGCACATTCAATTGCAAAATCACGAGCATAAAGGGCCTGTGAAGGTAAGGAATTACTGAATCATAGTTCTTAAATTCTCAAATTTACCAGATAATCCTATATAGTTTTCAAAAATGCTTACACAGATTATCAGTTTCACCATTAGTTATCTGAGCTCCCATTGTTCCAATTCTTTAAGACACCTGGAATTGTCAGATTTTTCGAAAAATTTGCCAATGTAGTAAGGTGAAATATTATCTCATTGGGAATTTAATTTGCTTTTCCCTAGTTTGTGATAGTTGTGCATATTTTCTAATTTTATGAGATATTTGTACTTCCTCTTCTATGAACTTCTTATAGCTTCCATTTTAAAATGTCTCTTTTCTGAGCCAAGATGCCCTTCAAAAGATGAATGGATAAAGAAGATACAGTCCATGGGGTGCTTGAACTCACGACCATGAGATCAAGACATGAACTGAAATCAAGAGTCCAACACTTATTTCAGGTGCCCCAGAAAGAATTTTTATCTTGTTTCAAAAACTCTTCCTTGAGGGCATGAAAAAAGAATAAATTTCAAATTTTAATTTTTTTAAAAATTTTTCATCTCCCTGAAATTATTTTATGAGTCCTAAGTAAGGATCCATTTTCCTTCCACAAAGAGAACCAGTTGTTTCAGAAAACTTTATTCAATAGCTTAGCAGTTTCTAATAATCTTCAATGGCACATCTTTTATATGCCAAATTTCTGCATATATATGATTTTTTAAGAAGATTTCTATTTCTATTTCATTACTTAATACTTCAGTATCTCTACAGTCTCTTGCTTCCTTAAAATAACTTTATACTAAGCCATAATACCATAATTCATATTACTCCTCCATATTTTTTTCATCAGGAGCTTCTTGGTGACTTCTGACTATAGGCACAAACACAGATACACAAACTCACATAATTTTATTTAGTTAGGCATTAAGCATATAGATAGTGGGATAAGGAAGATGTCAGTTCTCCCACTATCTATATGCTTAATGCTTAACTAAATAAAATAATGATAATATAATAATATAATATTATAATTAATATAATATAATATTATTATGATATATTATATGTAATTATATATATTATATAATGTAATAATATTATAATATTATTATGGTATGGTATTATATCTTTCCATTAATGTCTTTCTTAATATCTTATTATAGAGTTTCATAATTTTCTTCATAAAAGTAAAGCACATTTGTGATTTGTTACTAAGTTCTTTATATTATTATTTTTTTATTTCTCTAATAGCTATCATCTTTTCCTAAATTAAAAGGACTCTTTTTTTATCAATGTCTATATAAACAGTTGTCCTTAGGTTTTGGAATTTTATTCAGAGATGTTAATATATTCTCAAATACATAGTAATTTATGTAAATTATTTTGAAATTTTAATAAAGACATGTTTTTTCTTTCAAAAAAAAAAAGGTCTTGATAGTTTTTATTTTTATTATTTACCTTATTGTACTGACCAGGACCTCCGATACCATTTTGAAGAGAAGTAATAATAGTTATTTTTTTCCATATACATTTTTGTATATGAAGTCATCTTTTCAGGTTTTGGAGATTTGTTCTCAGAGTGTCATAAAAGTGTTTTTTTTAAAACCATATATGGATGAATTGATCTTATTGAATGCTTTCTCTGTTACATGTATTACTATAATCATATTTTTCATTGTTAGTGTCCTATTATGATGAATAATCTATGTAGATTCTCTAATCTTAATTTATAGTAGCATTCCTGGTGTAAACACACCTTTGCCATTATATATAGCTTTTTTTTTTTACATTGGTGATTCTATGTCCTAATATTTTGCATCCAAGTTCATAAGTCAGAATGGCCTGTAAAGTTTTCATTCTCATGAACATTTTCTTTTGTCTGACTTTTGAATTGAGACTATGTTTTTGTTTTTGCTTTGTAGAATTTCACATCTGTTTGGGGATATATTTATAATTATGAACTTAATTATTTCAATAGTTTCAGACTATTCAAATTTTAGACTTATTTTAATAAGTTTGATGGTTTATGTTTTACTTAGAATTTCTCTAATTTATCTACTTTTTCAAATGTACTGGCTAACATTGCTCACAATTTTCTCCTATTATTATGATATGCTTTGCATCTATATAGATAAGTCTCCTTTTTTATTTCAAATAATCTTTGTGTTTGTATTTATGTGCATTTCATTAATCTCACATGTTACTTCTCTTTAGGCTTTTCTAAGCACTGAATGTATAAGAACGTTTTGCTCAAGGACCCCAAAAACAAAGCAATTCATTTCAGATTGACACCAAGTCTCTAATTTTTAGGTTAACGTTTACAAACCATGGCAACCCAGTTCTTAGCAAATATTTTTTTAAAGGAACTGATTTATTAAAGACTACATAACCTTTGAGTTCAGGCCTCCTTTCCTTTGGAAAGAAAGTGATATTTCCAACTAAAAATAATTTCATTCTGAAAATGAAGATATAATGATTCGGCAATGTATTACCAGAAAAATCTTCTGTGTGTTTTAATGAAAGTAATATAAAATAAGTTTGCATATACATAATAAGTACATTGCTAATTGACTTGGAAATTCTACTCTCTCTAAAGATGATACACTGTCACTAGCAAACATGAATTTCCTGAACATGTTCACCAAAACCAGTGTATTTGACTCTGTCTGAATATTAGAATTACCAGAGGAGCTTTAAATACCTCAGACCAATTGAATAGAAATCTCCCAGGGTTGGGCCTGAGCCCAGGAGATTCAAACATGCGGCAAGGTCGAAACCACTAGCGTAAGTTATATATTTGTGAAACCCTATGCCTTAAATTCATTTGTAACATTGACCTGCATGGTTCTTTATTAAGAGAACAGACTATTGAGGTCAAAAACCACTACAGCTAATAGCTGAGTATTCTTCCTGAACTAATTTGACCATTATAAGACACTTCAAAAGCAATTTCCTAATCTGTATTTTTACACCGTTTAAAATGCTTAAATAGTATGCTGCACTTCGTCAAACATTTTCCTATGTTGTAGAATTAACTGTTTTATGCTTAAGAATATATTTATCTTACTTTAAACTCTTTCTTGACATTAGGGAATGCTAATGCTAATCTATTTTTAATAAAAGTAGCCAGTTAATCTCGGCTGGTTAAGGCACATAGTCAATAATACCAAAAAAAAAAAAAAAAAAAAAAGTGGGAGGGCTGTTACTGTCTAATGTTGTGAAGTTGACATTTAAAGTCTTTGTAACAGGATATTCTCAGAGTTGAATGAGTGATATGGCAGAAGGAATGGGTGGGTATTTTAAAAATGTAACTGACTTCAATCCATGAAGAAATACACTTTAAAAAAATGATATATTTATCTTAAACTGAGAGAAAGTGTGCATAAGTCAGGGGAGGGGCAGAGGGAAAGGATCCTCAAGCAGACTCCCAGGTGAGGACGGAGGCCTACACAGGGCTCGATCCCACAACCCATGAGATCATGCCTGAGGCAAAATCAAGGATCTGATACTTAACCAGCTGAGCCGCACAGGTACTCCAAGAAATATACTCTTGTAAAGGAAAATTTATAATGGTAATGTAGTTGCTTCTGTCCCAATTTTTTTTTCCCAATTTATTTATTTTCAGAAAAACAGTATTCATTATTTTTTTACCACACGCTTCTGTCCCAATTTAACTTGCATTTATGTATGCATTTATCTTAGACAAGCATGCTTTTATCAATTGAATCAAGTAATTTCATTTCATGTTTTCAGTAATTATAAGGCATAATATAACCATTGTCCTAAATATTTTCATAAACTAAAAGAATTTGGGTTATACTTTTCTTGACAGTTGTACTATAATGTAATTTTCTTTTTATTTTGGAGGAAAAAATATAGTGTAGTCTTTAGTAGTAGACAATTATCTGCTCTTCCTGTTTACTTTTGGTGAACTTCTCATTTCAGACCAAGGTTTTGAATGAGATATATGTCTTAATCCAGCAGCATAGGTGGGAACCATATCAGGCCTGGCTGTTGAAAATATTTCATCTAATTGTATGTAGGCAGTGGAGGGAGCCAGTGAGGGGTCCTAAAGCAAGCCCAGGAGATTCATCTCTTATAGATTAGGTTATAAAGATGGCAAAAATGGCTATCTTTGCTACAAATGAAAAAACAAAAATAAAAACAAACTTGACTGACAATGAAATCAAACAGTGCAGAGCTGAGAACTGAATCTTGAAAGAACCCCAGTGATATAATACAAGTCTTTAGAAACAAGTGTTTCCCACATGCTTTTTAGTATGCTGGCAATACATTCCATAGGAAGCTAGTACTTAACAGGTTTTTGTCACTTGTAAGAGGGTTTTGATTACTAAAATATTAAAACACTATTGATGTTTAAATTCTATCACTTTTAAGGAATATTACTGTATTTTATATGATAGTCAGGAATGAAAAATATAAAAGTTGCAAGTTAAACATTAAGTGTGCAATGAATTTCCGTTTCAAATTTGTTAGAATTAGAATTAGAAATTTCTATTTCTATTTCAAATAGAAATAATGGTATATGGTAATATAAAAATTGAGAAAGTAGGTCTTTGCAGATGACATGTGGTAAAATATGAAATGACAGAAGCTGAGACAGAAGATGGTAATGCCCGAGAACTTTTCCCCATGGTAATTTGTTGGATACTGCAACACAGGGCACGTGTTTATGTAGGCTGGAACATTAGGAGAGTTGATATAAAATGAGAGTATTTCAATTAGTTGGCTAATTATTATGTCTGACCTTAAGTAAATTTCTACAAATGAAATAATTTTACTTGTGCAGAACATTGAAGGAAGAAAAAAAAGCTCAACTTAGAATTTTTTTTTTTTTGTCCAGTGCTCGACATTCCAAGAAATCTAATTATAAGACAGTCATGCATATTTTAGGGCTGAAAATTCCATATCCCAAGCTCCATACTAAAGGAAAGTAAGGAAAAAAACAAAACAAAACCTGGAAATAAAACAGAAGGTAAGATAAGCTCCAAGAAGGAGATAAGGTTTGGCCACGAATACCCCCCAAGTGTCTTCCATCTTACACAGACTGCCTACACATGGTGAAGAAGTAAGTCCACACTTCACAATACAATAAAAATAAAAAGCAGCATACTGGGATTCACTGAGGAAGGGGTAAATCAACTTTATTGTTTTAGAGATGGAGACCCAGAGAGAAAGAGGAGATGGATGCTAGGATTGAAGGTTAGAAGCTTTGGATTCTCGGTTCTGGTAATGACCCATGGAGTATGCGAATCAATGGGAGGCCAACATGGTTTAAATGGAATTAGTTGTATTGCCCAATAAATTCCTAAGTTTGGGAAACAAAGTCTTATTATGATTTAGCTTTTAAATCAATCCCCAAGCACTGTGATCCAAATATGTACTGCTCCAATACCCATATTTTTTCCCAAATATGGGAAAAAAATAAATAAAGTAAAATAAAAAGTAAGAAAAGGGGCACCTGGGTGGCTCATTCAGTTAAGTGTCTGACTCTTGATTTCAGTTCAGGTCATGATCTTATGGTCATGAGATTGAGCCCTGCATTGAGCTTCAGGCTAAGCATGGAGCCTACTGAATATTCTCTCCCTCTCCATCTTCCCCTCTCCCCCTTAGTCCCTCTTTCCCTCTTAATACAAACATCTCTGTACTAATAGAAAGGCAATGCTAAACCACAGCAAAGACCAGAAAGGTATTTTTCCAAACCTCTTTCTAAAATGTGATACTCTGGACAACACAATTGTGAAAACTTCCAAAAGGACAGAATCAGGAACAGGAAGATTGGTTGCCTGGAGAACTCTTCTGACTGTAGAGTAAGGATTCCTTGCTAGATGTACAAAAAGGACATTGTACCTGGTAGGGAATGATGAATAGTGCATATTCTTTCTCTATTTCCCCGGTCCAAATTAAAGTTTTTATTGAGGATGCCCTCTTGATTGACTGTAACAGTGCACTGAATACAATGAAGGTGAGTTCCAGACCATAAGAAGTTACTCTTACCCAGCCAAAAGAAAGGCTTATTAATTAACCAGGTACCTTAGACTGGGCGCTGTATGCAGTAATTGAATGAGAAACTAGGTAATCCCATACTAGGAAGAATTTGCAAAATGTCTGAGTTAGTTTATGGCATAGTTGCACCATTTTAAGAAAAGATGCTTTAATATTATCCATGTTGAGGAACAGATGGGAATGTCAGAAAATGTCTCTGAAATTTCTAGCTGTGCAAACAATGTAGGTTAAACATTGTTTAAACTGAGGATGAAGCCAAAGGAAAGCAGAGTCTAATGAAGAGAAAGGGGTATTGGAGCAGAAACAAAACTACTGGATTCCCTGCATTGCGGTGGTCAGCAACTTCGTTTCATCCCTAACCTTCGCAGTTATGGGAGCCCATAAACTCTTTGTTTTGCTTATACTAGCTTGATGTGAGGTTTTTTGTTTGTTTGTTTTTGTTTTGTTTCATTTTTTGTTTTTTGTTTTCATTTGTCAACAAGCTAAGTAGGAACATAAAGCTATAGTCACAAATTCAAAAGCTGTGAAGACCAGGAACATCACACACACACAAATGTTGAGAAACTAAGAAGGAAATAAAGCCATAAGAAGGAGTAGGGACAGTGGACACCAATACTTTGCTACACTGATTGTGGGAATAGAGACCACAATTTTATTAGTTTGCCTGATCTTTACAAAAAGATCTGAATTTTAAGATGAAATCTTCTCAAAGTGAATTATTTCTTTATTATTTTATAAAATGTATTGTGTAGGCAATTTCTTAATAGCCTATGATTTTTATGTAAATACTTACAATGTGCAAACAGTAATTTACATTAAAAATGGTAGACATCTAAAAACTAATTTTTGCTTCAAGTCACATCTACCCAATCATCTCCCCAAAGTTTCTGTGTTTCTGGCAACAGAAAAATAATTGATATTCTATAAATGTTTATATACCATGTATTGCCCGTCTTTTAAAACAGAGAATGTAAGCCTCATATATCTCTCTAGGCTGGGAAGGTGATATAATAGAGCTAGTAGAAAGTAGTGGTTAATGTAGTGAAATTTATCCTTGACCAAAAGGCAAGGATTATCCTTGCCCTGCTGCATTCTATTTCAATTAAAAACAAAACAAAACAAAAGACAAGGTGTGAAACAAATTAGCGTGTGAAATTTTATTTCTGAACTACCAGTTTGAGATATTTGTGATCTATTTTTTAAAAGCATGTATGTGTATTTCTCTTACCTGTTTAAAATGCATCCTAACTTTTCAGAAGGTCTTTTAATAACCAACTGTTTGAACACTCGACAAGGTAAAATTTTCTGTGTGTGTAAATACTTATACCAATACCCCAGAGGTCTGCAGGCTTTTCTGTATACAGTACCAAGTGAAGGAGGAAAAGGTTACTACATCATTATTGAAATGGCCTCATGTGAAAAATACAATGCATTCTCTGGACAATTTGGTAATCCTGCAAAATTAATTATGCCCTGGATAGGTCTTGTGCACACTGAGGGAGAAAAATAAAAAATTATTTTTGAATAATCAAAATGAAGTATAATAAGGGCACAAATATGAGTTCAGAAAATAAAAAGCAGAAGTCATATTAATAGGAAGACGATGCTTCTCACTTAACAAGAGTCAAGAGCGCTCTGAAATTTTACTCCTTCCTGTAAGGTGCAGGCATTTATAAATATTTTAGGAGAAATTCAGATACCAGAAGGAAAGTATTATGTTCTGAATTGTGTACCCCTCATATCCATATGCTGAAACCTTAACCTCCAGTGTGACTGTGTTAGAGATAGGACTTTGATTTTTGTAATTAAGGCTAAATAAAGTCACAAGGATGAGCCCTTAATCCAATAGGACTGGTGCCCTTATAAGGAGAAGAGACAGTAGGACTGCACACTTAAGCAAAAGACCATCTGAGGACACCAGGAGGAGGCAAGAATCTGCAAGGAAAGGGGAGAGAACTCAGGAGAAACCAAACTTGTCGATACCATGATCTTTCTCCATCAGCCTCCAGAAACAGTGAGAGATAAGTATCTGTGCTCAGGTTGCGCAGTCTGTGGCATTTTGTTAGAACAGCCCTAGTAAACTAATACAGAAAGGAAACCTTCTTCCCATTGTCTCCCCACCCAGCCCCAAGAGGTAAAATACCTCCCTTCTGCCCTTAAACCATCAATGGATCCACAAGGCTTAAAAGAGAACTGATTCTTTTTCTTTGTTATTTCAACCCAGGAGCAAATGGCGGGGGTGGGGGGGGGGGGTGGGGGGGGGGGGTGGTATCCTTTTAGTAGAGAAGAGTGGAATGTCCGGGGGAAAAGAAGGGAGAGTGGAAACAAAGGGGAGCAGGATGGTAGGCGGTGGGGAAGAGAAGAGTCAGTTTGAGATGCTAGTTGGTGTGTTTGAAACTCCTTGGGAGCCCAGGGATATGAAATGGAACTTCTCTAAAGTTCTAGGGAGTAAGATGCCACTCCCATCTAGACACAGGGAGAATTCAACCAGGCCAAGAACCAAGTATGAGAGACACCTGCACACCAATGTACACTATTTACAGCTACTAGGGCAAGAGGGAGGGAGGGAAGGAGAGAGAAAGAACTCAACTAATGAGATAACGATCCAGTTACCCACAGATGAGTTATCTTTGTAAACACTCTAACTTAAAGACATTCATCTAATAGTGGAAATTTTGAGCAGCATCAAAAAGCAACAAGAGGGGCACCTGGGTGGCTCAGTGGGTTAAGCTGCTGCCTTCGGCTCAGGTCATGATCTCGGGGTCCTGGGATCGAGCCCCACATCAGTCTCTCTGTTCAGCAGGGAGCCTGCTTCCTCCTCTCTCTCTCTGCCTACCTCTCTGCCTACTTGTGATCTCTCTCTGTCAAATAAATAAACAAAATCTTAAAAAAAAAAAAAAAAGCAAAAAGAATTATATTTTGTGGCTTCAGCTCATTTCTAGTCATATCACATTTGCAAGTGACCCAACCAATCAATTGAGTTCCCACTTATCTATTAATGTTTTCAGCATTATTCATTGAGACAATCAGGAAAGATCCAACATTATAGGTAGTACAGAGTATATTATCAATCTGAGCACCTCCGTTCATTTGTGGCCAACAATGACAATTCCAAGTATGGACTGAGCCTTATTTTGAGGAAAGGAAACCAGTGATGAACAAAATACATGTAAAGAGCTATATTCTGTAAAAAGTTAATTTCTAGTGGAAGAATGCATAAGAAAGGGGAGAAAAAGAGGCAATTATCTTATGTAACAGGAATGAGCTTAGCGTGTGCTCTAGGAGCCCCTAGAACATGTTTCATGTTCAAGCTTTAGAGGTCAGAGAAAGTATGCCACACGTGGGAACTGCAGAGCCTGGGACTGGTTATGGCTCTGCCATTGATTAGAAATGTAAATCTGGACAAATTCCTTAACATCTCTATCTGTCAATTTACTCTTCTATAAAGTAGAAGTAATAATGGTACCTATCTCAAAGTATGAGAATTAAACGAGTTCATATGTACAATACTTAGAGGAGTTCTTAGCATGGAGTCAGTACTCCAAAAGTTTTTTGTTTTTTTTTTTCATTATATTTTTATGAAGGTACCTTGGGTTTTTAGCAGAGAGATAAGATGGACCTCTCTTACACATTAATTTCTTTTTGCCTAGCCCCAAATCTGATCTCTGGCTCTAACATTTCTTGTCTTTTGGACTGTCCTATTTATTTTGTGTACATTTTTATAAAAATGATGGAAGGGAATGACCTTGAAGGGGAAGATATACTTAAGCCAACTTCTAAAGATGGCCCTAATACTCAATGCAGATTTTCATACTGTAAGAAGCAAGACTTGATTCTCTGAGAAGATAACATTTTGGAAAATGATACATGTTCGTCTTATTGTATCACTAAAGGAAGAGTCTGTGAAGAACACAACTCTGAGGCCCTGGCAAACAAGGCCAGGCCACATGCTTCTTTTGTACTTCTGCAAAATATTTCAGACAACCCCCCCACCTCTTTTTTTTCTATAATTTCTGTATAATGAATTTTAAGGAAAATTGTGGGATAGAAGCCTACAAATCTGTTTCTCACCTCTCACATACCCATCCTAGTGAGAACTTTGCACGTTCTCCTAATTTTGAAAATCCACAAACAGCTAACTGAACATAACCTATGTGCCAAAGGCAGCATCTGAGATTGTGCGCAAGTGCCAAAGTCACACGACTCCCTCCGTAAAGGCTCATTTTGTTCTGATCTCTCCTGCCAGCTTATGACTTTCCTGTCTTTGGTCCAGCACCGCTCACCCTCTTTCCACATTCTTCCCTCCTGCTGTATTCTTCCTTTGCCTTTTGGATGGTGCTATTTCTTTTGTGTTCCCATGTAGAAAGTCAGTTCAAGGCACGTGAATGTATCTGGTAAGAGCTAGGCTTTAAATGTCTTTAATTTTTCTTTATTCCATTTTGTTATCAACATCAGAGCATTATGTACCTCTACACTAAGATACAATTTTCCATCTTTGAAAAAGAGGCTTATTTTATTTTATTTTATTTTTTCAAGATAACTGGTGGCTTGTTAAAAATGAAAAAGGCGGATTAAATGAAGGCAATCATACAGCCAGGTTTACAAGCACGAGTTACTTACAAAGACTGCAAATCGCCAAATAACTTCTTTCTATCTGATATTTTCCTTGACTCAATTCCAAATACATATTAAGTAATGGATTAACTCTTTCCAGGAGAAATGCTGATAATAATTATATCACATATAGCTTCTGGGTGATAGGAATGCTAAATGCCGTTAGACTGAGCCCTGGTTGATTTTCAATTTACTTTCCAAAGCAAACCTTCGGATATCTCCCATATGCCTTTTGATATTTGTGCACTTTCGTTCATTTTCAGTTTGATGAACTTTTAATAAGGTATTAATTAGAACTACACTGATAGAATCATCATATTCATGTGTCTAAAGTCTACCTCCAGGAAATATTTACTGCTTACTCATTTTGTGCTAGGCATAGTTTTAAAGTCTCAATCCTTTTATAGTTAAACAGTAGATTTTTACAGAGAAAAAGACAACACTCTGTGAGATACAAGAATAGCAGCTTCAGTAAATAAACTTCTTGTTTCTCATTGTGCATAATTTATTTGACTTATATGTGATCTTCATTTTATATTTATATTATGAATAGAGGAGTTTACTTTCTTCATTTAACTTTTCCATCTAAACAAGCAAGAACTCTAAACCACATTCAACAGCATTTAACACAGATGCTATAATCTGCAGAATTAGATGTTTTTACACTCAAAATTTTCTAGACATCATAAATTAGGTTTTAACATTTTGTACCACCAATATACAATTATTTATGCATTTTTCTACTTAGAATTTTGTTTTTTGCAGGTTTTGCTAATGACAAATTATCTCAGATTTGCCTTATCTAAAAATGGCATATCTTTTGAAACTGTTTGAAAACAACTGTTTTCATCTTTGAAGGGTATTTTCAATGGATATAGAAACCAAGCTTTCACTACTGCCAATACGACATTCCATTTTCTTCTGGTTTGTTTTGTTGTTGTTGTTGTTGCTTTGGGGTTTTTTTGAAGGACCTATTTTCAAGGTTTTCTCCTTTCAGCAGTTTGACCAATATACTTCTAAAAAACATTGCTGTTTTTATATTGTAAATAATACATTTACAGGGTTTTCTGAGTTTCCTGGAACTACCAGTAAACATCTCTCATGGGTTTGAAATGTTCTTAGCTATCATCTCTTCATTTTTTTCTTCTTTACTCGTCTTTCTCTTTCCTTCTGGGACTCCCACTAGACCTATGGTAGCTTTTGACTCTGTGTTGCATGTTTCCCTAGGCTCCCCATTTCATTTTCAATTACTTTCTCTCTCTGCTTTACTTTAGATATTTTTCTGTTGCTCTGTCTTGCAGTTCATCAGCATAATTTTGGTAACATCTAATCTCATCTTGAAGTCATCTAGTGAATTCTTAAATTTAAGACATGACATTTCACAGTTGTAGATTTTCTGTTTGTTTCTTGGTTTGAAATACCTTAAGCATTTCCCCATTTTCATCTATCATTTTCCATTTCCCACTATTTTATGAAACATATTTATGGCTATTTTAATCTTTAATGTGAAAATTCCAATATCTGTGTAACTTATCAGTTTGTACCTTCAGATTCTCTCTTTCTCCTTTTCTTGTGTGTGTTTGTGTGTGTGTGTGTGTGTGTGTGTGTATCCAAATGTTTCTGCTCATCCTCAAATCAAGTGACTGAAACTTCAACATTGTTTTAAAATGGTTAATAATTCAAATGCTGTTTTCTTCCTCATAGATGTTTCAAGTTAGATATGGCAGTGAGCTGAGCTGAGGAAAGTTTACCGTTTGGGTAATACTTATTCTATACCACTGGGATGAGTATCTGCAGGATTTTTAAATGAGAGCCTGGACATTCACAGTATCTTTTCTAATGGGTGTTGATTTCCAATCACTATCTTCTCACTCTTATAAGACTGCTGTAAACTTTGCTATAATTAATAATAATAATCTTAGTTATTTTGTTTTGTTTTTGTTTGTTAGTTTTATGGGTTTTTGTTTGGCTGATTTTTTTGGGTTTTTTTTTTGTTTTTTTTAACCTTCACTCTATCTAGTTTCTATATTTAAAAAAAAACAACAATAACATTCTGGAACACTGAAAAGAAATAAAATAAATAAATAAATAAATTCAACAACAACAAGCAAAACAAAAAAACAGAAGCAGAGCCTAACTGGGAAATTAGCCTTTTATGGCTTCTCAAGTCCCCAAGATCTTCTCTCTAGGCTTTTGATGACTGCAAATATCCTGCTGGTTTCCTAGTCCCCCTCAGCATAGCTTTGGAACAGGACAATATCAGACCTCAGCCTCATGCCTGCATCCAGATTCAGTAAAGGTTTCCAGTGAATAGCAAGCTACAGAAAATCAGTTTATCTCTCCATATATCTTCCCTCTGTGGAATCTTAGTTTCACTACTCCTAGTTGCTCCTGCAGCTCTCCGCTACTTCTCTGATTTTGTTTTTCTCCTAGATTTTCATAGTTAGAGCTTTAACCTGCCACAAATTCCATCCTACTCAGAAATACAGTGTCTTTTGATTTTTGATTGATATTTTTCACAGGATAAAAGAATTCTAGTTTTGTAGGTTATTTTCATTAAACATTTTGAAAATATTATTTGAATACATCAAATCTTTTATGAGTGATTATTTCTCTACAAATCCATCAGCAATTGGTGTTGTCACACTTTTTAAATTTTTTAACCATTCTGACAGGTATAAAGTGGTATATCACTGTTATTTTAACTTACTTTTCCTTAATGATTAATGATGTTGATGACCTTTTCGTGTGTTTTTTCTGCCATCAGGTATTCTCTTTAATGAAATATTTCTTCATGTCTTTTCCCCCACTTTCTAACAGCATTTTTTTCTGTTCAGTTTGAAAGTTCTTTATATATTTCAGTACTCATACTCTTCATCATCTGTGCTTAGAAAATATATTTTTTCCAGTGTGTAACCTGTATTTATATCATCTTAATAATGTATTTCCTGAAGAAAATTGTTTTAATTTTGATTACGTCCAGTATTCCCTTTCCCTTCTTACTAATTTTGGTTTTGGTGTTAAGTCTAAAAACAATTTTGCATCAGTTTTTATATAAGGTTAGAGACTTAGTTCGAAGTTTTTTTCTTTCTGTCCTTCCTCCCTCCTTCCTTCCTTCCTTTCTTTCTTTCTTTCTTTCTGCATTTTTTTAATTTTTGCCTGTGGATGACCAGTTGCTGTAGCAGCATTTATTGATGTTATTGTCTTTCCTCTATTAACTTGCTATTGCAGTCTTCTCAAGAATAAGTTTGGCATAATTTTCTTTGTCTAATTTTGGATTTACTATTACATTCTATTGATCTTTGTGTTTCTCTTTCAATTCTACACACTTTTGTTTACTTTAGCTATATAATAAGATTTAAATTTAGTTAGACTGCTCATTCTACTTTATTGTGTATTTTGAAAACTTTTCTAGCTACTTTAGTTTCTTTGCCTTTCCATATAGAGTCTCACTGGGATTGTAAGAGTAATCATGTGAAACTTGTATATCACTTTTGAAACAACTAACATCTTTATTATATAGTCTTTCAATCTATGAGCACAATATGTCTCTTCAATTTTTAGATTTTTTTTACTTGTTTCATCAGTTTTGTAGTTTTTTTTGTTTGTTTGTTTTGTTTTGTTTTGCTTTCCCAGAGTTTTGTAGTTTTTAACTTTAAGTCCCATACATGTTAGTTTGGTTTATAACAGAATTTTTTTGTTTTTGTTGTTTTTTTGTTTTTGTTTTTTAGTGATTTTAAAGGATACTGTATTTTAATGTTGATGTCTATATATTAAATTTCCTGATCATATGAACTTACTACTTCTAAGAAGGATTTTGTAGATTTCTTGTGATTTGCTACATAGACAATCATTTCCTTGGCAAATAGGGGTATTTTTTTATTTTTTCTTTTCTGATCTGTAGGTTTTTATTATATTTTCTTGCCTACTGCATTGACTAGGACTTTCAGCTCTCTGTTCTATTGAGTAAGAATTGTGAGAAACTATATCCCTGTCTTGTTCCTAATCATAGGAAGGAAGCATCCAGTCTTTCATAATTAAATAAAATATTAGCTGTAGGTTTTTGGTAGATGTCTTTTTATCACATTGAAGTTCTTCTGGAAGTTTTTATCAAGTATATTTTATGCATCAATTAATATAATCATGTGAGTTTTCTTCACTAACCTGTTATGATGTATTATATTGATTGGATTTGGAATCTTGAGCCATTAACTCACTTGGTTATTGTGTACAATTCTTTTTTACATATTGTGGATTCTCTGACATAAAGGAAACATATTTTTAAGAATTTTTGCTTGTGTATTTATGACAGACATTGTCCTGTAATTTTCTTATTTTATCATTGTCTGATTTTGGTTTTAGGGTAATACTAGATTCATAAAGTGAATTGAGAATCGTATCTTCTTATTTTTGGAAGATATTGAGTAGAACTGAGTAGAAAGTATTAATTCTTCTTTAAAATTTTGGTAGAATTCTCCAGCAAAAACATCTTGGCCTGAAGATTTCATTTTTAATGAATTTTAAAATTATAAATTAATTTCCTTGATAGAGGACTATTTAAACTACCTATTTCATTTTTGGTGAGTTGTGGTAGTTATATTCTTCAAATATTTTTTTCATTTAAAATAATTTGTCAAAATTTTGTGTGTAGTTACTCATGGTATTTCTTTATTATCATTTTGATATCTGTATATCTGTAGTGATATCCCCGGTTTCATATTTTTTCTTTTTTCTTTTTGTCTCTTTTTTTATTTTTTATTTTTTAAATTTATTTTTTTAATATACATATAATGTATTGTTTGTTTTAAAGGTACAGGTCTGTGAATCATCAGTCTTACACAATTCACAGTACTCACCATAGCACACACCCTCCCCGATGTTCATTACCCTGCCATCCTTAACCCCTTGGACAGCAGCAAACCTCAGTTTGTTTCCTGAGATTACCAGTCTCTTATGTTTTGTCTCCCCCTCTGTTTCATTTCTGATATTTCTGATTTGTGTCTTCTTTTGTTCTTTGTCAGTTTTTGTAGAATTTGTCAGTTCTTTGTCAGTTCTATTGATCTTTCTTTTGTTTTACTGAGTTATTGCTACTTTTTAAAAAGTTTCTTTGATGTTGTGTTCTTACTTTATTATTTCTTCTACTGGTTGGAGTTCATTTTACTGTTTGTTTTTTTTTAATGTTCTTGAAATGAAGATAAAATTATTGATTTGGAACTTTTCTCTCTTTTAATGTATGGATCTGGTGTTAGACATTTCTTTTTCAGCACTATTTTAGTATGACCACAGATTTTGATGTACTTTATTTTCATACTTGATTCAGTTCAAGTATTTTTTTAATTTCTTTTGAAAATACTTGTTTGACACATGGATTATTTAGAAGTCTGTTGTTTAGTTTCCAAGCGTTTGGGAATTATCTTCTTATCTTTCTAGCCGTAATTTCTTCAATTCCATTTTGATTAGAGAACATTCTATATGATTTTTATTAATTACAATTTGTCAAAAATTTGTTTTATGGCCCAAGATATGACTGTCTTGTTGTACATTTCATGGATGCTTGAAAAGAATGTGTATTTCCTCTGTTGCTGAGTGGAATGTTCTATGTCAATTATGCCCTGTTTGTGGAAGATGTTGAGTTCCTTTATGCCCTTGATTATTTTTTTTCCAGTTACTCTACCACTCAAGAAAGAGGTGTTAGTGTACTCAACTATAATTGTGGATTTTTCTGTTTCTCCTTTTAGTTTTATCAGTTATTTTTTCCCATATTTTATATTTCTCTTTTTTGTCCATAAACATTTAGGATTGCTATATTTTTTTGGTGTTTTGATCCTTTTATTATTGTGTAGTTTTGTGGGTTTTTTTTGTCTTTGGTGGTTTTCTAAGCTCTGAAGCTCAATTTATCTAATATTTCTATATCACTCTTGAATTTATAAATTGAAGTTTTTATGATTTCTCTCTTTCCCACTGCTTCCTCTCTGGTTTGGAAAAAAAAAAAAAATCTAAGCTATATAAAACTTCTGAATAAAGAGTGCTGGTTTGGGTATTCTACATTCCATTTGGTAATACCGAAGCTTTCCAGTGTTAAACTATGTATGAATAAATTTACATGACTAAGGTCTACCTCAGAAGTGAGAGGAATGTTAGGTATTTGGATTTGGCTAAAGGGATATTCTCACTCTTACAATGATCAGGGCTTTACTTCATCAATCTTTTGTTTTTCTTTAATAAGTAAGACATACAGTCCTTATTGAAGTGTGAATTAATGAAATGACTAAAACTGCTTAAGCATTCAAATGAATAGACATATTAAGAAAACTTCTCTTCCTGTTTATTTTATTATTTCAAGAAGACCAGGAAATGATTTCTGGCTTGTCACGTTCCGTGCTGTAATCTCAAAACAACAAAGAAAACACCAAATTAAAAGTTTCATAAATGTTACCTTATATTCTATACTACTAACTTTTCCCCAAAATTAAAACTAGTAATTCAAATAATATGGTCTGATATTTTATACCAATACAACACTCCAATAATAATTTTGCTGTTTTTAGACTTACTAATTTGAAATGATAGATTCTATAGAGACTCATATTATTTAAAAATTATTTAAATGACCAAGATTCATTGTAATGGCTCTTGCAATATAAAAGTAAACTTCTTATGAAGATCAAATGGATTATTATGGGTTTAATATAGTTGATCAAAGCCCTGCACAACTTTACAAGATTGGTCTATGTCTGAAACAGGAAAGTTATTGTTTTATAAGAATGTAATCTTACATGTTAATCTCTCAAATTTTATATAATTAATTCATAACCATTACTATAATAATGTTATTCTTAAATTAACATTTGATTCATAATTCTTTGTTTTGACAAATTTTAGTCTTTTTGATAAATATAATGGTGAGGTATGATAATTTCTATGGAATAAACATTTCTTATGTCTTATGTCTCTAGAATTAATACAAACATTCATACTATAAGCAATGTTAAATATACTAACTAGTACATAACTTCAAAATTTGCATTTCAGTAGATGAATGGATATATAAAGAAATATGAATGATTCAATTAATGTTTTCTTTAAAGGAAAAAAAAGGTTGTTCAGAACATTATTTCACATGGATTTTTTTCTCGAAATAAGAGTATACAAAATGAAGTAATCGCCTTTGTGTTATTAAAAACTAAGGTGAGTTTTTACTGATAATTAATGCATTATGCATTGGATAACATGATTGTATAATTATCATGTTTATTTGATTATTTAGTATTTATACTTAGTGATTTTATTTTGTTTTGTTGTTTTTTAAGGGATTTGAATCAGCTTCAATACAGTATAAAACAATTCTGTTAAACATTCCTTCCTGGCTTGCCAAGAAAAAAAAAAACAACAAAAAACACTTTAAGGGAATTAAAGAATTGCTATTATCAGGCACCTGTGATGAGTCAATCACTGTAGATAAACACTAAATTTATGTCTGTTCATCTTGGCAGCCAAAGCAAAAAGGAAAAATGTGGCTCTCCCAAGGTTGTCTTCAAACACAAACATTTTCTTGGCTCAAAATTGAAGGAAGACTTTAACATGTGCTTTCTTATGTTTGGGGACACCGAAGAACATAATGGAAGATGTCTTCACACATTTTTATGAAAAACATGGACATTGTTTAGCTATAAAACCTGCAAGTTTAACATCAAAAGTAATCCAAGGAAGACCTTTCTATGGGACACTGAGATAATGAAGTCCACGTATGCTGTATCCTGAAAATCTAACTTAAAACAGATTGAGCCTAGAAAATCTGGACGAAAAGATAATTAACCTGTCCAAAAGACAGCTCTTTCAAATATCAGAGGTCTCAAATGAACTTTTGGCAAGAACTGCACTGTTGTCAATTTAGAGGTCCTGAATTACTAATATTTGTTTTGTTAATTAAAGATGGACCCTTCTTTTTGATTAGGTAATGCACAGCCAAAAAACAAAACAAAACAAAAAACTAAAAAACAACCAACCAAACAAAAAACTCTCTTTTACACAAAAAGAAATTTTGTACAAAACATGTAGACCCCAATATAATGCATTTGACAAAGTAATTCTTATAAAAGATAGTAGCTGGATAAAATTACAATTAATGAGGGGCACCTGGGTGGCTCAGTGTGTTAAAGCCTCTGACTTCAGCTCCAGTCATGATCCCAGGTTCCTGGGATCCAGCCCCACACTGAGCTCTCTGCTCAACAGGGGACCTGCTTCCTCCTCTCTCTATGCCTGCCTTTCTGCCTATTTATGATCTCTGTCAAATAAACAAATAAAATCTAAAAAAAAAAAAAATACAATTAATGAGATGGCTCAATATTGCAGTTATTTGTGTATTTTCATTATTTGTACTCTACTTCCATTGAAGGAAGAAGATTTTGGGTTTTTTTCTTTTTTTTTTTTTTTTTTTTTTTTTTTTTTGGTTTATCTTTGCCTTTTCTACAACAATGAGTAGAAATACCTTCCTTGGTACACATTCAACAAATACCTTTTAATCTGACTATATTGTCCATTCCTTTGCTAAGACATCTGCCAAAATACAGTTCACTTAGATTTCATGTAATTGATTCTAAGTTGATTTTTTAAAAACAATAATTACTCAAAAGTCATGCTAGACTAACTTTAATTTCCCCCTTTGAAATATGAAAGGAATTTAAAAATGAATCTAAGCTAACCATTTAAGAATCTTTTTACAATATTCTTATGTAAGACACAGCAAAATAAAGTTGAAATAGCTTTAGTTAGCATACAAGAGGATATTTTTTGAGAAATAGTAGGAAATAAGATAAATGTAGTCCATAACTTTATGGAGATTAAAATATAGTGGGGGGAAACAAAAATAATTTATCAAGTGTGATATACATTAAGAACTAAGAAATGTAAAGAACATGGTACGATAGAAACTTGTAATGGTGTAATGTAAGCTATATTAGGGATTCACAAAAATGCTGAGGAGTAATATTTAATACGAGATTTGAAGAATGAGTTGAAGTTAGCTGAGTAATGGAAGAGTGAATGACAGAATACTCCAAAAAGAAAAATAAACGCAAAATCTACTCTTGAGGGACAGCATGGCATATCTGAGATCAGAAATCCAGAATGGTTGAGGCTTAAGCAACTGAGAAACAGTAACTGTGAGAAACTGATGGAGTCAGATCTCAGAGGATCTTCAGCTCAGGTTTAAGGTTTCAGAGTGCGATGGCAGCTGAAATACAGACTATCAGCAACTTATCATCATTTCCTTCTATTCTTCTCCTTTATTTCAGGGGCTGGGTGTCTGAGCATTCTTTTTCCCAGGATTCCTATTGTAAGGATCTGGATCAGATCTACAACTGATTAGCAACTGTATAAGTCTTGAAAGGTCGAGGAGAAACTGAAATTGGTATTTTTCCTCTGGTAGACAAGTGAGTTTTGTCAGAGGAGAGATTTCATAGTGGTTTTGTGAATTTTCATTCCAGTTTGATGTTGAGGGTAATTATGATCATCACTGGCAGTTTCTTGTACTTCTAGCAACTTCCTGATCCCTTAAAATCTACTACCTTTTTGGTTTATGTACAATTTTCCTTGTTATTTAATTACATAAATCCCTAAATGAAAGTCATTTCTGTTTTCCTAACTAAATCCTGATTGCTACCGTATTTGGTATAAAAAGTGATGAGTAAAGTGCTATAAAAATAAAATAAAATTTAGGATATATAACATTGGCTTAGTCATGTAAGGTAAGAGAAATTAAATATAGCACACTGAAGGGAGAGAGAATTTTGTTATTCTGTAAAGAAATATGTGGTGACAGAATAATAGGTTCACTAAGTCCACAGACTATAAAAGTAGTCTGAAGGCTTTAGAATTATATTGTGTGATGAATACTATCTGCTGCATTGACAAAGGGGTTATAAAGAAAAGGTAAATTCAGTCAAGAATTAGATGATTTCAGGGATAGAAGAAAGTGAATGGAGAAAATTCAGAAATGATGGACCTTAAAGTGCTAAAAAAAAACAACAAACAATCTAACAAACAAACAAAAACTCTTTCTAGTTGTTTTAGGACTCTGGTTACGAAGGAAAAGACCAGAAATGTCTTCAGTGACAAAGGTCCTGTAAGACTTCTCATTAAACAAATTGGTCAAGCCAAACAGTAAATGTTATAGTGATGGTTTTATTTTCACAACAAAGTAATTATCTCAGGCATCCTTAAGGTAGCCAGCAGTAATCTGAGAGAAGAGGTAAATTAATAAAGAAAGGCAAGGGAATCAGACTTGGGAATTATGCATAGGAGAATGAGATGCAGCTAGAATGTGGATCTGAGTGGAAAGAATTAGATTAGAGAACAACTAACTTTTTAAGAGAATTATAGAGCCGAATAAATCATGAGACTAAAAAACATTGTCCAAGTATGAAGCTATTATTTGAAAAACTACATTTTTACCATTAGGGGATGATATGCAAAATGTCTTCAGACCTCAGAAAGCTGTTTCCTCAGCACATGCTAATGATACAGATATAAAGAACAACATACAAGAAAGAGTTTTCCCCAAAATAGACTTGAAATCCAGAAAACAATGGAAAAGATTCCTCCCAGATACAGTCATCACCATCTAATTAAACTATTCCCAACACTTAAGGCAAAAGGTCTTAATAAGGTCTGAACATCAGGATGTCTCCATTCTTTCCATTGCACATGGAAGCTATCATTGATGTTATTAAGTCCCAGTTTCTGTGTATAATAATAAATGTGTGTGTTAGGGATGGAAATAATTTCTCTTTTTTTGTGCATGGATTCCTATACCTGAAGAATCCATAACTGAGTTTTCTGAACTTTGAGTTGTATATTGTGACTGGAAATACATTGTATTGTCTCACTTGGGGAAGCAATGAGTGCTTTCAGTGTGTGAGAATGAACAAACTGTGTATTTAATGAAAAATAGAATGGACTATAGAGGAGACTCCTCTAAGTGTCACAAAATCCTTATCTTCTTCCTCCAGCCCATATGATTAGATTTTATTTTCCAGTCTTTATTGTAGCGAGGTGTAGTGATGCCACTGGATTCTATTCCATGGTGTGTGAGGGGTGTGAAGTGTGTACCACTTCTAGCTCAAGCCCATAAAAGTCTCCAGTACATGATTCCTCATTCTCATTCTTTACTCCCTGGGCATGCATTTCACTGTGGGGTTCTAGAGAATGGAGGAACCACAGGATTAGAGATGGCTGGGTCTTTGAATTATCACTTTAAAGACAGCCACACAAGAGTATCATGTGACTAGAATAACTAGCACAGTGGTAGATGGAACTACCAGTTCCAGCCCGACTGGTAAAGGAACACCCTCACTATAAGGAAACGGACAATAATAGATATGGAGAGACCAGTGAAAACCTTGGGGGAATTGAAGTTTTGGTGAAGGAGATTTTTGCGATAGTATTAAGCACGATCAAAAGCTGCTGAGAGTTTGTATTAGTTTCTTGGAAATGCCATAACACATTATTGCAAACCGAGTGGCTTTAAAAAAATTTTTTTTAGGTCACAATTCTAAGTGCTAGAAGTCCAAAATCAAGGTGTAAGCAGGTCTTGCATAACCCCCTTGGTCTCTCAGCCACCTTGGAGCCATTCTTCCCATTTCTTGAAGGAATACATGTGTCAGAATCAAATAGCCCTGCTGGCCATTTCTGCTTATCGAATCCTAGAAGTCATGCACCCTTCTTTCATTTCTTCCCATCTCTGCCCTTTTCAGTCCAAGCCGGCAGTGTTTCTGTGGTGATGGTTTACTGGACCCATGACTCACAGTCCAATCTCTGCAGCAGAAGTTAGGCAGCCGCACTGTTGTTCTCTTCAGAGCATGCTCTATCATTTCTTTCTTTCTTTCTTTTTTTTTTTTTGAAATTGGATAGCAACTCTTAAAGTTTTAGTTCCTCTTTGCTTTATAGTTTCTTCCTTCATTTCTTCCTTTCCTCTTGTATTTCACTATGAGCAGCCAGCGATAACCAGGCTGTGCTTTCCACACATGGCTTGGAAATTCCCTCAGCTAAATATCCATGTTCATTGCCTTCAAGCTCAACTTTCCCCCAACAGAACAGAATTCAGCCAAGTTTTCTGCCAATTTATAATAAGAGTCGCCTCTCCAAAGGCATTTCCAAAATCACATCCCTCATATCTACGTGTGACCTCACTGGAAGAACATTTAGCATTCATGTTTCTACTAACAATCTCTTCAAGACAATCGAGACTTGTTCTATCATGTACCTCAAAAACCTTTCGAACTCTACCCTATTCTAAGGTCATTTAACATTTTTTAGATTTTTTTTTTTTTTTTTTACAGAGGCACCGCACTTTCAAGTGCCAAAATCTTTATTACTTACCTATAGCTGCCATAATAAATCACCACAAACTGTACAGCTTAAAACAACAGCAACTTATTATCTAGACGTTCTAGAGGATAAAGGTGCAAAATCCAGCTATAGGCAAGACTATATTCTCTCTAAAGTCTTGAAAAGGATGATTTGGTCCATGCTTTTTTCTTTGCTTTTGGTGTTGCTGGCAATTATTGGTGTTTTTAAAGTTGTAGATGTATTAGTCCAGTCTCTACCTCCATTATCAAGTGGTCTTCTGTGTGTGAGACTGTGCGTGTTTGTGCATGTTTATGACTCTTCTCTTTTAATAAGAACATTTTATAAGATCATTTGGAATAGGACCCACCCTAATTCAGTATAACTTTAACATGACTTGATTGCTTCTACAATGATTCTATTAGGATTTCAATGTATCTTTTCTGTGTGTGGGGAAGCACAATTCAACCCATAATAGGGGTCAAATAAGAAATTGTCTAATTGGTTTCATTGGTTTTAGTAATATGAAAATCATTGGTGATCATAAAAATAGCGATTAATAAATGTGTTATATAAGAATCAATAATGTGATATGACTACTAAAATAAACAATGCATCTTAAGATACTTAGTACAGTTATGTTCTTAAAGGAAAATATTGATATAAGTCTATGCTACTTTTTTTTTTTTTTTCCTGATCAAAGTTGGCCTATGTCACTAAATGTTATTCTGGCATCACAAATTTAGAAGGTTTAGGGAAATCACTAGGATAGTTATGTCTAGAAACAGTGATATATTTTAAAATAATGTGCTTCGACTAGAAAAGACACAATTTAAGGGCCTTTGATAACCATTTTTGATAGATGTCTCTGATACTTGATAAACTAGCATTTAGTTGAGAGATTAGGCTTATCCTGTGTAACTTCAGAAGACTGAGTTAAATTGAATGCAGGTAAAGAACATTTCATCTCAATATGAGAAAGAATTTAATCATTATAGTTTACTAGAAATGAAATGTTCTTATTTAAATGATATCAACATCTACGTGAGTGGAGAATTTTCAGCTGGGGTAAACAAATAAAAAAGTGGATTATATCATCTTCAAATTCTCCCAAACCATGTATTTTATTATTTTTTAATTAATATGTCACTTAAGTCTATTTCTAGCTGTAAAAAATTATATAATAGACATAGAAATACATGAGTTCCCCTCTTTGGTTATAACTGGACAATTTTTATTCAATTCACTGAATATTTATACTGAATTGTTTTTCTAATTTTTCTAACTTTCAATTAGCTATAATATAATTCTTAGACTATATTTATCCCCCTACCTTTGGTCTAGTCTCCTTACCGTAACACTTACTTAATAATTCTTTTTTAATATCTGGCTCTGACCCATACACTAAGTTCCATGGAAGTCTGAACCATGTTGGTTTCAATCAAAGCTCTTAGTTCTGTATCTATATCTACATTGTCTCATGTATAAAGGCCCAACAAGTTTTTGTAAATAAGAAATGCAGTTTTATCTGAATTAAGAGGTTTTAGTTGACTGTCATTCTATCAGCTCTTATAAACAATTGTGATGTTCTTCTCCTGATTGCCTATATATGGAATCAAAGCTTGAAGAGAAATCAATTAAGTATTAAAAAACCATTTCACGTTTATAATATTTATTGTTTAATTTTATTATGAAATTCCTGCTTATTTTGTGGGGTTGTGTTTGTTTGGCTCAGTCAGAAGAGCATGTGACTCTTGATCTCTGGATCACAAGTTCAGGCATCACACTGGGTATAGAGATTATTAAATAAATAAATAAACTTTAAAAAAATTGGGGGGAACACAAAATTGAAAAAGACCAAAGAAATATAAGCTACAACTTGAATCTCTTCACACATAATGAACTATTGTTATCATTATCTTATACTTTTTAAAAAAATAGATTTATAAGTCATGGGAATAAAAGGTACAGCACAAGGAATATAGTCATTAATATCACAATAGCATTGCATGGTGACATATGGTACCTATGCTTGTGGTGAACATAGCATAATGTATAAACTTATTGAATCACTATGTTGTGACGAAACTAATGCAACCTTTTGTGTCAGCTATAATCAAATTTTTCTTAAGATTAAAAAGTAGATGATTTTCATAGATGTGATTGTACTATGTTCCATAGTTTTGAATTTGGTATTTTATGATACTCAAAACAAAGCTTAACTGCTACATTTTTCTACATTATTGAAACTCTTAAATAGATTAAAACACCCCATCTGTTTAACTCTTTTAGATAATTCTACTATTTACTCAATATTGAGATTGCCTCTAATTCTAGTAGAATTTGTTTAATAAGTGTTTTTATGCTATCTATTAGAAGCAAGGCACTACTTCAGGTTGTAGGGATACAAAACAAGTCTTTCCTTTTATGACATATATGTTCTATTTGAGAAAGATAATGAACAAGATAATGTCCATTGAATGGAATGAAAGAAATTGAGCAAAGTGGCTTGATAAAAAATGTAAAATGGGAGGGAATCTACCTTAGAAAGGAAATGAAAGAAGAGATCTTGGGAAGATGACTCCAGATCTGAGATCAAAATGTAGAAAAGTAGACCCCATGGGAATAGTCTGGAGGAAGCATTCCAAAGAGAGAGAATAGCAAGTTCAAATGCCCATAGCAATATCTAACTCGGTTGTTTCAGTGACGAAGAGAAGTTAAGGGCCAGGAATGTGGCCAACAAGGGTGACATGGGAATGGTGGTGGGTATCAAAGCATATTGGGCACAGTGCTGCTCAGTTTAGAAGTTTGGATTCTATTCTAAATCATATAAGAATTCAGTAAGAGATTTAATAAAGGTCTGATATTACTGATTTGTTGTTTTACAAGCTAAATCTCTCAGCGCTATTGAGAAGAGGTAAGGGTACCAAGTAAAAACAGGAAAGTCAGGAGGTATTGAAGTAAGATTAAAGGCAGAGATGGAACTTCAGCCATAACAACTATGTCCTGTCTCTGAAACCTGGACTAGAAACAGCCTGTCTGCTGTTGTTGATTACCAGATGAAATTAACTATTCAGACAGTTTTCGGGCTCGAGTGGAGCATGAATCATCCATTAGGAAGGGGAAGCTGAAGTTTATGCCATCTTTACAAGGATAGAATCTTTAGATGAGACAGTGATAGGGATATCTCAAAACACAGCACAGGAGAAACAGAGATATAACCGAAGGGAGGGAACCAGTGATATTCCTAAATCTAAAAATTAGCAAATCAACTTCTACAATGTATAAAAAAAGGTAATATACGATCAAGGATGCCATACCTCAGTAATGCAGAGACAATTTGGCATTAGAGAAAATTCAGTTAATACAATTTCCTACATCACATAAATATAAATTCCTATACTATTATAGATTAAAGTAATAAGAATAGGATAAGAAGAAGAGGAGGAGGAAGAAGGAAAGATACAAATATAATATTGGACAAAATTCAGTAATCATTCAAGACAAATACTTAACAAGTTAAGAATACAAGGTTCACTTAGAAAAATCTGTATCTTGGTTCTTAGAAATACGTAAGATAAGTATGTTAGGTAATATATATTTTTTAAATAGAGGAAACTAGTATTTATAAAGATTGATTAATTTGGTCAATGTCACAGTGGTAGGAAATGAGCAAAGACTTAATACTTCGACTTTTAAACTCTAAGATGATTTTTGTCCCATGTAGCTTGCTATCTACTAAATTCCTTGACTGAATCTATTTAATGTTCAGGAAATGCAATTTAAGTAGCTCCCTTTTAGGAGTACCACATAAGAGATTAAATTGGTTCATTTTAAAAAGTTTCTAGTGATCCATGAAATGTCTACACTGTTAATAGGAAATTACTTATGGATCAATGCTATGTGTTTTGCCAAAGAAACATTTTGAAAAGCAATGGGCCGGATTCTATCTAGTTTATCCATCAAAAGTTAAATAGCTAAATAAATAAATAAATAATAACTCTCTTTTTTAAATGCTTACTAAATTCCTCCAGGACATGAATATTTTATGTACTACTTTGACACAAAAGATTAAGTGAGTTTTTTAAATATGGAGATTTATTTTCCTTTGCTCAGTAGTTAAATCTTTGATGCAGAAATGGCCATAGTTAATATGAAGAACTAAACACATTGTATGTACTTAATATTAATTATTCCTTTCATATAGAGACGTGGTTTAGACTAATGAATATGCTATTTTAAGTATTTGAGTGTTTGTTTTTTTTAAGCCACCAACCAAAGAACATCTGCTTTATACTATTTTTGGGGGGAGCTGGTGGATTTCTTCTGAACCCTCCAGAGCTTATTCATTTCCTTTGAACTACAGACCATACCAGAAATGTCGTTAATTGAAGTTAGGTAACAAGTCAGCAAAGTTCATTGTCCTAGAGATGAAGGAAATATGCCATTGCCTTTTCATTAAATTTTTCCAAAAAAATATAACTTTAAAACTTTACTTCCCACATAACATTGTCTCAGTTTCCAAATCTTTATCCCTCTTTATTTAAACACCCATCTGTTGTTTTACCTATGCTCAAAATTTTTAATTGAAAATTTATTCTGTTCCAAGCAATATTTGGGACACTGAGTTAGAAGGACAGTCTCTGACTGCCATGTAAACTTTCCTCTGGAACTTAAATTTTACTGCCACAGACCAAATTTATTCAGATAAACACAAAAATGAATATAATATAACAAGTAAAATAAATGCAAGCAATTCTTAAAAGAAAAAGTTTGTGGTGATGATAGGACAGTCATAAGCAAAACTGACCTATCCTGCGAAGCCAAGGAGGTAGAAGCAAGGCTTTCAATTAAAGTCTAAAGAAGTAATAGAAGTTGGGATATATACAGCTGCTTCAATCTGCCTATCAAAAAAGAGGATGTGACAATCAAAAAACAAAAATGACACCAGTGTAAAGCTTCTGCCTTAGGACAATCATACTTTTTTCCCTGAGACAAAATTTTCTTTCCCCCAAATATCTTACATACATGGTCAAATATCCTCTTTGCATTGAAATCTTCCTTAAATACCCTTTTAAAATTAAAAATCATTCCCTTAGTCCAATGCATGCTGCCCTTTAGCATGATATATTTTCCATCACAAAATATACTCCAGCTGACATATTCTATGTTTGTTTATGTGTTTATTGCTTATTACCTTCCTGTTAGTTTTCCTAAGAGCAAAGACTGTATTCCCCTGAATCATTGTCTAGCAAATCACAAGTGTTCAACAAATACTTTTTGAATGCTCTGATAGGTAACCTAAGCTTTTTATATGCATACAGTGTGATAGTTACTCTGTTATTGTTTTTTTAATGTACATTCTCCCATTCTATCTTCTTAGAACTACAAAGTTTGTATTATTCCTATTGTACTAAATGGGACATTTTAGGGTTGGAGAGTTCCACAAGTTGCCCATGATTATACAATTAGTAAATGGCAAAGGTAGAAATTGGACTTTGCTCTATTTGTCTCAAAAAAACCATACTTAAAAAACAAACAAACACTACACTGCCCTGTATTTTAAGTTTATACTTTGTTACCAGAAACTGTGTTACTAAAGATAGAAATAATGCAGAAAGAAAGAAAAAAAGAGTTCCGGGGTACAGATTTCTTCTCAAATGCCTCCCTTCCCTCCCTGAAAAAGAAATAGGTGGTCTAGTAAAGCTACTCATTTTGTGGCAAATCCTTGCTATGTGACTTCAACCTGCATACTTACTAACTAGATATGATTTACCTAGTTTCAAGTGAGTGGTATATAAATCCAGTGAATTTTTTTGTGTAGCTAATCCAAGTCTCAACTTAAGTCTCAAGTGCCTGGGAGAAAGAAAGAGAGGAGAGAAAAGTGGAAGAAAGAGGGGGAAGGGAGGAAAAGAAGAGAAATCCCTCTCCAGTGTCTTCACAGCTGATTCAGCAAAGGCGGCAGAAACTCGCTTCCATACCTTCTAGGATAAGGTAGACATTTTATTAAAAGGTCTCTTTCAAATGATCTATAAGTCACTGTATTACAATATTTTGCTGTCCTAGTTGGCATAATTTCCCAGTCTTTTCTCCTAAGCAAGCAAAATTCTCACACCAACATTTCTACATTTCCAGCTGGTTTCTTTCTGGCTTTCCTATTTGTAAAGGTGCCAGTACATCCCTCTCAGCATATGAGCCAGACCTGGACAATCTCCATAAACATGGGAAGAATCTCCATGACACTAATACCAAGGCAGACTTGGCAAAGGAAATCAGAGCTTTCCCCCAAGCATGGAAAAACGCACAATGGCCATGCCAATCTCCAGGCTGCCTGTGTGTTTGGCACAGTTTTCATCCTTTAAACTATAGATTCTCTGGTATTTGTTATCCATTTTAACATTTCCTTGAGCCAAGCCACCTTCTGGCATTCACGTCACCCAAACAGAGTAAAGAGTTTGTTTTGATATATGTTTGTTTTCCACTTTCAATTTTCACTGCATAGGCAACTTTTTTCCTTTTCTTTTCTCTTTCCCTCCCTCCCACCCCCCTCCCTCCCTCCTTCCCTCCTCTTCCTTCCTTCCTTCCTTTCCCTCTCTTTCTTTCTACCTCCCCCTCCTCCTTCTCTTCCCTCTCCTTTTTTCTCCCTCCCCCTTCCTACCTACCTTCCTTCCTTTCTTTTTTTCCTTCCTTCCTTCCTTTTTTTTTTTTTTTTGTTCCTATGGGCAGTAATTTTCTCCTTTTCAGAGCAAGATTATAGACATATTATAATAACATCCATAATTCACAATGAAAAACCAATTTTATATAAACTTATAAAACAGGCAGTTCATCTTCACTATTCCTTATGTGATTCATATTTTGCATCTTTGTGGCCATTTCTTAAATTAAATCTACATTAGTTTCAAAACATGGGAAAAGAAAGGGAGACAGTAACAAGAGGTGATGACCAAGAGAAAAATGCTTGTTATTGTATAACATTATTGAAAATAGGTCACCACTGTCCCATCTAAAACATTCTATGTGGACTTCTCTTATCTGTAAGGATTTTATTTCATTAATATATTAGATTACCTCCTGTTTTGGGGTGCCTGGGTGGCACAGTCAGTTAAATGGCAGACTCTTGGTTTTGGCTCAAGTTGAGATCTCAAAGTCATGGTATCAAGACCTCATAGGGCTCCACACTCAGAGAAGAGTCTACTTGGGTTTCTTTCTCTCTCCCTCTCCCTCTATCCCTCCCTTCTTTCAAATTAATAAATAAATTCTTAAAAATTTTTAGGAAAATAAATTATCTCTTGTTTTCTTATGCAACCCTATACCTGAAAAAGCAGAAAAAAAAGTTTGTTGTAGCCAGTTCAAATACTCATGGTCAGAGGATTTATTTAGGAATATTAAAATAAAATAAATGTTTAACATGACATTTTAAACACTTAAAAACTACTAAATGATTTGATTATACGTAAGCATTCTTCATGTCTTTGGATAAAGGAACTGGATGAATATTACAGCATACAGAACCAAATGACAAATAGAGGGAGGTTATCCTAAAAATATATGGTAATATGGGAAACTTGAAAAATCAAAGTTCCTTGGTTAAGGATGTCCCGACATTGGAGTTTCACACTTACACATAATATATATTTTTAACTTCACCTGTAGGTGAAGCCTTGAACATGGTTCTAAAATGTAACTAATAATACCCTTTACTATGTTACCATGTTTTATAACTTCCTAGCCATACTGAAAACAACCACCTCACTAAGTCTGACAGAATTTTAAATTTTTAACATTTTAATAATAGACTTTTATCTGTACTATTTGTTACGAGTTGTTTTTTTTAAAGACTTATTTATTGATTTGAGAGAGCGTGCATGAGGGAAGGGGTAGAGGAGAGTAGAGAGAGGATTCTCTCTCAAGCAGACTTCCCAGTGAGCAAGGAACCCAACCCCGGGCTCAACCCCAGGACCCTGAGATCCATGACCTGATCTGAATCCAAGAGTCAGCCATTTAACTGACTGAGCTACCCAGGTGCCTTGTTATGAGTTATTTAAAATTTTTATTTAATTTTGGTAATTGGTAAAATGTCCTTAATTAAAAATTAAAATAATTATTTCATTGATGTTTTCCTTTAAAGAACACAGTTCTGAGAATCAGAGTCCAAACACCTCCTAGCAGATTAAAAAAAAAAAAAGAAAAAAGCGTGGTGGGTCACATTTTCTGAAGCCTTTTATAAATAATTCAATCTTACTGTGAAAATTAATAGGAGAAAAACTTGTTTAAACTAGACTGAGGAGGCCAGAACGGGAAGTTCTCACACCCTACAGCTCTTTGCACTTGATCTTAGCCATTGTAGACCCAACAAGAAGAGAAGTACCTTGTAAATCACTAAACGTTTAGTTACGATTTCACTGCCCCAGCAGGAAGAAGAAAGACTTCCCTCCTCTCTTGGCAACAGCCTACCGAATGAGGAATAGTCACAATTCCGCCAGTGAGAAACCACTATTTTTTGAACCTCCATGGACTTTTTTGTTTGTAATAGCCCTCTCAACTTCCTTCTTTATAAATGGGTGTTTCTCTCCTTTTTTATCTAAATTTACCTAAGGTTTTGCTGTATCTTGCTCGTCCCAAATTGCAATTCTCTGCTATGCTTGAATAAAATAAACCCATTTTCCTGGTAAAATAAAAAATGAAAATATGTGTGACAGGAGAAAATAAGCACATAATTATAAAGATGAAAAGATGATGAAAAGATGATAAGGAATCTGGATATACACCCTCCTGCATAGTGAGATATGATAGAGCAGCTGCTGAAGAGTCAAATTATTACTGTATATTTTAGTATGTTAGAAATTCAATATAAAGTAATATATAAACCCCAGAAGTTAATATACAGAATTGTTATTCTACACAATATCTCTATCCCATTTTACAAATTAGTGTTTAAACTGCCGCTTTCAGCCTAGTAATTTCCCCCCCAACTCCCAACCAACCCCTTCCCCCAAGACCCTGCCCCACCCCACCATGTTCTTTCTTCCAATCAACTTTCTCTCCTGGCATCTAATGTCTCAGGGAACGCTGCTACAGCAGATTCAGTGAACTATATATTGGAATGATATAAAACATTGCAAGATTCTGTGAAAAAGATTACCTGGACTGGGGGACGAAGAAGAAAATTATAGTCATTAAGAAGGAACGTTAAGTGAAAGGGCATTCAGAAGGACCCTTATGTCCAGGTGGAGTCTTGAGACAAGTTGAAAATGACAGAATAACAAAAATGGTTTGAAAGGATCTCAAATCATAGGGAATGTGTGTGATTCTTTCTAAAATAATGGGAAGACTCATAATTTTCCCTCATCTGGCCTTGGAGTCTTCTCTGCACAGTGTGGCAGGAACAGTAAAAAAAAAAAAAAAAAAAAAAAAAAAATCTACCAAGAGAGTAGCCAGTAAAAACTGCAACAGACTTTCATTATTTTCCCAAGCTCACTAGGACTTGAAGAGGAGCAAGTAAATTTTCTGGGCTCTCAAGAAGGGAACAGAAGTAGCTGATATAGTCAGACCTGGAATCTCCTTGCAATAAGTAAAATGAGAATAGCATACATATATGGACTGGCATGCAGCATTTAACTTACCTAAAGGCAGATGAGATCATAATTCCTCTAGAGATCTAAATGGCTCCATGGATAGAGTTTACAAGGAGGTGGGAGTGGGGGTGAGACGGGAAATAATTCTATTCTGGAAGCCAAGAGGAGAAAGAGTTTCAAAAGAAGAGGATAGAAATCAAAATAGCTAAGGACTGAAAAGCATTTTATGGATTAGCAACCCAGCAATCACTGGCAAACTGAGTGCCGACTGGGGAAGCCATGATGGGTACAGACCCCAAATTGCAAATTTGTGAAAAACTGGAAATAGTATTTTGAGTGAAAATAGCTAATAATATACTTAAGATAACACCACAAATATTAACAATGAGGACAAAGAAAGAAAGCAGTAGTTGAGGGGTATACAGATGAAGGGACGTGGTATTGGCACCATTGTTTCAACTAGTGAAAGAGCAAAGAAATAATTCTATAGCTGTTGGAAGAAGCAGAGTAGGAGTGATTAAAAGAACCAAAGAGAAATGGCACAGTTTATGTGGTAAGTTAGCAGTGGGTGTGATTCAGGCCACAGGAGTAAAGTTTTATCTTAGAAGGTGTGTCCGTGACCATTTTCTGTATTAGATGTTTTTCTCCTGGGTATTCAGAGACTTAAGTATTAGCATAAATAAGCCCAGAGAATTGGAGGAGTTATGAAAACATATTTATATGGAGGCTTCTTTTTGGTCACTTTTTATTAAGTTCAATCCTTGTAATCTCATTTTGATCCAGCATGGATTTTCTGTTTTATTGATAGCCTTCTAAATATTTTGTATTCCTGTTCTCCTTCTTTGCTTCTCCTTTTCATTTGCCTGATCTGAGATCCTCCGTACCTTCTGCTCACACCTGATGGCAGTACATAGTTCCGAAAAATGCTGCATTATATTTAAAGTGTATGAGCATCTGAAAATAGTTAGAATATGACTTCAGACATTTAAGAAACAAAAATCACTATAGCAAAATGTCCTAATTTGTTGGAAGTCTGACCATTTATATGAACCACAGACTTGTTATAAAACTCACAACACTGGAGCTTGCTATTAAAGGTCTCTGTAGTATGCCCTATTTTATTACATTGGCATAACTATTACAAAAGTGCTCTAGCTTCTGAAACTTTTGTCCGTCCTTCCTTCTTCCCTTCCTTCCTTCTTTCCTTCCACTTTCTCTCTCTCTCTCTCTCTCTCTTTCTTTCTTTCTTTCGTTCATTTTTTTCTTAACATGAACACAATGTACCTGGATGTTCAGGTAATCAAAATTTATAAAGAAGCTTTATCCAACAAAGCTGCGTTCCATAAAAGCTCGTGGATTAGTTCCAGAAACACAGTTAGAGTAAATAACATAATAGTTGTTTAGCATTTTGATCGTGTGGCATGGTCAAAAGATCAAATACCATGGTGACAAAATATGTTTTTACCATTCTTTTTTTTAAAGATTTTATTTATTTATTTGACAGAGAGAGACACAGCGAGAAAGGAAGCACTAGCGCAGGAAGTGCGAGAGAGAGAAGCAGGCTTCTTGATGAGCAGGGAACACAATGCAAAGCGGGGTTCCATCCCAGGACCCTGAGATCCCGACCTGAGCCAAAGGCAGATACCCAATGACTGAGCCACCCAGTCCCTTCTGTTTTTACCATTCTAAATAGAGGCAATACCAAAGTATGACTTCATCAGTAAAAGCAAACTGAGGAGAAATAAGCTTGTGTAGAGATATTTTAGAATATTAGTCAATAGGAAGCATAAAAATACAAAGAACTTATTAAATCAGACCTACGACAGAGTAAAAAGAAACAGAAATAGTTTATTAATTTTAAATATCTAAATTTTTCCCTTTGCCTTAAAGAATCAATTGTAACTTTCATAACTGTAATAAAAGAGTATTAAAAGGAATTAAGAAATTTTCTGCCAAACTACCTCAAATTGTGTTCACCAGAACAAACAAATTTGTAAAAATGGTTAAGTTGAATAATAGCCAAGGAAGACAGTTAGTTAAGTAATAATTATATATTTTTGATATTATATTTTAATTGTGATGAAAACACAATTGTTGCATCTTCACAGAACAAAGAGAATCATAACGTGCATTTCACATCTCATAAATACAATTCCAATTGTTGAAAAGAGTCCTCTCTATATGAGACTCTTGATTTCAAGAGACAAAATGAGGGCTGCTGGGGGGGAAGGATGGGGTGGCTGGGTGATGGACATTGGGGAGGGTATGTGCTGTGGTGAGTGCTGTGAAGTGTGTAAGCCTGACAATTCACAGACCTGTACCCCTGGGGTTAATAATACATCATATGTTAATAAAAAAGAAAAGAAAAAGAAAAGAGTCTTCTCTCTTTGAAATTATGGAAAGGGTAGTACCATCATTTGCTTGTTTTTTGTTTTTTGTTTTTTTTCTTTTCTTACTTTTTTTTTCCTTTCTCCTTCCTGCCCTCTTCCTCCTTTCTTACTCTTCTCCTTCTTTTCCTTCCTCCCTTCCTCCCTCCTCCTCTCTCTCCCTACCCCCTTCCTGTCTTTTTTTTTTTAAGATCTCAATAGTATATTTACAATTCCAATATCTGGTTTTATTTCTACCAACATGGTTTTGAAAAAAGCCCTCCTCTGTTTATATGACGCCATTTATTTTACCAGGGCCCTATTTATTCTGATTTTGAAATTTTGTGTTTTACTTATTTATTCTGTTTTTAGTTGTATTATCAAAAAATAGCTTAGGAGCAAAAAATTTTCTGAGACATAACATATACAAATTTAGAGAACAATGATATAGGACTTACTCATAGTTACCCTAGAAGTTATCTCTCCACAATCACATCTCTTTCCTTCCTCCATAGAGCACCACCAAATGTTGGGGTAATCATGTTCTTGCCTTTTTTTTATATAGTTTCTAACACCTGTGCATGACCCATGTTCTTGAATATTATATAAATAGAACCATCCTGTCTATATTCCATTATGTGGCCTCTTCAACATCATATCACTGAGATTCACTCAAGTTAGTACATATTACTTTAATTCATTCATTATGATTCACTGTGAAATATTTATCTATTCTACTGTTGATACATACTGGGCTGTTTCTATTGTTTACTATTATGAACAATGCCAATTATGGATTTTCTAAAAGAAGGGAACTGAATCCACCAGCTACGGCCGGGGTATGGGCCATCACTGATGTGATACTGAAAAGTACAACAAGCAGATGGAAGGGAGCAAAGCCTCTTTTTCTTTCCCTGCCTCTGGTCTACCCCAGTGTTCCCATTTGCAAAACCTAACAGGAAACCAGATGACAAATGATAAATGTATCCGCACTGTCCCAGCCCCCAAAAGACAAAGGTGATTCAGAAAGGCGAATTTATAGCTGAGAGTTAAAAGTTTAATATAAAAAAAAAATAGTTGAACTAATTAATGCAAAAAATTAGAAATCAAAAGGCAATGATGATAGAAGATTAAAAAGAAAAAAAGGATGGAGACTGGAACTTACAAATAGACATTAAACAAATAGGAAATAGAGAAGCAAGGAGCGGGATAAGAGATAAGTGGGGAAGAAAATGCACAAGGTTCCCGAGAGATTTGAATCCGGGTATGGGGGCACCTGGGTGGCTCAGTGGGTTAAAGCCTCTGCCTTCGGCTCGGGTCATGGTCTCGGGGTCCTGGGATTGAGCCCCGCGTTGGGCTCTCTGCTCATCAGGGAGCCTGCTTCCTCCTTTCTCTCTGCCTGCCTCTCTGCCTACTTGTGATCTCTGTCTGTCAAATAAATAAGTAGATAAAATCTTAAAAAAAAAAATGTTCATCTGTTGATGGACATCTAGGTGGTATATATACACAATGGAATACTATGCAGCCATCAAAAGAAACGAAATCTTGCCATTTGCGACAACATGGATGGAACTAGAGCGTATCATGCTTAGCGAAATAAGTCAAGCGGAGAAAGACAACTATCATATGATCTCCCTGATATGAGGGAGTGGTGATGCAACATGGGGGCTTAAGTGGGTAGGAGAAGAATCCATGAAACAAGATGGGATAGGGAGGGAGACAAACCATAAGTGACTCTTAATCCCACGAAACAAACTGTGGGTTGCTGGGGGGAGGGGGTTGGGAGAAGGGGGGTAGGGTTATGGACATTGGGGAGGGTATGTGCTTTTGGGTAAATTGGAAGGGGAGATGAACCATGAGAGACTATGGACTCTGAAAAACAATCTGAGGGGTTTGAAGTGGTGGGGGGGTGGGAGGTTGGGGTACCAGGTGGTGGGTATTGTGGAGGGCACGGCTTGCATGGAGCACTGGGTGTGGTGAAAAAATAATGAATACTGTTTTTCTGAAAATAAATAAATTGGAAAAAAAAAATGTTGAATCCGGGTAAGTCCATATACCATGTCTTTTCGGTCATCTTGATCTCTACCACAGAGGACACTGAGGTTTTTTTAGAAAGATGTCCTTATTTAATTAGACTTACTTTTTAAAATAGCGGAAAGACCAAACTTACACCAAGCTTAAGAAGAAAATGTTGCGGGACGCCTGGGTGGCTCAGTTGGTTAAGCAGCTGCCTTCGGCTCAGGTCATGATCCCAGCGTCCTGGGATCGAGTCCCACATCGGGCTCCTTGCTCGGCAGGGAGCCTGCTTCTCCCTCTGCCTCTGCCTGCCTCTCTCTGTCTGCCTGTTCTCTCTCTCTCTCTCCCTCTCTCTCTGATAAATAAATAAATAAAATCTTAAAAAAAAAAAAAAAAGAAGAAGAAAATGTTGCTTCTCAAAGATTTGCAGATGGAATTGTGTTTAAAATAGTCTGGTCTGATTTAGGGAAGGAAAATTACAGAAGTAAATATTTTATTATTAGTATTTTCAAAGAGGTAATAAAATTATAACATATAAATGAGAGTGTAAGGGAGGTTGATACAAAAGTATGTCAAAAAATGGACTGACGGGGTGCCTAGGTGGCTCAGTGGGTTAAGCCTCTGCCTTCGGCTCAGGTTCGATCTCAGAGTCCTGGGGTCGAGCCCCACATCGGGCTCTCCACTAAGCCGGGAGCCTGCTTCCCTCTCTCTCTGCCTGCCTCTCTGCCTACTTGTGATCTCTGTCAAATAAATAAACAAAAAATATTTTAAAAAATGGACTGCTATTTATTTTCAACAGAAGAAAGATAGAAATGAAAAACAAATATCTAATAACTGACAAATCCTCAATCATTATGCCTGGACTTTTTAAAATAAATTAAATAATTAATGAATCAGTAATATGAGGTATGATGCTATGCCTTGATCTTTATGTCTTTCTTTCTTTCTTTTTTTTTTTTTTTTTCTTCCTTTCGAGAACAAGACAAGCAGTTAAACATCTGCCTTTGGCCCAGGTCATGATCCCAAGGTCATAGGATCAAGTCCCACATTGGGTTCCTTGATCAATGGGGAGCTTGCTTCTTCTGTCTGCCCCTCTCCCTGCTTGTGCTCTCCCTCTCTTTCTTTGGCAAATAAATAAATGAAATCTTAAAAAAAAAAAAAAAGAAATAAAAAGACAAGGTTTTTCATTCATTTACTTTTATAAAGTTAATTTTTGTTTATATCATGCATACTTAATTTTTTTCATACCAATCCTGTCTGTTTTGATTGTTTGTTTGTTTGTTTTGTTTGTTTGTTTTTGTCCTTCCCTGGAGTCAGATTCATTCTTCCTCAACTGCATTCTATAAAATTTTAAGTGATAATCTGTCTTTGGTAAACTCAACTTTCGTTGGTATTAAAATGCATTTCACCTACTGACTTAAATTTTATTTTTAAACAATTTTAGTTGAAACTTGTTTTTCACTTACACATAGCACATTTTTAACTCATTAGCTTTTGCTTTTTATTTTTGCTATTGAGATATCTAGGATTTATTTAACTGTAATCTTATTGTAAGGAATATTTCTTTTTTCTATCTTTGTTGTTTTTGTTTTATTTTGTTTCTAGTTTTTATTTAAATTCCAGTTAGCTGACACACAGTATAATATTAGTTTCAGGTATAGAATTTAGTGATTCATGACTTACATACAATACCTAGTGCCCATCACAGCAAGTGCCCCCAGCCATCACCTGGTTAGGCTATCCCCCAACCAGCACCTCCAGCAACCCTGTTTGTTCTCTATGGTTAAGAGTCTATTTTATGGTTTGCCTCTTTCTCTCTTTTCCCCCTATGTTCATCTGCTTCATTTCTTGAAACTTTTTCTGTGAGTATTTTTAAGTATTGGCACAATGCTCCCCAGAGTAAATGCCTTGTAATTTATCATACTTGGGATTTGTTGTTTTTACCAGGGCTATAAAACCATTCCTTTATTAGGTCTAGAAAATTCTCAGTTAATAATACATTATCATAAAGCATGCTTTTTTTTCCTATTTGTATTCTTTTCTCCTGGAAAAAAAATATATATTTATATTTATATTTATAATGAGATAGATGATAAAGAGATTATATGTATATGTATATATACATATATATACACACATACACACATATATGCATGTGTGTATATATATGACTTCCTATCTATCCTGTCTCCTCTGCTCTCATGTTTTTCTGTTTTTCTCTCATGCTTCATTGTAGGGAATTTTCAGATGGTCAGTTTATTGAGTGTTTTTTCACCTGCACCTAGCTTATCCTTTTCCGTGATTATTTATTCAGCTTAACTACTATGTAAAATACAGGCTCCTGACAACATAATGATACATAATTTTATACATTGAAGGCTCTGCCTCCCTTAAAATGTAGCAACACCATTCAACTTCAAAAATGGTTCTGCTCTTTCCACAAGATCAGAAACATTGTATTATAATAATTTGTTTTGGTTTTCACAAGACCAGAAATATTTTTTCACACTTATTCTTTGTGCTATACAGAAAAACCTAGCTTGATACTGTGGCAGATTCCTACTTTCTTGAATAGTCTGTGAAAATAACTTTTGAAGTTAATAGACCTTATATAATTCCAAAAAAATAAAAGAAAATTGCTAAAAATAAGAGAAATGTGCTTATGTTGCATCAAAGGCTAACAAGAGCTTTCTATGATGTGTATTATTTTTCCAGAAACCAAGATGATACAATGAGAAAATATGAATCCACAGAGGGACCCTAGGGCTGTCAACAGAGAGTAGTTACGAGAACCTCCATTTACCTTAGCATACTTGCTGTTTCATTTGGTTTGTAAGTTCTAATTTGGGTTATTCATATAACTGCAATAATTTTTGTCAATCACAATGCCTTAAAACACTCACCACACACACACATACACACTTTTCTAAACAGAAGTACTCCGCAGCATAGGTCTATACAAGTTTTACCAAAAAAGGTAACAAAATGGCTACATTCTTACAATTTGAACACCATTTGACAGTTTTAATCACTTTATCTGCCCATCATTTTTACATGTCAAAAACACCCCCAGAATTCATCAGAACAAAATATTACTTAAATTGAAAATGAAACCACCCAAACCTATTTCCCTATTTGGAAGTGAAATAGGTTGCTTTGTTTTGAAAAAATCACTATATACAAAGCCAAATTAAGTAAAGAGTATAGCATTATTTCAAAATAAAGATAATCTGTGACATTTTTTTTCCTCCACCCCCCAGATGCTACAATGTGTTCTTTTCCTTGGCTAAGCTTTTGGGCAATAGAATCAGACCCACAATTTTGAATTCTTGCCCTGTCACTTTTTTTAGCTGTATTACCTTGAATGTGTGATTTTTATCTCTGTATTTATATATTTACATAAAAGATGGTGACATCCAACATCTCTTTGATGTTAAGTAAGATAATAGTTAATAGTTAAGATAGTAGTTAAGTAAGATAATACTTGTAAAATGCCTGTCATATTCTCCACATTACTTTGGTGTTACTAGTTGTTACACTATCATTATTCAGAGGCAGTGCTATTGACAGCCGGAGTTTCCACTTGAAGTTATGGTGGTCCAGGACTATTTGGTGGGACATGAACCAGTGTAATGACTCCCAGGTGAGAACAGCATCCCTGAACCTTGAAGAACTCTTCAAAGTAAAGATTTGGTTTAAAATATCATTTACTGATTTAGTTCCTGCATTCCAAGTGTCCTCAATTATTGTAGTTTTGGTTTGCACAAAATAAAGTTTTTTCAACAATGCGACAGTGATTGTTCAATGACTATTTCCCTTCTACAGGACCCCTTCTGCTCCACTGCCTAGGAGCAATGGTCAGACCAGCTGTGGTTTGTGTCTCATTTCATCTCAAACCAATACCACTACTGAATTTGCCTTTTTTAACGAATGGCTTACATTTTATCTATGAGTTGATTTTAAAAAGTGTGCTGTGCTTATAGTAGACATGCTACTTTTAGTTTTATGCACTTTGATTTGAATGATCTATATGTAAGAAACTGTAAATTGTAATGTTTTTAATAGAAAAGATCATGAAATTATAGATTTGAAGAATTATTTTGAAAAAAAAAACAAAGTTGTGAAATTTTATAAAGAAATTGAGGAGGCATTGATATAAATTTTTATGGAATCTAATATATAGTTTTTAAAATATGTTATTCTATAACACTTAATATGTTATTAAATTGAAGTAATTTATATACCGTGAAATAGTTAGGAATGTTCTCTTTCCAATGTATTTCTATATAACAGAAATACGTTATTTAATTAGGAATAGCATCCGTGTGTATTTAACAAATATGCAATAAATATCTACTACATACTGGTCACTGTTCACATACTGGGGATTTGATTAACAATGTAAAGTCACTGACAAGGAGTTTTCCATCTGGCAGAGAAGAGACTATAGGACAGATATAAAAAACTACAAAAAGTGCAATAATGAATTATACATAAAGTGTCTGTAGGACACATAAAAGGCATTCAAAAGGTATAGGAGAACCTACTCAAAAGACTGGGTAAGAATGTTCCAGATTGAAGGAGGAGCATGAACAAAGGACAGTAAGAGGATTAGGGAAATGGAGTTGGGAAACCAAAATGTGGGAGCAGCTCCTTATAACAAGTACATACAGGCTTACCATGGGAGCATGGAGAGTTAAGCAAAACCCAAATCCTAAAGGACGTCATGGGTTATGCTAGTCAATTTTGATTCTATCATGAGAAATATAGGAAACTACTAGAAGGTTTTAAGTTGAAGGATGATGTGACCAGATTAGATTTTAGAAAGAATCTGACAGAGGATCAGAGAAAGGAGTGTAGACGCCATGCTCAGAGGAAAAGACCTAGTGGGAGTAGGTGGGCCCAGGAAACAGGAGTTGCTATAGCATTTAAATCAGAGTAGCAGTGCGGATAGGGGACAGTAGATGGCTCAACAATTTTGTACATAGAATCGACACAAGTTGGAATCCATCTCCTCATGTCAGTTTTGGTTTTTTTTTTTTTTTTTTTTTAAGGCTTGCTTATTTATTTATTTATTTATTTATTTGTCAGAAGGAGAGAGAGAGAGAACAGGCAGACAGAGAGAGGCAGGCAGAGGCAGAGGGAGAAGCAGGCTCCCTGCCGAGCAAGGAGCCCGATGTGGGACTTGATCCCAGGACGCTGGGATCATAACCTGAGCTGAAGGCAGCTGCTTAACCAACTGAGCCACCCAGGCGTCCCCTCATGTCAGTTTTGAGTCCCATTTGCTTTTCCATTTCAGGTTGCAGTCTTGCACATTTCGGTGAGTGAAGAGGAACTTTCAGTGCAAGAAACCCTGGCTTTGGTATCCATATGTCTCTTGTGATTGAAAAGACAAACACAAGTCACCAGGTGAACTGCCTAACTCTTATACCTTGCCTAACTCTACATCACACGGGTAAAAATTAGTTGAGGCAAGAATGATTGCATTGTTGGAAAATGTTAGCCTCATCTACACAAAACTTAATGAAGTGGGAGGAAAAAAGTGTGAAATATCTCAAAATTAAATATTTCAATCACAGATGAAATCATAGTTCAGTGCTGTCACTGTGGTTAAGTCCAAATTGTCATTAAACAGACACCTTTTCTAAGCAATTAATTGAGAATTATTATGTAAGAACTCTAATAATTATTACTAACAATTGTGAGGATTTTACCATTTGCAAAATATCTTCCAATCCATTATCTCATCATGAGAAAGTTTTCTTATGATATAATGTATTCTATGTGATATTGGCAATATATTTCATAAAGTTGAGATCACTCAGACTTTCTATGTGTGGGTTAGCAGAGCCATGTTCTTTCTAAAACATATTCTCTGTTGAGTACAACCAGCCACATCCTTACAGGAATTCATCTGTTTGAACATATTACCCTTTATTTGAAAATCTCTTCATTGGCTTCCCATAAAAATCTGTATTGATTTTAAAGTTTTGTTACTCACTTATAAGGCACTTAATGACCATAGACCAATATGTGTGCTAGATCTATTGTCTCTATATGTCCCTTGTTGCCCATTGAGGTCACAATGAGCAGGCTATTTAGTCCTTCCAAAAGCATAAACTCAAATTCCTTGAAGCTGAGGCTTTTAGAAAATATGTTCCCTGATTGTGGAATATAGTTATAATTTCAATTCGTTATATCCATCTGCCTGCATGTAGAAAGAAACAGTTGTGTTTGGTTACATCTCAAAATACTTAAGATTATTTTTGGCTGTCATATCTCTGTATCTTAGTATATGTATATCTTTAATAAAATCTACTGATATGCCTTATCCAGGTTATGAAGCTGAAAATTGATCATTTTCCAGCTCCACCAAGAGACATCAAACTTCCTCCTATGTGATTTGCTCCTGAAGAAATAAAGGGGTTGTTATGGCATGTGAATGCTAATAGACCACATAGAAAAACAAATTCTGAAAACAATATAAACTCTTCCCTTTATTCTCAAACATGCACTTCTCAAAGAGAGAATTGTAGATGAGTCAGTTAGGTTTAAAACTAGAGAATTAGAATTATGAAAAGACATTTAAACTGTATATGATAATGCAATTGCTAGCATCTCAATATACAAAATGAAATGGAGAAAAATCATCCTATAGAAGAGTTCCAAATAATCTATGTGGACTGCTTTCTTCCAGAAGGTAGAGCTTGATTCTCTTTTACTTGACTGTGGGCTAAGAGAATAGCTCACTTCCAAATGTAAGTAAGAAAAGAGAAAACTACATTACAGTAGAGATCTTGGCAGACATTAACTTCATCAAAGTTAATATCACCCGGGGTATGTTGTTGGTATCATTTAATCTGTAAAATGATGTAATGAGAAGTCCATTTCACCTTTGTGGCATTCTTCCTCAAAACTCCTAATCTCAGACTAAGTACAAGAAACCCATCAGAAAAAAATCAAAATTGAAGGACCCTCTACATCACATTGGACTACAACTCCTCAAAACTGATAAGATAACTAAAAATAAAGACAAAGGAACTTTCCAGACCAGAAGAAACTAAGGAGATGTGATTACTAAATGCAATATGAAACCCTGGACTGGATTCTAGAACAGAAAAATGACGTTCATGGAAAAGTTCTTGAAACCTGCAGTTAATAGTAATTCATCAATATTCATTTCTTTGTTCTGAGTAATGTGCCATGGTTATGTGAGGTGTTAATATTAGAGGAAAGTTTCTAGAAGTTAGAGTATATCTGAAACTCCACAAAACTTATTTTACAAACATGTATTAAGCACCTGCTATTCTTAAAATGTTGTTAAATATAGCTACACCTACCTAATATTTGATATAATGCTCTTCTTCACATATGTATCAATTTATAATATTAATAAATGTTTTGAGACCAAATCTGAAGAAATGAAACGGTCAAGATGATAATTGCTTATTAGCCAAGGAACCCTTTACATCATGGATTAAAAAAAGTAGTTCATAGTACCTATCTTTGTGATAATAATTTCAATGGCAAAAAAACCCAAAACGTTTTTTAAGGGCTATTTTCATTTTCTTTATTGCATTACCTTTCATACTTTATTTTATAATATTTTGAGATTTTTCACATATTAAATATGAAAACTAAATAAAACATGATGTAGCATGTCATCCAATAGAGGCGGCTAGCCAGGAATTAGTCAATGTTCCATCCGTGCTAACAGTTTTTGAGAAATTTGGCCACTCTGAGCTCTGTCTCATTGAAAAACAAAGAAAGAGGTGATTTGTAAGAGGGACTTTAGAATTCTAAATTTTATAAATCTTAATAATGCTATTAGAGGAGAAATCTTTTGCAAATAATAGCTTAAAATAATTTTGCTCATTTTCAACTTCATATTTTTGTGAAATGTTTTTGGCCAGATGACATACTATTAAAACCACAGCCATATATTCTAGCAACTATAACAACTATGATCTTTTTATGCATATCTTCCTTGACTATTTACATTGTTATGTCTAATCAGTTAATGAATATATTAATGCAATTTCAAGTATTTGAAATACTTGATGAGATGCATGACTATGGACTAAGAGACAACCTACTAGAATACACTAGATACAATCTCATACACAGCAAAATGTCTGTCTTCATTCTGGCAGTATCTTCTAAAGAACTTTCTATGTCAGTCTATACCTGTAGTTACTAAAGGGAGCAGCAACTGGAAAAGGGTCACTTTCTAATTCCATGTATTTCCTCCAAAAACATGTGAAGTTTTGATTTTTGAGACAATTTCAGTGAGTTTAGAAATCTTGTCAGATGAAACTTTCTGCACAATCTTCAGTATTTGCATTTCATCTGTTTTTTAAATATCATGTGAGTCATGTATTTATATTGTTTATAATGTACATTTTTCTTTCTTTCTTTCTTTCTTTCTTTTTTTTTTTTTTAACAACAAGACCATTAAGATTAAGGAAACACAGAGCTAGAGGGGAAAGGAATGTGTAATATAAGAAGCTGATGTAGGAAGGATGCTCTTTGGAAAAAGAGGGCAACATTAAATAAGATGTTTCTTTCTCAAGTCTCAGTACTTTCAACCAATCAGGGTACTTGATGCAAAATGAATCATAGCTGATCACTGAGACATGGACTGTCGCTTGTAGAGACCTTGGGCCAAACAGATATCCCAAGTCACTCAGTTCCTTTTCCTTTTCGGAAAAATCTTTCTCAGCAAGAGGCAGCTAGTTTTTTCGCACAGCAAGCAAGACTCAGCATGTGAAGCTTTGAACAATCCTGCACTGCAGGGAATGTTTTGCAGAAACTGCATGACAAGATTGCCAAAAAGATTACCTCTTGATTTCCTTTGTCCTTGGGTTTATTTCATCTAATAATGGGGTGAGGATGGGGCCTTATACAATGAAGAAAGAATTTATTCATGAGTTATATGTGGCAAAATTGTTTTAAAATCCTTGTTCCTCATAATTTTCTAAGAAAACAATACCTCATTGAATATAAAATGTATGTTTTTACTTTTAAAAAATGTTTATCATCCGACTATACTTTGTAAGCATAGAATAATTTGTTCTTGCAACAGCTTGAAGCCAGAATCCTAAAAAGAAGTATTTCTACCCTTTCTACTAAAAAGGTGTGAACAACCATTGGAACATAATATAGGGTCAAAATAAGTGAAAATCAGGACATTTAACTAAAATAGAAAAAAAATCTATAAGCAATATAATACTATAAATTTCAAACATGCTACTTTATCTATTACTTTGAGGACTGGCAAAAAACAATCTTAAATACCAATTATTATTATGCTAACAGACAAGGCTGTCCTACCCTTAGAAACAACACGAGGGGGGCGCCTGGGTGGCTCAGTGGGTTAAGCTGCTGCCTTCGGCTCAGGTCATGATCTCGGGGTCCTGGGATCGATTCCCGCATCAGGTTCTCTGCTCAGCAGGGAGCCTGCTTCCTCCTCTCTCTCTCTGCCTGCCTCTCTGCCTACTTGCAGCCTCTCTCTGTCGAATAGATAAATAAAATCTTTAAAAAAAAAAAAAAGCCATTAAAAAAAAGAAACAACACGAGGTTAGTGTGAGAACATAGTTCTAAGTACCATTTCTATCGCTTAGTGCTTAGCATTTTGGATTGTATTTTCTTAATTATGAATAGAAAATAATGATGGTTAGATTGCCTAATACATACAGTAATTTTGAGGGTATAAGAAAAGGTTATATATCTTCTTAGACTTATAAGGACATAGTTCATAAAAATTAAGCAGAAGTCTAGTGCACAGAAAAATTTATCATTGTAGTCTGTCACATTTAGTTTACCATAATCATTTTGGGTAGTCTACTGTCATAAAGACCCATAGTTAGGAATATCTAGAAACCCCACTTATATCAATGAATAGGCCATCAAAGCAAAAAAATCAGTAAGGAGCCTTAAACAACACATTAGACCAGATAAACTTAATAAGTATATATAGAATATTCCACCCAAAAGCAGCAGAATACAGATTTTTCTCAAGTGCATGAGAAAATCTTCAGGATAAATCACATATTATGTCATAAAACAAGTTTCAATAAATTTAAGAAATTTGAAATCCTATCAAGCACCTTTTGTGACCACAAAGGTATAGAACTAGAATCAAAACTGAAAAATAGAAGATTAAAAAATTCACAAATATGTGGAGATGAAACAACATGCCACTGAACAACCAATGAGTTCAAAGGAAAATTTTAAAAATGTATATAAAACCCAAAACCTTGAGACAAATGAAAATAGAAATACAGCATACCAAAATCTATGGAATGCAGCAAAAGCAGTTTTGAGAGGGAAGTTCATAGCAATACAGGGTCTACCTCAGGAAATAAGAAAATCTCACACAAACAATTGAATTTACACCTAAAGGAACCAGAAATAAAAGAACAAATGAAGACAAATTAATAGAAGGAAGGAAATAATAAAGATCAGAAGAGAAAATATGAAATAAAGACTAAAAATACAATATAAAAATTCAGTGAAAGCATTGGTCCTTTGAGAAGATAAAACTGACAAAGCATTAGCTAGACTTATGAAGAAAAAAAGAAAGAAAGCTCAAATAAATAAAATCAGAAATGAAGCAAAAGTTACAACTGATACCAAAGAAATACAAAGAATCATAAAAGACTATTATGAACAAATGTAGACCAACAAATTGGACAACATAGAAGAAATGGATAAATTCTTAGAAACAAAATCTTCCAAGATTGAGTCAAGAAGTTAATAGAAATTTTGAATAGACCAATTTACTGGTAAGGAGATTGAATGAGTAATCAACAACCTCTCAACAAACAAAAGTCCAGGACTAGATCGCCTCACTGGGTGAAGTCTACCAAACATTCAGATTTAATATCTATGCTTTTCAAACATGTTTAAAAAATTGAACATCTGAGGGGCGCCTGGGTGGCTCAGTAGTTTAAGCCGCTGCCTTCAGCTCAGGTCATGATCTCAGGGTCCTGGAATCGAGCCCCACATCGGGCTCTCTGCTCAGCGGGGTGCCTGCTTCCCCCTCTCTCTCTGCCTGCCTCTCTGCCTACTTGTGACCTCTCTCTATCAAATAAATAAATAAAAATCTTTTTTAAAAAATTGAACATCTGAGATCATTTCCAAACTCATTTTACAAGACCAGCACTACTCTGATACAAAATCTCGCCAAGGATGCCTCAGAAAAAGAATATTACAGGGCAATATCCCTGGTAGACACAGATGCAAAAACCCTCAAAAAATTTTAACAAACTGAATTTAAAAAAAAATATAAAAGATCATACCTCAAAATGTTGAAAATAGAACTACCCTATGATCCAGCAATTGCACTACTGGGTATTTACCTTAAAGATACAAACGTAGTGATCAGAAGGGGCACGTGCACCTGAATGCTTATAGCAGCAATGTCCACAATAGCCAAAGAACCTAGATGTCCATCAACAGATGAATGGATAAAGAAGAGGTGGTATATATACACAATGGAATACTATGCAGCCATCAAAAGAAATGATATCTTGCCATTTGCGACAACATGGATGGAACTAGAGGGTATCATGCTTAAAGAAATAAGTCAAGCAGAGAAAGACAACTATCATATGATCTCCCTGATATGAGGAAGTGGAGATGCAACATAGGGGGTTGAGAGGGTAGGAGAAGAATAAATTAAACAAGATGGGATTGGGAGGGAGACAAACCATAAGTGACTCTTAATCTAGCAAAACAAACTGAGGGTTGCTGGGGGAGGGGATTTGGGAGAAGTGGGGTGGGGTTATGGACATTGGGGAGGGTATGTGCTACGGTGAGTGCTGTGAAGTGTGTAAACCTGGCGATTCACAGACCTGTACGCCTGGGGATAAAAACATATTATATGTTTATAAAAAATAAAAAATAAAAATAAAAAATCATACAACATGATCAAATGGGACTTATTTCAGGTTTACAAGGATGCTTCAACAACCACAAACTAATCAACATGATATACCACATTGACAAAATGAAGGATAAAAATCATACAATCATCTCAATAAATGCAGAAAAATATTGACAATATTCAACATTCATTTACGATAAAACTCTCAACAAAGTAAGTAGAGAGGAAACATAACTCAATATAATAAAGACCATACTTGACAAACCCACATCTAGACATTATACTTAGTGGTGAAAAGCTGACAGCTTTTCTTCTAAGTTCAAGAACAAGACAAGGATACCCACTCTTTTTACTTTTACTAAACATAGTATTGCAAATTTTAACCAGAACAATTAATCAAGAAAAAAAAAAAAGAAAACATCTAAATTGGAAAGAAAAAAGCAAAGATGTCACTATTTGTAGACATGATTTTATATATAAAAATCTCTAAATACTCCACAAAAAACTGATAGAACTAATAAATGAATTTAGTGAAATGGCAAGGTACAAAATCAATATATTAAGCTCTGTTGTATTTTTATACACTCACAATGAACTATTATGAAGAAAACAATCTCATTTATAATTGCATCAAAAAGAACAAAATACCTAGGGATAAATTTAACCAAAGAGGTGAAAAATGCATACACTGAAAATCAGAAGACACTGATGAAAGAAATTGAAGAAGATATGAATAAGTGGAAAGATGTACTGTGCTCATGGATTAGAAGAATTAATATTGTCAAAATGTCCATATTAACCAGAGCAATCTATAGACTCAATGCAATCCTGTAGATGAGAAAATTCCAGTATCCTTTTTTACAAACCGGAACAAAGAATCTTAAAATTTGTATAGAACTACCAATATCCCAAATAGACAAAGAAATCTTGGAAACAAACAAACAAACAAACAAAACAAAAAACCAAAGTTGGAAGCATTACTCTCCCTGATTTCAAACTGCATTACAAAGCTGTAGTAATCAAAATGGAATCATATTAGTATAAAAGCAGACACATAAATTAATGGAATAGAATAGAGAGCCCAGAAAAAAATCCACATTTATATGGTCAATAAATGTATGCAAAGGAGACAAGAATATACAATGGGAAGAGGACAATCTTTAATAAATGGTTTTGGGAAACTTGGACAATAACATGCAAAAGAATGAAATTAGACTGCTATTTTACACTATGCGCAAAAATTAATTCAAAGTGGATTAAAGGGGGCACCTGGGTGGCTCAGTGGGTTAAAGCCTCTGCTTTCAACTCAGGTCATGATCCTAGAGTCCTGGGATCCAGCCCCACATGGGGCTTTCTGCTAAGCAGGGATCCTGCTTCTCCCTCTCTCTCTCTCTCTGCCTACTTGTGATCTCTGTCTGTCAAATAAATAAATAAAATCTTTTTTAAGAAAGTGGATTAAAGAATTAAATGTAAGGCCTGTAACCATAAGACTCATAGAAGAAATAGGTGGTAAGCTTCTTGACATCAGTCTTCGCAATGATTTTTTGGATTTGACTCTAAAGGAAAGGACCACAAAAATAAAAATAAATAAATGGATCTATAACAAACTAAAACGTTTCTTCATAGATAAGGAAACCATCAATGACATGAAAAGGCAACCCACTGAACAGGAGAAAATTTTTGCAAATCATATATCCTATAGGACTTAATACCCAAAATATGTAAAGAACTCATGCAACTCAATAACAAAACCTCCAAACAATCCAATTAAAAATGGGCAGAGGATCTAAATAGACATTTTTTTCCAAAGAAGACATACATATCGCCAACAGACACATTGAACAGAAGCTCAACATCACTAGTCACCAGGAAAATGCAAGTCAAAACCCCCAGTGGGATATCATTTCACACTTGTTAGAATGGTTATTAGCAAAGAATTAGGTAAAGAGAACACTTGTGAACCATTGGTAGTAATGTAAATTGATGCAGCCACTATGGAAAACAGTATGGAAGTTCCTCAAAATTTAAAACTAGAGTTACGGGGCGCCTGGGTGGCTCAGTGGGTTAAAGCCTCTGCCTTCGGCTCAGGTCATGATCTCAGAGTCCTGGGATCAAGCCCCGCATTGGGCTCTCTGCTCAGCAGGGAGCCTGCTTCCTCCCCTCTCTCTGCCTGCCTCTCTGCCTACTTGTGATCTCTCTCTGTCAAATAAATAAATAAAATCTTTAAAAAAAAAAAAAAAAAGCTAGAGTTACTATATGATCCAACAATTCTACCTCTAAATACATTTAGCCAAAGAAAATTTGAAAACAAAATGAGGAAGATATACCCTATGTTCATTATAGTATTATTTATAATACTAAATATATGGAAACAGCATAGTTTCCATCAATGGATGAATGATAAAGATGTGATACGTAATGGAATATTGGTCAGCCATAAAAAAGAATGAAATCTTGCCATTTGTGAAAACATGGATGGACCTTGAGGGTATTTTGTTAAGTGTAATAAGTCAGAGAAAGAAAGACAGATACTGTGTTATTTAACTTATATATGTAATCTAAAAAAAAAAAAGTGAGAAAATAAAACAGATAAGAAAGCAGGCTAGTGGTTGCTAAAGAGGAAAGGTTTTTGGTGGGTGGGAAAAATGAGCGAAGGAGATCAAGAGGTAGGAACTTTAAATCATAAAAGAAGTCATGGACATATAATGTGAAGCATGGTGACTACAGTCAGTAACATTATATTGTATATGTGAAAGTTGCTAAGAGAGTAAATCTTACAAGTTCACATCATAAGAAAAAAGTTTTGTTTTTTTTTTTAAAGATTTTATTTACTTATTTGACAGAGATCACAAGTAGGCAGAGAGGCAGGCAGAGAGAGAGAGAGAGGAGTTAGCAGGCTCTCCGCAGAGCAGAGAGCCCCATGCGGGGCTCGATCCCAGGACCTTGGGATCACAACCCGAGCCGAAGGCAGAGGCTTTAACCCACTGAGCCACCCAGGAGCCCCAAGAAAAAAGTTTTTGTGACTTTGTATGGTCATAGGTGGCAGCCAGTCTTATTGTGCTGATCATCCCTCAGTGTGTACAAATATTGAATCATTCTGTTATGTACTTGAAACTAGTATGTTATATAGCAATTTTACCTCAATTTAAAAAAAAAAAGTATATAGGTATGTGAGGACACAGGTGAGTCTGGACAAGGAAGGGCTTTCTTCTTGAAGTGACTTGTGATCTTGAGATCTGAAAGATGAATAAGAGGTGACAATATGAAAGATCTGAAATAGAGATGGCCTCCAAGAAGATGACTCAACATGTGGAAAATATGGCAACACAAGGGAAGCTACCAAGGCTTGAGTTAAAAAAAGAAACAGTGGTTTAGGAGAGCAGTGGCTTGAGTCAATTCTGAAGAGGTATGTAGGTTTCAGCTCATGTAAACAGTTAAATAATAGGTTTCTACTCAAGGAGTCATAAGAAATATTTAAAGAAATAGAGTAATATAAATAATCAGGTGTCCTTTTTTTTTTTAAGATATCATATATTTATTTGAGAGAGAGAGCAGGAGAGGGGAGAAGATCAGAGCGAGAAGCAGACTCTCAGTGGAGCTGGTAGCCCAATGCAGGACTCTATCCCCAGGACTCTGGGATCATGATCTGAGCCGAAGGCAGTGGCTTAACCAGTTGGGCCACCCAGGCGCCCCTACGTGTCCATTTTTAAAAAGATTATTCAAAAATAATGTGGAGAATAGATTGGAGGAGAACAATTATAAACCAGAGGGACTAGTATTTTGGTTATTTCAAAAGTCCAGGGCAGAAATGATAATTGGGCAAGAGAAATGGTAGGATAGATGGAAGTGAACAATGCAGTAGTAAGTTTCAAAGGTGAGGGCTTGAATATGGCAAGAAAGAGAAAAAGGTCAGTAATAACATGATATGTAATCTAGGCAAGGCAGGCCTCATCAAGGAGTTGTTCTTTGAACTTAAACCTAGGATGACAGGAAAGAGCCAAACACAGGACAATTTGTAGAAAAGAGAGAATGATGAGGGCAAAATCTCTAAGTTTAGAACTCATTAGGTGGGTTTGAAGAAGAGGAAGGATATTCAACAAAATGTAGGTAGGAAATAAATTTTGTAGTATGATAATGAAGTAATATTTTCTGATGACTTGAAATATTAGGCAATATCATTGTGCCATTGAGGGTAGAACAGAGGATGTTGATATCTGAGGAAATACATGGTATAAGATGGTCATTTTGAAGAGTGGAGCATGAATGATCAGAAAGGCATTGTAAGGTTCATTTGTTTGACCGTGCAGAGGAACATACGATCTTAAATTTAAAGTGAGACAGTTCAACAGATCTGTGTTTTCTCTTTCCCAGGCCAAGTAATCCATCCTCTTCTCATGTGAAATTTGCAATAAATTGTGTTAAAGATTGTAGCTTTGCCAGAGGAGTATGACAGAAAGAAAATGGGGCAAGAGAGTGATTATAATAATATATGACAAAATGTAAGGTGGGGAAAGAGGGATCAACTCTGTGAAACAGACAAAGGTAAAGAGCTAGAGTTTTTGGTAAGTGTGAACAAATACTTAAGTAAAAGTGTTATTATGGGGACTGGGTATGATGGGCCAAGAGCAGGATGGTTTACCTTTTGATTTTGCATCTTGTGGATTTAAAGGTGTCAGGCGAGCGTGATAACCACTACACTACGGAAACTTGTGGATTTAAAGGTGAATGCAAGTTCCACAGCACCATTTGCCAATACAATAGCCATGAGCCACTGTAACTACTTTAATATGAATGTTAATTAATTAAAAGTAAACAAAGTTACAAATACAGTCTCTCAGTTCAACCAGCCCTGCCTCAACACAATAACCACATGTAGCTAATGATTATGGTGCTGGACACTGCAGAGATACAGCTCCGTCAATGTGTAAGGTTCTGGCACACAATGGCAGTCCAGATCACCATCTCTGGAATGGTAGTAGAGAACAAGGATAAAGACTGTCAGTGTAAGTGAGTAAGACAGAAAAATAAGGATCTCTGATGTCCATTGGGTCTTTACAAGTGTACAAAACTCCAAAAAATGGTGACAGAGAGAGATGACACCGTGGGGCTAAAACTTTAGGGTAGGTGACAGCAACAAGAATTTGCAAAGAGAGCTATCATATGATGGCAGAAACAGGAAAAGATGTAAAAGCTTTAAAGCATAAATAGGTATAGATGAGCAATCCAAGGGGAAAGAGGAAGAAAGACCTAGGCTTCCAGGAAGAGGAGATGCCTCATGTGGGCAAGGGAAGCCTAAGAGAAAGATCCTTTTGGGGAAAAAAATAGGAATAGTTTCAAAAAGCTGGAAAAATGACACATAGAGTCTCTAACATGCTCACACACAAACTATCTCAGGTTAATTAACCTAATTAAATCTAACAATAGGTTCCCTGGGGAGGCTTGTTAGGAGACTAGATAGTCTACTATTTAGTTCTCTTGCTTCAGCAGTGTCTCACCTTCTCAACAATCTGCTTGTGTAAGTAACATCCCTGCTCCCCCTACAACCAAATAAATATGTAAAGTGCACAGTGTAATGCATTAGTGCTGACTATAGGACTACCTAATGATATCCTGAATAGGGACATCAGTAGTATTGTCAAATTCAGTAGAGATAAAATAATCTCCAATGGCAAAAACATATCTATATGTGTGAAGTTTTCACATATTCTTGTGTGTACATATATGTAATACTATATATGTAAAACATATGTATACATATGTGCACAAGATATATAAATCTCTTACAACATCATGATTCTAAATATTATTTATTAAATCTCTCACTTAGAAGAAAAATAACTTTTTGAGCAAAATGGCAATAGGAAAAAAAATACTTGGAAGAATGTGAGGGATTTTTCTACTCTCCATATGAAATCAAGGGGGAATAGAAGCAATTATCAAGGTAATTCAAGGATAGAAGATGAAAAAACAATAGTTGCTTAAATTATCTGAATCGTTAGTGAAATACTTGAGTTTAAGGCCTCAATTATCAAGTAAATGAATCTATTTTCTACTGTATTTTGCATGTCCATTTAATGAATAAATTAAATTTCCCTATGGTTCTAATTTGCCTCAGGGGCTAGAGAAGCTCTTTCTTTGCCCTCAAGGTACAATTAAATTTCTGTTGGCCTAGGCTCAATATTATTTAACATATAATATATTACGTTATTCCAAGGCATGTAATGGTAAACTGTGATCAAACCATACTAAAGGGGCAGGCTGTGCTTACACATAGCCAAAACCTCCATATGAAAAAGTATAAAGCAACTTGCTTTGCCTAAATGAATACCTTAGGAATATTGCTCATTTGGTAATTAATGAATCTTGATAGCTTAACATTTTCTCTTCAATAACATGTTTTTAAAATATTGAAATGATAACCATAAACAATATTTAATTAACATGACCAAAGAGGCCACAGCCTGTTCAGCTTGGGTTTTGTTGGGCATTTTTCACAACCACGCAAACTATAAAATACAAAATATTATTTCTTGCCAAATGTTTGATGTTAGCCATGCTTAAACTTTCAAAATTCTAAATTGGTAAGATGTAATCAAGGCATCATTGTTAGAAGACAGATGTAAGTATTCCTTGGCTATATTGAAGAAAAGAGCTCCTAAACTCATAGTATACCCTTGATAAATGTATTCAATTTAATTTGTTTAAATGAATTATTTAAAATAATGGGTGGAGTAAAATTTCCAAAGAGAGTGGTTTTGTTTACTTCAGAAATGTCATTATCATCCATGCTCTGTTGCCATCTCAAAACAAAAGACCAAAGGGTATGACCATAGGGATATTAGCAGGAAGAGCAGATGTTCTGGGCTAAGTCCATTGTAATTCTAACTTTATTGTACAGCACGTTGCATGTTTCAAACCTATATTTATACTTTAAAATTCAGAGATCATAGCTGAAGTGATTTCCCAAATTTATCAATAAGAAACTGTTTAGTAAATGAAGTATTGAAATGCTATGATCATACTCTGTTCTCTTTGATAAATTGAGTACTGTATTGTGAATCTACCTCTGACACCCTTTTTTCTTATACATGTCTAAAATTTGAAATTAGATATGCCTGCAACTTGCCAAGAACGCAGCCGTACTAAAATGCCCTTAGGTTTTCTTCTAGATAAGATTCAGCTGCCTTGCATCTGAAAGCAATTGAGGACCCATTTTAACATGAACTGAAATAGATTCAGAATGAATGTTCCATAAGTGGTAGAGAGGGCAAGTAATAGATTTTTGGAAGTGGTAACAGTATTAGGTCAACCCTAAATTCAACAAGTGAGATACATGATGCCAATGATCATGGTCACAAGAATCAAAAATAAAACTGGATGGTTTCGTGCCACTATGCAGACTGATTGTGGTTGGTCACAGCCAAATACATTTTAATATCTTTACTTATCTATAATTTCAAACAACTTATTCAAACACGCATTTGTTTACTTCAATTCCTAACAAAAGTGTGAAATAGTCAAGTGAGAGAAACTGCCCATATTTTCCAAGTAAGAAAAGTATACTTTTCAGTTATGTGAGTTGTTCAAGGTTTTATGAGTAAATAAGTAGCCTCATTCACCTTTACTCCTAGTCCCAATCTATTTTCATCAGACTATAATATTTTGCTAACACCTAATGATCCATTTATATCCAAGCTCATTATAAACACCATTAATCTGCTGAAAGAGGAAAAGAGCAAAGCACTGTTACTTTCTTCATGGCTTTCTTTCCTCCTTCCTTCCTTCCTTCCCCACCGCCCCCCCCCATGATAAATGTATTTTTTTTAAGATGTTATTTATTTATTTGACAGAGATCACAAGTCGGCAGAGAGATGAGGAAGCAGGCTCCCTGCTGAGCAGAGAGCCCAGGCTCTATCCCAGGACCCTGAGATCATGACCTGAGCCGAAGGCAGAGACTTTAACCCACTGGGACACTCAGGTGCTCTGATAAATATACTCTTTAATCCCCATCACTTATTTCACTCACACCCCACCCAATTCCCTTCTGGTAATCATCAGTTTGTTCTCTATAGTTAACAATCTGTTTCTTGGTTTGTCTCTCTCTTTTCCCTTCTCATCTGTTTTGTTTCTTAAATTCCACATATGAGTGAGATCATGTACTGTTTGTCTTTCTCTGACTGACTTCTTTCTTTTAGGATTATGCTCTCTAGATCCATTCAGGTTGTTGCAAAAGCAAGATTTTATTCCTTTTTTATGGCTATATAATGTTTCATTATACATATATACCACATCTTTTTTTTTTTTTTTAATACCACATCTTCTTTATCCATTCATCTTTTGATAGACACTTGGGCTGCCTCTGTAATTTGGCTATTGTATATAATGTTGCAATAAACATAGGGGTGCATGTATCTCTTTTATTTACGGTTTTTGTATTTTGGGGGTAAATAACCTATAGAGAGATTCCTGGATTATAGGTTAGTTCTATTTTTAATTTTTTAGGAACCTCTTACTGTTTTCTAGAGTGTTTGCACCAGTTTGCATTCCCACCAACAGTGTAACAAGGTTTCTTTTTCTCCACATCGTGACCAACACTTGTTTTTTTTTTTTCTTTTTTTCCTTTTTTAGTCATCTTGACAAGTGTGAGGTGACACCTTATTGCAGTTTTAATTTGAATTTCTCTAATGATGAGTGATGTTACACATCTTTACCTGTATCTGCCAGCCATCTGTATGTCTTCTTTGGATAAATATCTGTTCATGTCTTCCAACCATTTTTATTTTTATTTATTTATTTATTTAAAAGATTTTATTTCTTTATTTGACACAGAGAGAGATATCACAAATAGGCAGAGAGAAAGGAAGAAACAGGCCCCTGCAGAGAAGAAAACCTGATGTGGGGCTCGATCCCAGGATGCTGAGACCATGACCTGAGCCCAAGGCAGAGGCTTAACCCACTGAGCCACCCAGGCGCCTTCCACCCATTCTTAAATTGGATTGTTTTCTTGGGTGTTGGGTTGAATAAGTTCTTTATATATTTTTCCATAGTAACCTGTTATCAGATATATTATTTAGAAATATCTTCTCCCATTCTGAGGTTGTCTTTTGGTGTTGTTGATTATTTCCTTTACTGTGGAGAAATTCTTATTTTGATGCAGTCTTCTTCATATGCTTCTTAAAATGAATTTCTAATAGTATCAAATTCAAGTAAATTAAAAGCATTCCCTGAATAAAACAAATGTGGAGGAAAAAAATTCATGGCATTATATGCAATAATTTAAAAATTTTATATCTGTAATTTTTTAAATATAATTTTAAATGAATTAATGAATTGAGTTGTATCTATCAACAATTTCTTATTTAAAATTGATGCCTTTACTAGAATGTTAATAAAAATTATGTAAAACAGGACATACTTTGGAAAGATTTTTCTTATTCTGACATATCAAATATAAAATATACCTAATCTCTAATTTTGAAAATGCACCATGATGTGACTTCCAAAAAGAATTTTTCAGTAAGAATCTCTACCCTTTTTTGGCACTGATATTTATAAAGTCAACTTTTACTATACATTCTTTTAGTATAGATTTATGAATTAATTAATATTGATGTTATTTATTCTGTATGAAATGTTACCTTTTTTCTCAGCATTCTTTGAACTCTTTCAAATGAACCGTATAGAACCTGGCTTTAATACCAGCACAAAAGGATAAGGGTAAAAGTTTTGAAACCAATTTTGTTTGGAGAATTTTAAATTTGGAAGCTGTTGTAAGAAATCCTTGAGAAAAATAAGAATTAATTAATTATTAAATTTCTTAATTTAAACTGGAATTTGTTTAGTATCAAATTTATTTTGTGCCTGTTTTCCAAATCCTCAACAGGTTTCCTACATATTATTGCAATCCATATATATGTAATCTTGACAAAATAAGGTGGCTACTGTCTTCACATCTCTGGGACTTAGTGAAGCATCTTGGGAAGTAATTACTTAGAATTTCAAAAGTAACATTCAATATACCAATCAAGCGGTTATTCTGTTGTTATTGATAAAATTTCACAATAGCAGGGAAGTTGAAAATAGCCCCTGAGGGAAAAGATTGTACAAAAAAATAACTAGTTCTTTTGTAATTTGATTTCACATGTACATAATATATCTTTAATAATATTTGAGATATGAACTGATAACCAGCTTAAGTCAGTTGCCTCCTCCAATATAGAAAACAATAGGTTATTTTTCAATTATATTATTTAAATTTAACTATTTACATATTTTTAGAATTGAGAAAAGCATCTTTCCTCTAAAATCAATGAGATTTGTCAGCTAACAGCAAAATAAGAGCTATGATTTCTTCAAGTTCCAAATATACGTGAACAAAAAATAGAAAACGGTATGCTAGTGTAATTGTTATCTGATGAACACAACTACTAAAAACTGTAATTTCTCTCTTACTCTTTTGGCCAAAAATACTAATGAATGCTTATTGAGTGTATTCTGTATATCAAGCACAGCCCTATCAAGTTAGTATTGTTACAAAGTTCATTTTATAGATGGGGAAACTGAAGTCCTATGAGGTTAAATAAACTGCTTGTGCTTATTCAGTTGACAAGTGAATTTATTATTAATTTATTATTTATTATATTTATTTTTATATAATTTTATATAACTTAATTTTATATAATTTTATTTTATAATTTATTATTAATTATTTTTTTAAGATTTTATTTGTTTATTTGAGAGACCATGAGTGGAGGGGGGAGGTAGTGATCATGGGTGGGTGGTAGACAGAGGGAGAGGGAGAAGCAGGATTCCCACTGAGCAGGGAGCCTGATGCCGGGCTCAATCCCAGTACGAGCCAAAAGCAGAAGCGTAACTGATTGAGCCATCCAGGCACCCATGTTGGCAAGTGAATTTAGTCATCTAGTTTATCTAGTCCAGAATCCATGCTCACATTTACTAAGCTCATGTAAATCTGCTTCAATGTGTGTTGCTTTTTATTCCATTAGCATTATTTGACATTTATTGTTAATCCCAGGAACCAAAAGCTTTCTTACTACATTGGATAAAATGGGAATTAAATGCCTTATATTTGATTATATTATTCTAACCCTATTAATCAGGCAGGAAGTGAATTGTCACCTGAAAGAGTTTCCAATTCAGAGTTAAATAACTGTGTATACAGTCGAGTTTTACTATTATTTTCAAATTTTCTGAATAAGCTTATTTTGTTATGTCAAACATAATCAAAATATTCCCCAAGATCTAATCAATGCATCTTATCTCATTCAAATGATATCAGCTGGATCCTCTGAGCTATTCTTTCTTGATAGGTTCACCTGTTTACTTAAAGCCAAACTACGAAATCTTAAAAACACAACATATTTCCTATATTCTACATTAGAATATGCTGACACTTTTGCTTTATTTCTTTACTATATGCATCATGGCCCTGATCTTTGTATTATGTATCATTGCTTTCTTGATGTCTTCTCAGTGAATAAAAGATGAACTTTAAACCTTGTCAAGTGGTGATCAGTATCAGTCTTCAAGGAATAGTTTACAAAAATAGAACTTCAGGACTCCTTAAAAGAAGACACTGTTCAATTGCTTTAATATATTTTCTGTCAAAAACTGTAGTAGTATGACTGAACATAAGGTACTTTGCATGCAATGTATATCCTTTACAATGCCAGAAACAAATGTTCCTATAGGACAGTTTTCTCATATTAGCTGCTATCAACACTTTAAATGATGAACAGTAAGATTTCATCTATACCAACCATATTAATGCATCGCATATAAATCAAGAATAGTTGTCCATGGTCTTATTTGTTTAAAAAACTGCTAAATATTTTATGCAAAAATATTAATTAAGAAGAACATTTTCAATCAAATTAAGTTATTCTACTTTTCAATACAAGGGAACAATAATGTTAATAAAACTTACTAGTCTAGGCTGTTTTCCTTCATTATTTTATGCACGTTTGTGATTAGAAACATATATTAATTATATTCAGGACAGACACAAGGGAAAGGCTTTTATAGAAACCAGAAAAAGCCCAAAGCTATGATTATATTTAAGTTTTGTAACTTAGCCAAGTCCATTATTCATATTTACAATTTAAAAAGTCATAGTGCTCTCAAAATATTTAGACCCCTCCTGATTGTATTAATATTTGATATTTGATTAGGTTAAAATGCAAATGTGAACCCTCCATATGGTGCAGAGCAGCAGAGGAACAATATGTTCCATGTGGCCAAGCCACCTTGGATCTTTCAATAATAAATATTCACAAGCTCCATTAACACCACATCATCACTACTTAAATTTTAACCTAGCAGGTTTTGGGTCAGTGATAAAATTTGGTCAGTATCTTCACAACAGCAGAATTAATGCTAGTAGAAAGTACAGGGCATGAGAGTGGACAATTTCACTGAAATAAGTAGAATGAAATCCTGCAACAGATTTTCTTCAAATACAAAAAAAAATGGGAAGAAATAAGAAAATAACTTTAATTCTGGAGAGTGAAAAAAAATATCTGGTAAGACTAAAAATCAGGAAGCAAAACAAAACAAGAACAAAAACAAAACAGTTTAAACAAATTAACTTCCTGTTTCCTGTTTGCCTAATTTTAATTTTAATTGTATAAATTTACTTTGAGGACTATCTTAAGAAACACTATAGCAAATGGATATAAGAAGATTGGAAGGCAAATGAATCCCCAGTGATGGAAGATAGTGATTCTGGTCAGCATATATTATATCAGATTTGAGAGTGGGATAGTGAAGTCACTTTGCTAAGGCTAAATAGTTTAGATTATTTTTGGGAGGGGGGGAAGCAAAGTATTTATGAAATATATTGCTGAAAGTGTTGTGGTGTTGCTTAGTACATGGAGAAAAAGAGGACAGAGCAATGAAATTGATCCCTGATTTGGCCGCTTAATTGAAATGTTTCATTTTGGAGATGAAGTTCATAGGGTGATTTTTAAAAAATGATGTATGGTTAAGAAGAAGAGCAAATAAAACAAATAGGCATTTTGGGTTTGCTCCTCAGCATCCATCCTCCGCTTTGAGGAACCATGATGAGGAGTAAGAGTTCACCCAAGACCAAAAGTGAGGCTCAGGAAACAGACAAAATGAATTAGTTTGTTCAAGATGTGGGTAAGAGGACTATTAAGGTCCAGACAGAGGGCACCTTGGAACTTTCAAGTTTGCCTGAGCAAAAAGAGGGTTTCTTTCTTGCAAGAGTGTTGATATGAAAAGTGAAATGCTGCAATTATTTTCAGAAGACAATAAAGCCAGTTTATGAATAAGCCTGATACATTAAGCAGGACACAGTAAAACATAAAGAAACAGATATAGAATCTCAATGACAATGAGAATGACTTGACTGAACCATACTGAAGGTCACAGTATTTCAGGTTTGAATCAATTATCCATGCCAATAAATATATTTTATTAAAACAAAGTGAATTTTGTTTCTTATTTGTAAAAAAAAAAAAAAAAATTCCAATTAAAAAAAAAGGAAAGTGAATAAATGGACCAAGACCTATTTAACCCTACAATTAGTCAAAGAGAGAGAGAGAGAGAGAGAGAGGCAAATACACACACACACACACACACACACACACTTACAAGTAACTCAAAGCACATAATTTACTTAAAAGTTTGATGTTATTCAAATTCTAAAAATTCCAAAGTCAGATAATGATCTTTTGCTGTCCTCACTTTCATTATTTTTAGGTCCTTGTTTTTAGCCAGACTTTTCCCATGTGAGCTGAGTGTGGAGAATATTGGAATTTTCCTGTGGATCTTAAAAGTCTTATTCCTTGAAGAATTGGGGACTGCATTATTCATTGAGGAGTTAGGAAATGCCATAGCTTGGCAATTTCACTACCTTTAAGGAGATGGAGGAGGTCAAAGAGCTTGGATATTTTGGGCTTCAGATCCCATATGAACCTTTCGTCCTTGTGATGGTCACTCGTCACATGCACATACTTGGCCAGAAGGGGCAGGAGCAGCCTCAGCAACTTAATCTGGTGCCTCACTAGAAAGAATTTTCCTTTGCTCTCCACTAACCACCTAATCTTAGCTTATTCCTCTGGGAGCCAACACTTGCAGCATTTTCTTTCACCACTCAGTAGAGTCTGGGACTGCAATGTAAGCAACACCCGAATGGCTCATTAAAGCCATTATTATTAGCGTCAGATAATCCTGGGAGGTCTGCATCAGCTTTTACCCTATTGCATCCTGTCTGTGCACTGAGTAGGACTATATTAGGACGAAGACTTATTCAGCTCCTGAATAAGCAGGAAATATTATTATTAAAAAAACAAACAAACAAAAACAGAAAAACAGCAAAAAGCTTTGAGTTAGTGATAGCAATGGATTTAGAAGGGTTTTGGTAAACTACACTAATTATGAAAATTAAGATTTCCCCCCCCCACAACTCCACAGAAGGAAATTCAGAACAAACAGCTTTTATTATCTCCTTTAAAACTCTAGTTTCTCAATATTGATTTAAAGCCTTTTCAATACTAATTACGTATTATATATGTCATTGGGTACAAAAGGATTTAGGTGGAAATTGATGACATCGACATGTATTTACATATATGCACATGAAATGCGTATTTCAAGGGGTGACAAAGAAAAAGTACAATTTAACATTACCAGTGATGGCTTTGTCAATACTAAGATGTGTGGTTGTAAAAGACAATGTCCACGTGTGTATAATGAAAATCGTAAGCTTATCTACTTATACTTGATGTCTTTGAGAATTTTTGGTAGGTCATAATTAGAACTCCCCAGTGCTTGATTCACTCCTCTGCATTTAATAAGCCACTTAGTGAAATATATGATCACATTCTGAACATGAAATATTTTAGTATGACTAAGTAATATGCTGGAGACCTAAAAATTCCATTACCTGGAATTTCTCATTTGTGTCGTTGATGTTTTCTGACCCATTGTTTTTACCTTTTGCTCCTTCAATCTGCTACTGAGTCCCTGTGATTTATTTCTGAGAATTCTAAGGTGATGTCTTATCTGTGCTCAAAGAGCCCAGGGTTTGTACTACTCTATCATGTTCTCCTCTCATTCTGCCATAGGTTCTGCCTCTGCTCTACAGGGAATCAGAGATCTCTGAGAGCATCTTCCTGTTTCATCTAAACTGGTATTCCAGGGCCTCTCTGTCAGGAATGCAGATGTTCTAGCTCTATAAGCTTCTGCCTTTGTCATCCCTCAACTGCAGTGCTAAAAAAAATTTTCTCCTGATGATTCAAAGTAGTGAAATTTTGCACTAATTTTCAGGAAATCACAACAAACGTGTATCTCTGATTAGACATTCATGATACTAGAGGAACATGTAACAGGAGTGCTTGGGTGTCAAGGCATCATAGGGTCCATCAAAATGACACTTCTAGTCCGTTTTCTCTCTAAGAAATAAGAAATAGAATTCTGTTTCGTCTATCGCTTCAGGTCTTCACATGTGCTTAAAATTAAGTGTAACTTAGTAGTATACAATTCAGAATTGCAGCACAAATTAAGCTGGTTCACATTTCCGCTATTTCACCTATGGTCTACCTGAGTAGCTGTAACTGATTCACTCATAAAAAGTAGATTTGCAAATTAATGAATGTTTTCAAATGTATTGAAGTTATCTTCAACTAAAAACTGAAAACTCCCCTCAATGCAATAAACATTTTAATTCAATTCAGAGATAAATTAATAACATCCTAATTTGACTGCCTCTCTATAGATCCATTTGAGTCATCTCTTTCCCTATACAAGTTTAATCTCTTCAACCATGTGCAAAATACATTGCCAATTCCTTTTCAATGATTTTTCTTCATCAATTTCATCCTGTCTCTTCTTTATCATATCATTCTCTTACATATAGAAACATATCCATAATGCCCATTTTCTAATGAAGAAAGGGAAAGAGTTGACCTCAACCTTATGACACACTCAAGCTAACCTCCTCCCATTCTTCCTTGTCCACCAAACTTCATTTATATTAATATTAGTCTTCACTTTCTTGCAGTCTAGTTTTTGCCTCTAAAACCACGTTGTCTCTCAAACCACGTTGAGTTCACAAGGAGAAACAATTAAACAAAACAAAACAACAAAAAAAAAATTCTCACTTTTCTTCTTCCCTCAGTAGCCTGCTGAATCACTCTATTGTCTGAACCCAGTGGAAAGCAGAGGACATGAGTCTGTTGATGCTGTTGGCCTCCTAGTGCAAATGAAAATTTCCAACCCAAGTGTTCTTGCCAATATCCTACCCATTCCTTTGGAACTGCTCCAAACTCATAGTGTTGGCAGAAAAGATGGATTTAAATAGCTGTACTTGTAACATATATTCCTGTTCTCATGACCACAGCTACTTAGGGTTGGAACATAATCATTGTCTAAAAAGAATTGATCATGTTCTGTTTCCAAGAAATTTGCATTTAGGGCACAGAGAGCCAGACACTTAGATGTACCAGTGAGATCTTGTGGAATATGGGCAGGAGCCAGAGACATGGTGAGATGAGGTTTGAGCAAGCTGTCTTAAGCAAAGGCATCCTCTCTACTAGAGGAGATAGAAACAGAAAAGCCCAGGAAAAATGAGTTCAGAATCCATCAGCCTCCAGATAGAGCAGCTAACGATAACTTCCCACTTCTGAATGAGCTCAGTGTAATTTCTGTAGAATTTCTATTTTTAAAAAATACACTTTTGAATTTGAGAAAGCTTGCATTGTTTTTCTTTCTTCCAAATGATGTAAGATTAAGTTAATTCCAAGAAAAATAACAAACGATTTATTTAAAAAAAAAAAAGGAAAAAGAAATGTTCAAATGGAAGTTTATCTGTTTCTCCAAAAGACAGAGAAAAAATACACATTGAAAAAAATATTTTCCAAGTGAATACACTTTACTGAATTATATGGTAATTTGGGTCAATTCTTCTATCCTTGATTAGTGCTCAGCCAGTTTTTAAAGTGTGAGTTTAGTTGGGAACTTATTTGTATAAACCTTCTACAGACTACTAATTGGATTTTTTTTTTTTAAGACTTTACCTATTTATTTGACAGAGAGAGAGAGATCACAAGCAGGCGAGAGGTAGGCAGAGAGAGGGGGGGAAGCAGGCCTCCGCTGAGCAGAGAGCCCCATGCAGGGCTCAATCCCAGGATGCTGAGACCATGGCCTAAGCTGAAGGCAGAGGATTAACCCCTGAGCCACCCAGGTGCCCCCAATGGGATTTTTTTTTAAGATTTTATGTATTTATTTGAGAGAGAGATAGAGTGAGAAAATAATAGAGAGTTATGAGCAGGTGGAGGGTCAGAGGGGTTGGCATCCCACCAATCAGATTTTGAATAAGCATAATCTGCCAAAAAAAAATCTTATTGATTATCAAGTGATATCAATTTTTTTAAAAGACAGTAGCATACACTTTTAAGTATTTAGCATAGAATCTAGAATTCGTATTTCTATTCTGTATGCTTTCTTATGTTTTGTTTTGGACATAAATTTATTAAGAAAGGAAACTAGGGGAGTACGTAGGTGGCTCAGTTGGTTAAGTGTCTGCCTTGGGCTCAAGTCATGATCTCAAGGTCCTGGGAGCCTCACATCCCTGCTAAGTGAGGAATTTGGTTCTCCCTCTCTTTGCTCATGCTCTCTCTCTCTCTCTCTGAATCTCTCAAATAAATAAATAAAATCTTAAAAAATAAAGAAAGAAAGGAGACTAGGTAAACAAGTTTTTTGATGCTTCTGAGACATCTAGAAGGTAACTGAGGTTAAGTTACCAGAAATTTTTTGTGTATTTGTCTATAGAAACTAGTTTCCATTTCTAGAGTCATTATGGTATACCTACTGAAGAGCAGAAGGTGATGAGAACTCAGGAGGTTGGTTTTTTTTTTTTTTATGTAATGTAAAATTAAAACGAAGTCAGTTTCACTGAGTACCACCATGTATTCTGTGTATAGCACAACTCCAGAGACTACTATTTATGTAGACCATGACTTAAATGTTCATTTTTTCTCCTCCCTGTGCCATGTAAAATTTGCACAACCATTCTTGGCGATTATGCCACATTAGACATTTTAAATTTATGTTTGTAATACGTAAGCTCTGAAATGCCAGGAATTTTTAGTTCACTATGTTTCTACAACCCCAAGACCAGTGTCTAGGGTATAAGACTTTAATTCCATGGGTAAATGATGAAACCAAAAGTATTGAAATCACTTGTATTATTTAACTAAAAAAAAACAGAATTCTGACTTCACTGTAGATTTACTATATAATCACAAAAGGGCTGAGCACAAAGATTAATTGACTATTAGAAAAACAATATGTTAGAATTATCATTAACAATTAACATCTGGTCACAATACTAAACAGGCAAACTAAATTCAGGATGTGCAGGGGAAAACTCTAATCCTATACTCTCAATCTGATTCTCAATTAGAGTTTCTCTCATAAGTTTTTGGCCGAAAATAGTTAGAGGAAAAGCTTGCATGACAAAAAAGATAAGATAGATAGTTTAAAGGGCATTTTATCTGCTCTACACAGTGGTAAATAATAATTTAATTAAAAGATTGAAAATTAAATAAAACCTAAAGCTTACTTTGAGGTTTTAATTAAACTTGTTCTTATTATAAATAGACCAGGATTGTCTAACTTATAGACGAAAGAAAAGTTATAAAGTGTGGAGATATAGTTTGCTACGTAAAATCATGTACTTTATAAGACATCAATATATGTCTTCATGACATCATCTTGGTGAAAATTAATATTTACCAAGTCAGTTTCTTGTACTTGAATAATTTATATATTATTTTTTTCAATAAATGCTAGATAACAGTGCATGTTACTCATATGAAGAATTAGATAGCTATATGTCTGTTAGAGTTCATACAAAAGTTAACAAGAAGGAAGGGAAGACAAATTAGTAAAGCCATTAATTGTGTTGCTGAGTCTAATCATTTGTTTGTTTTAGCTAGAATTTTCTGCCTTTATTGCAGTCATTAGCACTTGACAGTGAATAGTCTTCTGTTGAAAATTCCTAATTAGGTTAGGATTTTTTTTTTAATATGTTGCAAAACTTGAGATTCTGTTAATATGGGTGGATATAGTGATTCTTAGAGTCAAATCATGGGGTCTAACTTAAGCTAAGAATTTTTTTTTTCCATAAGAGTAGAGCCATGAACAGAGTTCATGATGGGTCTTCTCTCTGCAGACATTAGCCATGTAAAGGCAAGAGCATGTTATAAATCAGGTAATGCTTCCATTAATCATAACGGGAGTTAAATGTACGTCAAGAGAGTGAATCCCCATAGGTATTTAAAATGAGTTTCGGGGGACGCCTGGGTGGCTCAGTTGGTTAAGCGGCTGCCTTCGGCTCAGGTCATGATCCCAGAGTCCTGGGATCGAGTCCCACATCAGGCTCCTTGCTTGGTGGGGAGCCTGCTTCTCCCTCTGCCTCTGCCTGCCACTCTGTCTGCCTATGCTTGCTCTCCCTTCTCTCTCTATGACAAATAAATAAATAAAATCTTTAAAATGAGTTTCGGTTACTATGCATCTGTTGATGTAGCTTGGTAAGGTATTTTCACACTTTCAAAGAATCACCCCTTTCGGAAAGATGAAATAAGAAAGCATCAGATGAGCATGGCTTTGCCAAGCTTCTGAATTTCAAAGGCTCCTGAGAACTCCAGGAAGAATGTGAGCCAGCATCTCTAAAATGTGTGCACAAGGCTGAGAGAATGATCCAGACCTCTGGCACCTCAGGTAACTTAGAGACACCCAGCATAACACACTTACTGCCAGCTCCTTGATGCATCTCCACCAGATCTCTGGAGGCAAGGCAGTCCCTCACCCAGCATGAAAAGGAGAAATCTGTCCTCTTTGCCAGGTTTGGGTAAATATTATGAATTGAATGTCTGACTTTTTTTTTTTTTTTTGTAATTACGACATATTTAGTACCAGCAAATGCAAATAGCTTCCTCATTTAGGCTATTCCTCTCTTTATGAAGCAAAAAAGGAAATTATTAGATGCCCTCACAAAGATTAAAAAAGAGGAGGAAGAAGAAATCCAAACAAATTTACTTCGAACTCACTGCATTCTTCATGATGTTCTTCATGATTTCTCTATAATCAAATTAAGGATTAAAGAGTTTACCATATAAATGTAGAAATATTTCTGCCCTGAAACATCTTCATTTTTATGTAATTGGAGTTTCAGTATAGTTGGATCCATAGTACTTAATAGTATAAAGATAATAAAAATGAAGGCTAAAAAAGGCAAGAGAGAAGACTAGAAGGAAATAAATAAGAGCGTATGGGAGATACCATTGATTTTAAGAATATCTGGTGAGGGCCAGAGAGTGAAAGGGACAGAAACAGACTAAATCACATAGCTTCTGTCAAAGTTCCAAACAAAGAATAATAATAGAAAAAAATAAGAAACCAGGAGTCTAGAGGTACTAGATTTTCACAGCTGAAGTGTGGGAACTAGAGATAAAGAGTAATATGGTGGTAATATATGTGCCTCAGGACGGATACATTTCTTTGTGACTAGTCACATCTAATATTTAAATAAATGGCACAGAAAAGAAATACATAATAAGATTCACAATTTTGAAAATAACACCAAACTTCTGGGAAGACAGCAAAATACCAAGTTAATGGCTATAAAGGATGAAGATTTTATGAGGCTGTGCAGCTGGTTAAAAAAAACGGCAGAGAAATTTGAACACATTCAAGCATAAGATCATAGGAGTACTGAAGTATAATAAGAATGCATGTGTAAGATGTCAGTTAGACCAGGAAAAGGATTTAGGCGTCATTTTCTTGATGACAGTAATCCAATATGCTATGTGTTAAAAACACAATCCAAAAATATATCATCACTGAAAAACGCAGTGGAAGCAAACAGAAGAAAATGACTAGATACTACAGTGTATCTAATGCAGCAGGCACTACACTAGGCTCTAAGGATAAAACACCAGATAAGGTCCCTGATTTCATGGAACTCAAGCCCAATGTAGTGGAAAGACTAGTACTAGTAAGTATATTTGAGGAATGTCAAAGCACGCACCTGGAATTTTCTTCCTGCAGATGTAAGCAGTGCTCACTTCTTCCACTTCTTCAGGCTTTGGCTGAAATCCCATCTTCTCCAGGAGGCTCTTCCTGAACATCTATATAAAGTTGCAATGCTGTTACATACGCCTAACACCCTCTGGTTTCTTGCTTTATTATTATTATTTTTTTCCTCACCACTAATGTATCATTGAGTTTACGTATCTTTATTACCTAAGTCTGCCAACTAGAATGTACATTTTATGCAGCCATGGTGTTTTGTCTGTTTTATTTACTGCTATATCCCCAATGTTTAGAAGAGTCCTAGGCACTACAGGTACTTAATAAATTTTGTTGAATTAAGGAGTAATGTCTTGTTTTGAAGAAACTAAACTAAACCAATTGGATGAAGATTGTTGAGGGTTGAGGGTTATGTTAGAGAGTGTGGTCAAGAGAGCCATTTAAGTAGGCAGTGAGAAATGAGAAAAAGCTTGCCTTGTAGAGATGTGGGGAGAGGCAATGTCATAAGGAACCAGCAAGTTCAGAAGCCAAAGGCAGATATGAAGTTAAAGAAGGCCTGTAAGTGGGCGCCTGGGTGACTCAGTGGGTTAAAGCCTCTGCTTCAGCTCAGTTCATGATCTCAGGGTCCTGGGATCCAACCCCACATGGGGATCTCTGCTCGGCAGGAAGCTTGCTTCCGCCTGCCTCTCTGCCTACTTGTGATCTCTCTCTCTGTCAAATAAATAAATAAAATATTTTTAAAAAGGGGGGGGGCTGTAAAGAGGGGGATGGGGATGGGGGTGAGTGTGGATGTAACGATTAGATAAGCAGCAGCCAAATTAAGTATTGTCTGGTAGGCCATAAAGTGTTTGAATTATATTTTGATACTGTTAGAACTAAAAAACAAAAACAAAAGAGAACAAACAAACAAAAAAAACCTCATAACTCTTAAACTGTTACCTAGGATATTGGTGAAAGGAATACAGTGAGAAATACTAGAAACAGAGAGAGCTTCCAAGAAGATTTTACAGTGGTGCAAATGTTAGGTTAGGGCAGTGTAACAGCACTGGAAATAGTAAGAGAGGGGCAAGATCCCAGTCAAATCCTTATGCAACTCACAAGCTTAGTGATATTGGACAAGTTCTTTAATCACTACAAGCTTTGGTTTGTTTATCAACAAAATGGGATTAATAAATTTCTTACTTCAAGTCTTGGATGATTGGATGATTAGATCATGGTCAAATGTTTTCAGGTTAAGAAAATTTTAAATCTGATGATTTTTACATGGACTAATTCTCCAGATGTAAAGATATATGTGCATTATTAGAAACACATGGTAGCACATCTACTAGATATAAATAACAGATACAACATTTATTCCCCCTTGGAATATATGATTCAGAACACTTAAAATTTGGACATATGCCTGAAAACCACCTGCAGATGAAACAAAATACCTCTGAGAGACTCAGAAACTGGGCATATCAAGAGCGCATGCTCTGTTCGAATTTCAGCTCCCCTTCCAGTCAATTCTCCTCTTAAGCCTGCTTTTAGAAATGAATGTCAAAGAAGGTGAGGAGCCCTTTTGCTTAAACCCTGTCAGAATTCTCACATCTGTTCTGTTCAGAGAAAACATACCCTAAAAGATTTTATTATTGTTGTTCACCTTACAATGATAAAATTATTCTTGAAAAGTTACATATTCACAATTAAGACACAAAGAACAAGAACTTATGTGGATATTATACAAAACCAAGTTTATAATGTTGATAAACATATTCTCTTCTGTGTTGTCATATTTATTTTCAAAAACTAAATTGAGGACATATATTAAATTAAGCTTTTCTTAATATGACTATCATTTTAAATATCATTTTCATTGCCAGGAGTAACACCTAAATTGACAATTGACTGTGAAGCAATGTGTGTAACACTGAAAGAAAAATGAAGGGCTCAAATAAAAGTATAAAACACTATAAATCATGAGTAATAAATGGTTTACTGCAGCATAATCCCTTTATCAATATCCAAGGCTCTAAGACTTATTTATTCTCTTATTCTTACAGAAAGAACCCAAATTTGATTTATTTATCTCATTTCAATTAAGGAAAATCTCCCAAATCTGTTTGTACAGTAAATCCCAAAGATCTGTTAAGAAAAATAATCCAAACATGGAAACAAGGCAGAAGATGGCTTCATGTCTTTAATATCATCCTGGAGCTCTGTATAACAGGCTCACCCAGCATCGATTCTCTAGGACAGTCCACCTTTTTGTTTGACTTGCTATTTACTACTGATTTATACCCAGAATTTATTAAGGTTAGTACTAACTTGTATAATGTTGTCTGGTAGAGAAGCAAGTGATTCCTGTCCAATACAAAAAATAACCACAAAATTTGCAGTTTTAATGACCCCTAGAACATTACAGAATTCTTTTTCTAGCTTAGCAAATTTATTTCACCATGCCCTTCCCAACTAATTATAAGAATCCGTGTGTCTCAGATCTTCTCAATCAACCTTACTATCCTACTGGGTCCTTCATTAGCGAGTCAAATACATCTCTGATATGTGCTCACTCTATATATTTGTTTGAAACATGATTTTGACAAGGAAAACGACACCTTGACAATCTTCAAGCTTCCATCAAAACGTTGAAGCAAATTAAGCTTAATTTCTAAAAAGGCTATCCTGTGCTTTTTTATTTCCCTTTGTACTTTGGATTAACTCCCAAGGTGCACTATTTTACCTTCACTGAATTTCTCTCTCTCTCTTTCTCTCTGGCTTTATTTTTGCTTTGGGTTCTTGACAAAGTTCAGGTCTTCTGATGGTTGGTTCCTGCTAAAAAAGTCATTCCCCACAGGGAACAGCAATGGTTGACAATAGAATTTTGTGGTCTAACCATTTGGTGATCTCTGATGGGAGCCTGTGGTTTATACCAACTTGGTATCAGTTTCCTGTGGTTTATACCAACTTGGTTTTATCATTAACTATTTTTAAAAGCAAATCATGTGAGGTGCTTGGGTGGCTCAGTCAGTTAAGCACCCAACTCCTGGTTTCAGCTCAGGTCATGATCTCATGGTCTTGGGATCAAGTTCTTCATTGGATTCCATGTTCAGTGCATTCTCTCTTCTCCTCCCTCCCTCTTTGCCCTTCTCTGCATGCACACTTTCTCCGTCTCTCTAAAATAAATAAAATGAAATTTTAAAAAAATAAAATAAAATAAAATAAATAAAAAATAAAATAGAGCATACAATGAGTATTCCTTGGTTCAGAAAGAGCTATGCTTTTTAAATTTGCATTACCTTCTTTTATGTATATATTTTTAAGTATTATATTGTCCTTTTGGCTAGTAGGTGATTAAGGGGAATTGTTTTTCTCAGGCATCTGTGGTCTTATCTTAATCAAATATCCATAACTTCCTTGATAATTCATTTGATTTTGCTACCTCAAGATCATAGCCTAAATTAAGAAAAAATATAATTTTCAAGATATCTTTTATATCCAAATATATCTTTGATATTTCCCAAAAGGCTGTTTGTAACAATCATAATATATTTTTTTCCTTTCACCTCAGAAAAGGAGGATACTAGAAATAATTAGATTTGTTCTGGTGCTTCTTTCTTATTAATTAGCTCAACAGAAGCGTATGATCTACAAGGGAAGAGGTGTCCGATAAAATGGGAAGCTTAGCCTCTCTTGGGTTAATTCTGTATAAGTAAAAAATACCAATATAATACATTTTAAAGATGATATCCTTTACAAGATGTATTGATTTCCCTGGAAATATATCAATGCCTTTATTGTCCATACTATGTTTTTACCCTCAAGGGAAACATTGATCAGTTTCTTAGAATAGTTTATTTCATTCCAAAACAATCTTGTCTATTCTTACACTGTTGCTTGCTGTAATGAGATAACAACCTCTGTTCAGTTTATCATCAACAGATTATTTCTACTTTCCCCCTCATGCTTGCCTGAAGCCTCTGCCACAAACTACAGATTTTGTTGCATTTTTGACAATGAAGGACAGTCTGAAGGCCTTTCTGGGAAAGCAACAATAGTTTTACCAGACTCTTAACTATTATTATATCAAAGAAAAGATTCATATATAGGGGTTTCTGAGTTGTCATTGTTTAGAAAACTGTCAGACTATACTGAGAACTGAGTCAGGATTTTCTTTCTCTTTTTAGTTAAGAAATAGGTGACTCAGGAGGGCAGCCTGCTGGCTCAAAATCCAGTGGAAAAAGAATTAATGAAGAAGAGAATGAGCTGCTGAAGGAAATCTAATCGTGGTTACTCTTTATTGAATAAATGATGGTGTTGCTGCTACAAATTCATGTTCTATTTTGTAGAGAAGATTTCTTTTACTCCTGATCCACTTCTAACCCTTAATTCAGTAGATTATGCTTTTACAAACTGAAATGAAATATTTTTTAATAATACATTTTTTCCTGACCCTTAGAATTCAGAAACAACACTTTTACTAGTTCTTTACTTTCTTCCCCCGCCTTTTGTCATTTGACACTAGTTCTTTACTTTCAGTAGCAATGCCCTTATTTTCATAGGTTCAATAGGAATCGTCATCCTGTTTACAAGAATGTAATTGCACAAATTGATTGTGTAATCAAAGGCATAACTGGAGTGTCAAATTTTATTTGATCACCTATGATAATGCCCCAATTAAAGGTGAATATTATACTTCATATATGGAATTAGTGCCTACAAAGCCCTCCCAGGAAATAGATCTGACAATTGTTCTATGGTTTATATAGGTTCCAGGACTTAAAGCTAATAAAGAAGGTTACTTTCTAGCAGGTTAGAAGTCACGACCTTAAGAAGTGAGGAATGTACCCTTAATTATAGTTACCACAAATAAATCCTCAGATATGAATTTTAGGGATTGGTTTTAGAAAATAATAAATAAATAAATAAATAAAAGAGTGACTAAAAGGAAACTACTGGGAAAAAAAGAGAATACTGACAATGCAATCCTAGCTTATTTATATAATCTCCAAATGAAAATTAATTATCTGCTTTAATAATTGCTTAATGTTTTATATGTCCAGATTTGTTAATCTTACTACAAGGAAGCTTATATAGCTAGTTAGCTTTTTTGCTATACCTATGTAAATTATTTAGGCCAACAACAGTAGCAGAAAATGATACTAAGAGTTTTTGTAAAAATATGTGGAGATTATTTATAATAATAATAATTGTTAAGAAAAAATATCTAAAATATAAAAACAAGAGAACAGGATGGTTAAGTGTCCTTACAATGTCACATTGGGCATTGTCTAATTAGCATACTCAAGGATCATTAATTCCATAAAACAGGGGTTGGCAAATTATAGTACAATGGCCAAATTCAGCCCATGACTTATTTTTTTATGACCAATAAGTTGAAGAGAATTTTTACACTTTTAAAGTGTTATAAAAAACAAAGTAAAGGGAATATGCAAGGAGATTATATGTGGCTTATAAAACTTAAATATTTACTATTAAGCCTTCAACAAAGAGAGTCTAATTTGCTCTAGAATATGTTTTTGTCTGATTTGCAATTTAGTATTTGTTAAGGCCTGAAGTCTGAGAAGTTGATGTAAATCTGTAGATTTTTGTGGCTTAGAAAATAAATTATTTCTGTATGTTAAGAGAGATAATGCTTAATTTTAAATTTTTACTGACTTATTATATATTAACTGTTTCTGTCTGTAATGTAGCAAATTTGTTTGCATCCTGAGAGATTATATAAATTGTTGTTTTTTAAACTCTTCTCTTTTTTTTAAGATTTATTTATTTATTAGGCAGAGAGAGAAACCATGTGAGTGCCAAGAGGGGCAGAAAAAGAGGAAGAGAGAATCCTCAAGCAAACTCCGCACTGAGCATGGAGTCCTATGTGGGACTTGATCTCAAGACCCTGAGATAACGATCTGAGCTGAAATCAAGAGTCAGCCACTCAACCCGGTGAGCCACCCAGGTGCCCCTCAAACACTTTTAAAGGAGCTTTACCATTCTTGATCTATGAGGTTTTATATATAATGTTCCATATGATTTTCTATGCATATACACATATACATATACACATAAATGTGTGTGAAGGTATATTACACATTGCTATCAAAAGCACAAATAAGAGTATATGTATATTAGTAACTACTGAGATTGCCATTATTAACCACTATACATGAAAGAAGCTCCTTACTAGTTATGAGTTAGTGATTTGTTACCATAGTATAACTATAGTAACATAATCAAGATGTATGTGCGAAAAAGTTAAGAATGAAATACTCTAAAATTCAAAACTTTTTATTTTCTAAATACCAAGCAATATTGTCAAATTTTGTATTGTCGAATATTTAATTAATAATTCAAAAAGAATATATGAGTATATGCAATGGTTACATTGAATTAATGATAGCCAAATATATTTTAAAATATGAATAAATGATTTTTATTCACTAAATTGAGATATCCTCAATACCTGGTATAATTACCCAATAGAAGTCAAGTGACTGAAACATCATATTTATCACAAAAGACAAATAAGTTAGATTTACTCTGGCTTTGGGAATTTTAGCTTTTATTTAGTTGTTCATTTGGCCCTGTGAAGAGCTGCAACCAATCTTAGAAGGATAAATCACTCTCTGTTTTGCAAATTGACATGTCTAAATGTTGTGATCACATGAACTTTGTTTTAAGATCATGGAAGTTTTAGACGCAAATAATGGGAATGAAACTATGTTCCTGAGTGTAGCATAAAACCTCTCATACCTTGTAAAGAAAGCAAAGATAACTAGGATCTTCCAAAGCAGTTTTTAATAGCATACGCTCAAGTCTGACATTCTCTTCCATGCTACTGCTAAGAAATCTGCTTTTTTTTTTTTAAGATTTTATTTATTTATTTGACAGACAGAGATCACAAGTAGGCAGAGAGGCAGGCAGAGAGAGGAGGGGGGAGGCTGCCTGCCTAGCAGAGAGCCTGATGTGGGGCTCGATCCCAGGACCCTGAGATCATGACCTGAGCCTAAGGCAGAGGAAGAAATCTGCTTTTAAATAAAGACATCAACACATTATAGTGAAATTGAAGAACGCCTATCACCACTCTAGAAACAAGATTCCAGGAAATGTGCACTGAAGAAGGTTCAGTGATGCACTCCGGGTCAAGGGCGATTTCCCTGTTAATAAGTACAAGTTGCCTGTGATGTGAGCATAAGAGAGGACAGTGGGGCATTGCTGTCTCTGAGTACTCAGGCTGTTGTGTTGAAGTCAGAGTGGTGCTCAGACGTGGAGTGGATGATGTGAAAAGGCACGTGCTCCTCAGAGGCCTGTGTGGCTCAGAGGACTTGCTGTTAGATCAAGTATTCACATCTCAGCTCCACAAATTATTAGCTGTACCCCTTGGCCAGTAACCTGTCCTGGTGGTTCTCAAAGCTTCGGTATGTATCAGAATCACCTAGAGACCTACTGAAAACAGAGGTCGCTGCTTCCCACCCCTAAAGTCTTTAATTCAGAATGTCTGGGATTTGACTCAAAATTTTGAAGTTTCCAAGGGATACCAATACAGTAATCTGAGAGCACACTTAGAGATCGTAACACTTCCTGTCATTATACTGAACTGTAAAATAGTAATACTCAGAGGGTCAGTATAAGGATTAAGCAAAAGAATCTATCTGGGGCTCTCTCATGCTTGTTGCTGTATAACAGGCATTATCACTAACTAAATGAATATACAGTATTAATGCATATGTTCAATAAAATTTTTTATTTTTTATTTTTTTAAAGATTTTATTTATTTATTTGACAGAGAGAGGTCACACGTAGATGGAGAGTCAGGCAGAGAGAGAGAGGGAAGCAGGCTCCCTACTGAGCAGAGAGCCCAATGCAGGACTCGATCCCAGGACCCTGAGATCATGACCTGAGCCGAAGGCAGCAGCTTAACCCACTGAGCCACTCAGGCGCCCCAAAAAAACTTTTTTAAATTAACATATAATGTATTATTTGTTTCAGGGGCAGGTCTGTGATTCATCAGTCTTACACAATTCACAGCGCTCACAAGAGCACATACCCTCCCCAGTGTCCATCAACCACACACCACAACCCTCTCACCCTCCCCCACTCCAGCAACCCTCAGTTTGTTTCTGGAGATTAACAGTCTCTTTTGGTTTGTCTCCCTTTGTTTTGTCTTGTTTCATCTTTTTCCTCTCTTCCCCCATGATCTTCTGCCTTTTTTCTCAAATTTCTCATATTGATGAGATCATATGATAATTGTCTTTCTCTGATTGACTTATTTCACTTAGCATAATACCCTCTAGTTCTATCATGTTGTTGCAAATGGCAAGATTTCATTTTTGATAGCTGCATAGGGCTCTTCTTTATCCATTCATCTGTTGATGGACATCTAGGCTCTTTCCATAGTTTGTCTTGTTCAATAAACTTTTATTGAGTATTCTGTTCTAGACCAACTAGTTATGGCAATGAATGGATCAAATTATGGTAAAACTGCCATCATAGAGCTTACATAGAGCTATCATTTTAATCAGGGAAATGCAGCAGACAATGTTTGTGTCCCCTTCCACATCCAAATTCATAAGGTGGAAAGTAATCCCCAGTGTGGCGATATCTGGGTTAGAAACTTTGGTAGGTGATTATGTCAT